>NC_090922.1:1480524556-1481126601 GCF_040938575.1 Ambystoma mexicanum
CCTATTCTAGGAGGTATTTCCCCACCTCAACCAAAACTAAGGGTCCGCCCTGTGTCCAAAGCAAAGATGTCCTGCGTCCGAACACCTATCCTAGCCCTCACATTCGAAAAGTAACTCAAAGGCATGGTATGTCAAATATTTTAAGCCAAGCCCCCCTTGAGTAATAATGTTGTTGCATGAGCCCCCCCCTTGAGTAATAATATTGGCTCCGAGACCCCCTAAATTTGATTTCTGCTTACATTTTCTATTAAATTCAGTCACCGTACTCCTTTTTGGAAGAAACTGCGCCCCCCCCCGTGACATCCTTTGGGCCCCCCCCCAATTGGCCAGCCCCACAGTTTGAAGACCACTGGTCTAAGGTATTAAGGGTATTGTCTTTGGGCTTGAAAGTGCACTAATGTTCAAGTTCAAAAGAGAGGTATGAATCCAACAAAGTTCCAAATGGATAATGTTCACAGTTCCAGGGAATTATTCCATTTTCCAGGTTTCTATCCACCAAAACAAAAGTTTAAAAGAATAGCCCAGTTCCTCATAGTCCAAGAGGATAACTCCCTCCTCTCGGTTATTTACTCCACTCCAGGGAAAACAACTCCTTTCCCTTGGTCTTTTCCCACGTTCAATGCAATTCAAAATCCTAAGGGCATAAGTCTCCTTTGGGATGTCTCTTTTCAAGATAACACAACTTGGGTGTGGGTCCGAGACTTGCAAAACACCTGGTATACTCTTCTGCCAGGTTCTCTCATATATATTTAATACAAAATCCTAAGGGCATAAGTCTTCCATAGGATGTCCCTTTTCCACAAATTGGGTGTGGGTCCCAGACCTGCAAGACACCTGGTAAACTCCCCTGCCAGGTTCTCTCCTACAGTTTCTTATGGGTGCGAATCCCATATCCGCAGTTCGTCTGGTACACTCTCCTGCCAGGACTTTCACATACAGCGTCATCACTTTGGGTGCGGGTCCTAGACTCGCACAATTTATTAGGCTTCAGCCTTTTCCATATTCTTCAGATGCATGGGATCCACAACCCTATTCTTGTCAGTTCATGGCTTTCTTTCCACTTGTGGAAGCTTCCCACTCTTTCAATCAACTACCCCGGTATCCTGCCTCCTCCCGCTGGGCTCACTGTTCTGTAGTAGTCGATTTGGCATGCTTCAAGCTGCTTGGCTGTTGCCGTTGTTCACCGTGGTCCGCTCCCTGTTTGCTGCTTGTCTAATTCCCAGTGTCCTCTGATAGCCTTGTGCTGTCTCTGGTCTCACGTTACCTGACCTCCGGTTCTCCAGCATACAGGGAACAACGGTTCCCACTATCATCCTCATTCAGGCAGCATTTTCTCAGCTTCCTGGTCTCTGTCTGGTCTCGCCTGCAGCAGAGCTCTTTTCAGTCCGTCTCTCCACCTGGCGAGAGCCGCCTGCTCCTGTCAGCTACTCTCTCCTCTCCTTCAGCTGTCAGGTTTTTAAATATCCCAACATTGCGCACTTCTTTCCAATGACTGGAGTGCAGCGTTGGCTTTCGTGCCCTAGCAATCCTCATAACTCCATTCCTCTTCTTCGTCCCAGTATTTTCAAAGGATTCATATACATTGGGATTGATAGTCAGTTCTGGTCATTCTATTTGTTACAGGATATTGTAGGATCCTCTTACTCATCTCAGTCTTTGTCCTTCTATTTATTACATGTTTTTTGAAGGATGCCGCCAGCAGGTTTTGTGGGTTGTTTGAAGGGGATTATCACAATATGCCATCAAGGTATGAGGAATGGAAGGGATGTCCCTAAAAGGGAAAGGAGTATACCATGTCTCATCTGATGATGCCTGTCCCTCCCCTGGAGGGTTGCCTCGTCTCATGTGATGCTCCCTCTCATAGCCATCCCCAGGGTCAGGATCAGGTAGCAGCTGCCATTCCGTGATCACCTGAGAAGAAACTACCTCCAGGAAAGGGGTGATGACATCATTAGATTCATCACAAGACCAAGGACTTAAAGAGGTTTTGGTGCTGTGGAGGCACAGATGGGCAAAGAGGCAGAGGTTGACTTGGTGTTTTACCTCCATGACCTTGCGCACCACAAGGTAGTCTTCTCTGGGCTCTTTGAGCCATTTGTCCCCTTGTTCTGCAGCATGATGAATACTAACGAAAGGAACAACCCTTCCAACTATTCTGCTTTTGTGCCAAATAGTTGAGAGCCATCAAAGGGCATGCCTAAAAGACTCAATATCACAGACAAATTCTGTCCTGCGCAGCCACGCAAATCTCCTAGTAACAGTACTCCCTGCCATAGATCTTCTCACACAATCCGAGGAGTCTTATCCTGATTGCAATGACTGGCACATTGCATCCTTTCCATCCTGGATGATGTTGAGAAATCCTTCTCTCTTCTCCTTCAGGAACATGTTCTGCAGCCTAAGCAATCACATCCCATGAAGTCTAAGAGTTCTTAGCCAGAGCACACATAGCATTAATGGCCCTTAGAGCCATGTTTCCCACAGAAAACACCCCCTTTCCTATGGCATCAATATCTTATCATCCCTATCAGGGGGCATTGTCAGATAGGCCGCCACATTTGAGGTAGATGTGGTGGCTTGCACTCTCTGGGGAAGGATGTCTAGAAAGAAACACTGAGACTTTATTTGAAGGCCTGTACTTTCTTGCCAGCTCCTTATTAACTGCTGGCATGGTGTCTAGCTTTTTTTTCAAATTGCAAAGGTTCCTGTTCTTTAGAGAACTATGAAAAGGCAAGACAGGATCCTTAGGAGGACCGTTATCTAGGATATCTGTCAGATCATCCTTGTCAATATCTCTAACTGGCCGACCTCAGCCTAGGTACTCTGTCACCTTGCTCATGACCGACCTGTAGGAAGCATCAGCATGACCACCTAAAGCTGGAGTGGCCAACTTCACTTCCAGCGAAATGTCCAAGTCCATTGCATACATTAAACAGTCAACTTGGTTGTGCAAACTAGACTCCTCAGAAATGAGTTCTTCTGGTACCATACTCCAATCGAAATGGAGGATTTTCCTCTTCCTCTTCTAACAAGATTGATCCCATAGTCTTGGAAAAATTCCTTTTTGGACAAGAGCTTAAAAACCTCTGATGAAAACGTTTTATCTTCGTTGTCGAAGGCTTCGATTACCGAACTCAACGTCGACTCCTTCGACAGAGCCGAAGAGAAAGGTTGTGGCTTTAACTTCCCTCGACTCGTCATATCCGTCGCTGCCTCTCGAGGATGCTTCTCCGACTCCGTGGGACATAGGGTGTAGGTGTTGGGCTCCCATTCCTGCCATTGCCTGCTGTTGTGGTCTGGCCTTGGAGGGCCACCATAATGGGACTGCCTGTGGACTCGCCCCCTACTCTTTCTTCTGCTCTGGCCCATGTCCGCCAGGGTAAGCCTGTGGCACAAGGGCGCAGGTATTCAGCTCCCGCTCCTCCCGTTGCCTGCTGTTGTGTTCTGGTCCTGGAGGGCTGCCATACCGAGTCTGCCTGTGGACATGCCCCCTACTCATTCTTCTACTCTGGCCCCAGCCCGCCCGTGGGATAAGGGCATGGGTGTTGGGCTCCGCAGGGTGTTAGGCGCCTGCCGATGGGGGGAGGGCAGGGAGCACTTGTGCCTGTGATCCCACAGCATATCGCCTAAACAAGGAAAAGTGGGGGAGTTTCCGTGCAGCTAAGGTGAGGAGGAGTGATTGGGGGGCCCATTTTGAACTGCCTGAGTTACTGACTCTGTTGTTATCCACCCATTACACCATGCCAACCATGACTGGAATGGACCAAATGGTTGCCCCCCCACCATCATCCCCATGAAGCTTCCTGATGTTTAATCATCCGAAGAGAAAAATACTAACCGTAAAAAGTAAAATCCTGTGCTACACCATGCACCGATCACAAGGCGCAGCCCCACAGCCCTAGCACGCTCTCGGTGATGCATAACAGTTATTAAAAGAAATTAAGCACTTTTTGTGGGGTACTCTGGATGTCATGGGGTGCAAGGTCACTGATCGACATGAAGGGGACAATCACTGCACCACCTCAGAGGACTTAATGAGCAATGGAGAGGCCGATCCCTGTAAGGCTAACCCAGAGAGCTATCAGCCAGCTACCCTTAGCTCTATAGCAATAGAACCTGATATTGTTGTGGCTGTGGCTCAAAATTGTCCAACCCTTTCCAATACCGACAGAGGTTCTGCCCCTAATCTGATGACATTTGGCTTTGATGAAGGGGATGAAGGTGAAAATGATCATGCACCCACGGATGCAGTGCCTGGTTCCTCACCGAAGAGGGAGCAGGGAGGAGGGTCCCTGTCATTTAAGGCCAATCCACCTACCTTAGCAACAGGAGAGCCCAAAGCCCCCAACGACGAGGCGCAGGGCATGTGTGTCGAAAATGGTCATCAATTAAACGTAATTTCTCTCCATATCCTGACAATCACTGGAACATGGTACCCCCCATCCTCCCCTTTACTCAAGACAACAAAGGTCCCCCAAAGGTGTGCAAATGCAACCTGGTTCTAAGTGAATTGGCAGGCCTAAAGAAACTGCTGCTAACAATTCTGGAAAACTGTCAGGGAGGCAGAGTCATGGGTGAGCAACAATTAAGTTAGGAGGACTACATAAGGCCCCCTGAGACATCTCTTGCGAAACCCCATGGCCCCCAGCGAACTGATCCAAACTCAAAGTAAATTATGGGTGCCTGCACATCATTGCCTGAGAAGGTACCCCTGCTGCGAGCTGAGCACATCACCTGTCCTTCAAATCCTAAACAGCAGCAAAAGTTTGTTCAAACCTCATCAGTGGTCACCTACGGGCAGGCATATCGGGGCTCGAGAAGCACGCCTTGGAGTGTCACACTCCAAGGTGGAGGGGCAGGTTATGCAGAACCCATAAGGGCCTCTAACAAAATCAGTCACAATGGCCATAGACCTCAAATAAACCGAGCTCAGATGCACAAACACATAAGAGGCCAGCGTGGGGGAGGGCACTTATTCCTACATGGAGCCCCTAGAGGCGTGCAGGACCAGTCTAAAAATCTGGGACTCCTTAATTAACAAATGCACCCACTGGCTATGTGACTGCCGCTCCTTAATCCGACACAATTAGACAGTTTAAGGCCAGGAAACCAGTCTGAAGAATCCTGCATTGTGTGTCGGAAGTACCCGCGCTCCTCCTCCATGACTAATCGAGTCGGGGAAAAGCAGCAGCCCCAGTGGTACTGTCCTTGGCTCCAAGAACAAAGTAGTGTCTGAGAAATCAACACAGCCAGTGGGTTGGGGAGACTGATACAAGGCCGGTCTGTGTTGAAGCAAATATTGCAAGCAGCAACATTGTATGATGAGCACGGGAAAGAACATTGTTAAAACGCGGGTGATGAAAGATGCAAGTAAAGTTAAACTGCTGATGAATGCTTGAACTTTGAAAGGAAAGATACAATACCGTTGACAGAGTGGTCCGGCACCGCCTGTGTGCTCAATAAAAGGTCTCTGTCAGGTATTCAGCCGGGAAGTGGCAGAAGTGAAAGTTAAAGAGTTGTAATGAGGAAGGAATTGTGAATTGAAGTGGTCCTGCGATGGGACAAGCAAAATCTTGTGCATAGTCGAAAGTCTTTCGAATGTTGATGCGGAAAGGAAAGTTTGGAAAATGAGATAAAATGGTCAGAGCCCGATCGAGGGAGACCAATTGAGAATATTGTGTTGAAGTGGGCCTGAACCCGGCAGAGGGGAACCTAGTTTGAATAATAAATCACCTCAGAAATTGTGCATAACATTGTGTGGGTCTGAACCCGGCGGAGGAAAACCGGGGTGAACAGTGACTCACCCGAGAAATTGTGCATATGAAAAACCAGAGAAGAAAGGAACTTTAATTCCTGTTTGTCGCATCAGGCCCTCTGTAATAATAGACTTTGAATGGCAAAGAGACTTTGGCACAGAAGGCCCTGATACTGAGATTTTGAACTGCATCCTCATTCTAGAGAAGCCAGAGTGTGTACTAAGCTTGAGTGTGCCGCCTTGTTCCGTGATGAAAACATGGGGAGGGGAAGCCAATGGCTCAACTATCCTGACATATCATGTCTTGAACACTTTTCTTTTCTATAACATTGTTTCCCACACCATTTGTATTTAGATTTAAGGATTGGCAATAGTTTTATTAGTA
Source organism: Ambystoma mexicanum (assembly GCF_040938575.1). Lineage (NCBI taxonomy): Eukaryota > Metazoa > Chordata > Amphibia > Caudata > Ambystomatidae > Ambystoma > Ambystoma mexicanum. The sequence continues at coordinate 1,480,530,697 of NC_090922.1, forward strand.
CAGGCCCTTTTATTTTGACAAGACTCTACTAGGACTGTGTTATTATTATTTGATGGTCGTAGCTTGCTCCTATCTTTAGATTTAGCATTAGATAGGCATTTAACCAACCCATACAAAGTTCAATAAACACCCTTGAACTGTGATCACTTGTTTCTGTCTTCGCTGTTTGATACCATGCCTTCCTTACAGTAGCCACTTGAATACTGGGAATGGACATGAGACAACGTTTGCCAACACATACTACAATTGTAATCAGCGCCTTCCCATATCCCAACAACACCTCTCTGATTGAAACAATACCACTGCACCCATTGCTCTCCAGTTATAACAGAGTCCTACTGGGAAAAAGACTTTGGGGGCACTTAACAGAAGCGGGATGGCAGCCCACAAGGCCAATTGACCGGTCCCTCATGGCTGAAGGGGTCGCTGTTAACAGACTTGGTCTGGGGCCCATCTTCATTTGGTGGCATAGTTTTCTCATAGCCCGGAAGTGGGATGACAGCTTAAGTTAATGCAAATGTATTTGAGTAATGTATTATGTTTATGTTGTACATTGATGGCCCTATGGCCGAATAAAGTTAATACTGACTGACTGGTTTCTCTGACTCACTGCCCGGGTTCTTAGGCACGCAAATAGCAGTCTTCCTCAATTCTATGTCAGCCTTACAAAGTACAATGGGGTCAGAAGCCCTCTTCAGTTCTTTCGAAGGGTTTGGATGGGCCGCCTTAGTGAACACCTCTAGCATTTGAGGAGAAATTCCGACCCATCAGCTTTAGATGCTGATTTTCCCAGGAAAACAAACCCTTTTCTTGTAGGGTGAGGAGTCTGACGACGATGGGGAGCGATGACATCTCTTCTTCGATTTCTGATGAGAAGACAACAACAAATGTTGTGAATTACTCCTCGATCTTGAGCGCTTGCAATGTTTAGTGCGCGTCTTAGCTCTCTGAGCTGAGATGTCCCATAAGCTTTTTTTATCAGACAATCTCTGTTTTGATGGGGTGGTCGAAGGAGGTTTGGATGGTGGCCTACCTAGGCTGATCTTTCCCTTCCTCTTCTTCAAGGCCTTAGCGGTCATCGTTTGGCAAGACACATAGTCATCAACCTTACGACCCATTCCTAAACACCACAGGCATATCCTGTGCAGATCTGTAATCGACATTTTTTTTGATCCACAGTCTGCACACCTCTTGAATGTGGTCTTCCGAATAGACATACTTTGACATTTCGTGACAAATTCAATAGAAAATCGCTGAGGTGATCAAACCATTCGAAGGTTGCTGAGACAACGGGCACAGTGCGTGCTATTTATACCAGTGTTGACGTCTCGGCCAAGAGGACACGATCCATTAGAAGGTTAATGTTGGCATTGAGGAAAAGGTTGATTGTAACCCTCACATCTTAAATTGGACACCAGAGAGAGATGGCCTTTTGACTTTGCATAAGTTAGTGAAGGAATCTCCAAGGGATGCAGTACCTACACAGAGAGAATTGAAAGGTCAAAGGAAAGGAAATCCAGGAGCGTGTAAAGGTCCCTTAAGTGAACTGAAAGAACAGATTCAAGAGATAGCAAGGAACTATCTGAAGATTCTTCATTAACATAGACTGGCTGAGAAAGCACCCCAGGAGAAGGGAGTATTTCTCCCGGAATGTAGTTGTTCATCCTTAGTGGTAGGGTCAGAGCAGCTTAGTTTTGTACGGAGGACAGACTTCATGTCTTGGACTTCCCACCTGACGACGAGCACCCTCATTAGTTTTGTTTGGTAGTGTGAGATACCAGAAGGTGTCTCACCCGCTTGTTCCCAGGGATCTGTCATCCAGGTGGCTAGGACAAGGCTATCGCTTTTGGATCCAGTACCTGGGGGTGGACCAGTGCGGCAGGATCACCTGGATGGGGTCTTCGGGGAGTGCGACACCGGATGGCGAGACACGGTAGCCACATCCCTACCACACCTTAACCCTAATCTATCCGATAGGATACTTTAACACTCAACCCCGACCCCTTTCCCGTCCAAAACACTTTCACACAGAGAGTCACTCTGGAAGAAAATAGACTCAATCCCGAGCAGTGCACCTGACATGTCCCACTACCGGGATCAGGCAAGGTCAGGCAATTACTGCTAACAGCATATGCCTGACTCCCATTAGACATCCCTGTGAGGATAAAAGGCGGAGCACGCAAACACACTCTGATCGAGGCAAAGCACACAAAAGGGTAGTGGTTTCGGAATGGCAGCTGAGCGAGGGGAGAAAGAAGGCAAGCCAAGAGGAATTTGCCCAGAGGGGAAATCCCTTGAAATTTTTAGCAAAAAGCCATTACTCTCGAGCCTTCCAGTTTGAAGGCGTAAGGCCCAGAATCCCAGCAGAAGAACCTTGTATTGTGTGTCTGAGATACTCTGGGCCCTCCCGTGTGACTTATTGAGTGCGGGAGCAGCAGAAGCTGTCGTAGTACGTCCTTGGCTCCAAGAACAAAGAGGCAATAAAGAAAGCAACACAGCCGGTGAGTTGGGAAAGCCGAAACGAGACTGGTCTGTGTTGAAGCCATGGTTGCAAGCTGCAACATTGTATAATGAGCGCAGGAACGAACATTGCTACCAACATGAGATGAAAGATGCGAGTAAAGATGACTGGCTAATGAATGCCTGAACTTTGAAAGATACAATACCATTACAGAGTGGTCCGGCACCCAATAGATGCTCATTCGAAGTTCTCTGTAAGGTAACGAGCCGATAATCGGCACAAGTGAAAGTTAAACTGCTGTATGAAGGAAAAGAGTTGTGAATCGAAGTGGTCCTGCGGCGGGATAAGCCAAATCCTGCGCCCATTTGAAAGTCTTCAATTTTTGATACAGAAATGGAGGTCTTAGAAAGTTACCCAAGAAGTTAACTATTGTAGTTGGACATTGCATTGAAGGAGATCTGAGCCCGGCAGAGGAGGACCCGGGTGAATAGAGACTCACCCGAGAAATTGAGAGCATTGTAACCGAGAGGATCTGAGCCCGGCAGACGGGGATACGGGTGAACCGAAAGTTACCTAAGAAGTTAATTATTGTATTGAGGTGAGTCTGAAACCGACAGAGGGGGACCCAGGGTGAAGAAGTTGTATATTGTGTTGAAGTGGATCTGAGCTTGGCATAGGGGGATCCGCAGTGATTAGAAATTCACTGGAGAACTGTGCATGAGAAATTATACGAAGAAGAGAATATTGAATATTTTGTTTGTCACATCATTCTCTCTGTGATAAGAGACTATATATGCCAAAGAGACTTTGGTACAGAAGGCCTTGATATTTGAGACTGTGAACTGCACCCTCGTACCCATGAACCCAGAGCCTGTGTTAAGCTTGAGTGTGCCGACCTTGTATCGTAATGAAAACGTGGGGAAGGGGAGTCAACTACATAGCTATTCTGATTTATCATTTCTTGAACACTTTCTTTTTGCATAACACTGTTAACCACACTATTTTGCATTTTAGATGTAAGGATTAGCAATAGGTTTTTTAAAGGGATGGTCTAGTAAAAAATGTTATTTAAAAAATAGATAGGCAACATAAAAAAAAATACTAGCATTCTCCGTTTTAAAACTTCCTATGTAAAATTTTGAGCTATTCAAGCTCAAAATTCGCAAAAGCAAGCACATGGGCGCATCCATTTTGTGAAAGAAAAGCTGCAGCGTTTTCCAACACAATAACGTTGTATTTATGTTTGCGGTCGCTTCAAAAGCGACCGCAAACATAAATACAACGTTTTTAAAGTTATGGTTTTATTTCTAAGTTCTTCTAGCCCGGAAAACTTAGAAAAAAAACTGCAGCTAGTGCTTATTTTTTGTAAAAAAAATAAATAGCACTTACCGAGATTCAGTTGCAGCTTTCCTGCTCTGGTCTCCGGTCCCCATCCTCCGCCTACAGCACTAATGAAGGGAAAGCCACCCAGCGGTAGCCTTTGTTTACTACAGCTGGCTGGCTTTTCCTTCATTAGTGCCGCAAAAGCAAAAGCCAGCACAGGCGGGGCCTCCATTTCACAAATGGATGCGCCCATGTGCTTGCTTTTGCAAATTATGAGCTTGAATAGCTCAAAATTTTACATAGGAAGTTTTAAAACGGAGAATGCTAGTATTTTTTTTTTATGTTGCCTATCTATTTTTTAAATAACATTTTTTACTAGGCCATCCCTTTAAGCGTCACTGCAGGTAGTGGTGTAGTGAGGAGAGTGGAGATATGGCCGTGGGAGTGCCCTCTTTACCAAGTAAATAAGTGGAGGTTTGAAGAGATTCACAGTTGGGCTGGCTTTGAATGTTATGGGCAGTGGATCCCAAGTGGAGCGGGGTGAATAGGTAAGAAAGAGCTTAAGTGAAAGCAGGCATAGGGAGGGATTGGGAGGTTGAGTAGAGAAGAGGATCAGACGGAATGAGATGGTGAGTAAACTGAGATACAATCAGACAGGGACTGAGGAGCTAGATCACTAACAGCTACATAAACTAGGAGAAAGAACTTGGAAAGATAGCAGTTGGCAGTTGTACATGGAAAGCCAACCAGCATGTTGTCTGTAGGTAGAAGTGGGGGAGGATATGGGTAGGTTATAGAGAGTGTGGATAGCAAAGTTGAGGGTTTTGTCTAGAAGGAAGAAGGAGTAGAGCGGCAGACCAAGGAGTAGGCTGAAGAGTAGTACAGTTTGCTGAGAACAAGAGAGGAGATTAGAGTTTTTGTGGAGTGGTTAGTCAGAAAAGGTTGCATTTTACGAATGTTGAGGTCAATATGAGCAGCCGAAAAAGTGGTAGTGATGAATTCTTGCAGTTGCAGGTCATTATCAAAGAGGACCCAAGATTGAGAGCCTTGATGATGGAGAAATAAAGTCAGGCGGGAAGGAGATAGGAGAGGGAAAAGAAGGGATGGCATTGGAAAATGGGAGCAGGGTGACTTCTGTTTTTGAAGAGTTCAGCATAAGGCAGCAAGAGCAATCGGATCTATGTGATCACTATGACCCCCAGGATTCCGACAGCCGAAAATAATGACGTTCTTTTTTAAAACCCCTTTACACCACATACATATGTGGGGGGAGAACCCACTTTACTACAATTATATCCCATACCCCCCACATATATATGTGGTGTAAGGGGGGGTGAAAAAAGTCAGAATTTCGGGAGTAGGAATTCTGAGGGCACATTTTGGGCCATTACTGAGCAATCCAGTGAAAAACTGCAGTGAGACAGTTCATAATCTGTTCTGAAATATCAGGGGTGCAGGAGGGAAAGGAGAAAAATATTTGCATGTCATCAGTAAAAAGGTGATGGTGAAAGCCAAAGGATGAGATACATATTCCTAGGGCAGAGTTATAGAGAGGGAAGAGGAGAGGTCCAACTACTGATCCTTGGGGAGAGGAGCGATGTCAGAGGTTTGCAAGTTTTGAGAGATTTTAAAGGATAGACCTTCCAGGTAGGAGGATATGCAGACGAGAGAACATTTGGAAACCCAGGATCCTGGAGAGTGAGGAGGAGAGGGGAGTGGACAGTGGAAAAAGCAGCTGAAAGTTCCAAAATGATGAGTATAAAAGATAGTTTTGAATGGTGAGCATTAGAGAGAAAATTGGATACCTGTCTGAGTGCAGTATCGGTAGAGTTTACTACGGAAGCCGGATTGAAGTGGATCTGCAAGGACTTTATCCTCAAGGTACTTAGTGATCCAGTCGAAGATCACCCACTTAAGGACTTTTGAATAATGGCGAGGGAGATAAACAGGGCGATAGTTTGCTTGGACATTTTGGTAAAACCGTTACAGATTTGAAGGAGTCAGGGAGAGTCCAGTGGAGAGAGAGTTTAAACGGATCAGACAAAGAAGGGCAAGTGATTGAGACCAGGCCTTTGACCGTTTTTGGGAGCAAAAGGGTTGACAGGTGTTCAAGATGGGTTGACATTGCACATTATTTGTGATAAGTCAATAAGAGAGGTAGGGGAGAAGTAGTAGAGTGTAGAAGAGGTCAGGTTAGAGGTTTTGGACAGGAGGGTTGGGGAGAGAGAGAGAGAAGGGCTGTTAGAGTGTCATGAATTTTACAGATTTTAAAGAAAAGGTAGTGAGCAAAATGATGAGTAGAACGGGAGGAAGCAATGGATATTAGCTTGGGAGGTGTGATTGAAGATTGGAGGGTTTATGAAGGTTTATGGGGGTGATTTGCTATGGGAAGAGATTAGGTTTGTGAAGTAGGAGGATTTGGCAGAGTCCAGTGCAGAGGTTTGGACAGAAAAGACATTTTTGTAAACTAGGAATAGGGAGGAGTCCATAATTTGCACCAGCATTTTAGTTCTTTTCAGAGTCTGTGATTAGAGGTGATCCCAGGCTGAGGACAGGAGTGGGAGGGTGTGAATGTGCAATCAGGATAGTGTTGTTAAAATGGAGTCCCAAGTGCATAGTGAACGACAGAGAAAGCACGGCCAATGAACAGGTGAAATGTACAGGGCAAGAGAGTTTTGCCTGAATTTCATTTTAGCCAATGAAGATGGGAGATAAAGTAGAAGGTGGATGGATCAAGATGTTAAAGTGAACAATGTAGTGATCAGGGGAAGAGGGGTCAATGGAGTGGTCATAAGAAGAGTGAACTAGAGAGAAGTACAAGGTCAATAGAGTTCCCACCAAAGTGGTTAGGCTGGTCATGTAATGAGTACAGGGGTTGGTCAGATAGGAGGGATTACTCCTGTTCTAGACTCCTGCGTTCCTCTGGCACCAAATCTGTGCGGGTGAAGTGGTTTGCTAAACAGAGAGCTGGTGGTCGATCACTTTCCTCAGCGGGCTCCCTCCTGTGAATAGCCTCCCTCTCCCTCTGCGTCTTTAGCAGGACCTCATTAAGTTCTGAAAAACTCCTCAAGACCTTTCTCTTTACCTCTTCTTTCTCCTCCTCTCTTCCATGCTAATCATTAAGTAGCGTGACTGATGTGCAGGGCCCGTATGTTTCCTCGGGCCCTGGACCCCCCACATCTCTCATCCCAGCCGCTGTCTTTCTACTGCACTTACATAGGCTCACCCTCCCCATGGGAGGTTGGACTTACATTCTTCTCTTCTTTGCACTTCACCCTGAGCACTTTTCCATGAGCACCACAGCACCTACCTCTTACCCACCTCCCCTCTGCACTTGCACGTTCTGAACACTCACAAGGCATAGTAGGTTTGTCTCGCCTCCCTTTTATTCTCACTATTTGTTTGTACTATTAATTCAACTATTTATCCTTGCTGTAATTCGTTGTCTACCTTCCCTGTCCCCACCCTGTTGCCCTTTGGGCACTTTGAAACAGTTTTGCTAATTGTATTTTAGCGCCTAAAAAATGACAAATAAATCAAAATAAATACATAAATTTAAGATCAAAGCAGGTGGCTGCAGAGGGCTTGGGAATGTTAATGTCCCCCAGCATGACAATGGGGATTTTGTTAGGAAGTGTCTCAAAGAGAAGGGTCAGATCAAAGAAGAAGGAATCGAAAGAACCAGGAGGTCGATAGAGAGCTAGAACAGTGAGAGGAGTAGGAGGGAGGAGTTGAGGTGGAGAGGGGGTAGAGGGAGTGGAGGGGCAGTGTTGAGGGCCTTATTCATAAGGAACCCATACTGCCGCCCTTCCCAACAGGTCTGGGAGAGTGGGAGAAGGTAGCAGAGCCAGAGTGGAGAGCTACTAGTGTAGCAGTGTTATGAGGGGAGATCCAGGTTTATGTGATAGCAAGAGGTGAGGGTGATAAGATGCTAAGTGGTCAGTGATGTAGGAAGATTTGTTGCATAGGGGTTGTGCATTCCAGAGGCCAAGTCAAAGAGTGCTAGGAGTTGGGGGAGAGGAGCAGGTGTTGTGTGGACGGCAAGGGGGATAGATGAGGTTGAAGATCTGGGTAGCACAGGAGCATCTTATTAGGGGGTGCAGGTGTGGGCGAGAGGATTGGGGATGGGAGGCCGGAGGGTGATGCAGAAATTAAACTGCCATTTCCCGAGCAGCTCTGTCACTTCCCGAGGCTCGGGTTGCATTCAGGCAAGCAGCGGGGTCTGCAGCAGATCGGCAGCCATCTGCCTTTCGCCAGCGGTGCGCGCTCTCTCTCTCTCTGGCCGGATGCCAGAATTTCCCTGAGGTTTGACTCAGCAACAGCCCGAATAGTCCTTCCGACCTGGACCACGCTCCGGTTCGCCTTCTGCTCCGTTCACGGCTTCCCTCTTAGCTCTAGTTGGTTCGTCGTGCACGGCTCCCGCAGTTCCTCCTCGGATGATAGCCCTTCTCTAGCGTCTCAGCTAAGCTCTGTTTAAAGTCCCACGTCGGATAGTTGTATTGCTCTGAGCCAATTACATGCCGTGAGAAGCTAGACCACTCACTCTGGTTCTCTAGAGTGATCGCTGAACTCCCGGTCATCATCTTCTTCACAGTACCTGTATTAGAAGCATTAGACGCATGGGAATGGGGATTTTCGACCCCCCCCCCAGCAACTCAGGATCTGACGCTAATTGCGCCGGACTGAGTTGCGCTAACACTAATAGCGTTGGGCTATATCCCGGCACATTTACTGTCGGGATTCCTCCCAACTCCTGATGACCCTCTAGTCTGGTCAAGTGTATTAGGGACGTCACATTAGCGGCGTCAGAAAACCACGGTGGCCATCTTGGTATGGGCGCTGTGATAGATAGTATGCACCATCTTTGATGGGGCGCATGTCGCCATCGCGGCCAAACATGGTGATGGATTCGCCCTCTGACACTACCCAATGTAAGCTAAGTGGCCTCTAGACACCTCCTGGATTGGATTGGCTACCCAATGCAAGCTAGGTGGCCTCTATGCAACCCCTGGATTTGATTTGCTACCCAATGCAAGGTAAATCGCCTCTAGACACCTCCTGGATTGGCAAACCATCCAATGCAAGCTAAGTGGCCTCTAGGCACCTGCTGTATTGGATTAGCTACCCAATGCAAGCCAAGTAACCTCTAGACACCTCCTGGATTGGGGTAGCCACCCAATGCAAGTTAAGTGGCCACTAGGCACCTTCTGGATTGGTAAACTACCGAATGCACACTAAGTGGCCTCTAGACACTTCTTGGATTGGTAAACTACCAAATGCAAGCTATGTGGCCTCTAGGCACCTCCTTGATTGGATTAGCAACCCAATGCAAGCCAAATGGCCTCTAGACACCTCCTGGATTGGATTAGCTATCCAATGCAAGCTAAGTGGCTTCTAGACACCTCCTGGATTGGATTAGCTACCAATGCAAGCTAAATGGCCTCTAGACACCACCTGGATTGGATTATCTATCCAATGCAAGCTATGTTGCCTCTAGGAACCTCCTGGATTGGATTAGCTAGCCAATGCAAGCTAAATGCTTTCTAGGCACCTCCTGGATTGGATCAGCTACCCAATGGAATTCAAGTGGCTTCTATGCACTGCCTGGATTAGTTTAGCTATCCAATGGCAGTTAAATGGCCTATAGGCACCTCCTGGATTGGATTGGCTTGCCATGCAATAAGTGCTCTCTAGGCACCGCCTCGATTGGATTAGCTACCCAATGCAAACTAAGTGCTCCCTGGGCACCTCCTGGATTGAATTAGCTACCCAATGCAAGATAAATGGCCTCTAGCCACCTCCTGGATTGGATTAGCTACCCAATGCAAGCTAAATGGCCTTTAGGCACCCCCTCCTGGATCGGATTAGCTACCCAATGCAAGATAAGTGGCCTCAAGGCACCTCCTGGCTTGGTAAACTACCCAGCAGTTATGTTGGTAAAGATGAGAGAAAGATCTAGGGAGGTGGATTCTCGTTTTAATTGGATTGAGAGTACCAAAATGGTCCTCATCATTGTCTAGAAACACAAAATAGGAGATATGCATAACTGCGTTCACACATCACTACAGTGCTACTGGGCAGACCTTTGAACTGTGCCTGATGTGATAATCCAGCAAAGGTCAGGGAATGCGCTCAATTTATTATTATTGTTGTTGTATTTGTTGCTAGCACCCAGACCCAGCGTTATCACGGCGCTAGGTTAGGTTACATTACAATCAATGCATTGTGACATAGAGGTTACATTGTGGTCACAAAAAAAGTACGTTTTCATTTCAGGCAGAACATTTGGGTGTAAGGCAGCAGTATTTAGGCATATTTATTAAACAGTGCAGTTTTGACTTTTTTTGCGAAACATCAGATAGGAAGGCTCTTCTTGTACACAGGGAGTGGGAGTGATACCGGTGAAGCTCGTTCCTCCAGATCCGTTTCTGTTGAATCTTGGGGTAGTTAGTGAGGTGGAAGAGTGCAGACAGCGTGGGTTGGGCTTTTTGGAGATTCGAAGGGTGAGGTAGGAGGGGGCAGTGTTGTGAAGGCAGCAATGTGTGATGGATAGGATTTTGAACTCAATGCATGCCTTAATTAGCAGCAAGTGTGCTTCGCGCCTCACTAGAGAGATGTGATTGGATTATTTCATGCCCCACACCGCCTGGAGGGCGTTGTTTTGGATCCAATGTAATGTATTCAGGTTTTTGATGGATGTTCCCGTAAGGATGACATTGCTGTAGTCTAATTTGATGCCAAAAATGACCCTAGCCAGCGTGAGGCAGTTGTGAGGGGTAAGGAATTTTCTAGATAGGTTGATATGTTTAGTGGAATAGGCCGCAGACGGAGCAACAATCTTAACATGTTTGTGTATATTTAGTTCGGAATGGAGATAGACTCCCAGCGTTTTTAGATAAGGGAGTGATGTTTCTGTCAATACAAAAGTAGGTGAATGCAGGGGCAAGTTGTTTGAGACAGTGCAGAGATCCTATGATCAGTAGCTTCCGGCTTGTCACCATTAGGCAGAGATGGTGGTTACCCATCCAGGACTGATCTATGCTGCAGATCCTGTTGATATTAGCGGAGTCAAGTTCATGGTTGATTGTGAGTTACAGGAGGACCTGCGTATCAGTGGTGTAACACAAAATGTGGAGGCCCCCCTGCGAGCCATGCTGAAGGCCCCCCCCAAATCTGAAACAAATCACGGGTCATGCTACACTCTGGGCCGGCCTAGATCATCACGCTTGCACAATACGCACAAACCTTCTGCTGAAGGGGTATGCCACACACTGTACTAGGAGAAAGATATAAATATGTGTTTTAATGCAATATACAGCACTTTTTCTGAGAAAAATTGGATAAAAAGCCAGAGTGTTTACAATTGTTTTGTAGGGTAACATCAATCCAACACATGCAAGTCAACAACAGTGCACAGGAACATTAATGCTTTGCTATTAAAAATGCCATGGCACATTGAAAGCATGTCCCACTGGCTGCACAATATAGACCAGTGTAGACACGTAATAACATTACAGTAAAGCATGCCAGGCCACATTTAGACATACCTAGACTGGTTGCACCAAACTGCCAGTCGAAGCAATAACACTCATCAAGAAGCGAGCACACATTCAAGCCCAGGTCTCTGCGGCCTCTAACAACATGGCCAAACTCTTTAAAATCTGCAAGGAACTGGTCAATCCTGCTGCGGTTTCTACCTCTACTGTTCCCTCCCAGGCCCTCTGTATGGCTCTGGCCTCTCACTTCTCCACTAAAACTCAGGACATCCTGTCCTCTATCCCTTCTTCCTCTCCGTCTTCCTCTCTCGGCCCCCCTTTGGCCATCTCTACCTCTCCTCCTCCTTTCTCCTCTTTCCCTCTGACAACACCTGATGAGGTTTCTAGACAAGTCCAAAATATGAACGTGTCGTCCAAACAGGTACTCCCCTGCTCCTCCAGAACCATCAAGGACCATATTGAAACCCTTGCTCCAGCCTTGGCCGATTTCTGTAATCACTCATTCACCACTGGAACGTTCCCCTCTCCCCTTAAGCACTCCCTTGTGCACCCACTCCTCAAGAAGCCGTCTGCCGATCCTACCTGACCCGCAAACTATCGCCCAATCTCCATCACCTCTTTCCTGGGCAACCTCTTGGAAAACCTGGCTATCTCCCAGCTTACTCTCCACACTGAACCTCAGCTGCCAGAGGCACGGAAACTGCTCTCCTGAACACCTGTGAAGATCTGCTCTCTAACCTTGATTCCAGCATTCCTTCTGTCCTTCTGTCCTAATCCTCCTTGATCTTTCCTCTACTTTCGACACAGTCAACCACGCCATCCTGATCAATGGACTGCGTGAGAACCTGGGCATCACGTATTGGGCCCTGCAGTGACTTACCTCCTTCCTCTTGGACTGCCTCTCCCAGGTCCAACTTGGTCCCTTTCTCTCCGCCACCTCTCTCTCTACCTGTGGCGTTCCCCATAGCTCTATCATCTCATCCTGGGTTTTCAACCTCTACTTGGCACCTTTGGCTCACCTGATCTCTACTTTCTCCTATAACTTTCAGTGTTATGCGGATGACACTACACTCTCTTTCAGGCTCCCCTCAGCCTCCTCTCTCTCCTGCTTATTTCTGACTGTCTATCCGCAATTCAAGATTGGTGCATCTCCAACGATCTCTGCCTTAATGCCAGTAAGATGGAGATCCTTCTCATTGGGACCCCTGCCCCTGCTTTCCCTCTCTCACTCTGGCTTCGCACCTTGGGCCCTCGTCCTTTGTCTTCCTGCGAGGCAAAAAACCTTGGTGTCATCTTCGACTCCACTCTCTCTTTCTCTACTCACATCTTGGATGTCAACAAGATGTCCCACTACCAACTGCTCCTCCTCAAAGGGACTCTTCCCTTTATCACTTTCCCTCAGAGGCTCACTGTCTACAGACAGTGCAAAGTGTGCACCCTTTCACCATTCAGGCACACTCAGGCAGCCACCCATACATTTAAGTGTGCATCCTTTCACTGTACACGCACACATGTCCACCCAGCCACCCATACATTTGTGTGCACCCTTTCACCATACACTCACACAGGCAGTCACCTACACATTTAAGTGTACGCCCTTTCAAAATACACTCACACACGCACATGCCATGGGGTTGAGGGGAGCCCTATTACATTAAGATTAAGAAATCGTTTCTTTTTTAAGTCAATCCGACTTCATAAAGAAATTATTTCTGTTAAGGACCACACCATGTCGGAAATAATGTATTTTTGAAGTCATAGGGCTCCCCCGCCCCATGACATGGAGGCCTCCAGCCTGGGGTCTTCCATGTCATGGGCTGGAGGGAGCCCTCGGATTTAAACACAAAGTTTATTTTTGTAGTCACTCTGCCTTCATAAAGAAATTGTTTCTATTACAGAAATCATTTCTTTATACAGAAATCATTTCTTTATGCATGCAGAGTGAATTCAAAAAGAAATATTTTTAAAAAAAGAATGTTTTTGAAAAATATTTGATTTTCATTTTTTTTCCCCAAGTGGGTCCCCCTCTCAGGACATGTGCTAGCGCCCCCCCCCGCACCACAGGGCTGCAGGGGCCCCATTACGCCAGCGCTGCGTATCATCGGCAAAGTTTGTGTACGGGATGTTTAAGCTGTCCAGCTGATCAAAGAGTGGCTTGGTGTACATATTGTACAATGTAGCGGCGAGAGAGGACCCTTGTGGGACCCCATAAGAGACAAGGATGGGGTTGGCTGCTTCAGTCCCAACGAAGACCCTGGAGGATCGCTCACTCAGGAAGGACTTGATCAAGTTATCTGCCTCAATGGTGAAGTGGTGACATACGATATCGGGATTGAAGGCCACCAAAAGGTCTAGTAGGAGGAGGATGGTGAGGTCCTCAGCATCACAAATGTGATAGAGCTGAATCTTTAGGGAGGGCCGATTTTATGCTGTGTCTAGCCCTGAACCCGAATTGGCGCTTCCCCGTAGATTGTGGGCTACCAGATGGGTTTGAAGTTGGGTGTAGGCAAGGTGGTCAAGAATTTTCAGAAGGTAGTGAACCATCCTGATAGGGCGGTAGTTGGTAGGGAGGTTGGGGTAGAGAGAGTGTTTTTTCAGGAGCAGTGTGACCCAGGATTTTTTGATGGAATTTGGCACAGTGCGGGAGTTAACGGATGCGTTTATTAATTTAGCAATAGGTGGGAGCGAGGGGGTCTGCGCACATCTTGACAAGGTGGGCTTGCCAGACATCACCTGTGCAGTTGTACACTTTGAGGCATTGGATGGTGGTGAGCACATCAGCGGGAGAAATGAGGAAGAAGTGGAAAGGGGTGGCAGTGGGTTCTGGGGCAGCGTTGAAGATAGGGAGATCCGATTCTATGGTGGGAGCAGATTTTTTTAGAATAGTTTTAATGAGACTGATTTGGGCTACCTCATTAATATTCATGAGCTGCATCTTGCATGTATGTCTCTTGCACACTAAGTCAGGGACAGAGTCATAAAACGAATTGCAGGCTTTCGTACCAGCATCAACAATGCTGTTTACATTCCCAAAGAGGTCTCTTCAAGGGTCAGGCTGGTGGGTTGCTGCCTGCACCGCAAAACTAGTCTCTGGCCACGCCTCGTGCAAGCGGACCTCCATGGAAACCTACCAATTTGAGGTTAGTTACCAGCAGCCCTGGGCTGGGACTAACGATTCAATGGTAGCAAGTGGAGGAGCGCACGAAGACCACTGAAACTGGTGAGGCTATCTCTTTAAATGCTTGCGCGCAGTGTCGCGTTTCTTAAATGACATCGATCTAAGCAGTTTATTCCTTTGTGACTTCCAACGTTTTCTTTACATTTGTATAATGGAAATGATCTTTGGTGTTTGCAAAACCAACTAATGTGCTGTGAGAGTAAAACCAGTCGTCCATGGGATTGTTATACGTGGATTGCAAAGTACAGTTCCGTAATATCCAAGATCGGTAGCAAAGTTATGTCACTGGAAAAAAACCGAATGAAGATGTGGAATTATTTTGAAAATATTTGCATCCAGCTTCATGAAATTCTTAGAGTTTTCGTGTAGAACCGGCAACATGGGGAATCTACAAAATGTCAATGTTTCCAACTGTCCGAGTCTGCAGACATCGAAAAGTGTCTCTTGGTTAAAAAAGGCCCTACAGTGGGGTCCGGGGGCAGAGGGCGCTGCTGAGCAGCCATCAAGATGGCTGCCTAAAGGAAGAGCTCTGCTTACACCACAACAGAACCTGTTATGTCCTGCCCCCGCGGCCCAGCGCACGTGGGGGCTGGATGCCAGTGATGTTAGGCCGTACGGCCTGTGTCGCAGCTCCTGCGGGAGCTAAAGAAACACGCTGCACACAATGCGTTGGTCTGCCCGGAACTGCCTCCCGTACTCGGGGGCTGGGCTTTTATTAGCGCGCCCTGCGTCACCGTGTAGCGGGACGCAGGGCGGATGCAACATTCCTCCTTTATTTCAAACAAAACAACAACACAAATGCTATAATTTCAACTCACAACAAATTCCCAAATGTCAAAATCCATACGGTCCTTACTGCTCACAATCTACGGGGGCTGACTACCACACATAGTCATTGAGTCGGGCGGGCGGTTTCGTAGCAGTTCTCAGACTATACCGCCCTACTCGGGGGCTAACCCCCGCTGTCCCATTGGGTGGCTCACCTTCACTGTCTGGGTCCCCCAGGTCCGGCTCGCTCCACTGTTCCCACGTTCTGTCACCCGCTCCTGCCTCATCCTGGATGGGCGTGGGCTCTTCTTCGCTGGGCTGAGCTTCTTCGTCTTCCTGGTGGCACTCGCCATCGGTCCACAGATTCCGTGGCACCGCCTTGAACCATGACGCATTTCTCGTCACCTGGCGGCATCCTCTCGTCACAGTCACCATGGTTCCTTGCCTGCCACTGACGGTCCATGGGAGCTTGTCGTATCTGATGTCCAGTTTCGACTTTGTTGGATTTCGCAGCATGACCACTTGGTCACCCACCTGGTGATCGTACGGCCTCGCCCTCCTCTTGTCGCTCATGTGGGCGTTGGCGCTCCTTCTCCTCCTTTCTGTGCGCTCCTCGTTGACCTCGTCCGGGGTCCTGCTAGGATGATGCGGAATCGAGGATTTGATAACTGTTCCAAACATGAGGTCCGCAGGCGGCATGCCCGTCGTGCTGTGGGGGGTGACCCAGTAGTTTCGTAGGAACCGGTAAAGGTCAATCTTCCACGGGCTGGCATTCGCCCTCGCCACTCTCAACACTTTGTTTATGGTCCTCATGAATCGTTCTACATCCCCGTTAGCCTGGGGCCACCTCGGCATGATATGATGGTACTTTACATTCAGTTCGTGCAGATACTGTTTGCATCCCTCCCCCGTGAAGGGGGGGCCATTGTCGCTCTTGATGGTGGTTGGCAAACCATGAGTTGCAAACATCTTCTCCATGGCAGGGATGACCACCTCTGCTGCTGTGGCTTCAACTATTTCGACCTCGGGGTAGCGGGAGTGGTCGTCAATGGCCACCAGGAGGTAGAGGCCTTCCCGTAGCTTGCAGAAATCAATGCTAATGGCCTCCCACCGGGCGCGGCTACGTTCTGCTGACTGAATGGGTTCTGGTTCCGGTGGGGCCCCAGTTATCTGGCAGGGTAGGCACGTGCTTATCAGTGTCTCGACCCGGTCATCGATCTGTGGGAACCATACCCTGTGCCTGATCCGAGCTTTTGTCTGTGCCATCCCTTGATGTCCTTCGTGGGCCAGTGCCACCATCCTGTCTTGTATGCTCAATGGGATGACGATACGATTGCCTCTCACCAGCAGTCCGCTCTCAGTGATTGACAAATCTTGTCTGACGGTGAACATCCCGGACAGAAACCCCTTCGCTTCCACTGTTCTGTTGTGGGTATGCTTCATGAATGTCTTTCAGTCGCCTGAAATGATGGCATCCTTCACTAGGTCGCAGCAAGGGTCTCTGTGGATCTCTGACTCAATGTCCTCGATGCTGACAGCCTTTGGCCTCATGGCACGCACCACATGGCATATGTGCTCCTCGGTCTCTTCGGCCACTTGGACTTCTTGTGGGGTTGCCGCTCGAGGATGCCTTGAGAGGAAATCTGCCGGGTTTCCGCTACCCGGCTGGTAGACCAGTTCAAAATTGTACTGCTGGAGGTGCAGCAGCCATTTGGTGATCCTTGCCTGTGGGTGTGACGATGTACCCATGAATATGGGTAGTAGGGGTTTGCATACCTTTCAACTCACACGCTTTTGGCGGGTGTCACCCGCCTTGTAAAGTGCTGAATCACCCGCCAAGCCTCCTGCACGTCCATTAATTCCAATGGACGTCTCACCCGCCAAAAACAAAATCGGGTGATTTCACCCGCCTTTGCAGCACAAATGGTTGAGAGCTATGGGTTTGTGATCAGTGATCGCCGCGAACCTGCGTCCATATAGGTAAAGATGAAAATGACGACACCCCCACAGGACGGCGATGGCCTCCTTCTCAATGTGGGAGTACCTCTGTTCTGTCGCCGAGAGGGCTCTTGATGCGTACGCGATGGGCCTCTTTTCTCCCTCTTTAGTGACTTGCATCAGGATGGCTCCTAGCCCTACGGGGCTCGCATCCACGAACAGTTCTGTGGGGAGCTCGGTGTTATAGTACGCCATTTTCGTGTTGACGGACAGGGATTCCTTGATGTTTTCGAAGGCCTCCTGGCACACCCATTCCCATTTGGCGTTTAGTTTGGTTAGTTCACGTAGGGGCTCTGAAAGAGTGGCCAGGTTTCGGATGAACCTACCGCAGTAGGTGGCCATGCCCCGGAAACTGCGTACTTCGGTGGGAGTCATTGGCGGGCTTGCGGCTTGAATGTCTGCAACTTTCTGGGGGTATGGGGAGATGCCTGTACTGCCGAATTTGTACCCAAAAAATGGGATTTCAGATCTGAGGAATTCACACTTTTCCGTGTGTAGGGTTAATCCAGCGTCTTCTAGCCTGCCCAGTAGGGTCTGGAGCCTCTTGAGATGTTCTTCCCTGTCAGGGGCATGAATCAGGATATCGTCGCTCACGTTGAGGACACCGGGTATGCCCCTGATGACTTTTTGAATGGTTTGTTGAAACACTTCGGCAGCTGACGATATCCCGAAGCTCAGGCGTTTGTACCTTCGCAGCCCTAGATGTGTTGAGAAAGTCGAAATGTAGCGAGAGTCCCTGTGAAGCTTGAGCTGGTGGTACCCCGCCTTCAGATCCACTTTGGAGAACACACACGATCCCGTAAGGTCGGCCACAATTTCATCGAGCGTGGGTGTGATGTGGCGTTCCAGCTTGATGGCGGTATTCGGGAGACGCATGTCTATGCAAATCCGGACTTTTCCGGGCTGTTTGGGCTTCCTTATTACCACCATCGGAGAGACCCATGGTGTGGGCCATGTCACCTCCTCTATAATGCCGGCTTCTTCCAGTGCTTTGAGTTCTCTCTCCACTTGTTCCCGCATGTGGAATGGTGTTCTCCTGTGTCTCACTGCTCTCGGTTGTACCGATTCATCAATGTGCAGTCTGATGGTCTTGCCTTTCAGACACCCTATCCCATCTTACAGCTTGGGGTAGTGCTTTAAGATGTTTTCCACTTCTTTCCCCTCATCGACTTGGCAGATGAACTTGACCATGCCCAGATCCTCCGCTGCGTCCCCACTCAGAAGGCTTTCGATCCCCGCCTTCACGACGTAGATTTTTGACCATAGCCAAAAACCGTGGACTAAAGTGGTGGGGAACCTGCCAACGACTGGAAGGGGCTTCCGGCTGCCGTACGCAAACAACAGTGTGTCTGTGCTCTTCAGATCTGGTTGTGGTTGTAGCGTCTGGAACATGCTTGTGGGCATGACGTTCACAGAGGCACCCATGTCGATGGTCATTAAAACCTGCTGGTTTTGGATGGTGACTACGCATTTACGCCTTCAGAGGTTCTTTCTCTGTGGCGCTTGGCCCTGGTCCAACGCAGACACTAGGTAGATCTTCCTCCCTTTTCTGCCTTGTTCCTTATCGGGGTCATGTTGCGTGCCCGAGACATCATCACCTTCTTCCTCCATCGAGGAGTTGGCTGCATCGACCCTCCTTTCGCTGGCCTGCTTTTTCTTCTTGGTCCCGTTCTTTTCCTGAGGGTTCTGTGAGGGCTGTGCCTTGGTGCCAACTGACCGGCATACTTTCGCATAGTGGTCCTTCCTGCCACATACTCCGCATGTAGTGCCTTGCGCGGGGCAGTTTCGCCGTCTGTGTCGCGGTCCACCACACCAACCGCACTCAGTGGGCCCTGGGACACTTGGTTGCCACCTGTTTTGAGCGTAGCCGCCACCAGCCTCGTCTCTCGTGAATTGTCTGTTGGTGACATGGGACACCATGGCTGTGGTGAGGGCGGGTTGCAGTTTGTGTAGCGTGGCCCCCATGTTGGCAGCCCTGGTGTGTGCCAGTTCTCTTTGTCACCCCAGTTCGAGAATCCGTTGGAGGGGAATGCCTTTCTCACTAAGTACCATCCGCCTCAGCTTTTCCGATTGGATGCCATTAATGAGTTGCCTCCGGATCTCTTTTTCGACGTTTGTAAATTTGCAGGACCTGGCTAACTTCCTCAACCGTGTGTGGTAGGCATCCAGTGTTTCATCCTCTGCCTGAATGGTAGTGCAGAATATGAAGGTCTCATAGTCCGGGTTTAGTTGGGGGAGGAAGTGCGCCGTTAGGGCATCTTTTGCACTCAGATATGCATCCTGGCCATCGTCAACGTTTAGAGAGTTGAATATGCGTAGTACCTCATCGCCCACGCTTAGCAGCAGGTGCGCCTTCATCTTCCTGGCAGTCGTTATGTCCTTGCATTCCATCGCCATTTTGAACTTTTGTATCCATAGCTGCCACCTGAGGCCACTTGATGACGGGTCTGTGAAGGGGTCGAATGGCTGGACCAGTGCCGAGGAACCTCCTTGTGGGCGAGGCTGTGGTGATGACATTGACAGGTTTGCCGCGATTTTTGACGGTGTGCCGGGTCCAGGGGTGGATGTCCCGGTCGCCATGTTGTGGTGCGCTTGTTACTACTCGGTGTGGGCCCCTGGGTGATCCCTCCGATTGTGCCACTGCGCAGTGGTGGCCAGATCTGGCGCTCACCTTGTGTGCTCCCGTCAGGTTAGGCACAGTGGGCCAGCTTTGGGCCTCCTCCGGTGTTTCCTGGAGCTTCAGACCCCTGGTGAGGTGGATGGGGGGTCTGGTGCCTCCACGTCTGGATGGGGGGGCCCCCTTTTGGTCATGCCCGGTGGATGCTAGTGGGTTGCATCTACCCTTGGTGAGCGGATGGCACAGAGAAAAAAAAAATATTTTTCTTTTTTAATTTTTTTTTTTTGGGTCGGGGGGTTCACGTGTTTGTTCCCCCCCCACCGGGTGTCCAAAAATTCAGATTTGATGGTTGTGCGCCATCTGGATCCTGTTGAGCGCCGAGCGCGTGTGTCTCACGAGCTCCACCTCGTCGCCATTGTTATGTCCTGCCCCCGCGGCCCAGCGCACGTGGGGGCTGGATGCCAGTGACGTTAGGCCGCGCGGCCTGTGTCGCAGCTCCTACGGGAGCTAAAGAAACACGCTGCACACGAGGCGTTGGTCTGCCGGGAACTGCCTCCCGTACTCGGGGGCGGGGCTTTTATTAGCGCACCCTGCGGGACGCAGGGCGGATGCAACAGAACCCTCGCGAAGTGGCGGTAATACCGCATATTACACCTAACATTTGTGTATTTCCCCACTGTGGTGGGGAATAATCATCCCCAATATCATCCGATACCGGAAGAAACCAGCTGCGCCATTCAGGAATCCTGCAGAGGCGGCCTGAGAGGTGCCAACGGAGTGTCGTAAAACGACACGAGGACCTGACGCAGCAGGAAGATACTTTTTCCCCTCAGCGCGGCGTCCCGTGGTGCTGCCGGAGAAATAATGCTCTAGACGTGGCTGGAGATAGTAACTCACCCGGACTCCCCCGCCTGAACCGGCGGCAACGTGCACACCCTGGCATCTGTGCTACACCCGCAGGGTTGATCACTGCACTCCGCCCACCCCTGGCGGCCACAGCAGCGTGTCCTCAGCTGGCAGGTTCCAACACCACATATCCCTGGCTGCCCCGCACCATGGCCCTGCTCCGAGTCAGTGTCCCTGCCACGGTGGGCAGAGAGACATACACAGGCTCTACACCGGTGTCAGCAGCAGCGGGCATACCCCCGCACTTGCACTGCAACCATGGTGCTACAAGCTGGTTCCAGGCCACAACAGATGCCCACAACGAACCCTGGCCATACTGGCTGTGAGTTCCCCCGAGAGGGAAGCCTGCCTGCTCCTTTTCCCAGTATATTAGGATGGCCTTGACCGCCCTGCATGTTGGAGCCCACTCCGCTCCAACATCCGCCCGGAGTGCTCACTGAACCGGCTGGCCTGGCCCCGAACTCCCTTTCAGCCCGGCATACGCCCCGTCCCAACAGGCAGTTACTGCATGGTCTGGGAGCTAAAGTGCACTCCAAGCCCCCGGCCATGACCTCCATGCCGACCTTTTCCTAGCCTGACATTGGTTGGCCACCCGGATGCTGGATTACTGAAGGTTGCGTTGAAACCTGCCAGAGCTGGCCCCAATCTAACTGTGGGAAATCTGCAACAAATCCTGAAACATCGCCCTGGTGGCCACGACCAATGGCCTGAGTGCACCCCCGGCCTTTGTATGCCACCCTTTGCCCAAACTTACCCATACAACAACACAATTTGTTCCAGCTAACTGCGGTTCAGAGCGGCTTGCGGCACCTGCCGACAGGCTCCCGGGGTACTGTACTGAACTGGCTTGGCACCTGTTGACGATATGATCCTCTGCTTTGTAACTTTGGTGCTCTCCTTTGTGTGGCCCCTCCCCTACAAGACCGCCTTGACCAGGGGCACCAGCAGTGGAAAGAAAACGTGATCCTGGACACATTTGCAAAAGTTGCACCATGTGAAGCTCCTGGACCCTCTACCAGCCCACCCCCAGACCAGATCCAGCCCGTCATGGCATCATCCCCAGACCTCACGCACATGATGGAAGCCATGGCTAAAGTATTTGCAGCTGTCCACGAAAAGCTGGATGACATTGCAGCTAATTGGCATCCATGCGGACCCAGCTAGCCAAAGAATCTGGGCGTATTACCGAGGCGGAGACTAGGATCAGTGTGACTGAGGACGTCTTGCAGGGGCTTCAAAACACAATTACATCCCTGGCGAAGGAGATGAAAATAGTAAGAAACAAGTGCAATGAACTCCAATCACGTTCCAGTTGGAACAACATTATCATTGTGGGGGTCCCGGAGGACGCTCTATCAGTGGGCATGGAACAAGCAGTCAAAAATATCCACAGGGATATGCTGGAAGCACTTGTCCTCTCCCCCTTCTTCACAGTAGAACGCACCTACTGGGCTTTTGCCCCCAAACCTAAACCAGGAGACTTCCCTCGCTCCATGATTGAGAAAATCCTCCGCTTTTAAGACTGAGACCATCTATTGAGACTTGCCAGGGAAAAGAAGGAACTCCGACTGGGCTCTCAGACAATTCGTATCTTTCCAGATTTTTTGTCAAATTTGTGGGTGTCAAGAAATTGGTGTGGGCTCCAGACATTCAATAAGCAATGCTTTTTCCAGCTTGCCTGAAATCTCACTTCCGCAGCAAAGTATATTTCTTCATGGTCCCAGAATAGGCTGTGAAGTTCATAGAGACCAAAATACCAATCCCAGACTACGAGGGAGCGATTGAGAATGACCAATTGCCAGGCTAAGCGACTACATAACAATCCTCTCGTAGGTGCCTCAGTGTTCACGATGAGTATATAGCCCCTGATCCTTAACCAATCACCACCACTGGTAAATTCAAACATGTGATCCTGAAACTGCGCTGTGGTGTGTATCAGAGTGGCAGCAGTTACCCCCACAGCAAATGCTTGAACTATGTTGGGTTATGTTTGGAATTTACAGCCCAGTTGGGGAGGCCTTTGGGTAGAGGGCAGAGGTTTTACACTGCAAGTTGTGGGTGGGCATGAGGGAGGGCTGGTGTGGGTTGACATCTGCGCTGGTAGCAGGTCTTTCTGAAGGTTCGAGCACCTGTTGCACGCTTTGGGTGATCATGAGGGATCATTTTGAAAACGAATTGGCAGCAGAGTACAAGGTTGGGAAGTTCTACTCCTGCATAGATGGAAAGTATACTAGAATGTCCAGTAAATATGTTTGCTCTCAGTGATGGGTCTGAAGGTGATGAGCTGGAATGTAAGGGGGCTGGGGAATTTTACAAAATCACATAAGATCATGGCTTATGTTAATAGGCACAAAATAAATGTCCTTTTGCTACAGGAGACACATGCAAAAGAGGGGACATCCAGGGGCATTGAACCAGCGTGGGGGGCAAACAGATTTTTTACTTCATTCTCAAACCAATCTAGGGGGGGGGTCATGACGATAATTCACAAATCGATTAAATGTACCCAAAAAAAGAATTATGTAGATCCCGGAGGGTGCTATGTCATCCTCCATTGCTCTATTAATGGTATCAAACTCCTGCTGGTTAACACCTATGGCCCCAACACAGATTCGCCTGCATTTCTTGATGATGTAGCATCAATCCTCGCTGGTTTCCTTGGTGTTGCAATCATTTGGGGGGGACATGAACCTATTCCTCGATCAAACTATGGACAGATCTGGTGTGGACCCCAGGGCTAGATCTCTAGGGCTCAGCAGATTTTGGCCCATATGGAACACCTGGAATTGGGAAATGCTTGGCGCCTTTTATACCCACAAGAGAAACTATACACATTTTACTGATCTGTACATGACAGCTCCTCACACCTTGACACATTTCTGATATCCAACTCGTTCATGGGTAGGGTTGGGGACAGTAGGATACTTCCTCGCACTCTCTCTGACAACTCGCCAGTATTACATACTCTGAACACAGAGAGACCAGCTGGGTTGGGCATTGCTTGGCAGTTCAAATCCAAGGCACCCAGAGACATTGTATTCAAGGCAAGGATTCAAGCAGACATCGAGACATACTCTGCATGCAATGCGGCTGGGGCAACCTCTGCGGGTATGAAATGGGACGCCTTTAAGATTTATATCCGTGGAATGTCAATCTCTAGAGAAGCCAGGACCTTGAAGACCATCAGAAATAACCTCCAGCGCTCAGAGACCAAACTAAAATCCCTGGAGCTGGACTACTCTGCACGTCCCAGTCCGCAGGTGCTGGAACAAACACAATCTGAACTGGAGCAATTCAAAGTGCACACTCTCCGAGAGGTGCTTTACTTCTCCCGCCCGCAACCTGCCAGGAAATACGGGGAGGGCGAAAGGCCAGGTAGGAGACTAACTAGACTGGCTATATCGGACGGTGGCTGTACCCAGGTGGACTGTATTATAGATATGCTAGGGAAACCCCACTGGTCGGACCAAGAGATCCTCAAAGTATTCTCTGATTTCTATAAATCCCTTTACACATATGACCAACAGCATGGCACATAAATTATAAACTCCCTGCTCGAGGGGTTGCCCCTTTTGCAATTGAACTCACCCTGTCCATGGAAGAGATCCTCGCTGTGGTTTATAACCTGCCCAAGTGCAAAGACCCAGGTCCTGATGGACTTACATTCGAATTTTATCAAGAGCAAGTGTCCCTGCTTGTTCCTCGGCTTCTCGAGGTATGGCTGGAGGCGCTCCATAACTCCACCCTGCCCCCTTCCCTACGCGAAGCCACCATAACTATCCTATTCAAGCCTGACAAACCGAGTAAAGAATGTGGTTCCTACAGGCCTCTCTCCCTCATGAATGTTGACACCAAAATCTATGCCAAAGCTCTCGCAAATAGGCTTCTTCCACTGATGCCTCACTTGGTCCACAGTGACCAGGGGGCTTTGCCCCGGGCAGGTCAACTTCTTTGAACATTAGATGCCTATTTGATGCAATGGCCAGAATAGACCCGCCGGTCGAAGCGGTGGCCATGACACTTGACGCCCAGAAAGCATTCGACATGGTCACATTGGAGTACCTATAAGTGGTGCTTGCAGAAATGGGTATCAGCCCAGAAATGCTACGCTATATTATACTGCTATACACGAATCCCACTGCTAAAGTCTTGGGTAATTCCTCTAAATCTGAATCCTTTGATCTTGGCAGGAGCACCCGCCAGAGAGCCCCACTTTCCCTGATTCTTTTCACCATGGTCATTGAACCAATGGCGGATATGATTCGCGCCTGCCATGGACACAGGGAAATCCGCCTCAGTGTATCGCCTGAAATAGTCTCACTTTATGCTGATGACATCCTATTATATGTAAGGGATCCTCAAACAAATCTAGATACTATGCTTCAGGACATAATCCAGCTAGAGTGATTCTCTGGGTTTATTTTAAACCACTCCAAATCAAAGATGTTCCCACTAACTGGCAGTACTAAACAACCGTCTGGAGGGTATCCCGTCCGCTGGTCCCCGAATGGGATCAAATACCTAGAAGTGTGGGTCTCTGGTGCGAGATCCTCCCTCTTTAAAAACAACTACTGGGCCATGGAGAACTATGTGACGAGCAGGCTGGTCAGATTAGGGGCTCTCCCTCTCACGATGGCAGGGAAATAATCCTTTGTCAAGATGGTGCTGGTACCCAAACTATTGTACATATTTGCTAACGTCCCGATCTGGCCTGGCAGGTCCTTCTTCTCAAAGCTTCACAGACTCTGTGCTCAATTCTTGTGGCATGCCCGAGCGATCCAGAAAAAATGGGTCGACATGACCCCCCTGTACCATAGTGGTGGCTTTATGGCTCCTGTTCTTAAGTAATACTGGCTTGACGCACAGGCCAAATACGCTTCCTACTGGTATGGGGGAAAATTACAACCACCTCATGTCAAGCTTGAGCGCCTGGCGGCAGGAGTATCGGACCTCAAGATGCATGTGTTGGATGGCAATAATAATGACAAATGTCTGTTTGACCCAGTGTCCTCCACGGAGCTAGCCTGGCAACGGATCTTCTCAAAAAATACTGCGACACGCCCCTACTATAAATGGCTGCCGCTTTGGAGGTTCCCTGGCTGGGACCCATTGGCGGCTCAATGGGAACGTCTCGGCTATAGAGCTGCGGCTGACCTATTTGTGGACGATAAATTCATCGCCCCACTGACATGGCGCCGAGAACATACTGGCTCTGGAATTGAACTCATGCAATATTACAGGCTACGGGCGGCCGTACAATTGCAGAGGCCATTTATCCTTCAGAACCCCCTGAGACCACCAAGCTGGCATTTATGACCAATTCTAGCGGTAGCCGCCGCATCCTATCAACGCTCTATAAAATGCTTGTGAATATCCATTCCACTTCATCCCTGCCAATACGCCATAGCTAGTCTGATGACTTGAGGATTGTACTGTCTGACTGACACCCAGTAGAAACGCATGCGTGCACACAATAAACAGGTCTTGAATTTCAGATTCAGATGCATACAATATAAATTGTTATACAAACTATATTACACCCCCAAAAAACTCTGATTTCCCATGATGTGGAGCATTCCTGTCCTACGTGCCGACTTAGCCCTGCCGACCATATGCTTATGTTCTGGTCCTGTGCCCAACTGGGAACATTCTGGGACACGTATTAAAGACCCTCTCTGAGGTAGTGGATGTCTCCCTTGCACACACCCTGGTCTTCGCTCATTTGTAAATACTGGTTGCATGATTGCCAAGAGATGTATTCTGTTGAAGTGGAAGCAAGTTGTCCCAAAACCTGGTTGATAAGTACTAACCTGGGCCAGGAGCTGTGAAGAACTGTACTTGGACACACTATCTCATACTGCCCGCCCCAGCAATGCCTGGACTGAGTTCCGATCCTACCTGGAGGCCCTCGCCCCTGACCAGTGACCTTAGGAAAATCGCAAAAGTGACCCCACTAACTGACTCACCCCAAGGATAAATGCCATCTATGGGCCTCAATTACTGCAGGATATGTCATGGTTATGATGCACTGTAATTCTGTCTCTTTGTCGAAAATGTGACAGCACCAAAGCCTACATTGGCTTAACATGGCGTCTTCAAGTTTGCCGGATGTTGGTGGCAATACTTTGGACCCGGCGTGCTCCGGTGTACTTCAGAGCTGTGGGGTTGTGCAAGCTTTCATCAACACATCATAAGGCAGTTCTGTTAGAGATGGGCACTAAGCTTAATACCTTGCAATAAGGGGTGGACTGACCTATAGGGAACTCTGGAGATTTCCTGGTAGGCCTCTGCACTCTGGGCCTCTTTTAGGAAAAGGGTTGGGTTTGCTGAAAATGTGTAATATTGGCCCACTTTGAAAACTATTTCCAGGGCTCCCAGTCCACCCCTGCTTGCAATGGGCACCCCATTTCACTGGTTTGGGCTCTTGATCAACCTGCAAGATGCCCAGTCTAAGACACCTCCAGAATGCCCTGGGTAGGCTCACGTTTAGCCTAAGTAATGAAAAACTAGTCGGCCTCCTCTTTGGTCTCCCTGCCTCTCATCTGACCCCCCTCAAATCCATCTACCACTCCACTATCCGTACTCTCTGTCTCCTCTGCCCTCACGACTCTATTTCCTCCTCGCTCTCTCAACTTGGCTGGCTTCCCTTCCCCTCCCAACTTAAAATTCAATTCCTCTGTCTGGTCTTCAAATCTCTCCATGACCTTGCTCCCCCTATCCCTCTTCTCTCCTCTCATTTTACACTCCCTCTCGTTCTCTCCGCTCCGCCGACCTCTTCTTACTCACTTTACCCCCCGTCATCATGTGCCGCTTCTCGCTTCCGTTCCTATCAGCTCTTGGCCCACCTACACTGGAACTCCTTACCTCTCTCTATCCGCTCCATCCCCACCTACACCTCCTTCCGCACCTCCTTGAAAGCCCTTCCTATTCACTCCCCCCCTTGACCTTCTACCATCTCCCCTTCCTTCTCACAACCATTTGACCTTATATCACATATTTGAATTATTGTTCCTCTTCCCTTTACTACCTCCTCTACCTTCCTTTCCACCTTTCCCTCACCTCCACTATCTAAGGAAACTGTACTACATATTGATTCGCTGGTTTGTCTCATGATTGTTAACTTGCTTCTTCCATTATTGTACCTTGTTGTTATATTGTAAAGCGCTTTGGATTAAAGCGCTATATAAACTTAATAAATATAACATAAACATAAACTCAGTAATGGTACATGCTTTTATACCACAAACCTACATTATCCACTGCTGTATGGAACCTTAACATTGAATTACCGTCTCTGCAACAAAGGTTAACACAAAGAAAAATATACACTCATCTTCTCTTCCTATAACACAAGACCATTGAATAATACAGCTGGATCAATCTATGTACAGGGGAGTGGTAATGCTCATCTCGATTACCAGAAATAAAGCCTTTCTGTGTCCCCACTGCGCCACATCTGCCGAGAGAGAGTGACAATTCAGTGAAGTCCAGGGCAGGCTTTTGATGCCCCATTAAAGGGAAGGAACTCCAGCACCATCTAGGCGGCATCATAGCACATCTATGAACCTAAACTAAACATAGAATGAAAGATCAATTTTCGGAACGATGTAAAAACGATATGATGCTCTACATTCACTGTCTGTGAAAAATGTCTTCCTAGCGAAGCTGGATGTGTTAAGGTGTGTAGTGTATAGGAGTTGTGTTCTTAATCATCCCCAAATACAACTATGGGTATTCAAAACAAGTCAGTATTTTAGAAAAATAGAGTTTTTAACCTTTATACTTTTAACACTAAAGTGGTTAATGTTTAAAGGACAGCCGCCCCTCCCTTATTTCCTAAACAGCAGAGCACCCTAGAGCATGATAGAACCAAACTATGTATTAACACAGCATGCTGTACTGTCTGACATATAGCAGCCATTCCAATGAAAAACCTGTGGCTACTAGTACCGAGCTCCATCACCCAGGATGACTATATATTCTACTGGAAGTCCCCCTACAGGTAAGCAGAAAAGGGGTTCACTGCATATTCTCCTGGAGGTCACTCGGGTGTCTACAGGTGCCTAGCTCCATCACAGGGGTTGCAATTCTGCTGGAGGTCCCGCAGGGGTCTACTGGTATCCAGACCCATCACAGGTGTTCACCCGCATACTCCCCTGGAGGTCCCTCGTGGGTGTACAGGTACCCAGCTACATCACAGGAGTTGATATTCCGCTGTAGGTCCCTCGGGGGTCTATAGGCGCCCAGCTCCATCACTGGAGTTGATATTCCGCTGTAGGTCCTTCGTGGGTCTACAGGTGCCGAGTACCATCAAAGGGGTTGATATTCTGCTGGAGGTCCCCCTGGGGTCAACAGGTACCCAGCTCCTTCAAGGGGTTGTTATTCTGCTGGACGACCCTCAGGGGTCTAGTGGTACCCAGGCCCATCACAGGGGTTCATCCGTATATTCCCCTGGAGGTCCTTTGTGGGTGTACAGGTACCAAGCTCCACCACAGGAGTTGATATTCCCCTGGAGGTCCCTTGTGGGTGTACAGATACCCAGCGCCTTCACAGGAGTTGATATTGCGCTGGAGGTCCCTCGTGGGGTATCCAGCGCCTTCACATGGGTTGATATTCTGCTGGAGGTCCCTCTGGGGTCTACTGGTAACCAGGCCCATCACAGGGGTTCACCCGTATATTCCCCTGGAGGTCCCTTGTCGTGTACAGGTACCCAGCTCCTTCACAGGGGTTGATATTCTGCTGGAGGTCCCTCAGGGGTATACAGGTACCCAGCTATATCACAGGAGTTGATATTCTGCTATAGGTCCCTTGTGGGTTTACAGGTGCCGAGCTCCATCACAGGGTTTGATATTCTGCTGGAGGTCACTCGTGGGTTTACAGGTGCCGAGCTCCATCACAGGGGTTGATATTCTGCTGGAGGTCCCTCAGGGGTATACAGGTACCCAGCTATATCACAGGAGTTGATATTCTGCTGTAGGTCCCTCGTGGGTTTACAGGTGCCGAGCTCCATCACAGGGTTTGATATTCTGCTGGAGGTCACTCGTGGGTTTACAGGTGCCGAGCTCCGACAAGTGGCCTGCAGGCATATTAATTATTCATGTGTACGGAGTTCACAACGGCCAGAATCTTACTCAGAATGTCATTCGGCCTCCATTTTGATGTTCAGGGTGACTTCCACATTACAAGAGAACCTAAAATGGTGGCTTAATCCAAGATGGCGACTTACATTACTTTCTCTAAGGTCAAAAACCTTGTAGCAGAGTTTGTTCGCATATGACGTTTTAGACAACTTGGCGTAGGCCAATACACATACAATTGCTGCGATAGGAGGCATAATATTGTTTCAATTCCGACAAACCCTCCTTTTGGCCTATGCCAAGTGCTAATATAATTTCTAATATTTTTGTAAATAACTCCATGCATTGTCGTCTGTACATCCTGAATCATTATCTGTAATGTCTATAGCCATTAGGTCGTTCATCAGAACCTCTTGTAACACAAACTCTTTAGATGCTGTATCTGGGGCATACATTTTGTGCCCTACTGTGCTCACCGCTTGAGCACAACACCCCCCTAGCATTGCACATATACTAGGTAGACATTGGAAACAGCAACAAAGGAATAGCAGGATTCCCAAAATAACCAAGATAACAGAAAGCACCTTCCAACCCCAGGATCGTAGAGAATCCCAGAACCAGGCGCTAATATTCCAATCTCCCACAGGAACATGCACCTCAGAACTAAGGATGTGCAAGTTCTGTATTGCTTTGAAAATTGTTGGTGAGGAATCTGGTACGAAAACACAGCAAGCGGACCCCACTAATTTGCATACTCCACCACGTTCTGCCAGAATGACATCTAATGCCATCCGATTTTGGAGTGCTACCAATCTTATTGCCTTTTGTTCTAGTGTCATATTGTAGAGTATATCAGTGGTCCGGTTGATGGTTCTCTCCAGTACTTTTGCTAGTCCCCTAATATTTTCAGAGTTTGCTATCTGTCCCCAAAATGGCACAACTGATTTCGCTATATCTCCCAATACTTGCACAGGGGTATCTCCATCCTCGTCCCGCCGTGGGCGAGCCTTAGAAACTTCCAATGTACTAGCTATAAATACCCCAGGTAACAGGATTCCTAAATAACAGGTTCCCTGCCAATCCTTGGGCAATCAGGGAAAGGCTGAACTACCACAAACGAAATAAACAGGCCCCCCTACATACAGAGGCCTGTTCTCCCCAGTCAAATTTACAATGTTTACACAACCTTCAAAATCTCCCATTGGCCGAGAGCCATTTCTTTGTACACAAAAGGGGACTGAATCGGGGCTATGATTGATAGAGTAGGAAGGAGGCACAGCATCCTTATTGCCTATCGGAGCCATTTTAAAGGAAATCAGAGTTTGAAAAGGAAGAGATAGTTTATCAGATGGCCTAATAGAAGCAACATTAGGTTTACTTTTATTTGCAAAAAGCGAGCATCACAGGGGAGTCAATTCATGTTTCTCAAAGTCATTTAAATTAGTTCCATCAAAGTTCCCTGAGATGCTATTATTCCAACGGCCAAAGAATAGTGCTCTAAGAGAGGCATAGCAAGCAGTCGTTAAAGGTAAAGGGTGAATATACCATCCTAGCCCCTTGTTCCCATGTTGCGGTAAATGAGTACAAATCCAGCAATTACTCTTATTAAAGATGGCATGCGTTGAATTCATTATTATCATTAAAGTGTTATTGTGGTACTTTCGTCTATGCTGGGAGTCTCTAGGTGACAGAGTATGAAGGTGTACAGAGAGAGTCAAAGCAGTAGGTACAATTTCAATTGGCAGTAGAGGTTTTAGAGGGTACATTTCTTCGAAGTACCAAAGTCCCACAGCAGTAACTATACAAATTCCAATTATTATTAACACAACACAGCAATACGTTTTGCGGGGCCGAGGCACATTGTTCGTTGTCCGAGTTGGTCACCCCCTTATTTACAAGTCCAGTGCGGGGAGCAGCGGTGGAGGTGGCAGGCATCGTAGTTTCTCAATCGACGACCCCAATGTTCGTTGCTGGCGACACTTTGGTCGCGCAACTTCTTAGTCCTTCCCAGCCCTAGCCAGCAGAATCCCTTTTTTTTTTCTTTTGTTCGAAAGGAACTTTCTTTTACAAGAGAAAACTTTCAATCACTTCTTCTTTCCCAATGCACGGAAAAGACCCGTGCGGTAGTTCTATTTTCTTCGTCGAAGGTTGTACCTGGTGGTACCCAGAACTGTTTGATCCGGAAACAAGGCGACGTCACTTCCTGAGGGAACCGATGTATCGGAGGCGATGGAAGTCGCAGAACTTGAAACAATGTTTTCCGGAAATGACTTTTTCAAAGAGTGCGGAGACGAAATGGACTGATCCCCAAGCTTCACAGGCTCAGAGGAATTCTCCGACACACTCACAGTGCTGTTTGCTACTCCAGGATCAGAGATTGTAGCTTCAGCGAGGGGTTCTGCTTCTTCTGTAACGTGTGGCGTCGGGTGAGGAAGTTTCTTGACATGCGTCGCGTGGATCCAATGTTTTTTTCCAGCCACCCGCTCTGCTGTCTGGGTGACCAACAGCACCTGGTAGGGTCTCCTCCAGCGAGGAGCGAGACAGGAAGACCTTTCGTAGGCCTTCACTAGGACCCAACTTCCAGGCTGAATATCGTGTCCTGGGCCCGTAAACCGTACAGGTAAAGCTGATTGGACCTGATGATAAATGAGATACAGATTTTTAGTCAACTGGTTACAGTAGTCTACAAGCAATACATTTTCTACCTCCCTCAATGCGTTAGGCTTCGGAAGACCCCAAATGTTAGCAGGTCTCCCCATCACTACCTCAAATGGAGAAAGCCCAGTCTTAGTTTGAGGTGTGGTACGCATAGCTAACAAAACAATAGGTAAGGCATCTGGCCATTTCAATTTGGTGTCGGCACATGTTTTTGCAAGCTTATTCTTTAAGATACCGTTATGTCTCTCTACCAACCCAGCCCTTTGAGGGTGTCTAGCCGAGTGAAATCGCTTTTCAATGTGTAACGCTGTGCATATCTGCAAAATTACTGCTGCAACTGGGGTCAAGTTTGCAATGGCCCAGAACCAGTCCCTACACACTGGAGTTGGCGAGAGTGAATGGATAGGTGCTTCGAATATTAGATCTACTTGTATCTACTAAGAAGATACCTTTACCCACCTGTCCCTTCACAGTCTAATTGATAGCGTTGACGGTAAATGAAATTCACCACGAAGGAAATCAATCTGAATTGTCTGAAGTTTTGAGTTCCAAGACCTATTACTGTTTGGTGTTTTTTTGCTCTACCCCTGATGAATTTCTCGCATTTGCATAATCTTTGTTTGAGAAAGAAACATGTAGGGTTTGTGATTATGTTGTATTATTGCCAACATCTTAATACATTAAAGTTATATTTAACTGTTTAGAACCGCCAATCATACTTTAGGCGGATTCATCGAACCAGGTATTTGATATAGAGAGGTGGTACCCGGTAAAGTAGGGACTCCCCCCGAGTTTAGTATTGAAACACAATTTTTTCATGAGATGGGGTCTTCTTTACTCTGTTCCAGCAACCTGTTAATGAAGTCAGTTGTTTGTATCAGAGCCCCCTTTTTTTCTTAAAAAAATGTTCCCAAAGTGTTTTGGGTTCACTGTGCACTTTATTATGTGTATGGATGGTTACGAGATTCTTAATGTGGTTTTAAGCTTCTAGTGATAGTCACTGTTTTTTAACAAATAATTTTTGTGATAAAATTGAACAGTTTAGCATGTCAATTTAATAAAATATTATACTGATTTATATTACTCTGTGGTGTTTATGGTTTACTGTTTGCAATTTTCTCCCTTTGGTGAATTCCAATGCCTAGTGGAGGTCCCACATGGATGCTGCGAGATTCTTTATGTTTAGAAACGATCGTAGGCCGAGTCAGGGGGGACGAATCTCACAGCATTATTTAGTAGCCCTTTTGTCTTCCTTTTGTTTAATGTTTGCAACAAAATGGGGACCACTGTCCGACCAAATTACCCTCGAAAGCCCAAATCGTGGAAAGAATTCTTTTACCATAGTCTTTGCAGTGGTCATGGCAGTAGCATCTTTAACGGGGAAAGCCTCGACCCATTTACTAAAAGCACAAATAATCACAAGAACATATTTTAGATTGTTACACCGTTCCATCTCAATAAAATCAAAGTGGATGACCTCGAAGAGAACAGAAGGGGGCCCAAAGCTTCCCCTTAGAGTTACTGTCCCCTTCCCCACATTGAGCTGTAAGCAAATCATACAATTCTGAACATGGCGCTGTGCAATCTTCGAAATTTTATCATTCACCCATATTTGTTCTAACATTTTCGTGATCTGTTGAGCACACACATGCGTAGGACCGTGTGCCATCGTAACCATTGCCAGCATATATGAATCAGGGAGCAACCATTTTCCTTCAGATGTATCCATCCAACACCCATCATCATCCAGTTTCCCCATCCCTTCGGCCCACCTTTTAGACTCTTCTATTGTGGCATCAGTTTGAATATCTCGCACAGACCCAATACCCTCATCCATTAGATAGGCATCTTTTGTTTCCCTTAGAGCATACATGTCTGCACTAAAGTCTGTGGCCGTTTGCCTGGCTATCTGGTCAGCAAAAGCGTTCCCTTTTCCCACATCATCTATGACCTTACGATGTGCTGCACATTTCATGATTGCTAACTGCCTAGGGAGTGAGAGTGCCGAGAGCAATTGCACTATCAGGGGACCGTGCTGAATCCTGGTCCCATGTGAGGTTAGGAACCCTCTTTCCGACCAGAGCCTCCCGAAGTTGTGAACCACCCCAAAGGGGTAATGGCTATCAGTATATACGTTTACTATACGCCCTTCGGAGAGTTCACAAGCTCGGGTCAACGCTATAATCTCTGCGGCCTGCGCGGAGTTATGAAGAATTCTCTTAGTTTCAACAACCGTACTCAACGTAGTAACTGCGTAAGCAGCTGTAGATGTACCATCTGGAAGTTTGAAGCAGGAGCCATAACAAAACAGCTCCCCTTCTGCATTGTCCAAAGGAGTATCTATAAGGTCTATCCTGCCCTTCGTTTCCTGTTCAGTGGTATACAGGCAGTCATGTAATTCTTCGTCACCGCAAACAGTATTTTGCGGGAAAGGTAGAAGTTCAGCCGGATTAAGAACACAACACCTCTTAATTTGAATGTGAGGGGCAAACAGAATTAATTCATACCTTGTCAACCGTGCAGAGGTGAGGTGTTGCGTTTGAGTCTTATTCAATAGGACATCTACAGAGTGAGGTACCATCAAAATTAAATCATGGTTTAGGACCATTCCCTCACTCTGTTTTACGGACGCGGCAGCAGCAGCGACAGCTCGCAAATATCTCGGCAAAGCGCATGCGACAGGATCAAGGGCAGAGGAGTAGTAGCCGCACGCCCTATTCTTCCCTCCGTGTTCCTGTGTTAACACAGCCAAAGCACATCCATCACATTCATGCACAAACAACACAAAGGCCTTGTCATAATTTGGAGTACCCAGAACCGGTGCAGAGCATAACGCGGTTTTGAGAAGCTCAAATGATCGTTGATGTTCCGATTTCCATGGCAGTGGCAGAGAAATGCCCTTCTTTGTCAAAGCCAACATCTGTTTTATCACTAGTGAAAAGTTCTGGATCCACAACCTACAGTAAGAAGCCATACCTATTAAGGCCCTGACTTCCTTCTGTGTATTTGGAACAGACATGCCAGAAATGAGTTTTATTCTTTCAGGTGTCAATCTTCTGCCCTCCTTTGACAGGAGGTAGCCTCAATAGGCGACCTCCTGACAACAATATTGAAATTTCTTGAGCAAAGCTTTATGACTGTTTTCGGCCAGATGGCTAAGTAACAATACAGTGCCTTCTTTACAAGCACTTTCAAAATCTGCAGCCAAAAGCAAATCATCGACATACTGAAGTAGTGTACAGGTAGGTGGCAATTCAAGGGTGTCAAGCTGCTCTTTCAAAGCTCTACTATAAATGCTTGGACTTTCAGTATACCCTTGAGGTGCCCGAGTAAATGTAAATGAACGTCCTCCCGAGGTGAACGCGAACAAATATCTACTCTCCTTGTGTATAGGAATGTTAAAGAAAGCATTCTTTAAATCCACAACACTAAAGTGCGTAGCCGTAGCAGGGATCATTGTTAGTATCATTGTTACATCAGGCACAATTGGAAATTGTGGGGCGACAACTTTGTTAATAGCACGAAGATCAATTATGAACCGGTATGGGATTGCATTGTCGCCTTTCTTGTATACAGGCAAAATCGGGCTGTTACATAAACTACCTGCAATCTCCTTGATCACCCCTCGGTGCACAAAATCGGAAACAATGCACTTCAAAGCACGCTCGCCCTCAACTGATATTTTATATTGCCGAATGCGTGGTAGTTTAACTCCATGTTTCAAAACTATTTTAACAAGCTCAATCTGTAGTACCCCGACATCATTGTCGTCAACTGCCCATAAACATTCCGGGACAACACTAAACTCAGGAGGCAATGGTCGAGTCAGAAACTGGGAACTGGGAAGTTGCTGTGGTGAAACCGTCAGTCGTACTCCATCAGAGGAACAATGAATTACTGCATTCAGTTTCTTTAACAAATTTAACCGCAGCAAATTCTCTCCACAGTTCGAAGTCAGAAGGAAAGGGCAATGGTCCGTAAAGGGACCCAAGGAAACAGACACCGGCGAAGAAACCAGACAGACAATTGGTATACCAGAAAACCCTACAGAAACATTTGTTTGCCCTGACAGTGGAATGTTTGGAACCTGGGAATGATCAATGGAGCACTTTTGTGCTCCAGTGTCTATCAAAAACTGATGTTTCCTATTCCCCAATAACAATTCAACGTAGGGACCTTTCTGATTAACGGGAATAGGTGAGGGTTCCATACCCTGCTTCGGGCAGTCCTAACGAAACAAAATATTATCGGAAGGAAACTCTTCAGAAAGGTAGGCAGCAGAAGGGTGATCAAATATGTTTCTTGCGTCCACACTCGAAGTCTGATTTTCCCGTGAAAAAGGTTGCTGAGGATCTTGTGAAAACTGACCTCTATCAGGGCCCCGTGCTCCAGGGCGACCTCTAGGTCGTCTACCCATACTCCCAAACGCATTGTTTGATCTTTGTCGAAGGACGGGGCACTGTGCTCGCCAATGACCTTCCTGGTGGCAATAGGCACATTGATTAACATTTACAGGACCCAAAGGAGCGTTTCCTTTTGGGACATACTGACCTCTGGTCTGTGACGTACCTCCTCTGGGATTTCTAACAATTTGTTGTAACAATACTTTAGTCTTCAAATCTCCTTTCCTCTTCTCTATTTTCTCTTTTTCATTATTCACACGCTTCTCATAATACTGAGCCATGTGCAAAACTTCAGATTGGGACTTCGCCTGCCAAGCGCTCTCAGAGGACATAATCTGTGACTGGATGTCGGGCAACAATCCACGTAAAAATGTGTCCACAAACAACCTTTTTCCAGACTCTGTGCCCAAGTCCTGTCCACTGAAGTCAGAGAATACCTGTTCGAATCTATTCAAGAATTCGGTGGCACCTTCAGTTTTTCCTTGAACACAGGCCGTAAGCTTGTCCCAAATAATTATTTTCTAGTTTTCAATTTTGCGACAATTCTATTAGGCAAAGTAAGTATTACCTGAGGTGGTTTCTCACCAGCTGGTCTTTCCCTATCAAACCTATTCATGTTAGCCCACGTATCTCCCAACCCTGGCACATCGTCTATTGTCCGAACCTGCTTCCATAAATCTACAGGTAGGAGTACAGGGAATAGCAAGTCAATATCACTTAAGGTGAACACAGAGGACTGCAAAACGGACTCTATCTCTTTGTAAAACCCTGTCGGGTTTTTCCTGATATCGGGAATTGATTGTCTAATAGTGTTCACTTCCTGTCGTGAGAACGGGACGTGAACAAATTGTGATACATAATGTGCAGGGATATCCACAGCTGGTGCACCAATCCCAGCATTAGCGGGAATCTCAACTTTTGGGACAAATGTCAGAGGAACCTCTCTCATAGGCAACTGAGATATAGGTAACTCCGACTGCTTACTAAGCAACAGAGCCAGGTCGAGCGCTAAGGCAGTCGAAGAAGTGTCGGGCGAAAAAGCCCTTTTACAAATTCTCAATAACTCTATAGGACAACTAACCTTCTTCCTTACACATTCTTCCTGCAGGTACTGGACCATTACCTGAATCACCTTCCTCTGCATTTCTACTGTATACTGACTATACGTGTCATATACTTCATCTGGTGGTATCGATGAATCCGAGATCCATCGAATCGCATCTTTGGTACAAATTCGTACTTCCTCAGGTGCCGATCTACGACACGGAAGGAACCGTTTCTGCACATACATACTGTCGTCTTCATCATCCTCATCTCGTGATTTCTCAAAGTCCCTCCTATACTCAAACAATCTTTCAACATGACCATGTACTTTCTCCTCTGTGTCCCTCGAAAGTGCTAAAGCATTTAGATCCCTCACCCCTTGTGGGAGATCCAAATTTTGTAATCTACCCCACATCACACATAAATGAGTCCCCAAACCTTCGATAAAAACATTTTCCTTGGGAAAATTGTTCAAATTTGATAATGTGGAAAAAACGTTAACTTGATCACCTTTCTCCATACAGTGCTTAGCTCATGCAAATAATTCCCGTTTCTTGCCTGCGGAAACAGTATTACGAGTGACAATCTTTGACCCCGCACCCTGATCAACTTCAGTCAATACAGAACCACTCGCCAGCGGAGGTGCGGGCAAATTCAATGGGGGTGCAACTATCGGCGCAAGAGGAAGGGGTGGTGGAATACGTGGAGGAACAACAACTAAAGGAATAGGAACAATAGGTTGTACAGGGGGAACAGGAATAACAGCAGGAACAACAGCAGGAATGGGCATGGCACCCGGGAGAGGATCATATGGAGGTGGCGCAGAGGCACCAGGCCTACGTTCGTTTAACAATTTTTCAATAAATTCTTCAGAAACATGGAAATCTTTAGAGGGATACATTTTCTGGATACCTAGTGAGAAAGCCCTTTCCATATTTTTGACTGACTCCGAATGTTTTTCCTTATCATATAACACCGCCTTTTCGGCATTTGTTTTATGACGGCGTGCATGTTTATCCCTACTTTTAAGCTGCTGCAACGCTTCTTTTTTCCAATTCTGCAAAACATCAAATGCTGCAGGTCTGGCCTTCTTTTTTGGCAAGACCAATTCTAGGTATTCAATACGGGGGATCTCGAAACTACCATTGATTGGCCACTGAAATTCGGAGGCATGTCTGGTTTATCTGTGCCAAATATCATTAAATACTATACTTCCAATGCCATACTTACAGTACATAGTACATGCCGGCGACCCCTCCTGTGGTGCCGGGCGGCTAAATTCCAAAGATTGTCGATCGCTGCGGAACAGAGCCCTAAAGCAGCTAGACAATTTCCCAGGCATTTCACAAAAAATTGGTGTTACCTGGTCAGTAATTGTGTGTGCAGATACAATACGCCAAATTCAAATTGTGAGGGTTAAATTAAGAGCTGTGTCACGACTGCACCTAACCAAACCTAAGGAGGACCGTACGGTTTACCAAAGAACTTACCTAACGAATTTTACCTTGTGTTTGGTGGTTTCGACAAATCTGCCCGCCTCAAAAAATGGACCCTCGTCAAGATGCCGTGTCAGACCACACGACTATCATCCAAGGATCGGACCGTGCAGCGCTGCCGAGGTATTGCGTCTCGTTCGGTCAGGCACGCAGTATCACACTGTCCGATCCCGGTTCGATAGTCTGCGTCAACCTTCAATGATCCGGCATCAATCTTGAGGGTCCCTGTTCGGGCACCAACTGTGAAAACATAAAAATAATATGAGGCCGGGAAGCCCAAAAAGAAACACACCAACACAGGTTACAAAGAACATACAAGTGCTTTATTTAAAAGCTACAACAGTTACCAAAGTCAATTGACAAACGGATAGCTATTCGGCTCTCAGAGTAACGTAACGAACTTCAACGAAGGATCGATGCATTAGTAAGAGAGACCGTACATTGGAATTCTTGGGTCTTTTATATGATTTGTCCAGCCCTTGGCCAACCCTCTCGCGGGTTAACCATTATAGGAGTCGGGCCTATGGGTTCCTAGCCAGGTCAATCCTATAATATATGCATTTTGATTAGTTTCACTGATATAGTTGTACATTTACACATAAGTCAACAATAGGACAAGGTCTCAGTTCGCGACCCCGACAAGTGGCCTGCAGGCATATTAATTATTCATGTGTACCGAGGTCACAACAGCCAGAATCTTACTCAGAATGTCATTCGGCCTCCATTTTGATGTTCAGGGTGACTTCCACATTACAAGAGAACCTAAAATGGCGACTTAATCCAAGATGGCGACTTACATTACTTTCTCTAAGGTCAAAAACCTTGCAGCAGAGTTTGTTTGCATATGACGTTTTAGACAACGTGGCGTAGGCCAATACACATACAATTGCTGCGATAGGAGGCATAATATTGTTTCAATTCCGACAGTACGGGGCGGCCCGAGATACGGGCTCGCCCACAACATCTGGCGACGAGGCGGGACGCGAACGGAGCATTTCGTCGACACAACGCTACGTGTCAACCGTTGCAACGTTATACCGCTGCGTTCGCGGAATCCAACGCAAGCACAACGGATGTGTTTCCATTAAAAGTGTGTGGCAGTAGCGGCCTGGAAAGGTGCTCGTGCGCTGCCCACAGCACCACACACATTTTTGGAACCCTGGCAGTCTTCAGCAGGAGAACTGCACTTTAATCAGTGACCACGGCATAAGTGGTGACAAGATGGACACAGAAGCGTAGAGGAACACAAAACAACCCAAAGGTCCTACGGCTATGTTACTCCTCACGGCGCAGTGGGTTGAGGTACATCTATTTGTCTGTCCAAGTCAGGTTTGCGGCCTCTGACCCCGGTAGGAGGTGCCTGTGCGACCTGCGAACATGGCGGAAAGTGAAGGAGAAGCAGAGGAAGCGCAGGTGGTGGTGCGGAGACAACAGGGGTCTTTGTTACCCATGCAAGAATTTGACACATCGGGTCCCCCCTCAAAGTAGGGCCCAAAATGGTTGTTGTGGATAAAAAAATTGGACATGCACTTTACTGCGACGGGAGAAACCAACGACGACACAAAAAGGGCGACTCTGCTATATTTTGCTGGTGTGGACGTCCTGCGCATTTATGAATCTCTTAACCTGCAAGTGGCAACCTATGACACAGTCAAAACTGCCTTAAAGAATCATTTAATTCCATTGTCCAATGTAGACTATGAGAGATTCCTTTTCTGTTGTGAAAAACAGCGGGAAGAGGAGTCACTTGACCAATTGTGCGTGCGCCTACGACAAATGGCCACGACCTGTAGATGGGACAACGATGAGGCCATGATCAGAAATCAAGTGATCCAGGGTTGTAGCTCAGGCAAGCTCCGCAGACAGGTGTTGAGGGAGCCGGGCTGGACTCTTGTACAGATCCTGGACAGTGGGAGAACATATGAACTGGCTGAATCAAGGGGTACCAAAATGGACGCAGCGGTGCGTCCCGGCAGGTCAGAAGAGGCATTTGCAATTGGGAGGCAGTCGTCGTCGAAGCCGAGGCGGAGCCAGAAACACCAGGAAGTGGGTCCAATGCAAGGGGCCGCATCCATATGTTAATACTGCGGGTATGATTTACCACACTCTGAGGACTGTCCCGCCAGGTCCAGGACACTATGCCCGGATGTGTCCCGCTCCAGCACCAATAGATATACAAAGGGGACCGGCCAGGTTGATGGGCGCCGGTTCACGGAGACAAAAGAGCATTGCGACATTGGAACAGGATGTGCAAGACCTAAACATCGCCGAAGAAGAAGAGGAGAAAGATGAGGTGTTCTTTATTTCGAACATAGCGACAGGGGCAAAGAAAAAGAGGCAGCTCAAGTGTGTCGTGGACATTCAAGGGGTGCTGACACAAGTACTAATTGACACAGGAGCCTCAGTGTGCGTGCTTGCCTCCTAACACTATCAGTCAATCCCGGGGCCACCTCCATTGCACACTTCCAAGGCGAAGATTTTCACTTTTGGCTGAGACACACCACTCCCCATTCAGGGCGTCTTTGTGGCGTCTGTGTCCAGGGGCAACAGGACCATAAAAGCCAGTTTTTTCGTCACTGACATTAGCCCCCACTCTCTGCTCAGTAGTGCGGCGTCAGAGGCATTGGACCTTGTACATTTTGCGTTTAAAGTTTATCAAGTAGATATCGAGCAGTTGTTGGCCAGATTCTCAGGCATTTTTAAAATAGTGGGAAAGTTGAAAGCTCCTCCTGTGCGTCTGCACATTGACGGTACCATCAGGCCTACAGCTCTCAAACATCGACGGATCCTGTTTCATCTCCGGGATCAGGTGGAGGAAGAACTCCGTTCACTGATCCAAATGGACATCATTGAAAGGGTGGAAGGTCCGACGCCCTGGGTCTCGCCCATAGTAGTGGCCCCCAAGCCAAAACAGCCAGGAGCGGTGCGCATTTGTGTTGATATGCGCCACCCGAATGCGGCTATCAAAAGGGAGAGACATATAACACCCACTCTTGATGACATTATAGGAGAGCTGTAAGGGGCGAGAGTGTTCTCGAAGTTGGATCTGAGGTCGGGCTACCACCAGCTTGAGCTCCACCCAGATTCACGTTATATCACAACTTTTACGAGACATGATGGCCTCTATCAGTTTAAGTGCATGAGCTTCGGCATTTCATCTGCTGCGGAAGTTTTCCAAAATACAATCAGGGGGGTGCTGGCGGGACTGAAAGGTGTATTAAATATGAGCGATGACATCTTGGTCTTTGCCAAATCTGAGGCAGAACACATGAGAAGATTAGAACTCACCCTGAAGAGACTGGAGGAGTTGGGTCTTACCCTGCACAGTGAAAAGTGTGAGTTTTTCAAGGACAAAATGTGCTTCTTCGGCTTCATCTTTCATGCCAGCGGCGTGTCACCCAATCCTGCAAAGGTCAAGGACATTCGTGAGGCCGCAGCACCCCAGTCCCCCACGGAGGCAAGGAGCTTCTTGGGGATGGTCAACTACTATGGGCGTTTTATTAGGGGCCTGGTATCCTTGTCGGAACCCCTCAGGGCGCTAACCAAGTTTGACGCTGTGTGGGTGTGGGACAGGAAGGAGCAGGAGGCCTTTCAGGTCATCAAAAATGCCGTGTCGGATGGGGATACCATAGCGTATTTTGATCCCACCGCAGAGTCCGAAATTGTTGTTGACGCCAGCCCGGTGGGAGTAGGGGCGGTCCTGATGCAAGTGGACAACAGAGGGGACATGCGACCCATCGCTTATGCGAGCAAAGCACTCACGGACACGGAAAGGCGATATTCGCAAATAGAAAGAGAGGCCTTGGTGATTCTTTGGGGCTGTCGTCATTTTCGTCTATACATCTTGGGCAAGCCTGTCGTGGTCGTGACTGATCACAAGCCCCTGCTGCCCATCCTGGCGGGAGTGTCATCAAAGCCACCGCCGAGAATAGAACAATGGATGTTGGATCTTATGGAATATGGGGTCAAGCTTGTGTACAGACCGGGGACCAATAATCGGGCGGACTATCTGTCTCGCCACCCAAACCGTGAGAAGGCAGAACAGACCA
This sequence comes from Ambystoma mexicanum, assembly GCF_040938575.1. NCBI lineage: Eukaryota > Metazoa > Chordata > Amphibia > Caudata > Ambystomatidae > Ambystoma > Ambystoma mexicanum. The sequence continues at coordinate 1,480,574,171 of NC_090922.1, forward strand.
ATGAGGCATCTGACTGTCAAGGGCTGCTGTGTCAAGTGGTGGAGGGTGCGTTGCCGGTGGCACTGTCCCGGCTCACCATAGTGACAGAATCGTCCAAGGATGAAGTGTTTCACATTATCAGAACGGCGGTAAGAAGCAGTGATTGGAGAGAGGTGCTTCAGAACAACTCTAGGCGGCAGGCAGATGCCCAAAGAGGTTGTTCGCGTGCGTGTGGGCGTTCTGTGTAGTTCCCTGCAGTACTTCCCCAGTTACGCCTTCTTTTTCACGCGTTGTTCCCCAGTCCGCGTGTTACGCCCCATGTCCCGCCCCCTTTTTGGTATGTGCGCGGACGTTGTGCGCTTTCCCTGTGCACGTTGCGCACGGCGTTCGTGATGTTGCAATGACGTGTGCGCCCGTGTGCGCCACGCACGGGTTTGGCACACATTTCGGGTAAAACACATGCAGGGACTTCCATGAATCGCACGCATGCGCGTGCGCTTCATTTTTCACGCTAGCGCCTGCTTGCGCCACTTTTTTCGGCACACGTTTGTCCCATAAATCGGCCCCTAAATGTAGGGAAATGTCCATGGCAAGATGGTCTTCCAGCTGAACTGTACAACATTATGCCAGAAAAGGCATTTGAACTAATGCTTGCAATTATGTATTCGTCAAGGAATAACGGGTTACTCCTATCCACTATTAGGCATGCCTCTATTTCGCTACCTCTGAAAAAAGACAGACCACCATTAGAAATTAATAGTGATAGACAATAAGCCTAATTAACACAGATAATAAAATACTAGCAAAAGCGCTGGCTTTACGATTGGAGAACATATTATCAGAAATCATTGACTCCGAACAGGCGGGTTTTATCTAAGGGAGACATGCATCAGTAAACATGTGCAGATTAATTCTGACTTTATATGCAAATAGGAATTTGTCAACAGATGTGGTGGTCATGTCTCTAAATCCCGAGAAGGCATTTGATTGCATAGAATGGAACTTCTTGCAAACAGCTTTGAAAGGTTTCGGCCTTAGAGAAAATCTACTTCAGTGTATAAAGCTATTATACTTCAAACCCACAGCCAGTGTGAATACGAATGGGCTATCATCCGAGAGTTTTGAACTGGAAAGAGGTACGAGACAGGGATGTCCACTATCACCATTACTGTTCGTCCTCGCGGTGGAACCTTTAGCGGAGAGAATCAGAAAGTATCCATTAATCAGAGTCCAATTTGGTGAAGCATCACAAAAACTGTGGTTATATGCTGACGACATGTTGCTAGTGACAAGTGATGTAGATACATCTGTTCCGGCGGCAATGAGACAAATTGATACATTTCATGACTTCTCAGGAAGAAAGATAAACTGGTCGAAATCAGAAGTCAAGCCAGCTTCAGTGGGATGTACAAGTGGGCAAATAAGTAGGTATGGTTTCAGTTGGTGTCCTCAAAAAATTAAATATCTGCTAATCTAGTTAACTAGAGACATGGACTGCATGATGGAAGTAAATCTGAAAATTATGATGGAGAACCTGAAGAAAGACATAGACAGATGGTCTGAACTAAAACTGAGCCTATGGGGGATAGTTAACACCATCAAGATGACTACGGCACCACACATAAATTACATCCTGAGTATGATCCCGTTATACACAAAGAAAAGGGAAATGGGGAAAATAGAGAGTATGGTCAATTTTTCTTATGGGAAGGAAAACAGCCACACTTGAAGTTGTGGAAATTACAGCTATCACCAGAAAGAGGAGGTTTGGGAGTTCAGGACTTTAAAAATGATCATCTGGCGTCATGGCAAGACACTTACTGCTATTAACTGAGGATTCATCAGATGTTTGGTCTCAGGCAGAGACGGGTAAATGTACGCCGCTATCACTGAGGGTGCTTCTGACATCAGTGGATGGTAATGGTTGTAAATCTTATCCACCAACCAAATTATTTAGGGAATGTTGGCATGGTCTGGTGCATTTGACCAAAGGGAATGTATTATGTTACCAAAGTTCTTCTTTATGGCTTAACCCAGAAATGAAGAGGGACGGAAAACCGATGTTCTGAGTGAATTGGTTCCTGTGTGATATCCGATGGCTTAGCGACCTATTCAAGGATAAGAGGTGGATCACTTTAGTTTGATTGCTGGAAAAGGGATGGAAGGCTGCACATATGCCGAATATCGTAGATTAAAGAGGACCATAGGTGGAAGAATCCCAGATGAAGTCAAAGACTGCACGGACTGGCTGAAAGAGTTCAAGATGTCTGGTCATATTGCTTCAAAGATTTGCAAACACCTTGTTATTATTATTTATTCAGATTTGTAGAGCGCACGTCAGCCCGGGGGCATCGTGGCGCTTGTTACAGACAATGTCTTAGTTACATAGGTTACAATATTTGCAAACAAATACAGTATTTACAGTAGACATGTACACATTAGCAATGCAGTATATTTACAAGGATTTAAGAGAGTTGCCTATTATTTTGCACGGAATGCGGTTTTCAGTTTCCTGTGAAAAATAGGGAGGGAGTTTTCGGCTCTGATGTCTGACGGAAGAGCATTCCAGGTCTTGGCTGCAATGTAGGGGAAACTAAGACCTCCGGCTTTGGCTTTTTTGATGCGTGGGATGCAGAGTAGGTTGGTGTATTGCGTCCTGGTGGGACGGGAGGAGGATGGTTTGAGGATGGTTTCTGATAGATAGGACGGGGCGGAGAGGGAGAGGCATTTGTGAGTGAGTGTGAGGATTTTGAGAGAGATCCGCTCTTTGACCGGGAGCCAGTGGGCTGAGTGTCTGACATGGGTGATATGTTCTCTTCTTGGGATACTAATAGCAGCCCGGGGAGCATTGTTCTGCGTGACTTGTAGTCTGTTTAGGTTTTTGGCTGATGTGCCTGCTAGGAGTGCATTACAATAGTCCCGTTTGGCTCCAATGGTGGCTCTCGCTATGGAGAGGCAGTTGGGTTTGGAAAGGTAAGGCTTGATGGCGTTTAGGAGTTTGGTGGTGTGCGCAGACGCGGAAGTGATTGCGTTAACCTGTCTGGTCATTGATAGAGAAGAGTCAAGGTATACTCCCAGTGTCTTTACGGCTGTGGATACGGGGATGATGGAGTTGACAATGGAGAAGTTAGCGTACAGTTTGTCAAGTTTGTCTAGAGTGTTTTGTTGACCCAATATCATGATTTCAGTTTTGTCTCCATTGAGGCAAAGGCCATTAACTGCCATCCATGCCTTGATGATGGAGTAGATTGTATGGAGTGCCTTAGCGTCTTCGTTGTATGAACCTGAGAGGGGGAGAAGTATTTGTGTGTCGTCCGCGTAGTTCGTGTATGTGATGCCATATAAGTCGAGTTTGTCAAAGAGGGGCTTGGTGAACAAGTTGTATAGTTTGGGTGCAGTGCATGATCCTTGGGGGACCCCGCAGTGGATAGTCGTGGGAGAGGCGTTGGCGATGTCCAAGAAGACTTTCATGGCTCTTCCCTCTAGGAAGGAGGTGATCCAGAGAGCTGATTATTTAGAGAAGTTGGCTGAGTGTGTGAGGTGTGATGTGAGAGTCTTATGATCAACTAGATCGAAAGCGGCTGAGAGATCTAGAAGGAGCAGAAGAGCAGGCTTGCCTTTGTCCATGATTTGGGTGATCTGACTCTTCATATCCACTAGGGCTGTTTCTGTGCCATGTCCTTTCCGGAAGCCTGACTGCCTGGTCCCGAGGATGGAGTGAGTTTCCAGAAAATGTTGGATTTGGCAATGTGCGGCTTTGTCCAGTAATTTCAAGAGGAATGGCACTGTTGTTATTGGTCTGTAGTTGTTAGGTTGTAAGGGGTCAAGAGTAGGTTTCTTTAGGAGGGGCCGGACCCAAGCCTCTTTGAGGTTGGCTGGGATGGTGCATGTTTTAAAGGACGCATTGATGAATTCCGTAAAGAGCGGCGCAAAGCAGTCTGCACAGTCTTTGACGACCTTGCTAAATACAAAGCGGTTAACGGAGCTCTACTCTAAAAATGGTCAAGAGCTATAGGTTCAGAAATGAGTATATGCAAATGGAACAATATATGCAGGAGTTTGAGCATGACATTGTTAAACCTTGGAGAAAGGGCAAGGCAGGTAAAAATGTAAACACGGCATACTGGCCTCCACTTAAACTCCATGCAAGGGGTTTGATATTGTCAGAGGCATGTTGGAGGTGGAAGCATATGGAGAGTACATTTGAGCATATAGTGTAGGAGTGCAGCGTTTTGAGGGTATTTTGGTAAGGAATTGCAAAAAATATGAACAATGTTTTGATATTGGATATCAATTAAGATTATGCAACTTTTATAATGGGGGAAGAGGATGTAATATCTGACTTGTCATACCCGCAGAGGTGCTGGTTCTTCAGAGCTTCTCTGACGGCTAAAAACTTTATATTGCGAGAATGGAAAAAGGAGCTGGCAGCTTCAGTTAATGCATGGCTCATCGACATGCAACGTATGTCCTCAATGGAGAGAGTGATTCTGCACAGAAATAAGAAGAGAAACCTGTAGGAAGGAATCTGGGGGAGGTTTTTGGAGTTGTTGTAAATTGATTGCTTACAATATCTATAATCCATGATCTAGTCTGTGAATTTATGATTGTATATACTTCGATGGAGCAATATACCTGTGAGATGAAAAGGTGACCAGTTCTGTGAAATGTCTTTGATTGTAATTTAATATGTGTTTATTTATTAATAAATATGTGAATACAAAAAAAAGAATATGCTGGGGGAGGTTTTCTTGTGTGAGCACAGTCTGAAGTAAGTTGTGATTAACAGACATTTTGCTTTTTTCTTTCTTCATACATGGGACCTACATCTTACATCACACAATAGACATTTTTCTCTGCACCATGCCATCAATATCCATCTTTATATTATAAAATAGTGCAATGGCTCTGGCAAATGGAGTTTCGTCTGTAATCTCTTCTTGGTACAAAGCTGCAGAATGCACACATTTCTCCATGGTGGATGTAGCAAACGCCCTTTTTTGGCCTAGTCATTCAATACAGGGCACACTGAATTTGTACTTTGCGGAAATCAGCCCTTTGATGTTTGGCAGTTGAGAATGAAATGTTGGCCTTGTCTCTGCCTTTCAACAGTGTGCTTTGCTATTTATGCACCTTTGGGCCCAAACCAGGCCAGGGGCAGTTCACAAATGTACTGTGGCTGAATTTACCCCACAAGAGTGAAGATTTTAGGGATGGTATCTAGTGCTTGATCACAAAGAAAGCCATAGCACTGGTTCAATCTGTAGCCCATAATCAATCTGAAGAAGGTAAGTACCTTTGCCCAGAGCCACCCCTCCAGAATGGAGACTCTGGAGTCCTTCATTTTGACCAGGGTGACTTGTTCACATCAGTTGACTCAGAGAATATCTACTTTAAGGTAGTGGTCCATCCGGCTCTTGAGTTGCTTCTGGGACCAGAGGTGGTTCTACTCAAGTTTGAGAGAGGCAGGGAGGCTGTTCCAGGGGGAGGCCCCAGCCGAGGAAAGAGATCTGCACCCACTCTCTGCTTGGAGAAGCGTCTGACCCTCAGAGAGTTGGAGGTGGATGAGCAGAGAGCTGGAGAAGGAAGATGGGCTGGCGAACGAGGTCTAACAGACGGGCTGGACTTGTTGAGAGTTTGGAGGAAGGGAGTGGGAGGCGAGAGGATGTTGGTGGGGGAGGTGAATGTTTTGCACTGAGCTTGAGGTCGGGGTTAGGTACGCTAGCACAAGGTGGCTTAGTGATGGGCCGAGACAAGTTCTTAGTGCCAGGGCAGGGGTTGGATATGTGCACTGGGTGAACTGAGCATGTGTATTTTGGTGAAAGGGTCACATAGCAAAGGAAAAATGAGCTGGTGCAGGCATCGGGAACGTACTGCAGGGCTTACCTTTGGGCTTGGTGGTATTGGTGTTGCGTCTGATGGTGGGTGCAGGAGTTTGCTGGCTGGGCCCATCATGGTATCGCCGGCTGAGACGCACAGATATGATCAGTGAGGGCCTCAGCTTCTGAACTCCACTTATGGCCGGCTGTGTGTCCCGGCTTCAATGGGTTGCCGGCTATTAGGCAGACAGTGGCCTATCAGCGTGGGGCAATGCAGATACTGGCTGGGAGCCTGAAGTCAGCTGCAAAGTGGCAGCGACTATGTTCGTGGTGTTGGGGCTCCAGGGCAGAAATTGCCATGGTGCAAAAGTTGCATCTAGGTGATGGTAGTATGCCAGTCCCAAGGTTTCAAACGGGACCAGCAGAGATGATCAGTGAGAGCCTCAGCTTCTGGCCTCCACTTATGGCCGGCTGTACCTCCTGACTTGATGGGGTTGCCGGCAATGAAGCAGACAGTAGCCTAGGAGCGTGGTGCAATGCAGATGCAGGCTGGGAACCTAAAGTCAGCTGCAATGTGGTGGTGGCCATGTTCTTGTGGTTCTGGGGCTCCAGGGCCTCAATGGGCACGGTGCAAAGGTTGCATCTAGGTGATGCTAGTATGCCAGTGCCAATGTGGCAAACCGGACCAGCAGAGATTATCTGTGAGGGCTTCAGTTCTAGCCTCCACTTATGGCTGGCTGCGCCTCCCGGTTTGATTGGGTTGCCGGCAATAAGGCAGACAGTGGCCTATCAGCGTGGGGCAATTCAGATGCAGGCTGGGAGCATGAAGGCAACCGAGGAGTATGTCAGCTAGTTCCACATCATTATGTGGGTGGACCGCCGTTGCGGTCCTCGCGTACAGGATGCTACGCCGGGGCGTGGGAGGGGCAGGATCAACGTTACGGCAGTTGCCGCTTTGTAAAGAATAAAGACGGTTGAGTACTCCTGTGGCTCTGTGCTGCCTTATTGAATGCATGAGTGTTTGGGGCCCTCCAAAGCTCCAACAATGGCGACGAGGGGTACACCCCCACGTATCTGACCGCTGGGTCTGCCGCCGGGCAGTGAAGCGTGTCGGCGCACCCCTCTCAAGGAACGCATTTCCGACAATTTTATAATTCAGCTGTTCGAGTCACGTCGGAGATACTTTCCAACACGCCGCCCACAGAGAAATATCACGCATGTGAATCACACGGGCACGTAAGTAAGATAAAACGATTACGCAGTGACTGTTTCCTACGGTCAAATCACCCAAAAGGGGGCCCTATTTTTCCTCACACAGTGAAAATATACACATCTGATACGCAATTATGTCAGACCCAGCATTTGCAATGGCGTCATCCTCGGGAGGGGCAGATAACCCTCAAGGAAATTACCAGATACAACCACAGGCCACTGGTGGCTCATCCCAAGTAATGCAAATGCCAAACCCGTTTGAAATACGGGACACATCCAACCTAGGACCACGCTGGACCACATGGCTTAGGGACTTCAAATTTTATGCTGTAGCCATTGGTTTAACGGATGATGAGAGACTCAAAAACACACTCTTCATGGCAGTGGGGCCGGCAGTAAGGGACATTGCAGGCGAACTGTTGGACGTGGACACTGTAACATATCAAGCACTCGACGCCAAACTGTCAGAATTCTTCGCCCCACACACAAACGTCGATTATGAACGTCACATCTTCCACACGACCAGGCAAGAAAGGGGAGAATCCATCGACAATTTTGTCATGCGTCTTCGCATAAAACTCAAACATTGCGAATTCCACAAATACTCGAATGAAGAGGCGCTCAGATCGCAAGTCATTGCAGGCTGTCTCTCTCAACCATTTCGGAAACAATTGCTGCAAAAGCAGAGATCCCTCGAAGAAATACTGGCGTTGGCCCGCATGGAGGCTGCAGTGGACTCACAACTAGACAATCTGGGGAAAGTCTCCATACAACACCACACAGAAAACGCGGACACCGTTAACAAATTATATGCGAACCCAGCTCAAGGAAATAAGTGCACTGACGTCACGTGCTATAAGTGCGGCTATGAATACCCGCAGGCGGGGGATTGCCCGGCGTTAGGACAACAATGCGCCGCTTGCGGGTGTATGGACCATTACAGGGCCATGTGTAAAAATGCACCAGGACCAGCCCCAAATAGACATCGACCTCAAGAAAGGTGAAAATACTCCCGGCAAAGCCCAACAAGATCCAGAGGGGACTCTGACCGCACAGCCTACAAGAGGGAGGAAAACGACCGGAGAAACACTTAGAAGATGACGTTTGGTCAGATATATCGAAATGCGGTCCCCGTCCAGCAGAAAATCTCCCTCGTCTGAAGAAAACCAGAGGAAAAAGGGATATGTGTGGGCCCTCAACAACAACACAGCGGCCACTCCGCACAACCCCACCCTCATCCTACACGTCAATAACCTCCGATGAAATTCCTGGTAGACACGGGAGCGACGGTCAACATTATCAGCGAACATGAACTGAAATCGGTACAAAAAAGAAGGTGGGTGAGGCGCGCACTCCCGGTCCTGGTCAATTAAACCTGTTGCAAAAAATAGGTAGCTGGGTCACATCCCAAAATGGACAAATATTCACAGGGTTAGATCCCTTCTGCTGAAAATCAGGTACTCAGTATTAACAGGGTTAGATCCCTTGCTGCAAATCAGGTAGTCAGTATTAACAGGGTTAGATCCCTTGCTGCAAATCAGGTAGTCAGTATTAACAGGGTTAGATCCCTCAGCTGCAGTTCTGTGGTCTGTGGTTGTTCTCCTCCTAGCGCTTTCTTATCTCAAATAATCATCAGGGAGGCTGTTAAGCAGGTGTGTCTAATTAGACTCAAAGGATTCTGGTAGCTGTAGTGAAAAAAGTTTTTTTTCTGTTCAGGTTGCCAGCAACCGACACCCCTCCAAAGCACAAGTCCTTCCCAAATTTGGGGGAGGGGAGAGAACCATCTTTATGATTCTCCAAAGTGGGGCACAGTCACCCCGTGGCGCTGCCTCTGGAGCCCGGGACTCCCATAGCATTCAGTACAAAAAAGAAGGTGGGTGAGGCGCGCACTCCCGGTCCTGGTCAATTAAACCTGTTGCAAAAAATAGGTAGCTGGGTCACATCCCAAAATGGACAAATATTCACAGGGTTAGATCCCTTCTGCTGAAAATCAGGTACTCAGTATTAACAGGGTTAGATCCCTTGCTGCAAATCAGGTAGTCAGTATTAACAGGGTTAGATCCCTTGCTGCAAATCAGGTAGTCAGTATTAACAGGGTTAGATCCCTCAGCTGCAGTTCTGTGGTCTGTGGTTGTTCTCCTCCTAGCGCTTTCTTATCTCAAATAATCATCAGGGAGGCTGTTAAGCAGGTGTGTCTAATTAGACTCAAAGGATTCTGGTAGCTGTAGTGAAAAAGGTTTTTTTCTGTTCAGGTTGCCAGCAACCGACACCCCTCCAAAGCACAAGTCCTTCCCAAATTTGGGGGAGGGGAGAGAACCATCTTTATGATTCTCCAAAGTGGGGCACAGTCACCCCGTGGCGCTGCCTCTGGAGCCCGGGACTCCCATAGCATTCAGTACAAAAAAGAAGGTGGGTGAGGCGCGCACTCCCGGTCCTGGTCAATTAAACCTGTTGCAAAAAATAGGTAGCTGGGTCACATCCCAAAATGGACAAATATTCACAGGGTTAGATCCCTTCTGCTGAAAATCAGGTACTCAGTATTAACAGGGTTAGATCCCTTGCTGCAAATCAGGTAGTCAGTATTAACAGGGTTAGATCCCTTGCTGCAAATCAGGTAGTCAGTATTAACAGGGTTAGATCCCTCAGCTGCAGTTCTGTGGTCTGTGGTTGTTCTCCTCCTAGCGCTTTCTTATCTCAAATAATCATCAGGGAGGCTGTTAAGCAGGTGTGTCTAATTAGACTCAAAGGATTCTGGTAGCTGTAGTGAAAAAGGTTTTTTTCTGTTCAGGTTGCCAGCAACCGACACCCCTCCAAAGCACAAGTCCTTCCCAAATTTGGGGGAGGGGAGAGAACCATCTTTATGATTCTCCAAAGTGGGGCACAGTCACCCCGTGGCGCTGCCTCTGGAGCCCGGGACTCCCATAGCATTCAGTACAAAAAAGAAGGTGGGTGAGGCGCGCACTCCCGATCCTGGTCAATTAAACCTGTTGCAAAAAATAGGTAGCTGGGTCACATCCCAAAATGGACAAATATTCAAGGGTTAGATCCCTTCTGCTGAAAATCAGGTACTCAGTATTAACAGGGTTAGATCCCTTGCTGCAAATCAGGTAGTCAGTATTAACAGGGTTAGATCCCTTGCTGCAAATCAGGTACTCAGTAATAACAGGGTTAGATCCCTCGGCTGCATTTCTGTGGTCTGTAGTTGTTCTCCTCCTAGCGCTTTCTTATCTCAAATAATCATCAGGGAGGGGTGTCGGTTGCTGGCAACCTGAACAGAAAAAACGTTTTCACTACAGCTACCAGAATCCTTTGAGTCTAATTAGACACACCTGCTCAACAGCCTCCCTGATGATTATTTGAGATAAGAAAGCGCTAGGAGGAGAACAACTACAGACCACAGAAATGCAGCCGAGGGATCTAACCCTGTTATTACTGAGTACCTGATTTGCAGCAAGGGATCTAACCCTGTTATTACTAAGTACCTGAATTGCAGCAGAAGGGATCTAACCCTGTGAATTTTTGTCCATTTTGGGATTTGACCCAGCTACTTATTCTTTACAACAGGTTCAATTGACCAGGACCGGGAATGCGCGCCTCACCCACCTTCTTTTTTGTACTGAATGCTATGGGAGTCCCGGGCTCCAGAGGCAGCGCCACGGGGTGACTGTGCCCCACTTTGGATAATCATAAAGATGGTTCTCTCCCCTCCCCCTAATTTGGGAAGGACTTGTGCTTTGGAGGGGTGTCGTTTGCTGGTCACCTGAACAGAAAAAAACGTTTTCACTACAGCTACCAGAATCCTTTGAGTCTAATTAGACACACCTGCTCAACAGCCTCCCTGATGATTATTTGAGATAAGAAAGCGCTAGGAGGAGAACAACTACAGACCACAGAAATGCAGCCGAGGGATCTAACCCTGTTATTACTGAGTACCTGATTTGCAGCAAGGGATCTAACCCTGTTATTACTAAGTACCTGAATTGCAGCAGAAGGGATCTAACCCTGTGAATTTTTGTCCATTTTGGGATTTGACTCAGCTACTTATTCTTTACAACAGGTTCAATTGACCAGGACCGGGAGTGCGCGCCTCACCCACCTTCTTTTTTGTACTGAATGCTATGGGAGTCCCGGGCTCCAGAGGCAGCGCCACGGGGTGACTGTGCCCCACTTTGGAGAATCATAAAGATGGTTCTCTCCCCTCCCCCTAATTTGGGAAGGACTTGTGCTTTGGAGGGGTGTCGTTTGCTGGTCACCTGAACAGAAAAAAACGTTTTCACTACAGCTACCAGAATCCTTTGAGTCTAATTAGACACACCTGCTCAACAGCCTCCCTGATGATTATTTGAGATAAGAAAGCGCTAGGAGGAGAACAACTACAGACCACAGAAATGCAGCCGAGGGATCTAACCCTGTTATTACTGAGTACCTGATTTGCAGCAAGGGATCTAACCCTGTTATTACTAAGTACCTGAATTGCAGCAGAAGGGATCTAACCCTGTGAATTTTTGTCCATTTTGGGATTTGACCCAGCTACTTATTCTTTACAACAGGTTCAATTGACCAGGAGCGGGAGTGCGCGCCTCACCCACCTTCTTTTTTGTACTGAATGCTATGGGAGTCCCGAGCTCCAGAGGCAGCGCCACGGGGTGACTGTGCCCCACTTTGGAGAATCATAAAGATGGTTCTCTCCCCTCCCCCTAATTTGGGAAGGACTTGTGCTTTGGAGGGGTGTCGTTTGCTGGTCACCTGAACAGAAAAAAACGTTTTCACTACAGCTACCAGAATCCTTTGAGTCTAATTAGACACACCTGCTCAACAGCCTCCCTGATGATTATTTGAGATAAGAAAGCGCTAGGAGGAGAACAACTACAGACCACAGAAATGCAGCCGAGGGATCTAACCCTGTTATTACTGAGTACCTGATTTGCAGCAAGGGATCTAACCCTGTTATTACTAAGTACCTGAATTGCAGCAGAAGGGATCTAACCCTGTGAATTTTTCTCCATTTTGGGATTTGACCCAGCTACTTATTCTTTACAACAGGTTCAATTGACCAGGACCGGGAGTGCGCGCCTCACCCACCTTCTTTTTTGTACTGAATGCTATGGGAGTCCCGGGCTCCAGAGGCAGCGCCACGGGGTGACTGTGCCCCACTTTGGAGAATCATAAAGATGGTTCTCTCCCCTCCCCCTAATTTGGGAAGGACTTGTGCTTTGGAGGGGTGTCGTTTGCTGGTCACCTGAACAGAAAAAAACGTTTTCACTACAGCTACCAGAATCCTTTGAGTCTAATTAGACACACCTGCTCAACAGCCTCCCTGATGATTATTTGAGATAAGAAAGCGCTAGGAGGAGAACAACTACAGACCACAGAAATGCAGCGAGGGATCTAACCCTGTTATTACTGAGTACCTGATTTGCAGCAAGGGATCTAACCCTGTTATTACTAAGTACCTGAATTGCAGCAGAAGGGATCTAACCCTGTGAATTTTTGTCCATTTTGGGATTTGACCCAGCTACTTATTCTTTACAACAGGTTCAATTGACCAGGACCGGGAGTGCGCGCCTCACCCACCTTCTTTTTTGTACTGAATGCTATGGGAGTCCCGGGCTCCAGAGGCAGCGCCACGGAGTGACTGTGCCCCACTTTGGAGAATCATAAAGATGGTTCTCTCCCCTCCCCCTAATTTGGGAAGGGCTTGTGCTTTGGAGGGGTGTCGTTTGCTGGTCACCTGAACAGAAAAAAACGTTTTCACTACAGCTACCAGAATCCTTTGAGTCTAATTAGACACACCTGCTCAACAGCCTCCCTGATGATTATTTGAGATAAGAAAGCGCTAGGAGGAGAACAACTACAGACCACAGAAATGCAGCCGAGGGATCTAACCCTGTTATTACTGAGTACCTGATTTGCAGCAAGGGATCTAACCCTGTTATTACTAAGTACCTGAATTGCAGCAGAAGGGATCTAACCCTGTGAATTTTTATCCATTTTGGGATTTGACCCAGCTACTTATTCTTTACAACAGGTTCAATTGACCAGGACCGGGAGTGCGCGCCTCACCCACCTTCTTTTTTGTACTGAATGCTATGGGAGTCCCGGGCTCCAGAGGCAGCGCCACGGAGTGACTGTGCCCCACTTTGGAGAATCATAAAGATGGTTCTCTCCCCTCCCCCTAATTTGGGAAGGGCTTGTGCTTTGGAGGGGTGTCGTTTGCTGGTCACCTGAACAGAAAAAAACGTTTTCACTACAGCTACCAGAATCCTTTGAGTCTAATTAGACACACCTGCTCAACAGCCTCCCTGATGATTATTTGAGATAAGAAAGCGCTAGGAGGAGAACAACTACAGACCACAGAAAAGCAGCCGAGGGATCTAACCCTGTTATTACTGAGTACCTGATTTGCAGCAAGGGATCTAACCCTGTTATTACTAAGTACCTGAATTGCAGCAGAAGGGATCTAACCCTGTGAATTTTTGTCCATTTTGGGATTTGACCCAGCTACTTATTCTTTACAACAGGTTCAATTGACCAGGACCGGGAGTGCGCGCCTCACCCACCTTCTTTTTTGTACTGAATGCTATGGGAGTCCCGGGCTCCAGAGGCAGCGCCACGGGGTGACTGTGCCCCACTTTGGAGAATCATAAAGATGGTTCTCTCCCCTCCCCCTAATTTGGGAAGGACTTGTGCTTTGGAGGGGTGTCGTTTGCTGGTCACCTGAACAGAAAAAAACGTTTTCACTACAGCTACCAGAATCCTTTGAGTCTAATTAGACACACCTGCTCAACAGCCTCCCTGATGATTATTTGAGATAAGAAAGCGCTAGGAGGAGAACAACTACAGACCACAGAAATGCAGCCGAGGGATCTAACCCTGTTATTACTGAGTACCTGATTTGCAGCAAGGGATCTAACCCTGTTATTACTAAGTACCTGAATTGCAGCAGAAGGGATCTAACCCTGTGCTTTTTTGTCCATTTTGGGATTTGACCCAGCTACTTATTCTTTACAACAGGTTCAATTGACCAGGACCGGGAGTGCGCGCCTCACCCACCTTCTTTTTTGTACTGAATGAACTGAAATCGCTCACACCAATGCCCAAGATAAAACCTGCCACAGTGGACATATACCCATACGGTGCCACGACACCCCTACCCTGCATAGGCACGATCACAGCGTGGTGCAGCCACAAATAACATGCAGCCAAGATTCCCCTACATATCTTGAAGACTGAGGCTAACAGTGGATGCATACTAAGTTTCTGAACGGCAGTGGACATGGGCCTCGTACACATCCTATACCAGCTGATGGCCCACAAATATTTTTCCAAATGTCATTGAACAATCATTCCCAAATTTATTCTGCGGACTCGGAAAACTAAAAGGAAAAAAGGTTCGTCTCCACATCAACCCACTCATCAAACCAGTGACACAACACTATCGAGGCATCCCCATCAATATACAAAAGCAGGTGGAGGACGAGTTGGACAAACTGATTAAAATGAACATCATCGAACCAGTTTCAGGCCCCACGCCCTTGGTGACACCCATCGTCCTCGTCCCAAGAAACTCCTCGGACTGATCCATACGCTTATGCGTCGACATGCGTAGGGCCAACGTTGCCATTGAAAGAGAAAGGCATCAGGCGCCCAGAATCCCAGACATGATTCACCTCCTTCATGGGGCAAAAATCTTCTCAAAACTGGATTTAACGAAAGGCTATCATCAGATAGAAATCTCACCGGAGTCTCGATATATCACTACGTTTGTTACCCATCTTGGCCTGTTTCAGTACAAACAACTCAGCTTCGGCATTTCATCCGCCGCCGAAATATTCCAGGAGGAGATACACAAAGTAATCCGCCATGTTCCAAACTTTCTGAATTACTCGAATGATGTGCTGGTATATGGAAAAACGCAAGAGGAGCATGGCCTAGCACTGCATAGAGTGTGCCAAGCCCTACAAGAGGCAGGACTCACCCTCAATAAGTCGAAATGTGAATTCTCAAAAGGGCCCCTAAGATTCTTCGGGCACATCTTTTCTGAAAACGGGATGAGACCAGACCCAGACAAAGTTAAAGCACTTAACTCGGCCACGCCACCGGAAAACGTCACAGACCTGCGTTCGTTCGTAGGGTTGTCCAGTTACTGTGCAAGATATCTGAAGGATTATACGACTGTGAGCAACCCCCTACGCCTGCTCATGTGCAAAGACACACCATTCACATGGTCGCCAGAGTGCCAGAAAGCATTTGAAACCATTCGAAATGCCATCTCACAAGCGGGTGACATGGCATATTTTGACGCCCATCGAGACACTGAAGTAATTGTTGATGCCAGCCAGGTAGGTCTGGGTGCCATACTCACCCAAAAAGACCCGGCAGATCCACACATCGTATACATAGTGGCATTATTATTATTATTATTATTTATTATTATACGCCAGCAGGAGTCTCACGGCCACAGAACGAGCATACTCACAGGCGGAAAAAGAAAGCTTGGCAGTAGTATGGGCCTGCGAGTATTTTCATTGGTTCCTGTTTGGCAACACATTCACGATAATCACAGTTCATCAGGCATTTCTCACCATATATGGTGACCCAAAAGCCAGAATGCCACCAAGAATCACCAGGTGGGGCCTACGTCTACAGGAATATAAATTCACAGTGAGACATCGCCCGGGAAAGGACGAAAATCCGGCAGACTACTTGTCTCGTCATCCCACAGCATCCACCGAAACACGACCCTCCATCGCAGATGAATACATAAACTACGTGGTTCACCACCTTCAACCGCTGCCGGTGGGGTGGGCAGAGCTCGCCACTTAATCTGAAGGTGACCCAGCACTCCGAATTGTACGACACTGCCTGCAGAACAAGAAGACACTCATGAGACAACAAGCAAGGGCAGAGGCCGAGACCACACAAGACGATGTCAAATGGCTCGATCAAGTGCGAGATGAACTGACGGTAGTGGAGGACCACATATTACTGAAAGGATGCAATGTGATTATTCAGAGAACACTCAGGGACAAAAAGGTACACCTAGCACATGAAGGACACTGCGGTGTCTTCGCGACGAAGCGCCTTCTCAGGCAGAAGATATGGTTCCCACACCTTGACAGACTGGTGGAAAGCATAGTAGGCGGCTGTCACATTTGTGCACAATACCCAAACCCATTGCTGACATCCCCGCTACCAAAACATGTGTGGGAAGAACTTGCTGTAGACCTATTTGGACAACTGAACGATGGCACACACGTAATAGTACTCATGGATGAGCACTCACGGTTCCCAGGCGCACAGATAGTAGAAAGCAGCTCAACATCGAGCATCATTCCGGCGCTTGACTGAATGCTGTCAGCATACGGGATCCCCAAGATCATAAAGTCGGACAACGGTCCTTCATTCGCAAGCCACGACTTACAGAACTTTGCCAAATATATGGGTTTCCAACATCGCAAGATAACCCTGCGATGGCTACAGGCAAATGGCATGATCGAAAGGTTCATGGCCAGCATCAAAAGGACCCTCGGAATCGCCCATGTACAAAACAAACCATTCGAGCAGGCCCTCAATCAACTGCTCAGAGAATACAGACACACACCACACAGTATGACAGGAATATGCCCTGCAGATCTCATGTTCAGGAGACCCATCACAACGAGACTACCGGAAAACCCGCGGCCCCGAGAACCGACGGCACTCGAGCAGGAGGCAAGGGCTAACGATGATGAAAGCAAAGCGAAAATGAAAGAAGTCTCTGACCGCAAGAGACAAGCCTGTGAAAACCCCATACAGCCCGGAGACGAGATATGGTTCCGACAACCAAAGACTTTCAAGGAAGAAGCTACATATGCACCCACACCACTGGTGGTGATGCACAAGAAAGGCACGATGGTGACGGCCCAGAGACAGGACAGCTCGACCGTGACCCGAAACAAATCGCATTTTAAACAAGTGACGTCCAACCAGCGAGAAGAGTGGGACAGGAACCAGGACTGTGAAGACAGAACACGGGATGAACCCTATCTGGGTGATGGGGAAGAGTCAGAGGGTGAGCGGAACACCATGATGCAGGCTGTCGAGGAGGCAACCCCAAGCCGAGTAAGACGACCACAACAGTGCCGCATGAAGACGCTACGCTTTATAGAAGAAATGGGGTAAGCAGTGAGAATGGACTTGCACGTTAAAAAGGGGGAGATGTCAGCTAGTTCCACATCATTATGTGAGCGGTCCGCGCGTACAGGACGCTACGCCAGGGCGGGATCAACGTTACGGCAGTTGCCGCTTTGTAAAGAATAAAAACGATTGAGTACTCATGTGGCTCCGTGTGGCCTGATTGAATGCATGAGCGGCGGTGGCCATGTTCTCATGGTGCTGGGTCTCCAGGGCATCAAAGGCTATGGTGCAAAAGTGCTGTCTCGGTGATGCTGGTGTGCCAGTCCAAAGGTGGCAAATGGGACCGGCAGAGATGATCAGCGAGGTCCTCGGATTCTGGCCTCCACTTATGGCCGGCTGCACCTCCCGGCTTGATAGGGTTTCTGGCAATGAGGCATACAGTGGCCTATCAGCTTGGGGCAATGCAGATGCAGGCCAGTTGCCTGAAGGCAGATGCAAAGTGGTGGAGGCCAATGTTCTCGTGGTGCTGGGGCTCCAGGGCATCAATGGGCACGGTGCAAATGTCGCATCTAGGTGATGCTGGTGTGCCGGTCTCAAGGTGACAAACGGGGCATACATTATGGGCATACAAGCCCTACATGTTAATATTGAACTAGCTGCATATGCAGATGATATTATCCTGTACCTCCAACCCTAGTAGCACAGTAAGGAAAACACTATTACATATAGATAACAATGGGAAAGTTTCATGGTACAAATTAAAGATAAAACTGAGCTCCTTCCACTCTCCTTATCATGCATAAAGAGTGACCTTAACAAGTTGGACTTGTGCTGGAAATCAGACCACATAAAATACCTGGGTTTTGGAGTCTCCATAGCATCGACCCGACCGTGGCCAAAACCCAAAATTCAATAATAGAGAATATAAATTTATTGCACCTTTTAATGTAGATGCACGGGCACCAAAGCACTGCTGGCATCACTTGTTGTGCTATGACTTTTGGCTGTTATTTGGGCAAATGATTGCTTATTTTTCTTCAAATTCTATATTGAGGTGTTATTTAGGCAAATTATTGCTTATCTTCCTTCAAATTGTATATTGTACAAAAAACCCCACCCCCTTTATTAGCTATTTAATCTGGGAATGCGTTTGAACTCAGATGCTATTATTTAGCTGTGGGGTTAGGTCCTTTTATGATGAATGTGTATCTAGATTGCACACACAAATACCTCATAAATACTCTATTGGCATTTTCATATTGCATTTTTCAACAGTAAATCTATATACATACATATATTTCAACCGTATTAACCAGCAGTGAGGCAAGGGCTGAGTTACAAGTGTATGTTCTATGCAGAGGGAGGTGTGGCCTGTTGACATGGTGGGCAAGAGAAATCTCAGGATTTGTATCCCCCCAATATATTATGTTTAACGGACAACAGATGCTCCTAAAGCATAGCTCTCAATATGTTGTACGCCCCAGGGCGGGTGAGAACACCAGATTTTGTTTTTGGTAGATGAGAGCGCATTGAAGTGCATGGCCGTTTAAGCGTCTTGATGGGTGAGTAAAGAGATTACAGGGCGGGTGACCCCTCCAAAGTGTGATTTGAGAGGTATGCCTAAGAGAAGACCCTCTGCTTTGTTTGCGTAATTTGTATACAGACATTTCCTTGTAATGCTCTGGTGAAACATTGCAAGACCTCACAGGGAGCCACTGTGCTGCCCTGCACTTGAAATATCACACACAAAAGGTTTGGGCTCCTCGGCTGTGGAAGCTTTCATAAGGTGACCCCGCCGCAGGGAAGCAAAGATTATAAGGTTGGAGCCCATACATGCCAAACCTCCCAATTCATGCAGGAGATACCCGATTTCATTAACAAAACGTTCCTACTTTTTACTCCCTCCCACCTAAAAGAATTCTAACCCCAATGCAATCGGATTTGGGAATTCAACTCTCCCAATTTCTCTGAGAGAATCTCCCGCCCAGGTGCTGCAAAATGTTGGCATGTATGGCGGAGCCAGCCTCAAAACTTTGTGGAGGACTGGGTGGCAGTTTTGAAAGCTTTTCAATGAGTGGGGCCTACACACCGTTGAATCCTCCACCTTCTTCCTCTGACCAGAGGAGCCGGAATAGATATTACACCTTCCTTTGGTCCATTAGCATACATGCCAACATTCCGCAACACCTGGGAGGGAGATTTCATCAGAGAAATCAGAAAACATACATTTTACCATAGACATGCATTGGGGCTAGAATTATTTTAGACGAGAGAATGTGAAAAATTCAGATTTGCAACACATTTGTTACTGAAAGTCATAATTCTATGAAAGACACGAAGGCGAAGGATTATGCGTTCCCCAAACTTTACTGTTCAGCAGCAAATAAATCACAAATATGAATAACAATACAAAACTAATAAAACTACAATAACCATGAAGTTTTTGAGTTTTGTAGTCCATCTCCATTGGTCTTCAACTGACCATGTGATCCAAATTACCAATCGAAAACAAGTCCTCAGATAAAACCTCTTGTCCTCTTTCTATTCCTCCTCTTTCTTTGATCCTGCGAGGTTGTGTTCAGTACTTCTTTGAAATTCCATCTGCATCCGAACTCAGATCCCGGATTGCTTGTTGTCTGTCGCCAATCCTATAGAAACATAAAATTTAGAAAGGTGACTATAGACCGAAGAACGGGTGGGACAATCGTATACATCAGTACATAAAACCATATCTTCAATAAAACTGTTACTAATATTTTCGCATAAGCAGTATGTATAACACATAAAGCACATGATAAAATATCAATTTTTACATTCATACGATTGATAGGGTGGGATAATCCTTCGCCTCAGTGTCTTTAATAGAATTATGACTTACAGTAACGAATGTGTTGAAAATCTGAATTCTATGTCAAGACCGGAGGCTCGGATTATGCTTGTTCAAAGCTTACTTACCAGTAACGATGCCGCACTTTCCATGGGCTTAAAATAGAAAGTTTTAAAAGTCGATTCATTCGACCAATCTGCAGCCCTCATAATATCCTCTACTCTGGCTCCTATATTATACGCCTTAGTAGCCATCACTGCTCTAGAGGAGTGGGCACCATATCTCTCAACATCTATGCCCGCTTTTACCATCACCCATCTAAGCCATCTAGCTATAGTGGCCGGTGTAACCACTTTATAAGGCCTACAAACCGCTATCAACAATTGTGACACTCCCGAGGGCCTAACCTCCCTCGTCATCTCCTCATATGCCGATATGCATCTGACTGGACACAATTTTGGTTGAGTTGGGAAAGACTCATAGGAAATAGATCTCAAACCTGTTTTGGTCCTCTTTGTTACAAGGAAAGTCACTCCGTTCAGAGATATACTCTTCCTGTTAACCTCCAGAGCTCTAACATCAGAGGATCTTTTGAATGCTAAAAGACATAAGAGAATGGATAACTTGCCTGAAATCGCTTTCCGTGACAACTCTTGATTATCCGGCCAAGATAGAAATTGTTTCAAGACTTTATCTACATCCCACAACTGATTATACTTAACACTAGGGGGTCTTAACATCCTTACTCCCCTTAACAATATACAGATCAAAGGATGTTCACCAATAGCTAGGCCCTCTACTCTAGGGTGCCCCGCAGATATCGCAGACCTGGCTGTGTTGATAGTTCTGTAAGCCTTCCCCTGCGCTGCCATATGAGCTAAAAAATTGGCCACATGAAGTACATCCGCTCTATCGGGATGAATATTCCTTTCCAAACACCAGCTATTCCATCTATCCCATGCTGATCTATAAGCCTTGTGAGTCCCTGGGGCCCAGGATTCATTAATTATGTTCTCAGCCTCATTCGATAGACCTGGCCTAGCCCAAGATCTCCTGAAATCGCCCATGCTATTAGTCTGAGTCCTCCTGACCTCACTAGCGGATGACTGCGATCTCTGGGATCTCGAATGATAAATTCTGTGTTAGGTAGAACTACTTGGTAGTGATGTGTCATTTCCAGTAGACTGGGAAACCACGCCTGCCCCTCCTTCCAGTCTGGCTTAATCAGAATTATGGATGCTTTTTGGCATCTCACCTGCGCTAGCGTCCTCGCTATCATGGAGAAAGGAGGAAACGCGTAATTCGTCTGGTGTTCCCATGATTGTAGGAAGGCATCGGTCGCCTCTGCTTCCGGGTTCCGGTCTCCAGCTGAAGAACCGAGGAAGCTGTTTGTTTAGTCTCGATGCGAAAAGATCGATCTGGCAAGGACCCCATCGTGCCATAATTTCCCGGAACACTACCTCGTCCAGCTTCCAATCGCTGTCGTCTCTGAGGTATCTCGAGTTCCAATCGGCCACTTCGTTTATCTGACCCAGCAGATATTCCGCCGTCACTGAGAATCTTCTCTCCAGACAGAGTTCCCAGAAATCTTTTGCCAGTTCTGCCAATAACCTGGATCTCGTCCCCCCCAGTCTCTTGATGTACCTGACTGCGTAGACATTGTCCATCTTTAACAGCACGCAACATTGTGCTTTCTCCTGGGTCCAGCATCTCACCGCAAAGGACCCCGCTAACAACTCCAGGCAGTTGATGTGGAGCCTTGTCTCCTGGTCCGACCACCTGACCCCTGTTGACAGGTTCCCGCATCGGGCTCCCCAGCCCCATCTGCTGGCGTCGGATTCGATAATAAGGTCTGGGGATGAACCAAATATGGCTCTCCCGTTCCATGCATCCATATGAATGAGCCACCATTCTAACTCCTCTCTCACCTCCTGCGAATATTCATTTTTGATTCGTATGAATCGCCCCTCCTGAGGTGAGAGATCTTCAGCCTCTGGAGTGCCCTGTAATGCAGAGGCCCTGGAAATATTGCTTGAATTGATGCCGCTAGACGGCCCACCAATCTCGCGATGTCCCTCCACGACAGTTCTCCCTTCGCTAGAGTATGTCTCAGCTGCTTCTTGATATCGTTCACCTTGTGAATGGGTAAACTGAGAGTTCCCTTTTCCGAATCCACTATGAAACCCAGAAACTCTATTGACGGAACAGGTACTACACTGGACTTCTCCCGATTTATCAGGAACCCCAGACTCTCTAACACCTCTATAGTTATCTGAATCTGTTCTATTAACGTTTCCTTCTCTTGACACATCAGACATATGTCTTCTATATAAATTATCAGCCTTATCCCTTGAGCTCTGAGATGAGATACCACAGGTTTCATCATTTTTATGAAACACCAAGTTGCCGATGCCAGGCCGAATGGCAGACACCGAAATTTCCATATCGTTCTCCCCCAGATGAATCTCAGAAATCTGCAGTGTTCCTCTGCTATGGGAATAGTCAGGTATGCATCTTTCAAATTTATTCTGGCTAAGGGTATCTCTTAACAGATGTATCCCTTCCATCTTGAAATGTCTGTACACTACGTAATTGTTTAGGCCTCTCAGATTTATGACTGGTCTCGTCTTGTGTCTTCCTTTCACTATGAACATATTGCTTATGTAACCTCCTACCTGACCTGCAGCAGGTCGTATAGCTCTTTTGTTTTCCAAACCCCGTAATTCTCTTTCCAGTAGGGCCCTGTCTTCCTTGTTCATCTCTAAACATTTTGGCGGTTCTCTCTGATAAGGTGTTTCTATAAAATCTATATAAAAACCTTGAACGGTCTGATGTACCGCGGGATCCCCCGATATGTTCAACCAATTTTGTAAAAAATTGAGCAGTTCTCCCTCCTACCTCTGGGGTAATTGAATGCGGGTATGATATTCTCACCTGGGTTATTCTGTTGGCGCTCCCCTCGCCAGATTCTGCCTCTTCCCCTACTCCTCGATGGGAAGAAAGGCGTCTGTCTGCGCTCTTCCTGTTCTCGCCAATTTGCTCTGTCTTGAAAGGATCGATTGAATTGGAACCGGACAGCCGAGCGACCCCCCCTGCCTCTGCTGGCCCGTCCAAAAATCTGCCTCCCGAAAACTCTCTTAAGAGAGGCTTGAGCCTTATCCAAGGCTGCGTATGAATTTACAAATTTGGTGAGCTCCTTGATAAAGGATTCCCCAAACAACTTTCCTTTCACCGATGTGGCAGATTCTGAGGAGGCTAATTCACTTAATTTAGGGTCGATCCTTACTAACAAAGATCTCCTCCTTTCAGTGGTTATAGCATGATTAGCATTCCCCAACATGCATATCCCCCTTTGGGGCCATCCTATAAGAATTGCCGGGTCTATCGGCTCCCCTTTTACTTTTGCTTCTTCTCCCATCTGGAGAATCTTTGTGAGGGGTCCCGTCATATCAAGCATCTTATCCTGGCATGATCGCCAGGATCTATCAAAACCCTTCCTCACATCTTTTGTAAACTTGCTCATGAAAGTTATCATTTTTTCATCTAGAACAGGTGTATCGGCCGCACCTTCAGGGAGGAGTGGTCTGGAGCATTCTGCCCTCATCTTGCTTCTAGCCTCTTTGGCTAGCGGCGCTCTCTTCCTTTTGCCACCTTTCTTTTCTGGTGGAGTGCCCGGGGAGGGTGTAGGCTTCTTCCGCCCTACGGGCCGCTTTACTGGCCCCTTTGGATTTCATCCGTGCCTTAAGGCCCTTGATCTCCTCCAGGCTCTGAGAGAATCAGAGCCAATCCTCCATCAGCGCTCTCTGCTGAGGATCATGTCCCAGTGAAGCCCCCAGGGCTTTGTGGAAGACATCAGTCATGTCTGAGTGGCTCCTCTTTTGGCTAACACTAGCCTTCCCCTCATCACTGGAGGAACTCATGATTCTCAGGCCCTGGGGAATGCAAGTTTCTTTATGGTATGTATAATAATATATACCAGGGATCTGTCTCTTCAACTCTCTCAGTACAGAGAGCCCAATCTGTAAATGGACTAAATATCCTCCCTGGTTCTGAATATATATAAAAATATAATAATATCAAATCACAGGTTTTACCTGGGACTGTGCCGTATAAAAAATGCGGTATCTTCTGGTAGCCTGCAAGGACGCTACGTTCGGTCGAACGATGCATGTTGTTTTGAAATTGAAATACGCAAAGATCCTTGTCAATAAACC
Organism: Ambystoma mexicanum; assembly: GCF_040938575.1. NCBI lineage: Eukaryota > Metazoa > Chordata > Amphibia > Caudata > Ambystomatidae > Ambystoma > Ambystoma mexicanum. The sequence continues at coordinate 1,480,598,341 of NC_090922.1, forward strand.
CCGTCAATTCGCATCACTCGTGAACATTCAAAATTCGGAACGGAAGAAGAGAGTGCCGGAACTACGCGGTCCGTCGCGCTCTCTCTTCCGTGCCGCAGTGCCCTCTTTGACGGATCCGTGAAGCTGTGGCCGCCGGTGCACCAGCCCCGTTGCGTCCGCAACTCCCGAGAGCCGCCTACGCTATAGCGGATATGCTCCGCCTGAAAAGGCACGCACGTGTCAAAACAAACAGTATTATATTGTAAATACAACCACACAGCACATTCACACCTAATAAGAAAAAAGTACTTAACTCGCTGCCGAGCAGCAAAGAAAGAGGAGGAATAGAAAGTGGACAAGAGGTTTTATCTGAGGACTTGGTTTTGATTGGTTATTTGGATCACATGGTCAGTTGAAGACCAATGGAGATGGACTACAAAACTCAAAAACTTCATGGTTATTGTAGTTTTATTAGTTTTGTATTGTTATTCATATTTGTTTTTTATTTGCTGCTGAACAGTAAAGTTTGGGGAAAGCATAATCCGAGACTCCGGTCTTGACATAGAATTGTGATATCATAACTCCCAACCTTTTTTGTCACCATGGCGGGTGAGAGGCCCATAGAAGTGAATGGGCGTATGAGGGACTTGGCGGGTGATTCATCTACTTTCAAGGCAGGTGACACCCGCCAAAAGCGGGTGAGTTGAGAGCTGTGTGATTTTTTTCACTGAAAAATCATGAGTCTCTGGCCTAAATTGGGAGTGTTGGCATGTTTGCATTAGATGAATCTTTTTCCCCAACTCACGGGCTATTAAGTTAAACAAAGGCATAGCTCTCAACCTTTTTTGACACCAAGGCGTGTGAAAACTAGGGTGACCAGATTATTTTTTTAAAAAAAAGAAAACCCAGACAGGCCATAAACATAAAAAAAGTAGGACTGCCATAAAAACAAATAAAACGGTAGTCCTACTTTTATGTCGTTGACCTGTTGCTGGGGGTGGGGGGGTGGGGGGGTGATGTGCTCGGGTGTGCTCCCAGGCACAATCCTCTCATTGGAGGAGATCGCCGGGGAGGGGAAGGGGGTGCATTTCACTTGCTTTTCACGCCCCCATTCACGCAGGAAGAGTCGCCCCCGGGGCCTGATTTCGGGATTTCGAAATCGGGTCCCAGCAAAAATGTGTCCATGACTCCAAGGCGGGTGAAACAGATGAGCTGGCGGGTGGGCGGGTGTCTGGATGCTTTTGGCGGGTGACACTGGCAAAAAGCGGGTGAGTTGAGAGCTATCAAAAGGGCTGCTAATTATTGGAGGGGTGGGTCATCTAAAAGCTGAGCCCAGCTGTTAAGCCTTTAGCTTAATAACATAATAAATAAAAAATCAATCAATCAAGCTTCCTCAGAGAGCATACCTCTCAAGTCACACGCTTTTGGCGGGTGTCACCCGCCACTTAGGCAGCTCTCTCACCCGCCAAGCCCCCTACATACCCATAGGAAACAATGGGCTCTCATCCGCCAAAAGTAAAATCGGGTGTTTTCACCCGCCAAATGGCCATGAAAGGTTGAGAGCTATGAGAGAGGGTCGAATGATATCAGCTGGGCAGGCTCTAGACCTTTGCTATTGCCATCATGTTAATGACTGTTTAAAAGTAAGTGAATACAAGTTCTCAAAGGTGAGACATTTGACAAGCTTTTGCCATTCGAGTCATGGCTGGGTGTCAAAGCAGAGTGATGACTTCTGCATAAGGTGGGAGGGATTTAGCCCTTCCAAACCCTAGCCTGGCAGCTGCCCAGGAGTAGGGACTTTTTCATCCCAGAGCGGCTGCGTGTGGGATAAGGCACACATCCCATTAACTCCAGACTCTCCAGCAAGCTAAGGTTGGCCAGATGCTGTAGGTGCTGTTCTGAGAAATGAAAGCATCGTGGTCCACCAACATGGCGCACAACGTTGTAGAAATGTACGAGTGAAAGCAGCGCTCCAGCTCTGTATACAACTTTGTGGAGGAGGGACTGTGAGCTGGAAGGAACCCCTATACAGCCTCGCCCGGCCTGCCATCGGAAAGGGCCTGCACGAGGGAGCCCCCCCTCCGCATTGAACAACGATAGACTCTCAATATTTACATACCCACAATCCTTTGTAAACCATGTAAGCACTCACAGTACTTCATACGTTTTTCGAACTAAATGAAGCAGTCTATTTAGCATCTGAAGTATTAGCAAGTGTATACTGGATTCAGTGCTGTGATATGGAACACAAGCGCAGGCACTCTAGTAGAGTAAGGTTACACTTTTTTTATCACCAGCGTGACAGCCTTACTTCTCATACATGAAACCTTGAATACCGGTCTATTGTCTTAAGTCACTAGCACTTCGTGTGGCGGTGATGAGAGACGATGGCAATTTTTGGAACACTTCTCTTTATAGATTGAGGGAGGTCATTTTAAGATGTTTAAAAGCAGGTGAATGATTTGGGTGAAGGCGTGCACTTTCGTGCGATTTCAACGAATCATTCGATGTCGACTCGTCTCGGGAGGATAGCTCAGGGGCAACATGCTCGCCTTGGAAGCAAGACGACATGGAGCACCACAGGTTCGATCCCCGGGTCCGCCCTTAGAAACCACTGCCTATTAAGCGCGTTATAAATAACCTATCATATCAAAAAGGTTTGCCCCTTGCCACCTGGGCACAATATGGGTATGGCTGGATATTTACCAATACATTGCCGTGAACCCTTATTAGTTTTAACGGTGGGTGTTGGTGCATCTGACTTGGCGCTAAGAGCCCTCATAGCCTCACATGCACAAAATTCAAATAATCTGAGCCCCTAATGTCACCCTATACTAGCTAAGTCTTCCTATCGGCCAGGTGTGCAGTCAGCTACTGATTTATTTTTTAGGTTCGTTTATTAGGTGGAAGCTGAAACTATTGCATTTGAGTGTATCTTGCTGGGAGATGGGATTTGAAGAGAGACACGTGCCTTGTGAGTGTTTGGTTAATTACCCACCAATTGACTGTACCTGGTCATGCTAGTGTCCACTGCGATCCCACCGACTATGAACCTCTCACCGCCAAAAACAGATCCACCTGGGATATCTTTGAGTTAGCTTTATCAAGCAGTAACATCAAACATTATGCCGTAAGTGTCCGCCAGTGTTATTTCAAAGCAGCCTTGTAAGAGTACGGTGACCCAATTTTCATAACCTGGACAGTGAACAACATAAAAGGACTACCCCCTTACAGCCTGTCCTCCAACCCTGCATCCCACATCAAACCGCCCCCACCTCCAAACGCTCCTCGCAATCCACAGCATTTCCAGCTCTGTTCCTTCATATAAATTGCACGATTTTGACTGTTGATATAAGCATTTTTATAAAAAAATAGATTTCGCTCTGATACATATTACATGCCTTGTAGTTCATTCATTTACTCAAATGTCTCTGGCATAATCAATGAATGTATGTACCTGGTACCTCTTAATGATGGGTGCTTGAGACCACTCTACTGTAGCAAAATTCAGAGTATTATAATAATTATTTGCTGTATAATTATTGCCGAACCTCCCTTTCCCCAAAAACCGGGACGGGAGGACAGGCAACCCCCATATAAACCGGGACTTCTGGTCACTCTATCTAAGAGTTAATGATTGAATTGCAACCGCTAGTGTGATAAAAATGTCTTAGCCAAGTGTGTCTTCAGCCACATGACCCTGCACTGAACTGATAGACCCAAGCACTGGCAAAGCCAACAGTTGTGGTTTGTGCATAGGTATTTAGATTACCATTATGGCACCGGGGAAGTACCCATCTCATGCCAACACAAAAGCCCGAACTATTTGCTTTGCCAATGCCTGTTTGTATGTATTTTAGACTCTGAACTACGCTGATTTTATTCAATGCAGAAAACTCTGCAGCGTGCGTACAATTTGCGACGAACATTAATGTATTGGGCTTAGTTTTCGTTAGTCTCTGAGGTCCAGCACTAGATACAAAAATGTTGCCAAGTCCAGTGCTGGTCTTTGGGCCGGCTCTCGGCGGATCTGAGATCCGCCACCAGATATGGAGCCGGATCTCGAGATCCGGCCAGAGTCAGCCGCCCAAGCCCATGAATCACGCTGGAATACTTCAAAAACAAAAAAATAAAATTAAAAAACGCCCGCAAAGTTTTCTTTTTTTCTTTTATAAATCCAGCAATAGGCAGAGGTTTCCACTGTGAAACTGACACGGTCATCTTGAGCTACTCTCTACAAAACCCCTGCTCCTCTCTCCACTCACAAAATATGGAAATAACGTCAGGGAAACATATTGTAATCCCCGTCTGTTATAACCCGACAGGAGTCGGATGCAGCAATAAATCAATATAGCAGATCAAATGACGCAGATACAATAATACTCGGGAGCCGGTCAAGTAGCTTCTTATCTATTTAATCATCGGCGCGCAACTGGTGCCTGAGGCGGTGACCCAGCCTCTTCCTGCCTACCGTGGGCGCAGCCCACAACAAAAGAACAACAATAGAAATGGGACTTGGCTCCCATTCAAACAGGGTCATTAACATGGATGAGGACACAACATCTGCCCCTCACTTAAAAGAGAACTTAGTTCATTTCTTCTATCCACCTGGTTGGTCTGCGGACTATCCGTTTTGAGGGACTTTGCCTCAGTGTCACCGATCTGGCCATCTGGGTGTCACTGCCGTCGGTATCCCGATGTTCCATTCTATATTCAGATTCTGGATCTCAGGATTCGTCTGTGACCGTGGTGGTTGTGGTTTCACGAGCTGAGGTTCCTTCGAAGACTTTGAAGAACAATGAATTCCTTGTGACGGTTCTATGAGGGCTTGCCGCCGTTATCATGGACCCGCTGGTGTGGGTCACTGTCAGGGGTTCGGGTCTGAACGCAGGGGTGCCCTTGGTGTTTTGGTTTTGTCGTACCAGTACCACATCGCCTACTTGAATCTGGCATGGTTTGGCTTGTCTCCTCTGGTCGAAGTAGGCTTTCATTTTGTCTTTGCTACTTTGTCACTGGCTCGTGCGTCTTCGAAGATGGTGGTGGTGGGTGGACGGACATTGTGTGGAAGTCTTGTCTGTATGATTCGGCCAAACATTAGGGTGGACGGGCATTCGCCGGTGGCGCTGTGTGGCGTGTTCCGATATTCGCTTAACAGTGTGCAAATGGCTTGCATAAATGATCCGTTGGTGATGGAACAGACTTGTAAAGTCCTTTTGAGATTGCTCATAAATTTGTCAGCCATTCCATTGGCTTGGGGATGTAAAGGTGTTATCTTTCTGTGCTGGAATCCCAGATGTTCTGCAAACATTGCAAAATCATGACCGCTGAAGGGCGGCCCATTGTCTGATTTTACGGTCGTGGGGATTCCATAGTCTGCAAATGTCTTATCCAGGGCAGGGATGATGGCCTGGGCGCTGGTTGAATGTACCAGGTGTACTTCTGGGAAACGCGACATTTCATCCACAATGACTAGCACATATTTTCTATTTACTAGGGGTCCAAACATGTCGACGGCCACCTCATCCCATACCTGTAGGGGCATGTCAGACGGCCTTAATGGTGCGGGGAATGTTCTTGGAGCCACCGCTTGGCATGCAAGGCACTTGCTTAGGAGACTCTCCACCCTCTCATCCATTTTCGGGAACCAAACTTTTTTTCCGGAGCTGTCTTTTTGTGGTGCCCCGCATGTGCTATGTCTAGAATTTTGCAAACTGGATGGGATCACAAGTCTGTTTTCCTTGAGAATCAAACCTTCCGGGGATTGAGACAGGGTGTGGTGTATAAGTTTGAATGTGCGCATTTGAGATTCCTCTTGGGAGGATAGGCCCACCTTGTCTTGGTCTTTTATGTGCCATCTGCCTGATTGTATGCACTCCTTCACGATTTGTAGGAGTTTGTCTTCGCTGGTGGCTTCCGCTAGTTGGGCTGTGGAAATGTGTCTCGGGAGAGCGATGTCAACGAGATAGTTGATGTATTGATTTGCTTTAACGGATTGACGCTCTTCTTGAGCGGGCAGAGGGTATGTGGACAGGAAATCCGCTGGATTATTGTCTTTGCCTGGCCTGTGAACGATTGTGAATGAGTACTCCTGTAGTCGTAATCCCCATCGGGCTATGCGAAGTGGCATTTTAGCCGTGGGTTTGCAGTAGATCGTGGTGAGGGCCTGTTGGTCCGTGACGACGGTGAAAGGGCTCAAAGGGCTCAAAAAAGAATCAAACCTTCCGGGGATTGAGACAGGGTGTGGTGTATAAGTTTGAATGTGCGCAGTTGAGATTCCTCTTGGGAGGATAGGCCCACCTTGTCTCTGTCTTTTATGTGCCATCGGCCTGATTGTATGCACTCCTTCACGATTTGAAGGAGTTTGTCTTCGCTGGTGGCTTCCACTAGTTGGGCTGTGGAAATGTGTTTCGGGAGAGCATTGTCAACGAGATAGTTGACGTATTGATTTGCTTTAACGGATTGACGCTCTTCTTGAGCGGGCAGAGGGTATCTGGACAGGAAATACGCTGGATTATTGTCTTTGCCTGGCCTGTGAACGATTGTGAATGAGTACTCCTGTAGTCGTAATCCCCATCGGGCTATGCGAGGTGGCATTTTAGCCGTGGGTTTGCCGTAGATCGTGGTGAGCGCCTGGTGGTCCGTGACGACGGTGAAAGGGCGTCCATATAGAAAGAGATGGTAATGTTCGCATGCCCACATGACTGCCAGGCTTTCCTTTTCAGCTTGCGAATATGCACACTCGGCGGGTGACAGGCTTCGGCTTCCATATGCCACTATGCGTTTTGGTGAAGTTGGTGAGGCTCCGGGTCTGGACTGGGCCAGGATGGCTCCAAGGCCGACCGGGCTAGTGTCCACGGTCAGTTCAGTGTCAGATGCGGGATCGTAGTAAGCCATGCACGAGGCTGATGCGATGCGACGCTTGATCTCTTGAAATGCTTCTTCGCATTCTGGGGTCCACTGGTAGTCTCGATCTTTTCCTGTGAGGAGCCTTAGTGGTGTGCTCACTGATGCAAAATCTTGAATGTACCGAGTGCAGTAACTGGCCTAGGAATGAGCGTATGGCTGATGGAGATGTGGGAGTAGGGGCGTCTACCAGTGCTTGCTCCTTCTCAGGATCTGGGTGCATGCCTTTGTTCGAAAATATATGTCCAAAAAATGTCAATGTTGTTTTGCTGATTTTGCATTTTTCGGGATTGAGAGTGAGGTGGGCGTTTTCTAGTGCCATGCAGACTCTTCTCAAAGTGTCATCGTGACTTTCTTGTGATGTGCCGAAGATGAGAATGTCGTCGCTATAATTTAGACAGTGGGGAATATGCTTGATTATTTGATGAATCTCGTTCTGGAAAATTTCAGCGGCCGAAGATACTCCGAAGCTTAATCTTTTATACCTGAACAGTCCTAGGTGTGTTGAGAAAGTTGTGATGTATCTTGATGAGGGATGAAGTTCGAGTTGATGGTAACCTTTGTTTAGATCAAGCTTTGAGAACACGGTCGCCCCATGTAATAGATGCATCATGTCAGTCATGCGCGGGGCTAAGTGTCGTTCCCTTTCAATGGCCACATTTGGGGCACGCATGTCCACGCAGATGCGTATGCTTGATTTGCTGTCTCTTTTGGGTACCGGTACTATCGGAGAGACTAACGGTGTTGGACCGGATGCTGGCTCTATAATGTGGCTCTATAATGTCCTGTTGTAGCAATGACTGTATTTCATCTTCAACTTGTCGCTGTATGTTAAGCTGGATACCTCTATAATGTTGAGCAATTGGTGGTACCTGCGGGTTGATGTGTAGCTTGATTTGTCGGTCTTGTAGACATCCCAGGCCTTTGAAGAGAGATGGGAACATCTTTTGAATCATGTCTTTTGCGCTGGACGTGTAGGCGGACATGATTTGGTACATGATGCCGATTAGCCTCATTTGCATGGCTGTGCGGAAACTCAGTATGCTTCCACCTGGGACTTCTCCTTTGATCACGTAGATTTGTACTTTTTGGCTTTGATTTTTGTATTGGCATTTTGCGGTGAACATGCCTTTTCAATCTAGCAGTTTGTTGGAGCCATACGGATATATCAATATGTCAGCTTTCCGTAGCTCTTTCTTCACCTCAAGTGTTTTGTATACTATGTCACTTATAACATTGACAGTGGCCCCCGTATCGATTAAGAATTCTAAATTTTGTCCATTGAGTTGCAGCAGCAGTGTTGGGCTATATTCAGCAGCCGTGTTGTTTCCTATGGCATGTACATATGCGCGTTTCCTCTCTCCGCTGGAAGATGACGACCTGGCCGTTCTTCTTTCTTGCTGCGATTCATCCAGGTACCTGATTCTTTGTCTTGGCTGGCGGTGCTGAGAGTGATGTCTACTTTTGCGATGGCCCGATGTGTCTCTTCTTTCTTCATGCTACCGAGTGGATGGCACGTGCTCCCTTGATGAGCTGGGTGAGCGCCTCCTGCTGGGCGCAGACGGCTGGCTTACGTGTTTGCGCGGGCTTTCTCGCTGTGGCCTTCTGCCATCTTGTCTCCAGGACTCTCTGTGAGGCTCAGCACTCTGATAGAATTTAATGTTTTTGCACACCGACTGAAAATGGTTCTCACCCCCACATTTGTCGCATTGGTGACCTATGCAGGATATGGTCCTGTGTGGGGAAACCGAAAACCGCAGCTGTAGCATTTCTTTTGTTCTGATGAGTCGGCGTGAGTGCAAATGGGACATACTTGTGCTGCACTGGCTGTTTGCGAAATGGTGATGTTTCCTAGTGACTCAGTTTGTAGTGTTAATGCAGCATCAGCTCTTGCTATTTGCAGGATTTCTTCTAGTGTCCTACTTTTCTGCAGTAGTTTTTTGCGAAATTCGGGGGATCCACACCCGGCAATGGCTTGTGATCTGAGGGCCTCTTCTGTGGAGTATTTGTCAAAGTCGCAATATTTGGCTCTTTTCCTCAATCTCATGACAAAATTATCCATGCTTTCACTTTTATCTTGTATGGTCGTAGGAAATATATGTCTCTCATAATCAAAATTTCTTAACGGTGCAAAATACGTATTCAAAGAGTCGATGATGCCTTGGAATGAGTCAGTGCTGGAATCAGGCATTTCAAATACTATGTCATGTACCGTAGGGCCCAATGAATGCAGCAAAATGGCTCTTAGGCGCCGTTCCTCCCTCACTCCAGAGGCATCGATGTAGATCTGTAGTTCTTTTAGCCATCTGGCACATCTGGGAGCCAGGCTGTTCGTGTCAGACATGTCGAAATGTGGCACGGCTTGTAATTGAAGTGACTCAGAGTTACCTTCCTCTTTGTTGCTGGCAGGCCTAGGGTGGAGCTGGCCTGGGGGCTTTGGATGCCACTATCTGTGGCACCTTCCGACATGGTTGCAGCCACGTGTGAGTGGCTGTGTCACAATGTTTTCTGGGTAGGCCTCTCCTTGCAGATCAGCGCCGTCTGTGTCGTCTATGGGAAGTCGAGTCGTCGTGGAGTACACATGGTTTTTAGTGGCAGCGTTTGCGTAGTAATGAGCGTTTTCTCCGTGGCGGTGAAGTCGTTGAAGTTCACCGTGCAGTGTGGCTGCGGATGCGGTCCTCGCACCTCGCTGTGGCATGGTCTAGTGGGTTCGGCTGAGCGTGACAACTCAGTTGAAGATCCTCGTCGCCATTGTTATATCCCAGCAGGAGTCGGATCCAGCAATAAATCAATATAGCAGATCAAATGATGCAGATACAATAATACTCGGGAGCCGGTCAAGTAGCTTCTTATCTATTTAATCATCGGCGCGAAACTGGTGCCTGAGGTGGTGACCCCGCCTCTTCCTGCCTACCGTGGGGCGCAGCCCACAACAAAAGAACAACAATAGAAATGGGACTTGGCTCCCATTCAAACAGGGTCATTAACATGTATGAGGACACAAGACCGTCCTTTCAGAAAATATCTCACACCTCCCTTCAACAAATGGAATAATATAACCTACGCCTACAAACAGCGCAAACCCTGAACATACCCTCCAGGTATAGGAGCTGCCCACTCTCCCGTGTTCTCCTCTCACCCTCAAAATCGAGCCCTGATAGTTCACAGAGAGGTGAATAAGACATCTAAGAGAACTCACACAGTGTAATTTCAGGTTCGAAACGCTTGCGGGTGCGCGTAGCTCTCCGAGTGCTGCGGTTATTTACTTGCATTCTGGGATTTGTAGTACTGTGAAACAAAAATACGTCAAGTACCAGAATGCAAAGAGAAAAGGAAGCAGTGAATGGGAGACTTACTCCCAACAATGCAAGATCATTGCCTCTCACTCAATCCTTCTTTCCCTCCTCTCCAGAGGTGAGCGTCACGCAGCCCACCCAGTCACCTCCTTGTGCAGGGGAGAGGCGTCTACCCGAGGCATGAGTGCTCCTCTCATTCCACTTGCGAGGGAACTCTTCCTAGCCACCTGGCCACCACCACCTCTATGCTGCTATTGGACATTGAAAGGTTATCCCAGGACAAGCCCTCAAAGATCAGCTCCAACCGCCCACCGCCCCCCACCTCCACAGGCACTCAACTTCATTTCCACCCCCCAACCTCCACCCTCCACCAGGCCTCCAAAGGTTACCTGCATCCCAGTGCACAAACTCAAAGGTCACCTACAGTGGCGAAACTGATGGCCATGCAGTTGGCACGTTTTCTGTGAAACAAGTCACTCATTACTAACACATCCTGAATTATCAGTACCGTGTATCAGAACTCAAATATTTCCATTGGACTTAAAGATGTGCCTGCATTCAGGGGTACTGGGCCTCATTAGGAGTCCGGTGGTAAAACGTGTAACACTGTTCCGTCACCTGATATCCCGGTGCACCGGGACATTACTGTACCAGCGCAGCGGTCCAGGATATAAGGCGGCGGAAAGTGTATGTCCCCATTACTGTAGAGTCCCATGTCATTCCACGGGAATGGGGGCACAGAAGTACCGGCACCATTGCTGACATAACAGGTGTTTTAATCCACAAACTCTTTGGGAGGGTATCCTCAAGTAGGAGTGCTGATAGAGATCTCATGTTGTCCCTTGCCAGGTGTATGTTCTTCAGCCAGTCTTGGCTGGAAGGCTCAGATCACTTTGCATGTTGGAACTGAAAGCTGGACGTGTAGAGCATAACTTGAGGGTTTTCATATTTGTATTCTAAGTGTGAATGATCAAGGAGTGACATTTTCAGCTTGATTCATGGACAAATTTGCATTGATCCTGCAAAGTATGTGCACCGCAAACGAACCTTCGCGTCTAAGCGCGCATCAGATTTTCTGTGCGCTTTGCGTATTCATGGAATTTTTCCCGCAAAGTAACCCTATGCACAAGTTGCGGTCAGAACGCCACGACACACCACCATGCATAGCAATTCCAGCCGTGCATACATCCCTTTGCGCACTCTGCGAGCACGAAGTATACACTGCAGAAAACTGCATGCGAACTCCAGCAACCAAGACCAAGGCAGCACTGCATAGAGTCCCCAGTAACTATTCCCAGCACCCCCTCAACATGTGTACCATGTATTGTAAAGGTAGACATTTCCCAGTAAATATGCGTGTGAACCCCTGTAAACCGTGTCTGCACCCCACTACACTGCTTACCCGCACCCTGAACTTTGATCGGAACCCCAACAGCGTGCATGCGCAGTGATTCCTATGCGCATGGGTCTGTACACCTGCCATAGGGTGGCGGTTGGATGGCGAGCTTTGCATGGTAATTTCCCTGATGTGTTGTTGCGTGGTCAGATCCATGAATATGCTTGGTTATGCGCACTTATGGTTGTGTGATTGACTTGCATGGGCTGTCCCTCGGCACGCCCACATTTTCCCTTGTTCTTCCTCATCCTGCAGGTGCCGCCCCCTACTTTGAGCTCTGCGTATGCCCAACCGACCCGCTGCATGGAATCTCACGCAACATGCTCAACTGCATTCAGAGATGCGTAGGAACTGCACGGAGGACCCACAGAGTACGGATTTTTCCTGCAAAGTTGATTCCATAAATTAACAAAGGTGGGTTTGCTCTCTGAATAGCCTGCAAAGCCCAGATTTACCCCAAGAATTCCATTAATCAGTCGCTAAATAAGAAAGAAGGCCAACATTTTGTGATCATTGCGGGTTTTGTTGGCATTCAAAATGACCTCCTCAACAATTAATGTTCCATGCAGATCACTACTGTGTGGAACAGGGGTCTTCAATATTTGACTCTCGACATGTTTTGGAGTACAACTCCCATCAGCCTAAGCCAGCACAGTCAATGACGACGGATAATGGAAGTTGTAGTCCAAAAACCTGCAGAGCCAAAGGTTGCAGACCACTGGGTTGGAGAAGAGAAAACATTCTTTACTGCTAATCAAGTGAATTTTACCCAGGTGGCAGTGATAGCCGCATTATCTAAAAAGAGTGGCATTGTGTTTATGGAGTATTCACAAAATGTTTTGTTGTGTTGCCTATTCCATACGCTAATTGATACCGCGCTTGTTTTAGTTTTGACAATGAGGTGGCGCTTAAGTGCCACCTATAATCCAAAACTATTGCATTGGAGTACAGCTAGGAAGGATTTGAAATGGGTGAAGGGACACACATTGTGGGAGTTGTTTGATTATTTACGCACACATTGGAAACCATGCCCATGCTAATAACTATGGTCATTCACACCCACTATGGGTCCCTCCAAAAACAAAACACATGCTCCTGTGATCTTTTTGAGCTAGCTCTAAGTAGCTGTAACATCAAACGTTGGCCTGTCAGTGCTATTTCTGAGTTGTCCACTGAGAGGCAATGGTTTGATTGCAGCTATAAACGTGTTAGTGGTGTAACAAAAATATCTTGACTGAGTGTGCCATCACCCACTCGATTTATATCTGCTGTTTGCAGCAAAATCTTATTAAAAAGAAGTATTGTTATTGGGTATTAGATAGACATTAACCAGGCACTTCTAGCATATTCGCAGATAATCACATCATCTTCAAGCTCTTTCAATTTCATGGCAAAGTAGTTCTGTTACAGCAGTACCTGGCATCAAACCTAAGGTCTACAAAAATAACAAAACTGCTTGGTTTTAATTTGGATGGGGACTTAGATGGCAACTTAGAAGGTCATTCTAAATGATCACACACGTGTACATCAACATCAGCTTCAGCTTTTTGTACTCTCATTTAATAATATCCCACATTCCCCTGTTTTATCACATATGTCACTACTCCTTAATATGGCTATGTTTTGCAGCGGAGTATAAACATTCATATATCCACAAAAACATATAGGGCCTGATTCATGGAAAAGTGTGCAGAGATCCTGCAAAGCCTGCGTGCCGAGAATGACTCTGCGCGAACCTGCGCTCAGAGGTTATTCTGTGTGCTCCGCATATTCATGGAATTGTTCATGCAAAGTAACCATATACGCAAGTAGTGGCCGGAACTCCCCCGATATACGCCCCCACGCAAAGCAAAAACAGTCAAAACAGCTACCTTTTCATGCTCCCCCGGTTGTAAAAACATGCACCCTTCAAACAGTGTGTGGGGTCCCCCGCAAGCAGGCCTGCATCTCTGGAACCCTACGCGGGTCCTCCGTAACTGTTACCGGCACCCCGACAACATGGGTATGATTTATCGTAACTCGAATAAAAGTCAGAAAATCTGCATGCCAACCCAAGTAAGCTGTTCCTGCACCCCACTACACTGCGTACGCGCACCCCTAACTCAGATCGGAAACCCTGGCTGCATACACGTACCCCTAAATCCAACACCCGATCTTACCTCTGCGCAGTGAATCCTATGCGCAAGTATCTGTACATCTACCTTCGGGTGGCAGATAGAATGAGGGCTTTGCATGGCCATTTCCCTGCGCTCGCATCCATGAATACGTAATGTAACGCCCATATTTTCCCTTCTTCTTCCTCATTTTCAGAGTTCCGCCCACACTTAGTACAAAAAAGTACAGCGCAGTATATTCCATGTATCGACAAACGGGATTTTGCACGCAGTTTGGCGTGCAAAGTCGCTATTTTCAACTGGATATTTCCATGAATTGGGCCCATATTGCTGCCAAACCAATGGCCACCTTTCTCACCCAACACTACTAAAGAGAAGCAAGTGGTGATCAAATGATACACAAAAAACCTAACATATTGTATTCTCTAGCTTTTGCAGAATTAGCTGCTTTTAGCGCCTGCAATTGAGCATTCGTGTAGTTTTTCATACTTTGCATACAGAGCTACAAGTACCAGACGGCATCAGCAGGTGACCCTAAAAGCCAAGAGCAGCTGCTTATTTGAAACCTGATATATGACAACTTGAGATTGCTGTAAAACTGTACTATGAGTTATTTTACTTTTAAGGTGTAAAGACACGGCCTAGAATAGCCTGTGTGATAGTCACCCGATTCTAGCCATTGTTTTGGCACCGGCTTGCAATTTGTTGTTTACATGAAGTGAAAGAAAAGTAGTGCCACAAAAAGGGTAACCATTTCACTGTGCATTTTATAAGCCATAGCATGCTCTAGAAACCATTCTAAAGTTTAACCTGAGGTTTACTTTGTGTTTTAATTTACTTTGCAGGAATCAGAAACCCACCTTGGCTTTGAAATACATATGTTTTAATGACAGTTCTAATTGCCAGTCATTAACATTCAACAGAAGCTGCACCTAGTAGGCGAAGAGGGCCTCTCTCGCACATCATGCAAACTGATATGGGTGCCTGAAAGAAGGAGTCTGTATAGAAAACCCAGTAATTGTTTACAGCGCGAGAGATGCTTTACGGTGGGGGCTTGGGACATATTGGGGCTGATTCATGGAACAAATGTACGCCGTAAATCGTGGCGCAGGAAAGGGCCTGCACGTGTTTTCCCCAGGATGCGTGCCAAATCCATGAGTGGCTCACACAGGCACACACGTCATTGCAACATCTCGAACGCCGGGCGCGACGCACACAGCGAAAGCGCACAACGTGGGCGCACACACCAAAAAGGGGGCGGAACACGGGGCGGAACGCATGGAATGGGGAACAACGCGTGAAAAAGAAGGCGTAACTGGGGAAGTACTGCAGGGAAATACACGGAACGCCCACACGCACGCGAACAAGACGTATTCATGGAATTGAATACGTGAAACCCCGCATGGCAAAGGACGCGCACAGGCCTAAACACGTCCGTCACACGAAGGCAGGTGGTACCATCCCTGCGCATTACAAAAGTGTGCGCAAACAAACACGTATATACAGCCAAGATGAATGTCCCATTCTGTGTCCCCCTAGGAGAAATGACATGTCACGCAACGCACAGGCATCCCATAAAAGCAAGAAAAAGAGATAAGCGACCTATGTAGCCCACGTGCGTGTGAAAAAAACACACGCAGTACGCTGTGGCAGCCAGGAACCCAAAAAATACCTACGTGATCAACTCATAGGCTAGTATGGCCGGAAAAAAAGGGGTACGCGACAAACAGGGACACCCGCAGTGGGAAAAAATAGCATGTGCGACTCACCGTCTGCCTTGCGTGTAGAAGAAGAATGCGTAGCCAACACCCACCCGCTGTGAAGTAATTGCGTGTGAACCGCAACGCCTGGAAACACACGTACCACTTTCGACGAAAAGCACGTGCAGAGCGATGGAAACCCACGTGGGACCATCAAGCCGTGCAGGGGAATGCCCGCGCGTGTCACGTCACAGACGCGCTTACACGCTAAGGGTCTTTCCTCGAATTACACGCTGATGTGCAGTTTTTTCACGTGCCAAATCACTCCGTATGAAGCTAGCGACGTGACAACACACGGAGGACCACGCTCCTGCCCAGAAAGCCGAATCACTACCCCCCAGAGCCCCAAGCAGCCTCCCACGAGCCAACTGCTGCTGCCTGCTGCCACCGTGCCCTGCCATTTCGTGCCTGGACATCTGGCATCTGCAGGGGTCAAGTTGCTGTGATCACCCCTGCTGGAACAGAAGACTCCCGAATGAAGTTCAATCGCTCCACAGCCCAGCCCCAGGACCCAGTTGCCCACCAACACCTGCCTCGGGGGGTCGCCATGTCGGGGCAAACACCATCAGAGACCACTGGCGACCCCCAGCCAGAGAGGCAGAGGGCTACCAGCTTCAGTGATAAGGAAGTTGGTATCCTTGTGGAGCCAGTTCTGGGGAATTATGATGCCCTCTTCACACAATCGCGTGACGACAATGAAGGACGGAAGAGGATCTGGGAGGACATAGTGGGTGCCATCAACATGGAGGGGGAGGCACCCCACGACATCAAACACGTCCATAAGCACTGGGAGGACTACAAATACAGGACCCTCAAGAAGGACCGGTGTCTCTTGGAGGCAGCGGATGCAGTGGGGCAACGGGCTCATCTTAACACCCAGCAGATTAGGGAGCTGGAGCGCATTCGCCCAGTGCTTCACAAACCAGATCCTCAGGAAGCATGCCCATTTGGAGTCGAGCGGTAAGTGCCCATGCATTCACGTTTGAAACAGTGCTTGTTGAAGCATGGTGGTAGTTAGCTGCTCGGCTGCATGTGTGACATGGGTCATGTATGGATGTGTGTGTGCAGGGAAATGATGGTGCTGCATGTTAAGTCTAGTCAGACTTGGTCCACATGGATGATGTATGTGTTACAATGCATCATGCCGAGCAGCATGCGGAATGCACACATGTATGCATGCCTGTGCCTGTACTGTTGACATGTTTGGGGTGTGAGAGATGTGTGCTGCTGTCATGGACATGCATGATGTACATGTCTGTGTGTCAGAGTAGTGTGCGCGCCATGGATGCATGACACATGTCCGTGACGATGTGTTGAATCACTGATACAGCCTACTCATCCTTGTATCCACTGTGTCTGTGGGCATACAGGGCCAGATGCATGACCCTCTGGTGATGCGTGTGCATGTGATCAGCATGTCCCATGATGCAAGTGAGTTTCAGCCCACCATTGGATGTTTCTACGGTGCGGTGGACATGGATGCAAATTTTTGTTGCATGTGCCATGCCGGTTCCTGCATGTGTGTTGCCTGCACTGACCCATGTGTTGTTGGGAGACATGATGGAAGTAACATTTGACAGTGCCACTCATTTGCTATTGCTTTCTGTCTAGGGGACTATTGTACAGTACCCTGATGCTTGTGTTCAATGTCTCCCTTTACACAGCGGCGAGTGAAGAAGAGGGCGGAGACGGTGCTGTGGAGGAAAGCGGCAAGGATGCCTCCACCGGCCGGCGACGCAAGGCCCAGTCACCCTCCCAGGAAATTCCATCATCCAGGAGCGAGGGGACTGGTGCCGCCTCTGCCACTATGGCTGCTGCGGAAGGGCCGGATGAGCCCCCGCAGGGGCTTGGTGCGGCAGAAGACGGTGTGGTGCCATCCAGGTTGGTGGTGTGTATAGAGGAGGAGGAGGCCGCTACAGAGCCACAAATGGGGCCTGGTGGGGGTGGTACCACTGGTGCAAGTGGTGCAGTCCAGGGGCAGGAGGCAGCACAGGTCGCCGCAGAGGTGCCTGTGCATGTCTCTGTCCCTGACACTGTGACTGCATCACCATGCACCAGCAGGGATGCCCCGTCCCAGGCCCGTCCGCAGGTAGGGGAGAGATCCACGTCATCTGGCACTACACTACCTGCAGACAAGGGGACCCATGACTGGATGGAGTCTGTCCTGATTGGTGTCGTGTTGCGTACATGTGTCATTCGTGATGACATGCGTGCTTCCTGGGGGGACCACGCATGTCATCATGAAGAGCTGTGTGCCAATGTGACCCTGTTGGGAGGGGGCCATGGTCGGGGGTTTCCTCTATGTGTCGGCCAGTCTTGCGGCCCTCTCCTCCTATATGCACACTATACGCCAGTCGTTCTCCCTACCGTCTTCCGGCCCAGATGCCACCAGGGCCCCCTGTAGATCTGCCCCAACCAACGCAGCCCGCCAGGTGGAGATCACATCCCTGCCACAGTCGGGAGTCAGAGGTCCAGCAGGGGTGGCCACCCCACCAACTGGACCCCAGCAGATGGAGGATGTGCCGGCATCATCGGGCAGGGCACGTGCACGACGGTGCCAGGGGATTTCATCAGCCCGGATGCCGTTGTGGTGGCAGAGGCAGTTGCGCCGGAGGCAGCAGCAGGCTCAGCGTTTGAGGCATCATGGCTCGGGGCCATCAACACCCCGGGGGCAGGCATTGGCCGAGGGGAAGGAGAACCCCGGACTGGGAGCGTCTTCAGTGTGGCAGCGGTTGGGCCGGCAAATAGATGCAGAGAGGTGGCGGGCGGAGAGGGCACGGCTCAGGATAGTCAGGGCGGAGAACTCCATGCAGCGGGCTTTGAGGCGGGTGGAGGGCTTTGAGGAAACTCGCAGGGAGTTGAGAGATTACATGGCTGCATCCCTGCGAGACCTCGAGTCCAGGGAACAGGCCCGCCTCTGGAACATCGACATGAAGTTCAATGATGCCCTGGCCTGGAACATCAAACAGTGAGCCGTGGGACTAGCCCGCCGCCAGTGTAAAATGTTATAGGTTTCCTTTATTTATTTTTTTCCTTTGGGGCGCATGGACTATGCCCCGCCTTTTTGTTAATAGTTATTCATTAGGTAGGTTTTTTCTTAGGTTTCCTATGGATTGTTGGGCACATGGACCCTTGATTTTTACATTGTATATAGTTATGGACCTGATTTTACATATTTTTTTTACCATGGAGGAATGGTTTTGTTTTTATTTTGACTTTGGATTTGGTGTTATGGACGGAAAATTTGGAGGCATTTTCCTTTGCATTTTATTCATTTCACCATTAATAATTTTTCTTTGATTTCAGACATCCTTTTATTTATCATTTTATTCTTGTGTAATTTTGTTTCATTCATTTATTTTTGTATAAAATACATTTTTATTTTTTACTTCATTTGTGTGGTCTTCTCTCATTGGTTTCGTGCATGTCACAATGTGGGTTTTCTCAGTCATGTGTCGCCATTGTGTGGGTCTGACGGACTTGAACTCATGCGCATACTGATTATTTGGGATCTATCATGACATAGGGATTTCAATTTGGAGTGGATGGAATGCTTGGTTGGGTGTTTGGAGTGGGGTGGGATTTGGGTGGCCATGAGGGTCATGGATCTGGATTATGATGACGTGTTGGGTGGGGGACATGAGTCGGGGCCTGCTGACAGGTGCCCGTCACTGGGGTGGGTGGGGGACATGAGTCGGGGCTCCCAAGTGCATTGTGCCATGTGGCCTGCCTGTAGGACATGCCAAAGGGTGATGGGCTGCCTGTGGGTTATGCCCAGGGGTGTGGGGTGGTCCTCTGTGGTGTTGGCTGCCTGAGGGGCTTAGGGGAGCACACCGGGAGAGAACACACTGCCAAATCACGTGTAATACTTCACACGCACCCCCGGAATACATGTACCCCGCTCGCGCCAGCCCTGTCACATGTGAAACTCCACGCGCCTCCCCGGAATACACGCAGGCAGCCCATCACCCCAGTCCATGCCCCGCAGGCAGCCCATCACCCCAGTCCATAGCCCGCAGGCAGCCCATCACCCCTGGCCATGCCCCGCAGGCAGCCCATCACCCCTGGCCATGACCCGCAGGCAGCCCATCACCCCAGTCCCTAGCCCGCAGGCAGCGCATCACCGCTGGCACTGCTCCGGACGCAGCCCATCACCCCAGTCCATAGCCCACAGGCAGCCCATCACCCCTGGCCATGCCCTGCAGGCAGCCCATCACCCCAGTCCATGCCCCGCAGGCAGCCCATCACCCCAGTCCATAGCCCGCAGGCAGCCTATCACCCCTGGCCATGCCCCGCAGGCAGCCCATCACCCCTGGCCATGACCCGCAGGCAGCCCATCACCCCAGTCCATAGCCCGCAGGCAGCGCATCACCGCTGGCACTGCTCCGCAGGCAGCCCATCACCCCAGTCCATAGCCCGCAGGCAGCCCATCACCCCTGGCCATGCCCCGCAGGCAGCCCATCACCCCAGTCCATAGCCCGCAGGCAGCGCATCACCGCTAGCACTGCTCCACACGCAGCCCATCACCCCAGTCCATAGCCCACAGGCAGCCCATCACCCCTGGCCATGCCCTGCAGGCAGGTCATCACCCATGGGCATGCCCCGCAGGCAGGCCACTCCACAGGGGGGACTTTTTCCACATATTTTCACTGGCGCGAGCTGAGTATGTGTATTCCGTGGGTGCGCATGGAGTTTTACACGCTATTGGCCTGGCGAAAGCGGGGTACGTGTATTCTGAGGGGTGCATGTCAAGTTTTACACGCTATTGGCCTGGCGTGAGCGGGGTACGTGTATTCCAGGGGTGCGCGTGGAGTTTTACACGCGATAGGCCTGGCGCAAGCGAGGTACATGTATTCCGGGGGTGTGCGTGGAGTTTTACACGCTATTGGCCTGGCGCGAGCAGGGTACATGTATTCCGAGGGGTGCACGGGGAGTTTTACATGCGTTTTCGCTGGCGCGAATGGGGTACGTGTATTACGCTTTTTTGTGGTTGGGGGGCTGTATGCTGGTCCACTGGCCTTTGCACCATGTACTGGATTTGTGTGATGTTTTTGACGCACGAGGCGGGTTTAGGAGCATAACTGGCGCTGCTGCAGGGTCGCTGAACCACGGCTGCTTATGGATGTATAATTCCATGAATACGCTGTGCGCCTAAATGGGATTTGGCGCACACGGCTGGCGCAGACTGCCGCACGCGCACTCTGTGCGTCAGCCGCGTGCGCCACTTGTGCACCGAATTCTATGAATTATCCCCATTGTGTGGACTCTGCCCAGGGGTTGTTTTCAATACAATTGTGGATGAAACAATCTCTCTGGGCAGGGTGATCACAAAGTGTCTCTGGAAGATGTGCAGGCTGATGAAAGCCTCCACTGTAACGGATTTAAAGACACAGCACACTCCAGACCAGGACTCTTTCCACTGGTAAGGGATGTGGCACACAATAAAAACGCTTTGGAATTTATAAATTTCGGATTCTGCTTTGAGAAGGCACATCCCCTATGACAACCACCCTGTGTCGCAATGGACCATTAACCAGGCCGGTGTGTAATGAAATATTTATTTATTTTTAAATGCAAATGGAAATCAAACAGATCTAATGTAGGCCAGCAATCACCAGTGTGGTGATAATTCATACAGCAAAATGATATAATACACTTAATTTAACTTTCGGACATCAGATACATCAATGCAAATATGAATGGAAGCAAGATCACGTTTTGGTCATACTTATAGATGGCACAACGGTTTGGTACGCCCCTGCAACACTCCCCCAAACCCCTGCTGACTAAATTCTGTGTGGGTGGAAAGGGGTAGCAAGGAGTCAGAAATAAGAGGGAGGAATCAGATTTTAAATTCAATCTACCACCCCAGAATGGAAGGCCAAAACTAAATGAAAACCCTTGAAAAATTAGCAAAATGGCACTCGGAATTCACTGGATAGTAAGAGGGCAGTTTACACATGCGGTAGAGTAGATAAGACAGGAATTTGTGTGGCTGGGCTAAAGAGGCTAAAGAGGCAAGAAAGCTACAAGGCAAGGTACTAAACAACATGAATACAGGTGAGAAAAATCAGTTTTGGGAAGGAAGGCAGTGCAGCAAAAACGACATGTGGCAGAATTACAATTTCTTATTTTTCACAGATTTAAACAAGAAAACAGCAAAAGAAATTGACTGAACAGTCAAAATCAGAAATCGATTTTTCTGATGGGGTATAAAGGCACATACCAGATAGGATACTGAAGTGAATGGATTACTCTTATGGGGTGACAGTATGGGTTTCTTTATAGGAAATGAAATCAGATTTTATATTGAAAGCAATCACACAGGCAAACATTGGTTTTATTAACAAAATGATTCATTCTACTGCATCTGTATTTAAATGGCTAGATTATTAAAGAAAGACACTGCACGCAAGGAGGTTAATTTGAAATGTTAACCAATTCGCGCCACATTCATCCTTATGGGAAATTCATTAACTTATTTCAAAAAAGGTACTAAGGACTTACACAAAGAACTGAAGTGATTTGAAAAGAATTACACTAACACATGGAGACTAACACAGATTCTTCAAAGGACAGGATACACAAAGGATGCTGACAATTTTGGAAGTAACTAGTGTTCTGATAGGATTTCTTATAGGATTAAGACAGAATGCAAGGTAACAGAGCGGGGTAGGCAGTTTTTGGTACTGGGGAGGGTGATACTTACAAAATGCTCTTGAGTTGGGTAATTGGGAGAGCTTTGCAGGGTCTCTGGACAGCGGGGCAAGTATCTGGTCACTGGGCAGTGGCTGTAATCTCCTTTAGAAGAACAGCTGGGCAAAAGGGGTCTGGTCTCTGGATTCTCCCAAAGGGGATCAGCAGACTATCCTCTTTTCTCCCTGTATTAGTGGGGTTGCCTGGATCTAGATGGGTGTTTCTGCCTGGAACTAGATAGGTGGTGCTGCCTGGATCCGGAGCAGGATAGGTAGTTCAGGAGTCTTGGAATCTTGCAGGGCAGATTTTGAAAGTTGAATGTCTGGATCTCGTTATGCCTCCATCTTATAAAAGCAGGATGACATCAGAGAATTTTTACTATGTCGGCGGAAGTAACCTGGACATACCTCTTGGATGGGATAGGTCAGGCTGTGGATATAGCCACCTCCCTGCAGATGGATTGGTACCAGAGAAGTGACATCAGTTTAGGTGTGTGTGTTTTATGACATGATTTGTTTTACCACAGTTACTTTTACCAAAATAAGTTATGGAACAAAAACCCTTATATGTACAATCATTACCCTCATAAAAATCAGATAGGCAGATCCCATATTTTACAAGGAATATGCCAGTACAAACGCCAAATCTGTACGATGCTGCTTTGCCTTTTGGGCACAATTTCACTGTTTTCCGAGGAACCAAAACACCTAAAATTCTGCCACTGGCTCCATAAAAGCATATTAGTATTGGGCATATTTTCCTTATGTTTCATATCTGTACCATTTATGATTCACACCAAAATACAATTGTTCTGCCATTCCAGTTCTCCAGGGGCTACAACGACACACCCAGTCTCATTCTGTGTATCTAAAAATCCCATAAAAACTGTTATAATTTGGCATTACTGCTTATTCAGAGTATTGAAATAAATGTCTTAATGTAAAAGGTTCTTTCAAGTCTATGGATTGTATTTGCAACTGTAGGGCGGTCCTTCAAATTTCCACAGCCAGCCTGCCCCAAGTCTTTTTGTAAATAAATATAACATACATTTAAACCACCCCAGTCCCACACATATAATACTGTTTCTGTGCGAGTATTTGGGATGATTTCCCATTTAGCTTAAAAATTGTCATTTCATTGCTTTGCAAAAGCAGGTTTACAAGTGTGTTTCTTAGCTCATGTACATTTCACAAAAAGCGGTTTCTTGGGCATTCATTTTCTGAAAGGCTTTTACAGATCGGGTCAATTTCTGTACACAGGTATATGCTTGGAAAATGGTTTCTGTGTAATTCACATATAGCAAGAGAAAGAGATTTTTTTTTTAAGTACCTTTGTGTGGGTTAATTTGTTTCCAAAGTGAATGCTAGCTGTGTGGACTGAAATTAAATTCCCTGCACTTCACAGACTTTATTTGACAAAACAATGTCGTTCAGGGAGGGATGGGCCTCATTCGATGGTGTTCAACCTGAAACAGATGGACATGGCTGTGATTTGCTAGAACAAAACTGTGTGATGTTTAAAGATGAAAGTAGCACCAGTGCAAGGTCATTTTAAATACAGAACATTTTCTTGTGCAGTTTTACATTTTTGAGATGACAGCACAGCAGCGCTGAGCCATTCTGCCTTTGAATTCTTCTCTTTGAATTCAGATAAAGAAAAGAAAATGCAGCCATTCTCAGGGTGTCTATGTTCCATCTAGCCCCATATGTGCTCAGCAGACCCAGCGCAGCCATTATTTTTGTAACTGCTAAAATGCAGTTTTGTGATGCAGGGGACTTCAGTTGGGCTGGTAAATGTACCCCACACCACATATGTGCTTCTGACTTGACTAATCCCCGCCCCCGCCCACCAGAGATCTGTTGATTCACTCCTGTTATCACGGGCAAATGGGGGGAGGGTGGCACCGTTTGCGATCACATGATGTTTAATGCACAAAAGATGAGCTAACAATAATAAGGAAATGACATGTAACTGGATAGAATGCAGTAAATGCAAACTAGTCTATGTATACCTAGTGTGGTGTTTTATCATGCATGTGTACGAATTCCATGGTTGTAAATGTGCATAAATGCAATAAAGTAGTGTAACTTCCAGCACCTGCCTAATTTGAGGGGTTTTGTGGAGTTAAATTGGCACTTTAATGTCACATAAACTAAAGTTGTTTCACTGAATTACAAGGGTCTTGTTGAACTAAACGTATTCAAATGTACTGAAAAATTGTCCAGAGGACTCTATTCAGACATTGTGTATCAAAAATATTATTTATTTAACTTGATAAAAAATTTACAAAAATAAATCAATCATGTATTAAACAACACTCCAAATTACATTAAGGTTGCGGGAAGCACAAAATGTAAAACATTGCAGATAATCACATACATTACTGCAATTAACAATTCAATCATTCATCAACAGACATTCTCATACATACAAAAAATACATCTACAAAAATGTGTTTTAAATGCAGAAAGACATTCAAATGATGACATGAAAAGGATTTAAAGAGAATTTCATAATATTTCCGAAATTTAGGAACATGTCATCAAATATTGGAACGGATCTGAATAATAATTGTTACAGTTCATAAAATCACATCTCCAACAATCTACAGTTTCCGACTGGTTTCAACGTGAAGGAATTATTTAATCCACATCATTAGGGAATCCTAAATAGTGTACCGACTTTATGCCGCTAGTGTCATGGACACAAAAGAGTGTGCCTGCAATGGAGTGTCTGCAAAAATGACACATGGGTCTCACAAGTAGGAAGAAATCACATCACGCTCCCACTTAGTAGTGCCGCAATCGTTTTTTTCATCAACATCATGCAGCACAAGATAACTAAAATAGTCTGGAGTGACACTTGTAAAAAAAGTGCATATTCCGATTTAGCTGCACTTAAGCGAGGTCATGTATATCCCATGCATCCACCCAAAGAATTCACATCCTTTGGCACAGCAGATACAACTTATTCACCTTAACTCTCCCTTAACTAAAGTTCATATCCATATATATATATATATATATATATATATATATATATATATATATATATATAGTTGATCAAAAATAAAACGAGTCGATAGCTTAATTAGGTTAACAACGCCATTTATTTTGCTTGTTTGCAAGCATTTGTAGAATGTCTCCTCTTCCTCAGACAGGGACAGGGATGGAGTGAAGCCTTTGAAAAGCATCACAGCATTACAGCTTACATGGCCCCTCCTGGAAATACCCTTTTATCGTTGCCTGTATGCATACCTGTTTTGTAGTTTTGCTCAGAGAAGCATGTATTAGATGTTGAACTCCCCTACACATTGCAATCTTCAAGGTCTAAAGGTACACTTAAGTGGGGCAGGGTTCAGTGGAACTGAAGAGCGGTGGAAAAAACAGCCCACTATGTTAGAATGCTTTCAGGAAGACAGGAGCGGGTGGGTTAGTGACAGCCATTGTAAGAGCAGTCCAGTTTAAACTTGGTATGTCAGGCCAGTTCCTTTACAAAATGAGTAGCAGCAAAATCATCAACATATCAGGCTAGTTCCTCTAGCATAATGAAACTTGAGATACACAACCAGTTACGTATTAGGCCTGTGACTCGTGGAGCCCAGTCTGGCACCAGCCTGATAAGTTGATGATTTTGCTACCACTAATCTTATGAATTGATTGTTGGGTATACCTCTTTTACCCCTCTTTTTATTCATAAAGTGTCTCAAATTAGCAAAAACTCCTTTGCTGTCATTCTCTATTGATGCTGGGAAAATGTCTGCAGTACTACAGAGTATGTCCATCCCCGCAGTAATGTAATGCTTGCCGACTCCCGCAAAAACGGAAAAATGCTTGAAAATTCAAAGCTCCCCCGCCTTCCTCCACACTCACCATGTGTCCCCTTACTCTTTTCTTTGTCCTACCAACTCCCTCCCTTGCATTTTACCTCTCTGATCTTCTTCCATTTCTCCCTTTCAGTTTTCAGTTTCCGTAATGAATTTTCTTTTTCGAGCACACCTCTCACGATAAGCTAATAATGTTCCCACCAAATATGCTCCCCAGCCGGCCCCAAACTACTTCACTGCACATGTGGTCCTCTTTCCCTTTCCCATGTGTAGCCTGATATGAATGCACCCATTTTCCTCCTCCATATATAGCTTTGAGTGCTTCTCATTTTCGGCTTTTCTCTGTATTATCGTGGCAATTGCTTGCATTGAGCAACAAAAAATAAAGTTGCTTTCATTTCTGAAAAGCCTTTCTGCTGCAAAGCACCATGGAGAATATATCAACATTTTTGGGGAAAAGAGGCCCCTTGATTATCTGCTGTGTTAGGAGCATCTTGCTTCAATCTCTCCCTTGCAATGCTCTGTTGACACAAGGTCAGACATCAGGAGGAGCCATTGTGATGCCCTTCCTTTGAAATATGCACGAAAAGGTCTGTGCTTCAGGGCTGGGGATGCCTTCAAACAGTGACCCCCTGCAGCAGAACGTTTTCTCATCCCGAAGAAGGTTCTGCATGGTATGCAAACACAGCCCAGTTTCACCAGGCCATCCAACAAGGGAAGCTTGGCCGCTGCTAGTGCTGTACTAAGAAGTGAAAGCAGCTCAAGCTGCCTGGCCCTCCAACATGGCGCCCAATGTTGTAGCATTGTTTGAGTGAAGGAAGCGCTCTAGCTCCAGCCTGAGGTTTGTGGGCGGGTGTTCGGAGCAGCAGTAAAGTCCTCCCCCATCTCTCCCTCCTCCAGCCACGCCCCTCACCAATTTAGCCCCAACCGCTGTCTGCCGATTGCGGTCTTGTCACAGGGGCCGGTGGAAAGGAGATGGAAGTCGGAGCCCCTCCCACCACAGAAGGCTACTGTAGTTGTGTGAACTACCATATATGCTGAAAGAGTGGACGGAATATTTGCATACCCACAATGCTTTGTGAACGGTATGTGCAGTGCCAACACCGTTTACATTTTCCATCTAAATAAAGCCTGATACTTAGCAGTTAACTAATATAAAGCTTTTCCTTGTATCAAATGTAGTCATATGTAACACAGGTGTTAGCACTGTAATATCGAAAGGTTACAGCGCTCACTTCAAGAGCTTGACAACACCGCTAACTTGTAAAGGTTGATATGTTGTCTTTTGTTGATGATTCACTTGCACTTTGTGTGGCGGTGATGAACGACACTAGCAATTTTTGGAACACTTCTCCTATTGCGGGAAGTACTTTTCAAACGTATAAAGTAAGAAGAAGAATGAATTCATTGAAAGAACGCATTTCATAAGTAAACGAGTTTCTCATCGAAAAGAGGCCACTACCTCCTCGTTCCTCTTCATCGTACCGGTACTTACTTGTGGGGGCCACCAACCTCTCCCTCTTTTTAATCCGGCATAAATGCCCCAACATAATACCGAGAGCATAACACTCCCACCCACCACGATGTGTTAGTTCTCATTTACTGTCACCCTGACAGCATCTACAGGTGGGTGGTTGGGCTGGCGGCTGCTCCATTTTTCCTCTCCCTGCTGAGCATGGAGGGGTACCTGTTGTTGGCCTCCCTTCCTGCACTCCTGTCCGAGAGGGAGTGTGGGTGGCTGCCCTCCCGGCCTTCCTGCTAGGCAAAGGTTAAGGATTTCCGGCCCCCGCATCTTGGCATGGCGCTTCTTGCCGTGGTGGCTGTTATACTGTTAGGGGCTGGGTTCCCAGGGCCCATCCAGTCATGCAAATAACTCACATGCACACCGGAAGTGATGGTGCCTCGGACTGTCCTGTTTTGGCCGGGCAGTCCTAAATTTGATTGACGTTCCATCTGCGTCCTGACGCCACTCTATCGTTCCACCTGTTGCACGCCTCTGCCCCTTTAAGACAAACTGGTGGGAGGAGATGTTGACGTGGGAGGAAAGGGAGGAGTGTTAACGAAACATGTAAGTTCTGAGTTGTAGTTGACTAATGATGTGTCAATTTGTACGGCTGAGTTGGTGGCGATTGCATTGGCGATTGATAGGGTGTGCGAGTTGGGGTTAGAGAAGGTGGTGATATTTTCAGATTCATTGAGTGGATTGCAGGCGATTGTGGCGGGGGATGTTGATAGGAAGGACGTGATTATGGACATCAGGAGGAAGATCGATCGGTGCATGCTCGGGGGAATGGATTTGGAGTTGGCGTGGGTCCTTAGTCACAGTGGCATTTTGGGTAATGAGTTGGTGGATCTGGCAGCGGGTGAGGGTATGAGAAGGGGAGCGGTTGATGTGAGATTACCTTTGAGTGTGGATGAGGTGAAGGCGGTGGTGGTGAGATGGGTCATGCATGAGTGGCAGGAGAGGTGGGTGAGTGGGGTGAAGAGCAGGTGGATGTTTGGTGTTCGTGGGAAAGTGTCGGTGAAGGTGGATGCGGGGAGTCTGGAATGGAGGAGGGGGAGGAGGTGATGCTGAATTGGTTGAGGATAGGGCATGCAGGACTGAAGGATTGTTTGTTTCGAGTGGGGAAGCATGAGTCGAGGGATTGTGAGGTGTGTGGGGTGCCTGAGGTTGTGGGACATTTCCTGCTTAGGTGTGATAGACATGTTGAGGAGAGAGAATTGATGAGGGTTCGATTGTCTGCGCTGGGTGTGGCTGAGTTGAGTGGGAAGGCTTTGCTGGGAGGTGTCAGGAAGAGAGGCAGGAGGAGGAACAGTCTGATGTTGGATTTTGTGAGGCAGACGGGGCGGTGGGAGGAGTTGTGAGTTTATGTGAGATAAGTATCGATTGGTGGGTCTGGTGCACATCATCCTTTAGGATGGGGAAGCGCCTGCGTGGGTCCGCCCCGTGCATCCGATAATTAAGAAAAAGAAGAAATAAAGAAAGACGTGTTACTAATCTCCAGTGCCGTGTCCCTTATTTGAAGTGTCCCTCTGGGCAACAACTGGTGACAAGGCTGTCCCCAATGGACCAGAGTCCAATCCTCAGGGGGGTGATCCATCTCTCCCCAACTTACAACAAAACGGTGCAAATAAGTTCTTACCTCACGGTTTGGTATATTCCGCCCACAGCAAATCCTCTCAGTCATGTCGGTGGTTGGGGCCGTTCTGGCAGCTCGTACCTGGACCCATTTTCTCAGGGTGACCGCACTGGAGTGGTGGGGTACTGAAGTGTCCGGCGGATAAACAGGAAGAGACTAAGGAGTAAATTAACGTGAATTTATTTATAATTATAAGTAGCTATAAACATTAGTGAGGAGGGAGATTGTGCATCCTTCAGCCCGGGCTGGCAGCAGTTGATCTTCAACCCGTGTACAACATTCCATTTCCCTACGTCATGTCTCTGGCTCGCTCCCAGCTTCTCATGCTGGCTTCTCGTGCTCTTCTTCCTAGTAACATGGATATTACACATCTCCCTTCCTTTATATACAATAATATGAAACACCAAAGTTGTTGACACTAGCCTATATACAAATTCACACAAAGTCCTCCATCCTTCTGGGCTTGCGATATATTCTCCCACTTCTGGACCTGCGGGACATCTCGCTGATGCGACTGGGCAAGGAAATTACTTCAGACTTGTTGGATCTCATCTCTTACTCATTCTTCATCTCACATACAACATTCTGAACTTTCTTATTCTCCACTTCTCTTTGATCTTCCTTCCTTCCCTCCTTTTTCCTCATCATTATACTACTTCTGCCACCATCAAAATGTTTGTTGTCACCACATATCCATACTCTTTCCACATTCCAGATTCTACCATCTTCAGTTCTGACAGAGTGTTTGCATGCTTCCAACACTCTGATGGGCTTGGACCATTTACAAGGACCCTCTCTGAGCACAGGGGGTAAATTCATTCTTACCATTTTTCCTACCACAGTACTTTCATCATACTTGCCCATGGGTCTTTTTTCATCATAAACATTTTTGTTTCTCATTTGCGTATTTCTTATATTTTCACACACCAATCCAAAGTCTTTGTTGACTCTATTGTTCTCATTGTCTAACCACATAAGTGCTAATTTGGTGAGCGCCTTTCTACCCCTACTTAACTCAAATGGGGAAAGACCCGTAGTCGAATGGGGTGTGAATCGATGTGCCACAATTCTCTCCTTAACTGCTCTTTCCCAATCCATGCCGTTAGACCATGCCAACCTAATGGTCTGTTTCAACACTTTGTTAAAGCGCTCCACAGTACCATTAGTTTGAGGATGGTAAATGGCACTCATTTTATGTAATATGGAATATTTTTTGCTAAAATCTTTCATATCTTTGGACCTAAATTGAGTACCATTATCTGTCATGATGCTACTCGGGTAACCTTCCCTCTCACATATTTCAGATAGGAATTTGATCACTGTATTACTTGTGATTTTGGGTGCAATAAGTACTTCAACCCACCTGGTGAGAAGGTCAATTACTACTAGACAGTATTTTTGTACACCAGCACTGCACACTGGGCCTAACACATCCATTCCCACATCCTTCCATGCCTTATCCGGTATTTCAGTTACAACCATCGTTTGTTTTACTCCCACACAACGTTTATCATTATTGTTGCAAAGGATACAATCTCTAATATGTCGCTCAATTTGCAGGTCACAACCTGGCCACCAGTAGTCATTTCTTATGCGTTGTTTGGTTTTCACCATCCCTTGGTGGCCCTCATGACCTAATTCCATGACTCTTCGTCTCAGGCTGTTAGGTGGGATTATCTTGTCTCCTCTCATAACTATGTCTCTATGTATATGTAATTCATCAGCAATAGGCCAATATTCTGAGAGATTGGCTTTCTCAAACAACGCTTTGTTCCACGGAGCTTGACTGCATATCAATCCTTTAAGATTGTCCATATCACTGTCACTTTTTATGGCATCACTCCATTCCGTCCTTGAAATAGAAGTGGACTCAATATTAAGAACATTTTCAGTATCGTCATCCTGATCTGTAGTTTCTGATATATTAGTCAAACGTGACAAACAATCGGCTGTAATATTTTTCGTACCTGGTACATATCTTACATTGCAATTATATTCCTGAAGGAGTATCACCCATCTTCTGATCCGGTTGGATACTTTGTCCAATCCTTTGGACATAATAACATGAACCAACGGTTTGTGGTCAGTCCGGAACTCCACTTCACGACCCCAAATAAAGCTTCTGAACTTTTCTGCCGACCACTTAATTGCCAAGGCTTCCTTTTCTATCGCTGCATACGATTTTTCAGCACCCTTAAGAATTCTTGAAGCGAATGCGATTACCATCTCTCGCCCTTCATGTTCCTGAGTGACGACAGCTCCTAATCCAACATTGCTGGCATCTGTGGTAATTATGACTTTCTTATCACTAATGAAATTTTTTAATGCTGGAGCTTTATCAATTGCATTTTTGATAAATTCAAATTCTTCCTCACATTCGTTGTTCCAATTAAAATTCTTCTTCTTATTGGCTTAACGTAAAGGAACAGTATGTACAGCAAAATCATGGACAAACTTAGAGTAGTATTCTGCCATACCTAAAAATGTACGTACTTCTTCTTTATTACTTGGTCTGGGCATATTCTTTATTGCATTGACCAATTGTTCTTTTGGAGATATTCCTTCGGCTGATATCTTATGCCCTAAATACTCAATTTCAGCACGGTCAATTTTGCATTTCTCTTTGCTCAATGTCATTCCTGCTCCACAAAGTTTTCCATACACATATTTCAATCTTTCATCATAAAGTTTTTTACTATTTGCGTAAATCAAAATATCATCTTGGAAACATATCACTCCTGGCACTCTTTCAAATAGCTTATGCATAATCTTCTGAAAGACAGAGGCTGCTGACACGAGACCGAACGGCATCCTCCTAAATTGGTATAATCCATCCGGTGTAATAAATGCCGTAAGATGTTTCGATTTCTCGTGTAACGTGACTTGATGGTAAGCTGACGTAAGATCAAGAGTGGAGAAATGACTTGAAGGCCCAATGGTAGATATAAACTCTTGAATATTGGGCAGAGGATGCCTATCTGGTATGATACATTTATTAAGTTCTCTCAAATCAATGCAAATTCGTAGCTTTCCTGATTTCTTCCTGAGAACTACCAATGGTGACACCCATTCACTGGCGTTTATGCTTTCAATTATGCCTTGACTTTCCATGAGTTTAATCTCTCTCCTGACTTCATCTCTCATGGATATTGGAATGTTCCTTAATTTCTGTACTACAGGCGTATGATTGGATTTAAGTCTTATCTCATGCACATATCCCTGAAGACATCCGATCCCTTCACGAAACACTTCTGTCATGACATCTTGAGAAGTGTAATTCTTCACTTCGGGAATATTTTTCCGTTTATTCATTTCATCCTGAACAACAAACACAGATTCTTCAGCAATGGAATCAATTTTCACTTTTAATTTGCTTTGATGTGTCCAGCTTAATAGGGGAGTTTGACCTGAGTCAGTGATGTATATCTTTCCATTGGCTCTTCTTCCTTTAAATTTCAAATTTCCCCAAAACCATCCTATGGTATCTATTTTCACACCACCATATGCCCTGGGTTTAATATCTGTCTCATGTAGATATTCATGCCTTTTTTATCCCATAGCTGTTGTGGCACTAATGTATACTTTGCTCCTGTATCAATCATCATGTCAATTTCAACACCATCAAGATGAGCTTTAGCCTTGGGACTCTCTAATACTTTTTCATCTTCATCATCCATGACCACAAAGACACATTCTTCACCTTCGTCTTGATCACTGCGGTCACTACTTGAATTACCACCAATCCAGTTGGTAGACATGCTGCGAAATCTGCAACACTTGGAATAATGTCCCTTCCCTTTGCAACTACTACATATGATCTTCAATGCTGGGCATTCGGGATCGTCTGCCCAATGATTAGCACTGTCGCATCTGTAACATCTGCCATGACGTTTCTTCCTTGAGTTGATATTGGAATTTTCCTTCCTGCAGTAGTTGCTTGGAATGTTTTTCTGATTAAGTTTGTGCTTCCCTCTGTCCAGTGATGATTGATGTGACTTATTGTACTCTTTCTTCTTTATTCTGGAGCTGGTCACCATAGCTATGGATTCTTTTTCATCAGCATTTTCACATGTTAATTTAGCAAGTTTCAGACTGCTTGCCTCTAATTTGACAGATTTCATCTTGTTCTCCAGTTCTTTCACACATTCCTCAGTGTGCTCCACTTCTTTTGCTACCCTAATCACAATATCTAATGAAGGATCATTTTCCGACCATAGCTTCTCTCTTACTTTAGCACTTCTACATTCCAACATGAATTGGTCTCTTATCCTTTCATCTAATTGTTCATTGAAGTTACAAGTTTTGGCAAGTTTGCGTAAAGCAGTCACATATTTTTCAACACTTTCTCCCTCCTCCTGTGTTCTTTTGCCAAACTTGTACCTCTCCAGAATAATACTCACTTTTTTTTCATAGTGTTTGTTTATTTTCTTTACTGTGCGTTCATACTCATTAATATCTACATCTTCATCAGCAGTAAGTTCTGGTAAGGATTCATATTTTCCTGACCAGCAGGTCCTAAACAGTGCAATAATAATGATTTTCTCTTGTCAGCACTGCAATTAGGTCCACACACCACAACCACATAATGTTCAAAGGACCGTATCCATCTTTTCCAAGGAATGATGGGTTCATCTGTAACAGGCATAAACAATGCTGGAGGAGGCACACTAATAAATGCCATCACTGCCCACTGTATATGATATATAATCCACCAATAATTAAAGTGGTTTAATATAATGCCCACCGGAGTGCTGAAGCTCTTCTAAATTAATGCAGGATGAATCTCCTCAGTGAATGTAAAATAGTACATGAAACCCGGAATGAACTGGTTGTTTAACTAATAGTGTCCTTAAATGTTCATTTAACATCAACTCAGTATACTAATATTGTTTCTAAATGCTTTGACATCAGAATTACTTGGGAGAACAACGTTGTTTCCTTTTCAATACAACATTTCCTGAATAACATGAGCGCCACAATAGTGACAAGCCTCAAACGCTTGCAGCACCTTCCTTTCTCACGTTGTTTGGTTTATGCAGACACAATGGTATGTATGTCCCTTTAAGAGTGAGGCATTCAACACGCATGCGTGTGGAAATAGAGGAAGTGAAAGGACGTAATTGAAAAAGATTTCACGGAGCTCAGGTGGAGTCACAGCAAACCAACACGACATTAAGCTACTCCGTATGTGCACAATATTCACAATGTTACCGTTAGACAATTCGGGCCGCTGCAACGCTCGGGCCTGAGCGGAGCGGCCTATTATCTCAGCTGGATGGTGTAAATTGAAATCCTCGTCGCCATTTGAAGTGTCCGGCGGAGAAACAGGAAGAGACTAAGGAGTAAGTTAACGTGAATTTATTTATAATTATAAGTAGCTATAAACATTATGGAGGAGGGAGATTGTACATCCTTCAGCCTGGGCTGGCAGCAGTTGATCTTCAACCCGTGTACAACATTCCATTTCCCTACGTCATGTCTCTGGCTCGCTCCCGGCTTCTCATGCTGGCTTCTCGAGCTCTTCTTCCTAGTAACATGGATATTACAGGTACTCATCAATGTTTTGCCTTGGGCTGGCTGAACTCGGCCTTGGCTTTTTGATTGGTCTAGGCTATGTTACATGTCTTTCTACACCTCTCCTTCTAGCCCTCCTCGAGGGTCGCTGCAGAACAGCGCAGGTGCGGGGGACAGAGCTTCCGTCCACATGGTGTGTGGAACCTTGCAGAAGTGGGATGCATTTCTTGTCACTCATTCGGGCCCTCTTTGTGCTATTACCATTCCGAG
This sequence comes from Ambystoma mexicanum, assembly GCF_040938575.1. NCBI lineage: Eukaryota > Metazoa > Chordata > Amphibia > Caudata > Ambystomatidae > Ambystoma > Ambystoma mexicanum. The sequence goes on from NC_090922.1 coordinate 1,480,633,235, forward strand.
GTGTTTGCTGGGTATTACCCATGGGGTAGATTCATACGGAAGTACCAGTTTGCCTTGGGGGGGGGTTCTTCACCAACACCATGTGTCCGGGAGCAATGTGGCTCGGGACAGCTCGCCTGGTCTGGCTCTTTTGTCATTAAAGGTGTGGCGGTGATGACCGACATTTGCAATTTTTGGAACACTTCTCCTGTTGCGGAAAGTACCTTTCAAACATATAAAGTAAGACGAATGAATTCATTGAAAGAACGCATTTCATAAATTAACGAGTTTCTCATCGAAAAGAGGCCACTACCTCCTCGTCCCTCTTCGTCGTGCCGGTACTTACTTGTGGGGGCCACCAACCTCTCCCTCTTTTTAATCCGGCATAAATGCCCCAACATAATACCGAGAGCATAACACTCCCACCCACCACAACGTGTTAGTTCTCATTTACTGTCACCCTGACTCTACAGGTGGGTGATTGGGCTGGCGGCTGCTCCATTTTTCCTCTCCCTGCTGAGCATGGAGGGGTACCTGTTGTTGGCCTCCCTTCCTGCACTCCTGCCGAGAGGGAGTGTGGGTGGCTGCCCTTCCGGCCTTCCTGCTAGGCAAAGGTTAAGGATTTCCGGCCCCCGTATCCTGGCGTGGCGCTTCTTGCCGTGGTGGCTGTTATACTGTTAGGGGCTGGGTTCCCAGGGCCCATCCAGTCATGTAAATAACTCACATGCACACCGGAAGTGATGGTGCCTCGGACTGTCCTGTTTTGGCGGGCAGTCCTAAATTTGATTGACGTTCCATCTGCGTCCTGACGTGACACGTCAGGATGCCACTCTATCGTTCCACCTGTTGCACGCCTCTGCCCCTTTAAGACAAACTGGTGGGAGGAGATGTTGACGTGGGAGGAAAGGGAGGAGTGTTAACGAAACATATTAGTTCTGAGTTGTAGTTGACAAATGATGTGTCAATTTGTACGGCTGAGTTGGTGGCGATTGCATTGGCGATTGATAGGGTGTGTGAGTTGGGGTTAGAGAAGGTGGGGATATTTTCAGATTCATTGAGTGGATTGCAGGCGATTGTGGCGGGGGATGGTGATAGGAAGGACGTGATTATGGACATCAGGAGGAAGATCGATCGGTGCGTGCTCGGGGGAATGGATTTGGAGTTGGCGTGGGTCCTTAGTCACAGTGGCATTTCGGGTAATGAGTTGGTGGATCTGGCAGCGGGTGAGGGTATGAGAAGGGGAGCGGTTGATGTGAGATTACCTTTGAGTGTGGAAGAGGTGAAGGTGGTGGTGGTGAGACAGGTCATGCATGAGTGGCAGGAGAGGTGGGTGAGTGGGGTGAAGGGCAGGTGGATGTTTAGTGTTCGTGGGAAAGTGTCGGTGAAGGTGGATGCGGGGAGTCTGGAATGGAGGAGGGGGAGGAGGTGATGCTGAATTGGTTGAGGATAGGGCATGCAGGACTGAATGATTGTTTGTTTCGAGTGGAGAAGCGTGAGTCGAGGGATTGTGCGGTGTGTGGGGTGCCTGAGACTATGGGACATTTTCTGCTTAGGTGTGAGAGACATGTTGAGGAGAGAGAATTGATGAGGGTTCGATTGTCTGCGCTGGGTGTGGCTGAGTTGAGTGGGAAGGCTTTGCTGGGAGGTGTCAGGGAGAGAGGCAGGAGGAGGAACAGTCTGATGTTGGATCTTGTGAGGCAGACGGGGCGGTGGGAGGATATGTGAGCGAAGTATCGAATGGTGGGTCTGGTGCACATCATCCTTTAGGATGGGGAAGCGCCTGCGTGGGTCCGCCCATGCATCCGGTAATTAAGAAGAAGAAGAAATAAAGAAAGACGTGTTACTAATCTCCAGTGCCGTGTCCCTTATTTGAAGTGTCCCTCTGGGCAACAACTGGTGACAAGGCTGTCCCCAATGGACCGGAGTCCAATCCACAGTGGGGTGATCCATCTCTCCCCAACTTACAACAAAACGGTGCAAATAAGTTCTTACCTCACGGTTTGGTATATTCCGCCCACAACAAATCCTCTCAGCCATGTCGATGGTTGGGGCCGTTCTGGCAGCTCGTACCTGGACCCATTTTCTCAGGGTGCCCGCACTGGAGTGGTGGGGTACTCATCAATGTTTTGCCTTGGGCTGGCTGAACTCGGCCTTGGCTTTTTGATTGGACTAGGCTATGTTACATGTCTTTCTACACCTCTCCTTCTAGCCCTCCTCGAGGGTCGCTGCAGAACAGCGCAGGTGCGGGGGACAGAGCTTCCCTCCACATGGTGTGTGGCACCTTCCGGAAGTGGGATGCATTTCTTGTCACTAATTCGGGCCCTCTTTGTGCTATTACCATTCCGAGGTGTTTGCTGGGTATTACCCATGGGGTAGATTCATACGGAAGTACCAGTTTTCCTTGGGGGTGTTCTTCACCAACACCATGTGTCCGGTAGCAATGTGGCTCGGGACAGCTCGCCTGGTCTGGCTCTTTTGTCATTACAGGTGTGTCGCTCTTGTTCGACTTGCTCCTGGCGTATGTCAGGAGCTGTCCAGCTGGGATGTACTGAAAGCCTGATTGTATTGGGGTTCAAAAACATGAGAGCCCCTCTTTTTATTCATAAAATGTCTCAAATTAGCAAAAACTCCTTTGCTGTCATTCTCTATTGACGCTGGGAAAATGTCTGCAGTACTACAGAGTATGTCCATCCCCGCAGTAATGTAATGCTTGCCGACTCCCGCAAAAACGGAAAAATGCTTGAAAATTCAAAGCTCCCCCGTCTTCCTCCACACTCACCATGTGTCCCCTTGCTCTTTTCTTTGTCCTACCACTCCCCTCCCTTGCATTTTACCTCTCTGATCTTCTTCCATTTCTCCCTTTCAGTCTTCAGTTTCCGTAATGAATTTTGTTTTTCGAGCACACCTCTCACGATAACCTGATAATGTTCCCACCAAATATTCTCCCCAGCCGGCCCCCAAACTGCTTCACTGCACATGTGGTCCTCTTTCCCCTTCCCATGTGTAGCCTGATATGAATGCACCCATTTTCCTCCTCCATATATAGCTTTGAGTGCTTCTCATTTTCGGCTTTTATCTGTATTATCGTGGCAATTGCTTGCATAGAGCAACAAAAAAAAAAGTTGCTTTCATTTCTGAAAAGCCTTTCTGCTGCAAAGCACCATGGAAGATATATCATCATTTTTGGGGAAAAGAGGGCCGCCTCTCCATCGAATATTTTAATTAAAGACTAAAGATGGATTTAACTTAAAACCACTAAAAGGCACATATTTGACACTTTGTGCACAAGTTTTTGTTTTTATTTGGTGTAAAGTTATTAAGCAGTTTTCGCGCAGCTGGTATTCAATCAAAGGACTTTTCCTCTTTTGGGAAAATGAACGGGACTGGGTCAAAAACAGTGTATTTTGTTTTGTTAATAATTTTTCTACCGTTTCATACATTTTCACCATAATTTCCAGTTTATTGCGGCAGAGGACAATCCTTTTTTCTTTTGAAGATTTCATTCAAATTTGTCCAGTGAGTGAAAGTTATTAGCATTCAAATTTTGGGAAAAGTCTTTGTAGACAGGTTTCACCCACCTCTATCAACCTGCAGTGAGGCGAGGCATGAATTTCAAGGACTTATGGACGGGTTGGGGCCCGTGGACCCTGTGACATCAGAAATCTCATGGTTTTTATACCCAACGCATTACCCCCACATCCCCTCCCCCTCTTTGTGTATTATTGAGAAAGCTATACCTCTGTTTAAGGGACCCCTTGATTATTTGCCATGTTAGGAGCATCTTGCTTCAATCTCTTCCTTGCAATGCTCTGTTGACACAAGGTCAGACATCAGGAGGAGCCATTGTGATGCCCTTCCTTTGAAATATGCACGAAAAGGTCTGTGCTTCAGGGCTGGGGATGCCTTCAAACAGTGACCCCCTGCAGCAGAACGTTTTCTCATCCCAAAGAAGGTTCTGCATGGTATGCGAACACAGCCCAGTTTCACCAGGCCATCCAACAAGGGAAGCTTGGCCGCTGCTAGTGCTGTACTAATAAGTGAAAGCAGCTCAAGCTGCCTGGCCCTCCAAAATGGCGCCCAATGTTGTAGCATTGTTTGAGTGAAGGAAGCGCTCTAGCTCTAGCCTGAGGTTTGTTGGCGTGTGTTCGGTAGCAGCGGTGAAGTCCTCCCCCACCCCTCCCCACTCCAGCCACGCCCCTCCCCAATTTAGCCCCAAACGCCATCTGCCGATTTTAGTCTTGTCACAGGGGCCGGTGGAAAGGAGATGGAAGTCGGAGCCCCTCCCACCACAGAAGGCTACTGTAGTTGTGTGAACTACCATATATGCTGAAAGAGTGGACGGAATATTTGCATACCCACAATGCTTTGTGAACGGTATGTGCAGTGCCAACACCGTTTACATTTTCCATCTAAATAAAGCCTGATACTTAGCAGTTAACTGATATAAAGCTTTTCCTTTTATCAAATGCAGTCATATGTAACACAGGTGCTAGCACTGTAATATCGAAAGGATACAGCGCTCACTTCAAGAGCTTGACAACAACGTTACGTTGTAAAGGTTGATATGTTGTCTTTTGTTGATGATTCACTTGCACTTTGTGTGGCGGTGATGAACGACAATAGCAATTTTTGGAACACTTCTCCTGTTGCGGGAAGTACTTTTCAAACGTATAAAGTAAGAAGAAGAATGAATTCATTGGAAGAACGCATTTCATAAGTAAATGAGTTTCTCATCGAAAAGAGGCCACTACCTCCTCGTCCCTCTTCATCGTGCCGGTACTTACTTGTGGGGGCCACCAACCTCTCCCTCTTTTTAATCCGGCATAAATGCCCCAACATAATACCGAGAGCATAACACTCCCACCCACCACGACGTGTTAGTTCTCATTTACTGTCACCCTGACTCTACAGGTGGGTGATTGGGCTGGCGGCTGCTCCATTTTTCCTCTCCCTGCTGAGCATGGAGGGGTACCTGTTGTTGGCCTCCCTTCCTGCACTCCTGCCGAGAGGGAGTGTGGGTGGCTGCCCTTCCGGCCTTCCTGCTAGGCAAAGGTTAAGAATTTCCGGCCCCCGCATCCTGGCGTGGCGCTTCTTGCCGTGGTGGCTCTTATACTGTTAGGGGCTGGGTTCCCAGGGCCCATCCAGTCATGCAAATAACTCACATGCACACCGGAAGTGATGGTGCCTCGGACTGTCCTGTTTTGGCGGGCAGTCCTAAATTTGATTGACGTTCCATCTGCGTCCTGACGTGACACGTCAGGATGCCACTCTATCGTTCCACCTGTTGCACGCCTCTGCCCCTTTAAGACAAACTGGTGGGAGGAGATGTTGACGTGGGAGGAAAGGGAGGAGTGTTAACGAAACATGTTAGTTCTGAGTTGTAGTTGACTAATGATGTGTCAATTTGTACGGCTGAGTTGGTGGCGATTGCATTGGCGATTGATAGGGTGTGCGAGTTGGGGTTAGAGAAGGTGGTGATATTTTCAGATTCATTGAGTGGATTGCAGGCGATTGTGGCGGGGATGGTGATAGGAAGGACGTGATTATGGACATCAGGAGGAAGATCGATCGGTGCATGCTCGGGGGAATGGATTTGGAGTTGGCGTAGGTCTCTAGTCACAGTGGCATTTTGGGTAATGAGTTGGTGGATCTGGCGGCGGGTGAGGGTATGAGAAGGGGAGCGGTTGCTGTGAGATTACCTTTGAGTGTGGATGAGGTGAAGGCGGTGGGGGTGAGACGGGTCATGGATGAGTGGCAGGAGAGGTGGGTGAGTGGGGTGAAGGGTAGGTGGATGTTTGGTGTTCGTGGGAAAGTATCGGTGAAGGTGGATGCGGGGAGTCTGGAATGGAGGAGGGGGGAGGAGGTGATGCTGAATCGGTTGAGGATAGGGCATGCAGGACTGAATGATTGTTTGTTTCGAGTGGGGAAGCGTGAGTCGAGGGATTGTGCGGTGTGTGGGGTGCCTGAGACTGTGGGACATTTCCTGCTTAGGTGTGAGAGACATGTTGAGGATAGAGAATTGATGAGGGTTCGATTGTCTGCACTGGGTGTGGCTGAGCTGAGTGGGAAGGCTTTGCTGGGAGGTGTCGGGGAGAGAGGCAGGAGGAGGAACAGTGTGATGTTGGATTTTGTGAGGCAGACGGGGCGGTGGGAGGAGTTGTGAGTTTATGTGAGCTAAGTATCGATTGGTGGGTCTGGTGCACATCATCCTTTAGGATGGGGAAGCGCCTGCGTGGGGCCGCCCATGCATCCGATAATTAAGAAGAAGAATAAGAAATAAAGAACGACGTGTTACTAATCTCCAGTGCCGTGTCCCTTATTTGAAGTGTCCCTCTGGGCAACAACTGGTGACAAGGCTGTCCCCAATGGACCGGAGTCCAATCCTCAGGGGGGTGATTCATCTCTCCCCAACTTACAACAAAATGGTGCAAATAGGTTCTTACCTCACGGTTCGGTATATTCCGCCCACAACAAATCCTCTCAGCCATGTCGATGGTTGGGGCCGTTCTGGCAGCTCGTACCTGGACCCATTTTCTCAGGGTGCCCGCACTGGAGTGGTGGGGTACTCATCAATTTTTTGCCTTGGGCTGGCTGAACTCGGCCTTGGCTTTTTGATTGGACTAGGCTATGTTACATGTCTTTCTACACCTCTCCTTCTAGCCCTCCTCCAGGGGCGCTGCAGAACAGCGCAGGTGCAGGGGACAGAGCTTCCCTCCACATGGTGTGTGGCACCTTCCAGAAGTTGGATGCATTTCTTGTCACTAATTCGGGCCCTCTTTGTGCTATTACCATTCCGAGGTGTTTGCTGGGTATTACCCATGGGGTAGATTCATACGGAAGTACCAGTTTGCCTTGGGGGTGTTCTTCACCAACACCATGTGTCCGGGAGCAATGTGGCTCGGGACAGCTCGCCTGGTCTGGCTCTTCTTGTCATTACAGGTGTGTCGCTCTTGTTCGACTTGCTCCTGGTGTATGTCAGGAGCTGTCCAGCTGGGATGTACTGAAAGCCTGATTGTATTGGGGTTCAAAAACATGAGAGCTGCAGGACTGACATGGGTCGACGAGTGGGGCGTCAGTCGGTAAGAGCTTGCTGGCCCTTTGCTATGCGGATTACTTTGTTTACACATGCCATGAAGCGTTCTGCATCCCCGTTTGCTTGGGGCCAATACAGGGTGATCCAATGGCATTCAATGTTTAGGTCTTCTATGAAGTTGCGCAGTTCCCACCCTTTGAAGGGACGCTCATTGTCGCTCTTGATTCGGTTGGGCATCCCATGTGCGCAACATTATTTTCTAGGGCGGTGCTGACAGAGACTGCATCCGTTCTTCGGACTAGTTTGACATCTGAGTACCTGCTAATTTCGTCTACAGCAACTAGCAGTTATTCCTCATTAACTACCGAGCAGAAGTACAGACTGATCGCTTCCCATCTCTGCTGCCTGCATGGGGACTGACTATTGGCTCCAGGGCGCTCTGTCGCTCAGCTGCTTGACAGCCTAACGCCCCTACTAGTCCCAACACTTTTGGTTGCATGCTGGGTATCCATACTCAGGACTTGAGGAAGGCTTGGGTCTTGGTGATGCCTTGGTGGCCTTCATGGCCTAGCGTTCTTCACGGACAGGGACAGCACAATACGATAGCCCCAGAGAGTTTGTGGCGGTTCCATAATAAATCCCGCAATAACTTTTGGGCTGTTGCTGTATAGTTCATTGTTGCTGGCAACAAGTTTCTCCACTCTCCAGGCGGAATGGACTCCTTCACCCGTTGTAAACAGAGGTCTTGCGCAGTTTCGTTCATGATTTCTTCCAGCTTCATGCACCTGGGGCGGGCCCATGCGACCACCTCATGTGTCATCATGTTCAACCTATGTCACTGGTTGTGGGTGTTGTGACAGGTAATCCGCTGGATTGTCCCCTCCTGCCCAATATGCTACTTCAATGTCAAATGGTTGGAGTGGGAGCATCTAGTGCTCTAGCCGTGCCAGTGGCTGTGGGGCGGTGCCTCTGAGGGTGGACACAAGCGGCTTGTGGTCTGTATAGATCATTGCGTGATGCCCTAGGCGATACTCTTAAAAATGCTTGCAGCCCCGCAGGATCACCAAGGCTTCTCTATCAATGTGGGCGTAATTCTGATCAGTCTTGGTTAGCACCCGACTGGCGAACGCAATGGGGTGCGATTTCCCATCTTGGTCGATTTGGGTGAGGACAGCCCCTAGCCCTACTAGAATCGCGCATCCACGAGCAATTCTGTTTCTCGTGCTCTGTTGAAGAATGCCATGGTTGTGTTTGTGAAAAGTGAGTCCTTGATCCGGCAGAAAGCATCCTCTTGCGAGGATCCCCATGTCCATTTGGTGTCTCTCCTTGTTAGCTGCTGGAGTGGGGCGGCAACCGTGGCCAGATCCTAGATGAAGCAGCATTGCTTCTACCTTGTCTCTTGGGATGACGTTTACCGTTGCCCCAGTGTCTATTATTACTTTTGTTGCAGTGCCATTCATGAGTACGGTACACATTGGCTGGGACTTCCATGTTGCTTTCTTGGTTTTCTTGTGTGACCCCAGTGCTGAGATTAGAGGCAATCGCTTGCTTCTCCGCTTCTGGTGTTTGGTATGCCTCCTTGGGGGTTTTCCACCTCTGACTGCTTGCTGTAACTGTTGCTCATACTTGGATTACGTCTCATTTGACGTCAACTCGCCGGTTTCTGCCCTTCACTAGAGGGGTATCTTGTGTTTCTTAGCATTGGCCAGTGCTGAGACAGACTGAGGTAAAATAGTTGAGTTTACTACATTTATGACACATGGCCCCGATCGATGGGCAGCGTTCCTAGCAGTACCATGCTCATCTGCACCATCGGCAGGATCATTGTGTCCGTGGTGGTCGTGCTAGTTGGTCCTGGGCCTTCCCTCACAGTCGTCCATTGGCCCCGATGGCTGCAATGTTTGTAACGGGTTATTCAGTTTCGATTGGCAGGCTGCTGTTCGCTGCTTCCATGGCAGCTACTTGCGTGTCCGTTCTCTCCCTCTGGCGTCCCATTGCCAGGATGCATTCCAAAGGGATATTCCTCTCTGGCAGGATGTCGCTATGGAGATTTTCTGACGCAATGCCATGCAATACCTGTTGCCTCACAGCAAACTCTTCATCTGGAAATTTGATGCCGATGGCCTTTTCACAGATTCTTGAGTGGAAGTCATCAATGGACTCCGTCGGTTCTTGTTGCACTAGACTGAGCTGCTAGCCTTTGTAATCAGGGCTTAGTTGAGGCCTGAACTTCCCATTAATCTCCAATATAGCTGTTAATAGTCGTCCTCCGGCCCTTTGTTTAGTAGTGTGTTGAAAAGTCGCAGTGCAAGTGTGCCTAGGGTCAGCATGAGGAGCGTGCCCTTCTCTTCCTCTATGGTGACATTCTTGGACTTGAGGTGTTTCTCAAATTGCAGCAGCCCGAGATCCCACCAGAGGGCTGCTCCCACCACATATGGATTGCAGGGTTTCATAAGCGCGTCTTGGGCAGAATCTTGCCACATGCTTCTATCTGCTTGCGCCGCTTGTGGGCGGGGGGGCTTCCCTGGGGTTCTCTGGCTGTGGGAGCTGGCGGCTTGTAGTCCATCTGACATGGTGCCTGGCTAGTGGACTGGCCTCTCAGCGCTCCTGCTCGGATGCTGTTGTGTATTCTCTGGTGCTGGTGGCCCTTGGGGATGGTGCGCTGTGGGTGCAGCCTTGTGTGTATTTGCCGGTTCAGTGTCTGATTTTAGGCCACTGCACTTGGGTTGGGTTGTGAATGTCTTTGCTACCTGCTGTGTCTAATGATGCTTCCTGGGCTGTGGCTTGCCACTCTTGCGGCTCTCCTGGCTTCTTTGGGCTAGATGTCATCTCCTGGGCCTTGAAATTGTCAGCGAGCCATGAACCATCATGATGGATGAGCAGCAGGTGCCTTGGCGGTGCAGGTTTACTGGGTAATGCAAGCAGCATAGCTAGCCATCTCGAGTCCCCTAACCGCTCATTCGCCTGGGCCAGGTTTTCAGTATTGCTTGATACTGCCCTTCAGACACTTTATATCAATATACACAGTCTTCAGTGCCACTGTGATGTCGTATGTTATTATTATTTCTGGTCATGGCTCCTGGTGCACTACCAAGGCTTGCCAGCAGGTGGGGCTTGCACTACTTCCTCTGCTGTAGCTTCTCACATCACTGATGCGGACTCCGGACTTCCCGGCCGGATGCTGCGTAATGCTCCGTTCATTGGAGCAAGCATCCTGCGTGTACAGGGCCCGCAGGCACACAGGGCTGCCTCCACACCTTGTTGCCAATGTTATACTGTTAGGGGCTGGGCTGACGGTGGCTGGTACCGGGGCCCAGCCAGTCACACAAATTACTCACATGCACACCAGAAGTGATAGTGACTCGGGCTGTAATAGTTTGGCGGGCAGTCCAACCTTTTATTGACGCTCCATCTGCATCCTGACGTGACACTTAAGGATGCCACTCTATCCTCTCACTCTATGCCACAGTGGCCTGCCCCTACTTCTGCCCGGGATGGAGAGCTGCTCCACGTCCGGGCGTTGGTAAGTGTGGGGCGCTTTGGCAACCGTGCAGGTCTGAGCTGTGACTAGGCACAGCTGGCTGGGAGGAGGATTCTTCCTTTGGTAGCTCTTGGGAAGACGTTTTTGTGTTGTGCTTGTCCAGTCTCCAGAGCCAATACAGCCAGTAGCTGTAACCAAAGGCCCTGGCTAGTTGGCTCGAAAGACATGCATAGTGGCCATGGCCAAAGGCCGTGGCCACCTAGTTGGACCAAAATAAACATATTAGGGATCATGTACAGTGACCCTGGCTGAAGGCCGTGGCCACTGGCCATTGCTTTTTTTCCCAGTAGTGTTTCAAAATATACAGTGTGCTTGTCCAAAGGCTGTGCTCACTGGCCAGGGACAAAGGCTCTGGCTAGTGAGCCCAAATGACATGTATAGTGGCCACAACCAATGCTGTGGCAACTGTGAGAAATCTGAAGGTGAGTCCCTAACACGTTCCCTAGGATCTGTCATCCATGGGGCCAGTTCCTGGGGGTGGACCAGTGAGGGAGGATCACCTGGACGGGATGTACTTGGGGAGTGGGGTGGGACACCGACGGGTGAGACGTGGTATCCTCCTTCTTTGAATACCTTTTCCCCTTCCTACCATGTTGGATATTCCACACCACTGCCCCTCCTCCCCTTTCTGACACAAACACTTTCGCACAACACGAAAGACAACGGACCAACAGCAGAACCGTTTACCTGACATGTCCCAATACCAGGGTCAGGCAAAGACAGGCGATTGCCTGGAATTACACACACTTGATGACCCTTTCTCTTCCCAACTTTGATAAAAGGTGGAGCGCAAGAGCACAGTACGAGCAAGACAGACCGCACAACGTGATAGCTATCTCAGCACAGTAGTTCAAGAGGAGGCGAAAAATGCAACATACAGAGAGTATCTCCCTTGACTCCAAAGACAAAGAAAGCCAAGCGGTACATCACAGCCGGTAAGTCTAGGGGAGAGTCGATAAGAAACTAAACTGTGTTGAACCAAAAGTAGCAAATGACTAATTGAACTGTGGAAGCTTAAATAACTATTGATGCAAACCAGAAACAGAGAAGTTTGACACCACATGGGTGTTCACGCACAAACTTATGGGCGATTATCCGATCATTGAAACTACCAGAACCAGAAGGTCTTGGGAAAGGCGAGAAGAGGGGTCATACAGGGGTCTTTTAAAACCCTCTGTATAGTCCAAAGTCATTGACCAACAGATGAATGTGAAACAAAGGGAAATGTTGCAGTACAAAATGAACTTGCACTGACTTTGTACTGCAAAAATACACGTTGCACAGTTCCATGAATCAGGGTTGGTGTCGGCAGTGCAAAGTCACTTTGAGTGTGCAAAAAATTCCATGAATCGAGCCCTCTGCGTTTTTGCCCCACCATGCACCATAAGTATGAAAGACTAATGATGCTTTTGCAGTGCCCTTTCTGTGAAGTCACCTATGCTGGTTTCAACGCATATGCACATTCGGATGTTTGCATATATTTTGCCCCACAGGGCCTGGGCAGAGCGCTGAGAGATCAGTGTTCTGAATGTATAATGGTCCTGATATGATATGATATGATATGATATGGCATTTATAACACGCCTATACACAAGTGTTATAAATGCCAATGTCAATGTGCGACGAGACAATGTCAATGTGCGACGAGACAAGAGAGGGGGAACAAAGGGAGGACAGACAACGATCATACTAGGCCAGGTGTCATTCAGATCGCGCAAGTGCATGGGGTGAGGGAAGGGAGAAAGTGCGGGGACAGGGGGCAGGGGACAGTGCAGTACATGGCATAGAACAATAACAATAGGTAAGGTAATGACCCGCAGGTGGCAAGTGCAAAGGGAAGTGCAGACATCAGGTGTTAAGTGCTGGTAGTGGGACTGTAGGCATACAGAAACAGTCCCCAAGTGTGGGGGTTGCATGGCAGGCAGTGCAGGTGTGTGTGACTGGTGGGGGAGGGACCTGGGCCCAAGAACAGATGGTGGCCAGGTAACCAGTGCAGATTCAGTTTCAGCCAGGAGGTCAGCAGGGGAGATGAGGAGAAAAATCAGAAGCAAAGAGAAAGGTTTTTAGGTACTTCTGGAACCGGAGATGGTTCTCCTCAAGTTTTAGGGAGGCAGGGAGGCTGTTCCAGAGGGAGGCCCCAGCAGAAGAAAGAGATCTACCACCAACTTGTTGCTTGGAGAAGCGACTGACCCTAAGGGAGTTGGAGGCGGAAGAGCGAAGAGCTTGCGAGGGAAGATATTTAGGAAGAGGGAGTTGAAGGAATTTAGGCCCCAGGCCCCAGAAGGCCTTGTGGACAATGCAGAGGGTTTTGAACTTGATCCTCGCAGCCACTGGGAGCCAGTGCAGAAATTTCAGTCCTGGAGAGATATGATCCTTGGGCTTGAGGCCAAGGACAAGTCTTGCAGTCCTGTTCTGGATGAGTTGCAGAGGGCGGAGCGTAGAGGCAGGCAGATTTAGATAGAGGCTGTTGCAGTAGTCCAACCTAGAGAGAACCAGTGCTCTGGAGACAGTGAGCTTCTGGGGGAAGAAGAGGAAAGGTAGAATACCTCTGAGGAGGTGCAGTTGGTAGTGTGACTTCTTAGAGACGTCTGAGATGTGAGGCAAGAAGAAGAGTGTGGAGTCAAAGATGACCCTGAGGTTTTTAACCTCGCAGGTAGGAGCAGGAGGAGGGCCAAAAGAAGCCAGCCAGAGAGCGACAGGAAAGGAGGGAGCGGGTGTCCCGATGAGGACAAGCTCAGTTTTATTGGCATTAAGGCAGAGATCATTGGCGGCACACCACTCCTGGATAGCACACAGACAGTCAGAGATGAGAGAAGGAGAAGAGGTGGCCGAAGGTAGCCTGAAAATGAGCTAGTGTCATCCGCATAGCACTGAAAGTTGGGGCAGAGAGCAGCAATGTGGTGGGCAAGAAGTGCCAGGTATAGGTTGAACAGCCAGGGAGAGAGGTTAGACCCCTGGCGGACACCACAGGTAGAAAAAAAAGATAGCTGAGAGGAAGGCCCCAAGATGGACCTGGGAGGGTTGGTCAGAGAGGAAAGAAGTCAGCCACGCCAGGGCCTGACCGGTGATACCCAGGTTATCAGAGAGACATTTGAGCAGGATGGCATGGCTGACCGTGTCAAAGGCAGGAGAGAGATCAAGCAAGATGAGGACACAGGGGGTGTTAGAATCAAGGTTGGAGAGCAGGTCTTCACGGATGTTCAGGATAGCAGTTTCCATGCTTCTGGCAGCTCTGAAGCCAGATTGATGGTCATGAAGACAACCAACAGATTCAGTGTGGAGATTAAGCTGCGAGATGGCCAGTTTTTCTAGACGTTTTCCCAGGAAGGGAGTGATGGAGATTGGGTGATAGTTAGCTTGGCAGGACGGGTCGGCAGAGGGTTTCTTAGAAAGAAGGTGCACACAGGAGTGCTTCAGGGGGATGGGAAGACTCCAGTGGTGAAGGAGTGGTTGCAGAAGTCATCAGGGCAGGAGCCAGGGAGTCGATGTGGTCCTTGATGGTTTTGGAGGAACTGGGGTGAACCTGTTTTTCATGGATCAGACTTGTCTAGATATCTTGTCTGCGCAGAACAGGGGAAAGGCGGAGAAGAAGGGAGGAGAGGTGGCTGCAGAAGGGCCAGAGGAAGAGCAGGGAGTAGAGAGAGAGAGGAGAGAGGAGGAGAGTGAGGACAGGAGGTCCTGAGTTTTAGAGATGAAGTGAGAAGCCAGTGCCATGCAGAGGGCCTGGGAAGGTACAGGAGAGGTAGAGACTGCAGCAGGATTGGCAAGTTCCTTGCAGATTTTTAATAGTTAAGCCGAGTTGTTGGATGCCGAAGAGATGCAGGCTTGGATAAGAGCTCTCTTTTTGGTGAGGACAGAGAGGCGCTATTGCCTTTGGTGCAGGTTGTCAAAGGATGTACATGAAGCACGCCATTTCCTCTTGGCCACCCTGCATTTGCGTATAAGGGTGACAAGGTCTGAGTCGTACCAGGAGTTGCACTTAGCTTTGGGCTTCAGGCGGATTCTCATGGCAGGGGCAAGAATATCAAGAGTATCAGATATAGCAGAGTGGAGCAGGGCAAGGCTGTGTCAGGGTGAGAGTCAGCCAAAGGGGGGGGGGGGGGTGAGAAAGTGGTGGCGAAAGCCTCAACGGACATGCGCTTCATGGGTCGGATGACTGAGAAGGTGGGTGGCAGTGATGGAAGGGGCTTGGCCTGAGGGGTAGAGAAGGTGAGATGAGAGGAAAGGAGAAAGTGATCACTCCAGGAGAGAGGAGTGGTAAGCGGGACAGAAAAGGGAATGTCTGAGATCAGAACATCAAGGGTGTGCCGAGTGAGTCGGGCCAGAAGGGAGAATAGAGAGTGAGAGCGTGTCGTAGAGGTCGCGAAAGAGTCCAGAGGGAGGATAGGAGGCATCCAGGTGGATGTTGAAGTATCCAAGGAGGAGTTGAGTGGTGGAGACCAGGAGTGAAGAGGAGAGGTCTGCCCACTCAGAGAGGAAGGAGGAGATCTGACCAGGTGGCCGATAGATAGTAGTCACAGTAAGGAAATGGCTAGGGGAAACAGAGAGCCTGCACAGGAGGCATTGAAAGGAGGAGTAGGCCTGCGTAGGAATGACAGAGGCAGGAATCCACTAGGGGAAGATCAGGGCTACACCCCCTCCCGCTCCCGTGCGGTTGGGCCTGGGTGCAGAGAGGATCTTGTAGCCATCAGGGAGGAGCGTGTCAAAGCTTGTGACAGAGCTGGCCTTGAGCCATGTCAGACCAACGACATCGAGGTCAAGTTCCTCCAGAAATCAGCAGATGTCGGAGGAATGTTTGACAGCTGAGTGAGAGTTAAGAGCAGCAATATGCAGTTTGCTTGTGCTGTGTATGCGTTAAAATTCCATCTGTAATGACCTCTCTTTATGTTTGGCGAGGCATCGACCTCGTCCCCTTTCCGTGTTGGTTAACAGTTGAAGGCACAGGGTTTGGTCACGTACCAAGGCAGAGTTACCGCCATGATTAGAAAATAAAAAGACAACAACTTCACGTCGTGCCTCTGTCTTCGTTGCTTGAAGTGTATTATTGAATGTGCTGCAAATCTAACACTGGCAACGAGGATTTTTCATTCCTGTACTCGTGCCTTCTGGAGTTCGAGAGGTGCGCCATCTTAGAGTGATACTAATGCATTCCATAGGACCAGTAGTAAGAGACGTCATATTTGAAATGCCTAAAAGCACCACAAACACTTTGCCAGGTATCATTGACTCCTTGAACAACTACTTTGCCCTGCTAAGAAATGTAGACTATAAAAACATATTTTTCACACATCCACACAGGAAAAAGGTGAAACATTTGGTCAAATATTGTGACTTTGAACACTATTCGACAGAGGAAACAATAAAATCACTGGTAATTGCTGGCTGTGAGTCAGACGAATTTCGTAATAAATGACTGCAAAAGACCAGATCCCTAGAGGAAATTCTGATGTTTGCAAGAGCTGTCATGGCACTCTTGATGCAATATGATATCGATAGTCTTGGTATCATCTATACTAACTATGCCGATGATACCCAGATCCTCATTCGGTTGATGGGAGACTACAACAAGGATTTGGCCTTGGTGAATAGGGTGTACCTCATCATCCAGGCATGGATGGCCTCCCATGGTCTATGCCTGAACGATGACAAGACAGATCCTTTAATCCTCGGCAGCCTCTCCAACATCAACAAACCTGGCCACAACTACTGCAACTTTTTAATAGATGGAAACAACATCAAAGTAGCCAAGGAAGTCAAACCCCTTGGCTTCTACTTAGACGCTACTCTCACCTTCAACAAACATGTCAATTCCATGGCCTCATCCCCTGCCTACACTTGCAAGCTAATAAGAGCAGCCAAGACCTTCCTATCCACCAACAGCTGCACTACTTTAGCAAGAGCCCTTATTTTGTCAAAACTTGATTATTGTAATGCCCTATATTTAGGGAGCAACAAATACATCACAATCAAAAATCAGATTTTACAAAATAATGCTCTCAGAGCAGCACTGAGCACTCCCAAAAAAGCCCACATCTCCGACATCAGAAGAGCTAATAACTGGCTTACCACAAAAGACAAAATCTCATTAAAAGTAGCCTCACTTACACAGAATACACTTACAATACCACACAGGCAGATTCAAGAGACAGTCTTCCAACTGCCCCACTAAAACTGCAAACGCCAATCTCCTAACTGTGCCCAGATTCAAATGCACCAAAACCGGAGGAAGCAGCTTTCCGGCTAAAGCTGCCCAACAATGGAACTCCCTCCCCCAGCCTTGAGGGAAGATCAATCATACCTACACTTCAGGTCCAACCTCATCCACTAGATCAAGGAAAATGACCGCTAACGCGCTGCCATACACCACCGCTCCCCACTTCCCCCACTACCTATCTCTTTTCCTATACTTCCTTAATATACTCTATATTTTGTATGAGTACACTGTATTTTTATAAATGACTCTTTGTGTGTAAATATCCTGTATATACTGCATGCATTTCTGACTTCACAGCAATGTAACCAAAGCTGAAAACCTGCTTGATGCCTTTTGCGCCCTGATACCCTCGGGTTTGGTGCGCATTATAAATATTAAAACAAACAAGGTGAGTCTCCGGGGTAACAACAAAATCACTCCATCACCAACTACAGAACCCATCTGCCAAATGCGGTCGTCAGAGAAGTCTGTCAATAAAGAGCAACCCAACAGTTATCGATGTGGATATAATGTTCCTCATGTAGGTACTTGTTCAGTCATTGGTCATTCCTGTGATGGGTGCGGTAGTGAAAACCATTTCCAATTAGTATGTAAAAATATAAAATACATTTAACGGGTGGCCCACCGCATGGAGCCAAGCAGGAACACTGCAGGCTCCCAATCCAATAAGTAGAGAACCCCACTAGCAGACGAAAATGTTCCACAAAATGAAAGAAGGAGGTCGACACGACAAGAATTGAGATATGTAGAGGCTGTGCCAAGATATCACAATGACTCTAATTCATCCTCGTCCAGCAGCGATTGTAAGGAAGTGTACGTCCATTCAATCAGGAATAAAATGGCCACTAAATACAACCCAACATTATTGCTGCAAGTGAATGGCAATGCTCGAGAATTCTTAATTGACACAGGAGCTACCATCAATGTGGTTAACAAGGACAATTACTGAGGATATTTATCCCTATGGTGCCGACACACCATTAGAGTGCAAAGGCATGTTCAAGGCCCCATGCTCATACAAGGACAAAGCAGCAAAACTAACCATATGTGTGGTAAAAGGCTAAGTACCGGGAGACAGTATTCTTAGCTTCAAGTCAGCCATGCAAATGGGGCTGGTTCACATAATGTACCAGATCATGACGGCATATACCACTAACCCCAAGGACATGATGGTCAAAATGTTACCCAGGCCATTTACGGGTCTGGGAAGACTCAAGGGAAAACAGATCAAATTACACATCAATCTGAACATTAAACCCGTTGCACAGCATTATCGCGGGACTCCACTAAACATTAAAAAACAAGTGGAAGATGAAATTCTATCGCTCCTTAGTCAAGACATCATTGGACACGCAACAGGACCCACACCATGTGTATCACCCATTGTCCCAGTACCAAATAAAGAAAATGGAGGAAGTATTCGCATTTGTGTAGACACAAGAGCTCCAAATATGGCCATTGAGGGAGAGACGGCCTCATCACAAGTCCGGCAGTAACTGTGCCAGTAAAACTGGCAGGTTGCCGCCCGACTTGAGAAACACCGGGGCGTTACAGCCCTGGCAATCCAGGAAGTCAGGCGCCGGTAATTGTAAATCCCCATTTCCATTGTGTCCCGTAGGACTCAATGGGAATGGGGACCACGGAAGCACGGTGTCGGTGCTTCCGTGATACTCTGCGGGCGGGTTCCGATCCACACGCCAGGTCTGACCCTGGCGGGCGGGATGGCACGGCACCGTTGTTACCTGACTTGCATACTTCGAATGAGGCCCAGAGACACCTTTCTCCTAGGATGACAGACATGATGCATCTACTGCATGGGTCAAAAGTCTTTTCTAAATTAGATCTAAACAAAGGGTACCATCAATTCAAACTTCATCATGAATCTCGATAAATTACCACATTTACTACACATCTGAAGTTATTTCAGTACAAGAGGCTCGGTTTTGGAATCTCATCCGCAGCTCAGATCTTTCAAAATGAGATACATCAAGTGATCAAGCATATAGTACACAGCACAATGTCTGAACTACAGTGACAACATCTTGGCCTTCGGGGCAATGCAGGAGGTGCATGATGACACATTGCGTTGAGGATGCATGGCACTGGAGGATGCCAACTTAACATTAAATGATGCAAAATGCGAAGTTAGCAAGTCAACACTAACATTTTTTGGTCATATATTTTTCAAAGAATGGTTTACAACCCGACCCAGACAAAGTACAAGCTCTCATTGCCACACCAACGCCCATATTGATGTCTGCCATATGATCTATTCTGGGCATGGCAAGTTATTGTACAAAGTATATGGAAGACTTTGCAACTGTCAGCACACCTCTTCTAACTGGAACTCGGCAAGAATTTGTATGTTCTAGGGAGTGCGAGGAAGCGTTCCAAGAAATAAAAACACGCATTTCATCTGTTTCCTGGATGGCCTATCATGACCCAGACCTGGAGACAGAGTTAACCGTTTAGGCAAGCCCCGTGGGCATACGTGCTTCTCTGGTTCAATCCAAGCAGAGCTCCTCTTTCCCCCACCGAATTGTAGCGTATGCGAGCCGCAGCCTGTCAGCCACAGAATGTGCTAATTCTCAACCTGAAAAGGAAAGCCTGGTAGTAGTCTGGGCATGTGAACACTATGGGCCTCATTACACGGACGGCGGTGGACCAAGGTGCGATCAGCACCTTGGTCCATGCCGGTAAAATACCTGCACCGCCTTGGTGGAAAGGGGAATTACTGCCCTATTCCAAGGTTGGTGGGGCGGTAATTCCCCCTTCCCCCATTGCCCTTCCCCATTCCCATTTTTGCCCCATAGGGCATAATGGGAATGGGGAAGGTGCTAATTACGGCACCGCAAATTGCGGTACCGTAATTAGCTCCCTGGTCCCTTTGCGGGTTGGTTTTTAACGCCGGCAAAAAGCAGGCGTTAAATTCTCCAGCCCGCAAAGGGGCCTCGTAGTAAGGCAGTAAGGATTTATCGTTTCCCATCCCAGACTGGCCCTTTATCCCCAGATAATCCAGCAAGGGAAGCTTGGCCATTGCTAGTGTTGTACTAAGAAGTGAAAGAAGCTCATGCTGCTTAGCCATGGGGTGACAAGATTTCCTGTTTTCGCCGTGACTGTGACGGAATTTGGAGTTCTGTCCCCCGTTGTCAAGATTATGTTTCCATTGGAAACTGCAGTGGTCCTGGTTTTTGGGAGTAGGTCTTCACAGCTGGCAGGCAGGAATGCACAATAGTCCACATAAGAAATGCTGCATTTTACAATTTAAGATAGTGTTAGTTTGTGATAAATGGATTATAATATGTATTTATTTGAACAGTAACACTTAAACCCACTTCTCCTCCAACCTCTACTGAAGTGTAGTGCCTTGACAGCCACTTTCAAGAGTTAGTCCTATGTTTATGTTAGTTGGCCTGTCCAAGTTTTTTACTTTTTCAATCTGGTCACCCTACCTGGCCCACCAACATGGTGCCCAATGTTGTTGCATTCTAAGAGTGAAGGAAGCGCTCAAGCTCTGCGCAGTACCTTTTGGACGAGTGGCTGGTAGCAGCGATGACGGCCCCAACTCATCCCCAACCCCAACTGCCGATTTCAGGTTTTTCGCAGCAGCGGAAAGGATATGGAAGAGGAAGCTTCTCCATCCACAAGAAACTTGTTTATTGAATTACGGTAGAATACAGATTTTCAATTCATTTGTAGTAGAAAGTAATGATTCTATTAAAGACACGGGGTGAAAGATTATGCTCAACTCAACTCTTTACTTCTCGAGCAGCCAAAAATAGTTAACATCATTTGAAGCACACTGTCAAATACTACAACATCCATGAAAACATGCAAATTTGAAGTTTGTGTCTCATTGGTTAAAACATTTCACGTGGTCCCAAGCAGTCCAATCATGTTCCTCAAGTCCAATATAAACACCATTGCTTCCTTCCTCTTTCTGAAGCTGATTGATAACTGAAACTTGCATCCCAACCGGTAAAACGCTTGAACTCCCCAAACTAATTCCATCATTCTTCAGGACCCTGAAGGTTTCGAGTCTGCACCTGTCACAAAAAAAAACAGTATTACTGCACCAACTATCCCAAGATGGGTGGGCAATCACAGAAACAATAATCACATATGAACACTCAATTCTCATTCAAGTCAAACTAAATTTGTGACTGATAGAGTGGGATAATGTTTTTCTTCCATGTCTTTAATAGAATCATGACTTTCTATTATGAATGTATTGAAAATCTGTATTCTATGTCAAGACCCGGAGGCTCAGATTATGCTTGTTTAAAGCTTACTTACCACCAACGCTGCTACCTGATCCACTGGTCTAAAGTAAACATTCTTGAAAGTCGACTCACTAGAACAGTCTGCCGCTTTCATAATATCCTATTCTCCTATTCTGAACGCTGTGGATCTCATGGCACCTCTAGTGGAATGCGCCCCGAAATGACCAACATTAATGCCTGCCTGGCTCATGCACCATTTCACCCATCTCGCTAATGTAGCTGATGATACTGCCCCGAATGGTTACTTTACTGCTATCAATAATTGCGATTCACCTGCTAGCCTATTCTGAGCTGCCACGTTTTCATAAACCTTAAGGCATATGATCGGACATAACCTGGGTCGGTCTGAAAATGCTGTGTACTCTTCAGTTTTGATTCGGTCTTAGTCCTTTTCTCTATATAGAACGTTACCCCTGTAGGAGAAAAAGATTTCCTGTCCACTTCCAAAGCTTTGACGTTAGAAACCCTCTTACAGGGGCGCTGTTGAGCAGCCAAGGAAAATGGCTGCTTAGCTGCTGAGCTCCGTCGTGGTCCACCAGAATCCTCTTCGCATCGGTGCTGATCCGGATTGCCAGCTACAGCCACTGCCACGATTCTGCTGCTAAAACCGCCCTCTACACGCACCCGCAATCCCAGGCTGAATCGGTGCCTGGAGACCGCGCGGCTGTCGTTGGAGGGCGGCCACTCTCCGTGTCCTCGCCGCTGCTGCTGCGGCCACCGGCTCCGGGAGGCGCCCCGGCACCTGACTCCAGTATTCCGCCATCCGCGGCCGCCTGAGGCTTTCCTTGCTGCAGAGACCGTCCCCCGGAGCGCCTGTTGGCAGGTCGCTGGCCTGTGGCGGGGCGACTGACTCTGCGGGCCGCCTGCTGCCGTGACATCGCGATGTTCCGGCCTGCCTGTGCGCCACGGCCTGGAGGCCCCCTGCCCCCCCATACGGGCGCCGCCTTCCAGCCTGGTGCCTGTGGCTGGTGCGGGCTGCACCGCTGACCGTGTCCGCGGCCACCTCTGCCCCCGGGCGCTCCCGCGGAGAGGGGTGCCAGCGACGCCATCCGGGAGGCGCTTCTGGGGCAACCTCTACCACCTCCCCGGGCCCACGAAGATCGCGCCGCCGGACGGCTGCCGCCTGCAGACCTGCACCCCTGCTACCTCCGGAGGACACAACGGTCTCGCCCCCCCTACGGGCTGGAAGGTGGGTGCTGGGTGATACGCTGGGCCCCCCCCCCTCTGCTTCCCTCGGGTGCGGGCCCCATTCCCTCAGCTGCTCGCATCTTAACTGCGCGCCTACGTCGCCCACTGTGGGGCTGCCTGCACAGGAGCTGGGCTCTCTACGGCCCCCTATACCTCGCCTTGCCGCTGGAACGGCACCCACTTCTACGCCGCTCCGGGGCTCCAGCGGCTGGCTGGCAGACCTTGTGGCGCCGCCGGAGTGGACAGTGCCCCACTCACCTGATTGGCGCGACCCCCACAGCTCCATCTATCAACTGGGCCAGCTCTCCCACTTCTTCTACCTCGTCGCCTCCCGCTCAAGACCTCGCTGCCACCATAACCCGCCTTCTCCGCCCAGTCGCCGGACTACCAGGCTCTCTGATCCCACAACACTCATAGACTGGTGCCGCTGACCTGCTGCCACCCCCCTCGCAACGCCCCAGCCGCCGAACATCCTCATCTCTGCCGGGGTGAACGGGTTCCCCTACCTTGGCCATGTCCAGCAGAGCACGGGGTGCTAATAAAGTGGGCGCCATGGACAAGTTTGCCAAAGCGGCGCTTAGGGCGGACCCGGCGCCCTCCTCTGCGACACAGGAAGATAGCGAGGCCCTCCCGGACCCCCCACATCCGGATCTGACCACCTTGATGGAGTCCATGGCGAAAAACTTTGCATCCTTCCATGAAAAGTTGGACGACATCAATGCTAATGTAGCCTCCCTACGAGCTAAGCTTGACCAACACGGGACCAGGATCACTGAAACGGAGCAGAGGATAGGGGCCAGCGAGGATCATATTCATACTCTCCAAAACACAGTTACCGAGCTCGTCCATGACATGAAACAGGTCAAGGCCAAGAACGATGACCTAGAATCTAGATCACGGCGGAACAACATTCGCATTGTGGGGGTTCCCGAGTCTGCACTGAAGGGTCGCATGGAGCAGGCGGTCGAACAGCTCATCAGGGATCTCCTTGGCAATCCCGAGTTTTCGCCATTCTTTACAGTCGAGAGAGCGCACCGCTCCCTGGCACCCCGGCCTAAGCCAGGCGACTTCCCCAGACCGATCATTGCAAAGCTACTGAGCTACAAAGACAGGGACCATATACTCCGACTGGCCAGAGAGAAGGGGGAGCTAAGGCTTGAATCACAAATCGTCAGGATCTTCCCTGACTTTTCGGTGGGAGTACAAATGGAGAGGCGCCGATTTGGCGGGGTGAAGAAGATGCTGAGAGAGAGAAAAATTGAATACTCTATGCTTTTCCCTGCTCGTATGAAATTCATCCACCGCAATAAAAGCTATTTCTTTACGGTCCCTGATGAGGCTGTTAAGTTTATCGAAGCACAGATCCCACTGCCAAATCCCCCGGAGGAGCTAATTGGAGACGACTGAAGCTGTAATTCCTTTGCTCTTTCGTGGACCTCAGGTGTTCGGGGCGACCGGGGACTGCCCATCTGCGAACTGTTGCTGGCCCCCCCCGACTTCCCTCTGGTTGGCCTGCCTCGGCCTCATGGCCCCATATCTAGCATTTCATCTCCGGCGGGAGTTGTCTAACTGTATCTTGGGTCTCTGATCCCTCAATCCAGGCCTGGGGGCTGTGAGCTGGGCCGCACTGTTACGCACTGTCCTTGCTGGCTCCAATTTCGTCGTTGCTATCTCGTACAATATGGTTTATCCTCCTTCTTGTAACCCCCACTTTACTGGTCGGGAAAAATTGAAAACTGTAACGATGCTTTACCATGCAAAGATCACACAAAGGTGGACTAGACGGCAGCAGCAGCCCCCACTGCAGCTGCAATGCCACGTATGGCGCGGGTTGTGTTACCAAGCCCCGGTTGGGCTATGTTTTTGGCGTTGCCGAGTTGGGGATGGCACGCAGGTTGTTTCCAGGGTGGGTGTCGAAGCACTGCTGGTCACTACTGGGCGGTGAGGGTGGGGGGAGGGACAGTTGGGGTTTGCTTTACACAAAAAGGCAGGATGGTCTTGATGGGTGCGGCAGGGTGGTGGATCTGCTTCATTCTAGCGCTCCTGGTGGTTATTGAAGTGAGATTCTACATTTGGGATGTTCCGTAACTCTTTGGTATGGCTACTAGAGTGCTGACCTGGAATGTACGGGGTCTGACCAACTTCACTAAATCTCGTAGGATAACGGCATACGCACAGAGACATGGGATCAAAGTGCTCCTATTGCAGGAAACTCACGCCCAGAAACTCCTGTCATCAAACCTCACACAGACCTGGGGCCCTAACAGATACTACACTCAATACTCCACCCAATCCAGGGGGGTACTTACCCTTATTCACAAATCTGTTGGTTTCACACTTCATACATCCCACATCGACCCAGAAGGTAGATATGTGATTCTACACTGTACTTTAGCTAACGAAGAATGCCTGCTTGTAAATTCGTATGCCCGCAACATTGACTCCCCGGAGTTTATGGATACAATATCTGCCATTCTCATGAAATATGTCGATGTCCCCATCATATGGGGCGGTGACATGAACCTTATACTTGATGCGACCTTGGACAGAACGGCCACTGCCCGTAGAACCATGTCCCGCGCTGCTAAACGGCTTCAAACTCTTATGGGCTCCCTGAACTTGCACGATGCTTGGAGGACACTCCACCCCCAGGAGAGGGACTACACCTTTTACTCTACGGTACACGATAGCTCCTCGAGGATAGATCTATTCCTCCTGTCGGGGGACCGAGTGGGCAGGGTCTCGGATGTCAGGATCCTTCCGCGCACGCTATCCGATCACTCCCCCGTGCTGCTACAGATTCAACTTGGTAATGCCCCTGAGGCCCGTCCCGCATGGCGCTTCAAACCCGACGCCTTGTCAGATATAGTCTTTAGGGCTGAGATTCTTGCGGACATAGTCTTGTTCTTTGAGAATAACAACACCCACGACACGCCCGAAGGGACCCGGTGGGAGGCATTCAAAGTTTATATCAGGGGAATGTGTATCTCCAGGGAAGCAGGGGTCCTCAAGGCCATAAGGCAGGCTCTGAACGACTCCGAAATTAAGCTTAAAAACCTAGAAAGAGAGTACGCCTCCAATCCAGCACCTGCAACCCTAGCGAAGATTAGGACAGAACTAGAAAAATTTGAAATACATGCCCTGAGTGAGGTGAGGTACTATGCTCGCCCCGCGGCGGCCCGAAGGTATGGTGAAGGCGATAGGCCGGGCAGGACCCTGGCTAAACTGGTGCGATCTGAGGGAGGTAGGACCAGGATTGATAGTGTTATTGACGAGAAGGGCGTGAGACACTGGTCGGACCAGGCTATCCTCGACACATTTGCCGGCTTTTACGCCAACCTATATGGTCCCCAGCCAGAGCACACTGCCCGCGACCTTGATGACCTATTGGAGTCTATCCCTATGACTCTAATCTCCCAAAACACCAAAGAACTCCTTGACGCCCCATTCTCCCTAGAGGAGATAGTCCGGGTGATCTCAGATCTCCCAAAAGGCAAGGCCCCTGGTCCTGATGGGCTCACAGCTGAGTTCTACCAAGAGCATGTTGCCATATTAGCGCCCGTACTACACGGGGTCTGGACGGAATCACTCCGGTCACTCACCCTCCCTCCCTGTTTAAGAGAAGCATTAATCACCGTCCTCCCTAAGCCCGGAAAACCCCCAGACGAATGTAGTTCCTATAGACCTCTGTCGCTTATCAACACCGACACGAAGATTTTTGCCAAAATAATTGCCAATAGGTTTCTCCCGCCCATGCCCTACTTGGTCCATGCCGACCAAAGCGGATTCGTCCCTGGTCGCTCTACGGCACTCAACATCCGGCGCCTCTTTAATGTCCTGTCTAGAATTGATCCAAACGCTGACGCAGTGGCAGTCACATTAGATGTCCAAAAGGCGTTCGATATGGTTTCATGGCAATATTTATGGGCAGTGCTGGAGAAAATGGGGATAGGACCGAACATGATCTCCTATATAAAGCTGTTGTACACGAGACCGTCGGCTAGGGTGCTAATCAACTCCGTCCCCTCCTCCCTTTTCGAATTACACAGGGTTACCCGCCAGGGCTGCCCGTTCTCCCCCATCCTCTTTGCGCTGTCCATCGAACCCATGGCCGATCACGTTAGGAACCAACATACTCGCAAGGGCGTACGCTTGCAGGATACACCAGAAATCATCTCCTTATATGCGGATGACGTGCTCCTCTACGTCAGACAGCCTTCCACATACCTGGACCCTATCATTCGCGACATAACAAAAATAGGCACATACTCGGGCTTTACCATAAATTACTCCAAATCTGAAATCTTCCCCCTAACTAAAACAACTCAGCCACCGTCCTGTGAGTTTCCCCTGCGTTGGTGGTGTCACTGGATAAAGCTACCCTGTTGGCAGACAATTACGCAGCCACGGCTCAGCTCATCGAATCCAAGTTGCTCAAGTGGCGCAACCTACCTCTATCCCTAGCGGGCAGACTCTCCCTAATTAAAATGATCGCGGTCCCCAAGCTTCTCTACATATTCGCCAACGTGCCAGTGTGGCCTGGCAAGCTGTATTTCAAGAGCCTTCACACAGCGTTTGCTCAATTTCTATGGCATTCCGGAGCAGTCCGCAAGAAGTGGCTACATATGGCCCTGCCTTACGAAAGAGGGGGCTTCACTGCCCCTGATCTAACTCTCTACTGGAACGCCGCACAGGCCCAACACGCCACCCACTGGTACACACACCCAAATCCGCCCCCACATGTCAAATTAGAGAAAATGGCTGGCGACGGCACCCACGCCATGACTTTACTACTACACTATGCATACCGTGCGGATGCCCCTTCGGACCCGGTGGCTGCCACGATTAGGGCATGGAGTGGTATCCTCTCCTCCACTCAGGAGCAGCGCCCATATTATAAGTGGCTCCCCTTATGGCAATTCCCTGGCCTTCCACCTACACATGATCAACATCTCTCTCAGCGGTGGGAAGGCCTGGGATATCGGGCCCTAACAGACCTCTATCCTGATGGCACATTCATCACCCCCCAAACATGGCGCTCAGGACACCCCAGCTCTGCGCTCGACTTGTTGCAATACTACAGGCTGAGAGCAGCGGTACGGGCAATGTGGCCCTCCTTCCCGGATGAGCCTCCAGACTCCCCTAAACTCCAGTACATAGCTAACTCCTCAGGCTGTAGGGGCATAACATCCTCCCTGTATAAAATGCAGCAGGACAAACTAGGGAATATGTCCCCAGACACACGTCAAGCATGGGCTGAGGAACTAGGCACGGAGATCCCCGACGAACTGTGGAGCAAAATGTGTGCACATACGCGCAAAGTCTCAATTAACTCCAGGTTCCGCTGCATGCAATACAAACTTCTCAATAGGCTTTATTACACGCCTCACAGAGTGGCAAAATTCACACCCAATTCGACACACACATGCCCGAAATGCAAATTGAATGGGGCAGATCATGGTCATATGTTCTGGTCCTGTGCTGCGCTGAACACGTTTTGGGTTGAGATTACAGAAGCGCTCTCGGAGATAATAGGCTCCCAAGTCGAGATGAACCCACTAGCCTTGCTGTTTGGTATTTGGTCGGGGGAGAATGAAAGAAAAATGTCAAATTTCTTAAATGTAAGTGCTATTGTTGCCAAAAAATGTATACTGCAATGCTGGAAGCGCCGTAACCCCCCCTCCTTCAACATGTGGCTGAGGTCCCTCACGTGGGTGCAATCATGTGAAGAGGAGTACATTGGATCCCTGCCCATCCCCTCCCGCCCCAGGAATGTTTGGTCGGAATTTCGCAGTTACCTAAACAATAAAGACGGGGTTGAGTGGTCCTCCGCCCCCTCACCAGCTCAGCCGGACTCAACATGAGGCACGACCCATTCGAGCTATTCCACAATATCCCCCCCCCGCTGATATGTGTTGTTGATACTAGTTGTGATGTAATGCATATACGTGCTGTTCTGTTATGCTGTTTGCTTTCCTACATGCTATCCGTGTTGTACCTGTCTTGATCTCCTGCCAATAAACAAAAGTTTAAAAAAAAAAAGAAACCCTCTTACAGGAAATTAAACATAGCAATGTAGCTAACTTTGCCCAAAGAGCCTTTCTGGATAGGTCTTCGTTATCTGGCCATGACGCAAATATTTGCAGAACTAGTCACATCCCAAAGATGATAATATTTAGAAGTTGGAGGTCTTAAACTCTTAATCCCTTTAATTAATCTACATATCAAAGGATGTTCACCTACTGCGCTACCCTCGACATATTCTTGCCCGCCTGAGATCGCTGACCTATAAGTGTTAATCTTTCTGTAAGCCTTGTTCTGAGCCGCTTGATTAGCTAGGAAGTTCACCACATGAACTATATCTGTTCAAATGGGATGTACTTTCCTTTCTATGCACCAATTACACTACTTGTGCCATGTGCCCCAGTATGCCTTCTTGGTTCCAGGGGCCCAGGATTCTCTGATGAATTTACTCAGCCTCTCCCAAAAGCCCCGGCTTGGACCAGGCTCTCCCGAAAGCGCACCCTCTACCAGGTTCATACTCCCTGCCTGAACTAGAGGATGTCTTTCCCCTCTCGGGCCCAGCAGTATGTCTTCTCTTAGTGGTAGCATAACTGGCGAATCATACGAAATCTCCAACAGATCTGGAAACTAATCCTGACCTCTTCAATCGGGAGTCACCAGTATCACTCTCGCTCCCTGTCTTCTGACTTGTGCCAGCATTTGCGGTATCATGGCGAACGGTGGAAACGCATACTCTGTCGCTGGTCCCCAGACCTGGAGAAAGGCATCTGTCGCCAATGCTTCCGGGTCTGGCCTCCAACTGTAGAATCGAGACAATTTCCTGTTTAGCCTCAAGGGGAATAGGTCTGTCTGACAGGGACCCATCTGTCTCATGATCTCTTGAAAGACTGACTCCTCCAGTTGCCAATCGCTGGAATCCCTCAGGTGTTTCGAATTCCAGTTCGCTATCTGGTTCTGTGCACTTGGCAGATGTTCTGCCATTACGCTGACTTCTGTCTGACGGCACAAATGGCAAATGTCTTTTGCCAGCTCTGCCAGAATCTTGGATCTTGTCCCACGCAGTCGGTTGATGTACCTGACCGTGGACACATTGTCCATCTTGAGAAGAATGGAGCACTTTGCACTTTCTTGTGTCCAGCATTGTATTGCAAAAGATCCTGCCAACAGCTCTAGGCAGTTGATGTGGAGGGAAAGCTCCTTCTCCGACCATCTGCCCCCGGTCATCCAATTCCTGCTTTGGGCCCACCAACCCCAGCAGTTGGCATCCGATTCTATAATCAGGTCCGGAGAAGAGCCAAAATATCACCCTGCCATTCCAGGCTTCCATGTGGTGATACCACCACTCTAACCCCGTCCTCGCTTCTTGTGAAATGGGGACTCTCTGGTTGTATTATAGGCCGTGTCTGATGTGTTTTATCTCTAGACGTTGTAACACCTGATAATGAAGGAGCCCTGGGAAAAAGGCCTGGATCGAAATTGACAGACGGCCTACTAGCCTGGCCAGACCTCTTATCGATACGTCCTCCTTCGACAACATGGTCTTTATCTCTCTCCTGAGTTCACGTTTTCTAGAGGTAAACTGAGAGTGCCCTGTACAGTGTCTAACATAAATCCCAGAAATTCCATCGAGGGCTGGGTTCAACTCTAATTTCTCCCAATTCACTAGGAACCCCAGTTGTTTTAACAAGTCAGTCATGCTCTTCACCTGCTCTGAAAGCAACTATTTGTCCTGGCACATAATGCATATATCGTCCAGGTATATGATCAGTCTGAAACCTTGCTGCATGAGGTCTCCTACTGCTGGCTTCATCAGCTTTGTAAAGCACCACGGCGCTGACGCTAGGCCAAACGGGAGGCATGAAAACTCCCATCTCCGACCTGTCCAAAGGAATTGAAGAAATCGACAATGGCTCTGGTCTATGGGGACCGTCAGGTATGCGTCTTTGAGGTCTATTCGAACCAGCCAGTCCCTGAGTAGATGGATGCCCTTCATCTTGAAGTGTCTGTATACTAGAAACGTATTCAGTGTTCTATGATTGATCACTGGCCTGATCTTGTGCTTGCCCTTCACTAAGAACATGTTGCTTACAAAGCCTCCTTGTACTCTGACAACTGGTCCAATGGCTTTCTTTAGCCGCAACTTCTTTATCTCGCCATCTAGCAACAATTTGTCTTCCTTTCTGAACCTGATCGGTCTTGGAATTTATTCCTGCACTGGTTCTAAGAGGAAACCTTGTACTTTCTGTAAAACCCAGGTGTCTGAAGATACATCTCTCCACGTTTGTATATGCTGTGACACCTTCCCCCCTACCGGAGGGATGAGCATGTTTTGTGCATACTTTAGTGTCTCGGGAGGATAGCTCAGAGGCAACGTACTCGCCTTGGAAGCAAGACGACATGGAGCAACACGGGTTCGATCCCGGGGACCGCACTTAGAAACCTCTGCGTATTAAGCGTGTTATAAATAACCTATCATATCATATCATAATTGATCTCTCACCTGTGGGATTTGTTGCTGATACTTGTGTTGTGGGTGAATAGAGAAGCAGACACTCTAAGGAAAGAAGAGCACGCCAGGGCGGGAGGAAGGGGAGGGGCGAGGGAAAGGGGTTTCAGTTTGGAGTTGGCGAAATAAAGGAAAGGTTGAACCTGTACCTGGCTCCTGTGTATTTATGTGTGCGTGCAGCATTTGACTTGGGGCCTGCACTCGAGGCCAACAACTTGTTGTTGCCTCTTCAGCTCCTACCTCTACCCCTTCCCCTGGATGGAAAGAAGGGGTTGGCTCACCGGTCATCCTGTTCTCTCCAGTAAGTTCTGTCACCAGAGGGCCTGTAGTTAGAGTAATGAGTGGCCCATGCCAGCCCTCTCGAAAACATTCCTCCCGAAGATCTTCTTTAGGGAAGCTTGCGCTTTATCTAGTGTGGCATATGTGCTAGAAAACTTCGCCATGTCTTTGATGAATGTTTCGCCGAACAATTTACCCTTGGTAGCTGCTGCTGCTTCAGATGGGGCTAATTCTCCTAACTTGGAGTCAATCTTCAGAAGGATCGAGCGCCTTCTCTCAATTGCGATGTAACTATTTGCATTACCCAAAAGTCAAACTGCCCTCTGCGCCCAGCCTGAGGTGACTACTGGGTCGATAGGTTCCTTTCCCTGTTTGACTTCCTCCGCCAGCTGCCATATCTTTGTGATTGGCCCTACTACATCGAGCAGTTTATCCTGCCACTTCTTCCAGGAGGAGTCGGTGCCTTTTTTATGTCTTTACTGTGCCTTCCCATAAAGGTCAGCATGCGGTCTTCAATCTCCAGGGTCTCAGCCAACCTTTCCGGCACCCTGGTTCTGGGGCATTCCGCCCTCATCTTGTTTCTCGCCTCTTTGCTCAGTGGTGCCCTCAGCCTTCTCTTTAGGTATGCTGTGGTATTGTCAGGGGGTTCCCATTCAGAGGAACTCGGATATTAATGCATCTGGGTCAAATTTGTCCTTTCGAGGTTCCTCGCCCGTAGGCTTGCTCTTTTTTACTTCTGGGTCTTTCTGTATCCCCCGACATTGAGCCTTCTGACTCCTGTATGCTCCGGTCCTCAGAATCGTTGCTGCTTATGCAGCTCATCTCAGAGGATTCTACTGAGCTATCCCGGCCGTATTTGGCCCATGACCTTACCTTTCTCTTGCCACCCCTTCTCCTATGTGGCAAACCCGGGAGGCTCTGGGTGCTACGTACCCTGCGGGTCTTGTTTCGCCCCCCTTTTTCCCTGCATGCCTCTCTCCTCAACTCTGCCATGCCCTGAGAGAAGGCCATGAGGTCTTCCATAATGCCCCTGCTCTCCGACATCTGGCCTCCACCGGCACTCTCACGACAGCCTGCCTCATTCTGATGCCCCTTACGTGAGGGCCGTCAGAGTTCTCTTCAGAGTAATCCCTACTTATGCTGTTCATCTGTGCCGTCTTTTGTTGCAGAATACTTTATTTTTCTTCATAGGTAGGTAGGTCTGGTAGCAAGTACTTCCCAGTTTAACCTAGGGCTGTGCCCGTCTATAAGGAGCTACTCCTTGGTCTTTGAACTCTGGAGTGATTGCCGTTTCTCCTGGGACTGTGCCTGTGACACAGGATCTTCGTGATTTTTCCATCGCGGAAATGTCTGCGACGGAAATGTTTGCATGAGAAATGTGCAAACCACAAAAGGTTTGCACATTCAAAACCCCTACATACCCAAATCTCCACCCACACCACAACATACCCAAACACTCCCCCACCCACACCCACACCCTCAACACACCCCCACCCACACCCCCAACATAAACAAACCCTACTTACCTTTATTACACGCTGAGTCCCTGAGTTCCGTGATCGGGAACCGGCGCTGCAGGGTCCTTTTCTTTTTTTTTTTCTTTTTTTTCGGGAGCTGCAGGGGTGTCCCCCATAACACTCTGCTCACTATACCAAACATTATAGTGAGTGGGGTGTTGCGGGGGAGCTTCATAGAACCATCCTGTCAGAGGCAAATCTCCCACTAGACACCATCCTCACAATGGGATGTCAACGTGAGAGGTAGATGAGCATGTGGCAGAAATGGAGAAGTTTATCAGTCGCCTACCACTCGACACAGAAACACTGCACAATAGCATGACCACTATCAATGCACTGCAGCAGAACCAACCACAACAGGGGCAAGCAGCAAGCAAGCCCAGAGATTGTCTATGGTGTGGGGGCCAACAACACAAAGGGGTACCATGCCCGGCATATGGCACCACGTGCTACAAGTGTGGGAAAGTCAACCACTATGCGTCCGTATACCTTACCTCCCCATCAGGAATTTCCACTGCCCCACTCCCTCTGAGAGCATAACACTCAAACCCACCACATGGTGTCAGTTTTAATTTTCCTGCGATCCTGGCAGGATTTACAGGTGGGTTGTTGGGCTGGCTGCTGATCCATTTTTCCTCTCTCTGCTTTGCATGTAGAGGCACCTGTTGTTGGCCTCCCTTCCTGCATTCCTGGCGGAGCTATGGGTGTGTTGGAGTTGGAATGGCTGCCTCCTAAGGCCTTCCTGCCGGGCAACAATTAAGTATTTACTGGTCCCTGTGACCTGGTGCGGCGGTACCTGCCGTGGTGGCCTGCCCCTACTTCTGCCCGGGATGGAGAGCTGCTCCGCATCCGGGCATTGGTAAGTGGGGGAGAGGGGTGCTTCGGCTCCCGTGCGGGTCTGAGCTGTGGCTAGATGCTTCTGGCTAACTGGGAGGAGGAGCCTTCCTTTGGCAGCTCACGCTTACGGGTTTGCTTGGGAAGACGTTACTGTGTTGTGCTTGTCCCATCACAGGCTCCAGTAAGGGTGCTTCAGGGTACAATGCCGTGCATGGTTTTGCTATGGCAGCTTTGGCAGGGAGGGCAGGGAGTGTCACGGTCCGGTTTCTCATTGTGCTCGAGTATACGAGTGTTAGGTAATATGTGTTTCCTTTTCTCTTTCAGGCGTGCGCGGTGGAAGGTCTTTAATATCTAGAATCCCACACACCTTCAGGCTCTAGTTTTTGGTTTAAGTGCATTTGGTGTTGCTAGCGCCATCTAATGCCCAAAACATTGGTACTGTAAAAGATAAAGGAGAAAGGCGAGTTTGGGAGCAGCATATCTCGTTGTCATGGCAACTTGGCGACGCTTGGCGATGTAATGGCCGAAGCACCAACTTAACCTTAAAGAATGCTTTCTGAAGCACCAGCTTAACCTTGTTTTAAAGGAGAGCTGTTCTTCTGCCATTTTTGCCCCTGCTTCAATGAGTTCCAAACTATTGACCATTCGCAACATGATACTCTGCGAAGACTGGAGGGAATATGCAGGAGTACCAATAAGTGGAAACGTTTCTTTTTTAAGTCCAGGTGTAAACATACATTTCTGTTCCTCGTGGTGCATTTACAAGTCTAGTCACTGCTTGGATTGAGATGGAATGCGTGAACGTGGATATCTGCCTTTAAAAATCTTTTTGAAACTCATTCCAGGTGAAAAACTGCTCTGAAAACAGATTGGCACAATGAGAGGCCTACCTCTATGGCTGAGGGAGTTTGCTGCATGTTTGCCCCCAGCCATAACGGCTTTTCAGCAGCACCGGCATGTGGGTAAATGACCCCATTCCTCCAATAGATCCTTCTCAACATTGTCAAGGCCTTGTCAATGCCCCTGTGCCAATGTCAACAGCTATTAAGGGCCCTGACTGAGCTGACATGCCCGTTCTCGCCATTGGGAAGACTTGGGTTGCCTTATAATTGCTGGAAACGTGCACACAACTAGAGCGGATGGTAGATCTGATATTTTCTGCATTGGACTGGGCAACAGATTTCAGGGTTTCCTGCCCCCTGTGTTCCACTGAGCTACTTACGGGCAGGGAGAGGATGTTAATAGCCACAAATGTGTTACAGTGTAGTAATTGCGGCTATATACAGAAAGGACAAAGCCTTAATCACCCACATACTAGAGAAAAATTGTCATTAAGAGATTACGCAACATGCGAAACAGCAAATATTATCTATGCAATCAAATGCCGTTGTGTGCTATACGACGTGGGGCAGTCTAATAGGAAAGCAAAATTGCATTGGAATGAGCACCGCTCATGTATACGCAATAAGGACACCAGTACATCAGTGGCAAAGCATTGGATGGAGAAGGGGCATAACCTGGCACAGATACGCTTTTTGATATTGGAGGTCATTCGCAGACAAGAACCTCATGAAAATTTACAATGGAGGTTAGACAAAAGAGAGTGCTTCTGGATAGACAGACTAGAAACTCTTGCCCCAAAAGGACTCAAGGAGGAGATAAATTGGTCTTGTTACCTTTAATATTGGTTGTTCCTCTTACCTATAGTTTTCATGTATACCAGAACACTAATTGTAAGAAACAAATGTCAAGGGGCCTACAGATTACGAAGAGGTTTTCTGTTCCTGTTTCTGACTCTGTTTTTATTTCTCTTTTTGCTTTAAAAGACATGAGATTTATGTAAATATGGAGAATCCATTGCACCTTGGTCCATAATATATATCGCTTGTGAATTTCGATGTTCAACTACGCAAGTGAAATAAGCATGAATATTCACAATGTTAGCATTTAAATAATTTTGTTTGATTACGTGACATCTAATAATTGTACATATATTCTGTTCCCTATTTTAATATTATATCCAATCGCGATGAAGAGCACATGATGCAATAGGAGGATGGTTAATTATTTTCTCAAATTTGAAATAACGACGATATTGTGACTCCCTAAATATAAATTGCAAAGTCCACTTTAAGCCACATATTCCTGCACATTCTTGAGTACTGAACTTCTGCCCATCAACTTCGAGCACCCTTGTTTCCAAAAGTATTATTATGATATTGTCTATCTTATGTTGTGAGAGCCTGTAATGAGACCCTTAATTTGTAATCTTTTTTTATATGTATCTTACTAGGCAGGATCACATTTTCAAATCAGGGACCCGTAATTGCAAGCCTGGCAGAGAAATTGCGCTAATTTATAGGTCTTTTTTTCAGCATCTTACTTTCATCAGGTTCACACATTAACAGTTAATACTCGCTGACCTGCTCTTCTATTAACGTTCCCAACTGAGCGGAACGTGCATACCATTCATACTCATGTCTACACTGTTTTTGGTTTGAAAACACACAACATACATACCGTACACACAATTGTACGCTGATGACAAGTTAAGCATTAAGTGTTCGCTTCCACATTGAGAATCGTAGCATTGAATTCAGGCCAGGTTGTTCCCCATTCCCGTTCCCCTGTTCCCAAGGGGATACGGGACGCGAGGCTTTGCAGCATCGGCACGCAGGCCGACCTCATGCACAGCCACGCAGGGATCACCATGGCAACAACAAAAACAAGGAAGTGAACGCCATTAGGGTTTCAGTATCCGCGAGGACGAGCACAGCAAGCAAAGTGATACACGGTAAGGGGCTCATCGAGCCTTACAGATTCTAGAATTTAAGAAACCTGATTTGTAACCAGCTAGTTTATATCTTTACACATAGCTGAACCTTGTTCATGTATTCTTTTTCACACAGATCACAAAGGAGTTTTTTTAACTCCAACTTGAACACCTGCGCACCAGGTATTATACCTTTTCTGCATTTACACTTTTTATATGCAGTATTAGAGATGCGTCCATACATGGGGGCCTCATTACGACCCTGGCGGAGAACCATGGTGCAATTTGCACCATGGTCCATGGCGCAAAGCTGCCAACTCCGCCATGGGGGTTGGCGGACTTACCGCCCCATTCTGACCTTGGCGGGGCGGTAAGCCCCCAATCCCCATTTACCCTTCCCCATTCCCATTTTTGCCCCATAGGGTATAATGGGAGTGGGGAAGGCGTTAATTACGCCACCGTAAATTACGGTGGCGTAATTAACGACAAGTCCCGTAGCGCCATGGATTTTTCCACCTGCAAAAAGCAGGCGTAAAAATCACCATGGCGCTACGGGAACTCGTAGTCGGGCGGAAAGGTACGCCATGGTTTACGCCGGCGTAAACCCCTTTCCGCCAGGGTCGTAATGAGGGCCATAGACTTATATATTTCTCTTATTTTGAATTTTTTTAGACTAGATACTGTTGACTGACAGGTACAGTACATATGTGAATCTTACTTTTTTGATATTGTGACTCCGTGTGCATTTATGAAATTTGCAGATTACTAATTGTATTTATTGTCTCTTTCCCCATTTCTCACCAAATATCTACACGTGCTGTTTGGTATGTAATGTTTTTTTTATATTATCTACTCAAACTGTGGATCTGTTTTTGAACCTTAACTTGTATTTGAATAATAATGTGATGATGCTATTAAACAAATAGAATGTGGTTTAGGCCCTGATGAAGGAGCTAGACTCCGAAATGCATAGGCATACATAACCACAACATTTTTTGAGTCAACTAGGATGGCTATGAGCATTTTGATTATGTAACAGAATCTATATGAAGAAATATTCTGGTATACATATGCCACTATAAGATAAATAAATTGTGACGAAACAATGTACCATGAATCCTTTTGATGAATCATTATTGGACTATCTACAAACGTTCTGTAAAGTAATTCATTGCACACTGCACTAACGTGAGCACCAACCTTAGCTGGATTGCTTATCCAGCTTTTTCTTCTCCTCAATGGCTGTCAGACTACCCTTCTCTCGTTCCATGGCGGCCTTCTTTTTTTCCGGATGTGAAACGCTGACAGCATTTCACTACTCCGGGAATGATTCTATTAGAACCCTGGTCCAACGGGGGGAGGGAACAAATGGCAATAAGCCCTTCACGGGGAAGGGGGAATTTACCAGACGAGGTTCCCCCCCCCCAGCGCGGGGCTTATTGCTTAAATAGTGTCATTCATGTATTTCACACAACAAGGTTATATGGCACTCAACTTACTCATGTCAACTTACTCCAAATTCACTTCCCACCTTGCCTCCAAGTATGAAAGACTAATGACGCTTCTTACAGTGCCCTTTCTGCAATGTCACTTATGTAGGTGTCAACACATATGCACATTAAAATGTTTGCATATATTTTGCCCCACATTGCCAGAACAGAGCGCAAAGAAATTAGTATTCTGCATGTATAAGGGTTATACAATTTTTTGTGCTGTGTGTGTTAAA
The DNA here is from genome assembly GCF_040938575.1 of Ambystoma mexicanum. Taxonomy (NCBI): domain Eukaryota; kingdom Metazoa; phylum Chordata; class Amphibia; order Caudata; family Ambystomatidae; genus Ambystoma; species Ambystoma mexicanum. Next base: position 1,480,671,135 of record NC_090922.1, read on the forward strand.
ATGTCATCTATCACTAATGTTACAAAAAGAGTGGATGAGAGGGGTGGGGGCACAAATTACACTTTATGCACACTGCTCTGATTACTTTTCAAGTAATTTCATTACTCCCCAGTAATTTCAATACTTGTCCTACTCGTCACAGTACATACCTAATGAGGCCCCTGCCTCCGCCACAGGACCTTCTTTTATTTCTTTTAATCCCTTTAATCCCTATAACTCCTCCCCATAACCATGTCACTCGGTTTCATATTGCCAAGCCGAAGCATGGTACCTTCCCCGCAGGGAGGGTGAGGAGGGTCGTCCGTACTGTGACGAGGAAGAGTAGGACTATGAGTAATGAAGATTACCTGTAAGTAATCAGATTATTACCTCCACGTCCACCCTTCCTTATCCCAGTATTTAACTCATGAGGCATACCATAGCAGCAATGGGGAAAAGGTCCCAATGAGACATAGAGCCAAAAACAGTGCAGAAAACAAACCTTTAATAACTCCAAAATCACATCCCCACTGACAAAACCCCAACCCCGAAGGAACCCTCCCATGAGTGGGAGACATTCAACCGATAGTGGTTGATGAAAGTACTTTGATCAGCCCAGGTGGCAGCCCTACAAATCTCCTGTAGAGAAACCCCCCTTGCTTCAGCCCAGGAAGCCACCAAACCCCTGGTGGACCGTCCCTGAAAATGCGAGGGCACAGGGAGCCCAGCGCCACATAGGCCATGGAGACAACATCCCTGATCCATTGGCTAACGGAGACCACCAAATACGCCAACACCGCCCGCCGCACATCAATGGCATGCCAAGCCACCTCTGAGGTGTTTGTGGATTCTGACATAAATGCAGGGAGAACCAGATCCTGAGAGGTGTAAAACCGAGACACAGGTTTAGGAAGGAACTCTGGGTCACACCTCAACACCACCGAGTCCGGCAGCACCCTGAGGAAAGGCGGGTGACACAATAGAGCCCCAATCTCCCCCAGTCTACTGGCAGAAGTGATAGCAATAAGAAAGGCAGTCTTCAGCGTAAGATGCTTGATATCAATCTCAGAAATGGGCTTAAAGGGAGGCCACTGAAGGACTTGTAAGACAAGAGGGAGGTCCGAAGGGAGAAGCCCCTTATAAGCACAGGGTCGGGAAGAAGAAAAACCCCAGAACAACTTCCCCACCAACACCACCCCATCCAGGTGGCCATCAGAGTCCCCCAAGAGGAACATAATGGAAGCCCACTGAGAACGCAGCGTGGAGACCGCCAAGCCTTTGTCAAAACCCTCCTGGAGGAATTGGAGCATAGCAGGTAAACCAGAACGCAGGGGAGGGATCCCAGACTGCCAATACCAGTCCCAGAAATGGCCCGAATGCTTGCCATATGCCTTCAGAGTAGAGGGTCTACGAGCATTCATTATAGACTCGACCACAGGACCTGAAAACCCCTGAGAAATCAACCTAGACCGTGCAATAGCCACACTGCCCATTGAATCCGGCGGACTTCCAATCGCAGACCCCCCTGAAGGGGGCAAGGCCACTTCGGAACCAACTAAGGTTCCCGGGACTGAAGCTCCAACAGAGAGGGGAACCAACTCCGGCGGGGCCAGAACAGAGCTATCAACATCACAGTCACCCTGGACACTATGATGTGCTGAACCACCCGGGGGAAAAGGGGAAGAGGCGGAAAAGCATAAAGGAGACCCTGAGGCCACTGCACCAAGAGGGCGTCCACCCCCCCAAAGCCCCTCGACCTGAAACCAAGAGAAGAAGAGGGGAACCTTTGCCGAGGCTGGAGACACAAATAGATCTAGAACAGGGGCCCCAAATCTGACACAGAGCTCTGCAAAGACCTGGTCTGACAGAACCAGTTCCGCAGAGGAGGGAAACCGGTGGCTGAGAACATCCGCTCGAACATTGTCCACCTCCCTGACATGTGAGGCCACCAGGGACACCATATTCGATTCACCCCAAGAAGCTATCTGAGCCGCCAGAGCATTCAAGGAGCGGCCGGAACCTCCTTGGCGGTTGACATACGTTAAGGCTGTCGTATTGTCCATCCAGACCAAGACCGCCCGGTCTTCCAGAAACATCTTGAAGTACACTAGAGCCCGGAGAATGGCACACAGCTCTCGCCAATTGGATGAACGACGGCTCTCCTCCGGATCCCACAACCCTTGAGCTGAGAGGACCCCCAATGTTGCACCCCAACCCTTTCGTTGGCATCACAGGAGGAAGGAGCAGGGACACCCCAGGCCTGAGATTCAGAACCCTCAACCACCACAGCAGGGAGTCCCGCAGCACAGGGGACACCAGAATCAAAGCCTCATAGCCTTGAGTTGTTGGTAGCCAGTGGGAGACAAGATAAGACATCAGAGGACGTAAATGAAGATGTGCCCAAGGAACCAGAAACATGCAAGATGCCATGTGCCCCTGCAACTTGAGCAACAGGGGAGCCGAGACATACTGCCTCCTGAAAACCCTGCCCAGAACAGCCAACAAGCGATGGACCCTCTACTGGGACAAGAACACCCTCCCCATTCTGTGGAAATCTGTGCCCTGATGAAAACTATATCCTGAGAAGGCTCCAGCTGAGACTTCTGCCAGTTCACCAGGAATCCCCAGTCCTGCAATGGCTGGCAGACTAATTGGAGATGTTTCAGGACAGTCCAATTGTCCAGGTAGGGAAAAATGTGAATGCCCCGCAGATGCAAATGCACCACCAGGGGAGCCACTAACTTGGTGAACACTATGGGGGAAGATCACAACGGGAGCACTCTGAACTGAAAATGTCAGGATCCCACTACAAAACGAAAGAACTTGATGTGCCAGGGCCGGAGGGCCACGTTGTAATAAGCATCCTGGAGATCCAGAGATGCCGTCCAAACCCCCCTGTACAACATTGGAAGAATGTTCTGCAAAGTCTCCATTTTGAAGTGTTCCTTCCGGACGAAGCAGTTCAGGGCCTTGAGGTCCAGAATTAGGCAATACTTCCCTGAAGGTTTGGGGACCAGGAAGACCCTCAAGTAGAAACCCTGACCCTGAACAGCGAGAAGAACGGGCATGATGGACACCTTCAACAACAAATCGGAGAGAGCGGTTTCAATAGCCAACCTCTTGGTCCGTGACCTGGGAACCACAGTCCGAATCATGAAACCCTGGACAGGTGGAGATAGGAAAATGACTTGATAACCCCTCCGAACTGTGTCCAGAACCTAGGAATCGGAGCACCACCATTCCCATTCTGGAAAAAACTGCCATAGCTGTCCACCTACCGGCATGTCCAAACCGTCAGGACTTCGGTACCGGACCAGGACGCGAGGAGCGTGGAAGACCCCGACCCCCACCTTGCTTTTCAAAAAGAACAAGATGAGGAGCCAGGGAAAGACCTGCCGGTCACCACACCAGCACTAGAAGAAGACTTCTTGGCTTTTGTAGCAGGCTAGCATTGCAATTTGTCAGAAAGTTGGTCAGCCCTAAACAGTTTATGCACTTTATCCTTAAGTGAATCCCCAAAATGTTTGGACCCATCAAAAGGATGTTTTAGGGCAGCCGCCTTCTGAGAACCATCTGTTTTCCAATCCCGAAGATGCACATGCCTCTGGGCAGACACACCAGCCCCCATGGCCATGTCCGAACCACGCACCCCATAAAAAGCCAGATCGGACAAAAGTTCAACCTGTCTCTGCATGTCCGATAGCAAAGGGGCACAATCAGTACCCCCGTCAACAGCCCTTTTCAATTTTCTGATCCCATTTAGTACAGTTTCAGCTGTGCAGGAACCGTAGACATTCGCCCTCAAGGCCAGATGTGCCCCTGCATGAACATTCTTAAGGCTGGAATTAACCATGCGGTACACTGGGTCCCGGACAGCCACCTCCTCAGCCGACATAGAGGAGCACCCCACCAGGCTGGTTAAGATATCGTCAACTTCAACTGGATCAGACAGTAAAGTTTCGCCCCCTTGGATAAAGTTTGGTCATAAAGCGGGGCATTGAAATATTGTCTGGGTCACGCCACTCCCGAAGGATTTTATCCCGGATATCAGATACCAAAGGTAACCCCATCCTAGGGGTATGACTATACTGGCGAACAGAAGGGTCAGCCCCCTCCACCGGTACCCGGGGCTCTGAAAACCCCATGCAGTCCCAACTTGAGCAAGGACCTCCTCCACTCCCTCCCTGTCCAGATATTTCCCTTCTGCATCAACCGATGAGTAACAGGAAGAGGCTGATGACTCAGTGCCAGAAGAAGAGGATGAAGATGAAGACAAACTCCAGCGCTTACGTCCATGCGCATGGACGCATCTCCCTCCATGATATTTGAGAAATTTTCTTAACTCCTTTCCGGTCAGGGAAAAACGTTTAGCCTTCTTCTTTCTTCTCCTGTACAACTCAGGTGAAGAGAAAGATGAAGAAGAAGACAGAACTAGATGCCTGCAATTAGCAGAATGTTTACCCATGGCGGGTTTTCCCAGAAACAGCGACCAAGGGATGCCTGTTTGAACACTACAGTCCTCTGTACAATTAACCAAGGCCTCACAGACAACAAAATGCTAACGTGCCACTCCCACATTTAAAAAGAGGCCAGGAAAACATCAACCAATAGGGAAACAACAATTCCCATGGTAACACTGCTCCGTAGCACCAGAGGAGGAGCCCACCTGCCTCCGAATCAAATCGGGAGAAATGATCAAAAGGGGGCCGGTAAGCCGCGCCCAGCTGCCTTGGAACGCATGGTCACACCAGCAGGAGAATCATGCCCCCAACTCCTTACCTCAACCCGGGTCCCCATCTGGTATCCAAGGACCCGGGCCGTGAAGCCATGCGCAAGCCTCAGCCCCACAGAATCCATGCCACAAGCCCTGCAGGGAGCCCAGGGGCATAGCCGCCCCTGTGGGATCCGAAGGACCCGCAACACAGCCCAAACAGGGGGCCAGCTATCGTCGTTCCCCGGTGCAACCTGCGGCAGGCAGAAAAAATTAAACTGAGTGACGTGGTTATGGTGGAGGAGTTATAGGGATTAAAAGAAATAAAAGAAGGTCCTGTGTCATAGGCAGGTGCCTCATTAGGTAAGTACTGGGACGAGGAGGAGTGGACGTGGAGGTAGTGCAGGCCGCTTCTGATGTGCTACCACATCTAAAGTGTCATGCAAAACCATTCAGAAAAGTTTGCCACTCAGCAGGAGGTGCCTTTGTACTGCCCTGCCTTTGAAATATGCCACAAAAAGTTTGAGCTCTAGGGGTGGGGATCCGTTGAAACGTTAATACTGCAGGAGTTGAAAAATAGACACTTTACCCATCCCACACTGGCCCATTATCCCGGAAACACCCAGCAAGGAAAGCTTGGCCACTGCTAGTGCTGTACTAAGAAGTGAAAGCAGCTCAAGCTGCCTGGCCCACCAACATGGCGTCCAATGTTGTATCATTTTATGAGTGAAGGAAGCGCTCTAGCTCTGTGCAGAACCTTTAGGGTGATTCGCTGGTAGCAGCGATGACCCCCAAGCCCAGCTGCCGATATTAGTTTGTTGCAGTGGCAGAAAAGAGATGGAAGAGGGAGCCCCGCCCTTCACAGGAAACTGACTCAGAGCGGTTAGAAACAATATTTACATACCCACAATCCTTTGCAAACCCTGTGCGCATTCACTACACCGTATACATTTTCCATCTGAATAAAGCCGAATATTTAGCATCTGAAGTACTGGGAAGGTTACATCCTTATCAATGCAGTAATATATAATTTGAGCGGTGGCACTCTCATATTAAAAGGTTTTATATCCTTTTTGAGAACCCTGGAACTACTGATCTGTGTACAAGTAGGACTGAATTGTTGTCTTTTGTTGATGAGTCACTTGCACTTCGTATGGCGGTGATGAACGACAATAGAAATTTTTGGAACACTTTCCTTGTGGAGGGAAGTAATTTCTAAAGTATGAAAAAAGGTATTTGATATATTGTAAAATCGCATCTTTTTTCGAAGTTTGCGAACGAACATTCCTTTGAAAGAGGCCGTGTTCACTACTGTCACAATCAGAACGCTATAGGGAAGTGTTTCTAGATTGGACTACATTACCGCCACATTGTTATTCCTCGTACCAGTACTTACTTGTGAGGCCCCCAACCTCCCCATCAGGAAGTTCCACTGTTCTATTACCCCACTCCCTCTGAGAGCATAACACTCAAACCCACCACATGGAGTCAGTTTTAATTTTCCTTGTTCCTGGCAGGATCTACAGGTGGGTGGTTGGGCTGGCTGTTGCTCCATTTTTCCTCTCTGCTGAACATGGAGAGGCACCTGCTGTTGGCCTCCCTTCCTGCATTTCTGGCTGAGCTATGGGTGTGTTTATTTTTATTTATTTGTATTTGTAAAGCGCACTACAGCCCACGGGCATCGAGGCGCTGGAGTTGGATTGGTGATGTTGTTGGCCTCCCTTCCTGCATTCCTGGCTGAGCTATGTGTGTGTTGGAGTGGGGAGTGGGGACTCCTGTGCCTTCCTGCTTGGCAACGGCCTGGTGTGACGGTACCTGCCGTGGTGGCCTGCCCCTACTTCTGCCCGGGATGGAGTGCTGCTCCGCGTTAGGGCGTTGGTAAGTGGTGGAGGGAGAGCTTCGGCTCCCGTGTGGGTCTGAGCTGTGGCTAGATGCTGCTGGCTGGCTGGGAGGAGGAGCCTTCCTTTGGCAGCTCACGCTTCCGGGTTTTCTTAGGAAAATGTTACTGGCCCTCATTACGACCCTGGCGGAGTGGGTTTACGCCAGCGGTATTCGCGGCGGACCCGTCCGCCCTACTACGAGTTCCCGTAGCGCCATGGAGCGGTTTCCGCCTGGTTTTTCCGGGCGGAGAAATCCATGGCGCTATGGGACCTTGTTGTTAATTACGCCACCTTATTTTACGGTGGCGTAATTAACGCCTTCCCCACTCCCATTATACCCTATGGGGCAAAAATGGGAATGGGGAAGGGTAAAATGGGGAATGGGGATTTACCGCCCCGCCAAGGTCGGAATGGGGCGGTAAATCCGCCAACCCCCATGGCGGTATCGGCAGCTTTCCGCCGTGCTCCATGGTGCATATTGCACCACGATCTCCGCCAGGGTCGTAATGAGGGCCACTGTGTTGTACTTGTCCCATCACAGGCTCCAGTAAGGGTGCCTGAGGCTACCATGCCGCGCATGGTTTTGCTATGGCAGCTTTTGCGGGGAGGGCAGGGAGTGTCACAAGTCCGGTTTCTCCTTGTGCCCGAGTATGTGAGCGTTAGGTAATATGTGTTTCCTTTTCTCTTTCAGTCGTGTGCAATGGAAGGCGTGTAATATCTGGAAGCCCATACACCTTTTGGATCTAGTTTTTGGTTTAAGCGCATTTGATGTTGCTAGCGCCACCTGATGCACAAAACATTGGTACTGTAAAAGATAAAGGAGAAAGGGGAGTTCAGGAGCAGCCTATGTGGTTGGCATGGTGTGGTATCCTAGAGGTTGTGTTTGATGGCATGTGTGAGTGCAGAGGCCTGGTGGAATGCTCAGGTTGAGCTTGGCTTGTTGGGGCACTTGAGTGTTCCAGGGACTGACGGTTGGGACTTGGAGCTGGGCAGGGAACCAGCGTGGAGGCCTGAGATCCTCTCTCCTACTTCTCATCTACACTATGTAACCAAGAGACAATAAAGCATGTTCCTGTACTCACCTGGGTCAGCCTGGTTCCTGCTCCTTGTACATCACTGGCCCAGGGTACATCTTTCAGGAGGCAAGATACATCACCTGGCAACTTGGCGACGCTTGGCGATGTAATGGCCGAAGCACCAGCTTGACTTTGTTTTTTAAAGGAGGGCTGTGCTTCTGCCGTTTTTGCCCCTGCTTTAATGATTTCCAAACTATTGGCCATGCGCAACATGATACTCTGCGAAGGATGGAGGGAATTTGCAGTAGTACCAGTAAGTGGAAACGTTTCTTTTTTAAGTCAAGGCGTAAACATACATTTCTGTTCGTTGAGGTGCATTTACAAGTCAAGGCACTGCTTGGATTGTGAAGGAATGCGTGAATCATGGGTATCTGCTTTTTAAAAAATGTTTAAAACTCATTCTGCTGGTTTTCAGGTGACAAGCTGCTTTGAAAACAGATTGGCCGAGTGAAAGGCCTACCTCTATGGCTGAGGGAGTTTACTGCATGTTTGCCCCCAGCCATATTGGCTTTTCAGTAGCACTAGCATGTGGGTAAATAACACCATTCCTCCAGTAGATCCTTCTCAGCATTGTCAAGGCCTCATCAATGCCCCTGGACCAATGTCGACAGCCATTAAGAGCCCCGGCGGAGCTTCCATGCCAGTTCTCGCCATTGGGAAGACATATTGCTTAGTGTCATTCATGTATTTCACACAACAAAGTTAAATGCCACTCAACCTACTCTTGTCAACTTACTCTAAAGTCACTTCCCATCTTGCCTCCGAGTATGAAAGACTAATGATGCTTCTTGCAGTGCCCTTTCTGTGTCGTCACTTATGTTGGTGTCACCGCGTATGCACATTAGGATGTTTGCATATATTTTTCCCCACAGTGCCTGAACAGAGCGCAAAGAAATTAGTATTCTGCATGTATGATGGTTATACAGTTTTTGTGCTGTGTATGTGTTAAAATGTCATCTACCACTAATGTTACAAAAAAAGGGGATCAGACGGGTGGGGGCACAAATTACACTGTATGCACACTGCAGGTTGCTACTGATGCGCTACCACATCTAAAGTGGCCTGCAAAACCATTCAGGAATGTTTGCCACTCAGCAGGAGGTGCCATTGTGCTGCCCTGCCTTTGGAATATACCACAACAAGTTTGAGTTCTGGGGCTCGGGATCCTTTGAAACGTTAATACTGCAGTGGAGTTGAAAAATAGACACTTTACCCACCCCAGACTGCCCATTATCCACAGATCCTCCGGCAAGGGAAGCTTGGCCACTCTTAGTGCTGTACTAAGAAGTGAAAGCAGCTCAAGCAAGGACGGACCCACACAACCACGGTAAGCCCGAGGGCTCTTTTCCGGCACCTCTAGCTGGAACCCAGAAAACTGCATGCATTAGACTTATTTGGCACTCTCTAACAAAGGCCCCTATGCAACCCCTGTTGTACTTCGGTAGTTGGGCTGTTTAACCCCTTCCCTCTACCTTGCAGCTCTATTGCACAAGGTTAACCTGACATCAGACCTCACCTGATTTGTGACTCAATTCGTGTTGTGCCTTATAGTCGCCAATAGACTCCAATTGACCTGTGCCTCAATCTGTGCTGTGCCCTATGGTTGCCATTAGACTTTACCTGATTTGTGCCTCAATGTGTGTTGTGCCTTATGGTCGCCAATAGACTACAATTGACCTGTGCCTCAATCTGTGCTGTGCCCTATGGTTGCCATTAGACTTTACCTGATTTGTGCCTCAATTTGTGTTGTGCCTTATGGTCGCCAATAGACTACAGTTGACCTTTGCCTTAATCTGTGCTGCTGCAAATAGTACTTCACCTGACTTGTGCCCCTGCCCTATGGTTGTCATTAGGTATAACACTGCCCTAGCCACTTTATATACTTCAATGTGCTTCTAGTCGCCCTGACACACTTAGGTGACACACTACCTAGCTAGCCTTCTACACTTGCCTATTTTGCCACCGCTTTGCCCACATAGAACCTAGCCTGGTTCTCGCCTAGATCACCTAACTGCCAATATACAGGTCTCTTTACAGACTGCTCAGACCTCTCTGGCACCGAACCACCAGCTACACGCCCTTGCATGCAACCTAGTCCACGCCCTTAGTTTGAACCTGGACTTGCCCACCCTCTCATCCCTGTCCACTACCAGAATGAAAATCACCCATTACCAATCTCTACACATAGCCCTGAGCCTCCTTACCACCATGGCATTTGCAACCGCGGACTCACACCCTGCTAAAGACAGAAACATGAGACTGAGGGCAAGACTGTCCTGTCTTCATGAACCATCTTCCTACCACAATCACAGAGGATATATCGATCTAGCAAACAAACGTTCGCAATACCCCAAACCTACCACCCCTCACCCTGTTCCTATATCTACTAACCAGCCACCGTCACAAAGAGTTGCCCCCACTAAAAATAAACAACCCCCCTCGACTCAACCAACTAGTACCTTATCAATAATTGGATCTCTCATTAATGCAAGATCCATGGTCGCCCATGCTACTGAGATCTCGGACACCCTAACTAATGAAAACTTAGACCTATTAGTCATAACCGAAACATGGCTCCATGACGCGGCTGGCCCTGCCATCATGCTAGCTATACCAGATGGCTACCAACTACTAAGAGTCGATAGACCTAACACTAAAGGTGGCGGCCTAGCCATCATTCATAAAGCTACCTTACCTATCAAACTAGCTACTACCCTGATATTCTCATCTTGTGAACTCCTTACTGCCAAATTGCACCTCTCTTGCAACCGGACTCTCACCTTGCATGTTATCTACAGACCTCCTGGACCATTGGGAACCTTTGAAGACAACATAACCAGTATCATAACCAACAATACTAAAGACCATGCTCAAATACTATTACTGGGAGACTTCAACCTGGGCTTTAATGACAGCAACGACAAACATGCCCTATCTGTCGCCTCACTCCTGAATGACTACGCCCTATCTCAAAAAGTCTCCTCTCCTACTCATGCCAAAGGTAGAACCCTAGACTGGGTTGCTGATCGGAACTGTAACATCAGTATTACCAACATAATACCACAATCCTGGACTGACCACCACTTAATTGTATTCAATGCCTCACTAGACCTTATCCGGCCCAAACCTATACTCATGGCCCCGCCACTTCCCACCAGAAGTAAAAAAGACATCACATCAGAACAACTCCTACCCCACCTTCTCCCTACTCTCAATAACTTAGACAACATCACAGACCCTACGTTGCTTGTAGAAGCTTATAACAGCTCTATGATCAAGGCACTTGACTCGATTGCCCCTACCAAGCTGCGCAAAAGCAAACAACTCTGTCACCTTAACAACTGGTTCACGCCATACCTGAAAGACCTTAGAATCCAAAAAAGAAAGTTGCAGTCTATCTGGCAACACTCACCCACTGAGGAGAACAAAACCAAATTAGCCACCTTCGCCAAACAGTATAAAAAGGAAATCATAAGCACTAAAAGAAACACCTTCAATGACAGAATCTCCAAAGCCAAATCAGACACTAAGGAGCTATTTTTCATCCTCCGTGAAATGGAAACACCCATAACCCCACCTGACAACATTCCTAAAAACAAGCCCTGGTGCACTAATATACAAAATGCCCTGGCGGGTAAAATCAGCCTGCTCCAATCTAAAATTGCTAACAAAAAAGCTTCCTTGCTCCTTCCTACAGAACCCATATTGCAACCTCAGCTCCTCCCAAACCAATCTAACACCCCTCACCCATTTAGCTTCAGAAAAATATCCATATTGGAGACAGAAAAAATCATACTATCTCTAAAACCCTCCAACTGTAAAGGTGACAACTGTCCGGCCCAAATTATAAAAGATGCAGCTCGAGACCTAGCACCCTTCATTTCGAAACTCATTAATGCATCCTTTAAGTCTAATCTAGTACCTAACAACCTCAAACAATCCTGGGTGCTTCCCTTGCTAAAAAAACAAACACTTGACCCTGCTATACCAACTAACTACAGACCCATCACTACTGTCCCTTTCTTACTTAAAATTATAGACAGAGTAGCATACCTGCAAATCCAGGACTACTTAGAAACGAACAATTTACTAGGATCACGGCAATCTGGCTTCCGTCCCCTTCATGGCACTGAAACAGCCTTGATTGACCTCAAGACCCAAATTGACGAGTTGAAGGACAATGGTAAAACAGCGATGCTACTCCTCCTTGACCTATCTGCGGCCTTCGACTTGGTAGATCATGCAGTCTTATGCAATCACCTAAGCTCAGCCGCTCATTTCTCAAGTGATGCCATAACCTGGGTACAATCCTTCCTTGCAAACCGGACAATGAGAGTCTTCTCCCTCTCAGCAGCCGCTGATCCCATACAAGTTTCATGCGGTGTCCCCCAAGGATCATGTGTTTCTCCGACGATGTATAACATCTTTACTAAGCCCCTGTTTGATAAGCTGGACAGACTGGGTGTTGTCTACACTAATTACGCAGATGACACTCAGATTCTAATCCCCCTTTCGGGTAACTTCTTGGAAGACACGGACTTAGTAAATAAGATATATCTCCTCATTCAGGCTTGGATGGCATCCCATGGCCTCTGCCTGAACGACGACAAGACCGAGCTACTGATCATTGGCTCAGCGTTGGCTATCAAAAACTTGACCCTAACTATGCCTCATTTAACATCGACAATAACGTCATCAAAGTGATGCCTGCAGTCAAAACCCTCGGGGTTTATCTTGACTCAACGCTCACCTTCAAAAAACAAACAAACTCTCTAGCACTCTCTAGCCGGTACGCCCCGTGAGCAGGACTCGTAGTTTGCCACCTGATGCACAAAACATTGGTACTGTAAAAGATAAAGGAGAAAGGGGAGTTCAGGAGCAGCCTATGTGGTTGGCATGGTGTGGTATCCTAGAGGTTGTGTTTGATGGCATGTGTGAGTGCAGAGGCCTGGTGGAATGCTCAGGTTGAGCTTGGCTTGTTGGGGCACTTGAGTGTTCCAGGGACTGACGGTTGGGACTTGGAGCTGGGCAGGGAACCAGCGTGGAGGCCTGAGATCCTCTCTCCTACTTCTCATCTACACTATGTAACCAAGAGACAATAAAGCATGTTCCTGTACTCACCTGGGTCAGCCTGGTTCCTGCTCCTTGTACATCACTGGCCCAGGGTACATCTTTCAGGAGGCAAGATACATTACCTGGCAACTTGGCGACGCTTGGCGATGTAATGGCCGAAGCACCAGCTTGACTTTGTTTTTTAAAGGAGGGCTGTGCTTCTGCCGTTTTTGCCCCTGCTTTAATGATTTCCAAACTATTGGCCATGCGCAACATGATACTCTGCGAAGGATGGAGGGAATTTGCAGTAGTACCAGTAAGTGGAAACGTTTCTTTTTTAAGTCAAGGCGTAAACATACATTTCTGTTCGTTGAGGTGCATTTACAAGTCAAGGCACTGCTTGGATTGTGAAGGAATGCGTGAATCATGGGTATCTGCTTTTTAAAAAATGTTTAAAACTCATTCTGCTGGTTTTCAGGTGACAAGCTGCTTTGAAAACAGATTGGCCGAGTGAAAGGCCTACCTCTATGGCTGAGGGAGTTTACTGCATGTTTGCCCCCAGCCATATTGGCTTTTCAGTAGCACTAGCATGTGGGTAAATAACACCATTCCTCCAGTAGATCCTTCTCAGCATTGTCAAGGCCTCATCAATGCCCCTGGACCAATGTCGACAGCCATTAAGAGCCCCGGCGGAGCTTCCATGCCAGTTCTCGCCATTGGGAAGACATATTGCTTAGTGTCATTCATGTATTTCACACAACAAAGTTAAATGCCACTCAACCTACTCTTGTCAACTTACTCTAAAGTCACTTCCCATCTTGCCTCCGAGTATGAAAGACTAATGATGCTTCTTGCAGTGCCCTTTCTGTGTCGTCACTTATGTTGGTGTCACCGCGTATGCACATTAGGATGTTTGCATATATTTTTCCCCACAGTGCCTGAACAGAGCGCAAAGAAATTAGTATTCTGCATGTATGATGGTTATACAGTTTTTGTGCTGTGTATGTGTTAAAATGTCATCTACCACTAATGTTACAAAAAAAGGGGATCAGACGGGTGGGGGCACAAATTACACTGTATGCACACTGCAGGTTGCTACTGATGCGCTACCACATCTAAAGTGGCCTGCAAAACCATTCAGGAATGTTTGCCACTCAGCAGGAGGTGCCATTGTGCTGCCCTGCCTTTGGAATATACCACAACAAGTTTGAGTTCTGGGGCTCGGGATCCTTTGAAACGTTAATACTGCAGTGGAGTTGAAAAATAGACACTTTACCCACCCCAGACTGCCCATTATCCACAGATCCTCCGGCAAGGGAAGCTTGGCCACTCTTAGTGCTGTACTAAGAAGTGAAAGCAGCTCAAGCAAGGACGGACCCACACAACCACGGTAAGCCCGAGGGCTCTTTTCCGGCACCTCTAGCTGGAACCCAGAAAACTGCATGCATTAGACTTATTTGGCACTCTCTAACAAAGGCCCCTATGCAACCCCTGTTGTACTTCGGTAGTTGGGCTGTTTAACCCCTTCCCTCTACCTTGCAGCTCTATTGCACAAGGTTAACCTGACATCAGACCTCACCTGATTTGTGACTCAATTCGTGTTGTGCCTTATAGTCGCCAATAGACTCCAATTGACCTGTGCCTCAATCTGTGCTGTGCCCTATGGTTGCCATTAGACTTTACCTGATTTGTGCCTCAATGTGTGTTGTGCCTTATGGTCGCCAATAGACTACAATTGACCTGTGCCTCAATCTGTGCTGTGCCCTATGGTTGCCATTAGACTTTACCTGATTTGTGCCTCAATTTGTGTTGTGCCTTATGGTCGCCAATAGACTACAGTTGACCTTTGCCTTAATCTGTGCTGCTGCAAATAGTACTTCACCTGACTTGTGCCCCTGCCCTATGGTTGTCATTAGGTATAACACTGCCCTAGCCACTTTATATACTTCAATGTGCTTCTAGTCGCCCTGACACACTTAGGTGACACACTACCTAGCTAGCCTTCTACACTTGCCTATTTTGCCACCGCTTTGCCCACATAGAACCTAGCCTGGTTCTCGCCTAGATCACCTAACTGCCAATATACAGGTCTCTTTACAGACTGCTCAGACCTCTCTGGCACCGAACCACCAGCTACACGCCCTTGCATGCAACCTAGTCCACGCCCTTAGTTTGAACCTGGACTTGCCCACCCTCTCATCCCTGTCCACTACCAGAATGAAAATCACCCATTACCAATCTCTACACATAGCCCTGAGCCTCCTTACCACCATGGCATTTGCAACCGCGGACTCACACCCTGCTAAAGACAGAAACATGAGACTGAGGGCAAGACTGTCCTGTCTTCATGAACCATCTTCCTACCACAATCACAGAGGATATATCGATCTAGCAAACAAACGTTCGCAATACCCCAAACCTACCACCCCTCACCCTGTTCCTATATCTACTAACCAGCCACCGTCACAAAGAGTTGCCCCCACTAAAAATAAACAACCCCCCTCGACTCAACCAACTAGTACCTTATCAATAATTGGATCTCTCATTAATGCAAGATCCATGGTCGCCCATGCTACTGAGATCTCGGACACCCTAACTAATGAAAACTTAGACCTATTAGTCATAACCGAAACATGGCTCCATGACGCGGCTGGCCCTGCCATCATGCTAGCTATACCAGATGGCTACCAACTACTAAGAGTCGATAGACCTAACACTAAAGGTGGCGGCCTAGCCATCATTCATAAAGCTACCTTACCTATCAAACTAGCTACTACCCTGATATTCTCATCTTGTGAACTCCTTACTGCCAAATTGCACCTCTCTTGCAACCGGACTCTCACCTTGCATGTTATCTACAGACCTCCTGGACCATTGGGAACCTTTGAAGACGACATAACCAGTATCATAACCAACAATACTAAAGACCATGCTCAAATACTATTACTGGGAGACTTCAACCTGGGCTTTAATGACAGCAACGACAAACATGCCCTATCTGTCGCCTCACTCCTGAATGACTACGCCCTATCTCAAAAAGTCTCCTCTCCTACTCATGCCAAAGGTAGAACCCTAGACTGGGTTGCTGATCGGAACTGTAACATCAGTATTACCAACATAATACCACAATCCTGGACTGACCACCACTTAATTGTATTCAATGCCTCACTAGACCTTATCCGGCCCAAACCTATACTCATGGCCCCGCCACTTCCCACCAGAAGTAAAAAAGACATCACATCAGAACAACTCCTACCCCACCTTCTCCCTACTCTCAATAACTTAGACAACATCACAGACCCTACGTTGCTTGTAGAAGCTTATAACAGCTCTATGATCAAGGCACTTGACTCGATTGCCCCTACCAAGCTGCGCAAAAGCAAACAACTCTGTCACCTTAACAACTGGTTCACGCCATACCTGAAAGACCTTAGAATCCAAAAAAGAAAGTTGCAGTCTATCTGGCAACACTCACCCACTGAGGAGAACAAAACCAAATTAGCCACCTTCGCCAAACAGTATAAAAAGGAAATCATAAGCACTAAAAGAAACACCTTCAATGACAGAATCTCCAAAGCCAAATCAGACACTAAGGAGCTATTTTTCATCCTCCGTGAAATGGAAACACCCATAACCCCACCTGACAACATTCCTAAAAACAAGCCCTGGTGCACTAATATACAAAATGCCCTGGCGGGTAAAATCAGCCTGCTCCAATCTAAAATTGCTAACAAAAAAGCTTCCTTGCTCCTTCCTACAGAACCCATATTGCAACCTCAGCTCCTCCCAAACCAATCTAACACCCCTCACCCATTTAGCTTCAGAAAAATATCCATATTGGAGACAGAAAAAATCATACTATCTCTAAAACCCTCCAACTGTAAAGGTGACAACTGTCCGGCCCAAATTATAAAAGATGCAGCTCGAGACCTAGCACCCTTCATTTCGAAACTCATTAATGCATCCTTTAAGTCTAATCTAGTACCTAACAACCTCAAACAATCCTGGGTGCTTCCCTTGCTAAAAAAACAAACACTTGACCCTGCTATACCAACTAACTACAGACCCATCACTACTGTCCCTTTCTTACTTAAAATTATAGACAGAGTAGCATACCTGCAAATCCAGGACTACTTAGAAACGAACAATTTACTAGGATCACGGCAATCTGGCTTCCGTCCCCTTCATGGCACTGAAACAGCCTTGATTGACCTCAAGACCCAAATTGACGAGTTGAAGGACAATGGTAAAACAGCGATGCTACTCCTCCTTGACCTATCTGCGGCCTTCGACTTGGTAGATCATGCAGTCTTATGCAATCACCTAAGCTCAGCCGCTCATTTCTCAAGTGATGCCATAACCTGGGTACAATCCTTCCTTGCAAACCGGACAATGAGAGTCTTCTCCCTCTCAGCAGCCGCTGATCCCATACAAGTTTCATGCGGTGTCCCCCAAGGATCATGTGTTTCTCCGACGATGTATAACATCTTTACTAAGCCCCTGTTTGATAAGCTGGACAGACTGGGTGTTGTCTACACTAATTACGCAGATGACACTCAGATTCTAATCCCCCTTTCGGGTAACTTCTTGGAAGACACGGACTTAGTAAATAAGATATATCTCCTCATTCAGGCTTGGATGGCATCCCATGGCCTCTGCCTGAACGACGACAAGACCGAGCTACTGATCATTGGCTCAGCGTTGGCTATCAAAAACTTGACCCTAACTATGCCTCATTTAACATCGACAATAACGTCATCAAAGTGATGCCTGCAGTCAAAACCCTCGGGGTTTATCTTGACTCAACGCTCACCTTCAAAAAACAAACAAACTCTCTAGCATCCTCCACGGCATATACTTGCAAATTGATCCGAGCATGTAGACCTTTTCTAACTGAGACTAGCTGCATCAGATTAGCCAATGCTCTCATCATATCCAAGCTGGATTACTGCAATGCCCTCTATGCAGGCTCTAACAAGTATATCCTTGACAAACTACAAACTCTCCAAAATAACGCTATCAGAGTAGCTTTAAATATTCCTAACAGAGCCCACATCTCCACCTTTAGGAAAAATATCCATTGGCTAAAAATCAAAGACAGGAACACCCTCAAAATACTCTCCCTCACCTCCAAATGTCTTAACAACATTGCCCCCCCTTATCTGGCCAATAGAATCCACAGGAGAACCTCAAACCGTCCCACTAGACTGACCAACGCCTTCACCTTAGTGATGCCTAGATACAAAAAGAGTACAGCCGGCGGCTCTAGTTTCCCAATCATAGCTGCGCAAACTTGGAACAAACTCCCTTTGGATCTCAGAATGGACCAACCTTACTCTAGTTTCAGGTGAAAAGTCCTCACTTGGATCCATGCCAATGACACTTAGCTTGACCTTCCCCTCCCACATAGACACTAGACGTCTGCAACCAGCTGAATGATATCCGATCAACTAGACTGAACCGTAGTTCCGCATTTTTTCTTCCTTTCCTTCTGCTTTCCTTCTATACTTACCTTTGATCTATCGTGAACTGTATAAACTGCACTTTTCTTGATTTAACTGCGAACTGCATAAATTGTATTTCTCCTGTAACTAAGTTCTTAAGTAATCTTGTACTGTTTGCGCCCAGCTACCCCTTCGGGTTTGGTTCTGCGCTATACCAAATAAACAAACAAACAAACAAACAAACAAACAAGCTGCCTGGCCCACCAACATGGCGCCCAATGTTGTAGCATTGTTTGAGTCAAGGTAGCGCTCTAGCTCTGTGCAGAACCTTTTAGATGATTCGCTGGTAGCAGCGATGACCCTCCCTCCCCCAATCCCAGCTGCTGATATTAGTTTGTCACAGCGGCAGAAAAGAGATGGAAGAGGGAGCCCCGCCCTTCACCGGAAGCTCGTGTTTTGAAGTATGGTAACCCCTGAGCGGCTAGAAGCAATATTTACATACCCACAATCCTTTGTAAACCTTATATGCACTCACAACACCGTATACATTTTCCACCTAAATAAAGCCGGATTTTTAGCATCTAAAGTACTGGAAAGTTTACACCATTTTCAATGCAGTAATATGTACCTTGGGCGTTCGCACTCTCATATTGAAAGGTTATAGATCTTTCTTCAAACCCCTGGAACTGTTTATCTGCGTACAAGTAGGACTGAATTGTTGTCTTTTGTTGATGCGTCACTTGCACTGCGTGTGTTTTTGGAACACTATCTTCGTTGGGAAGTTCTTTCCAAAGTATGACGAAAGATAATTGAATTTTGAGAAGATCGCGCATTTTCTGAAGTTTCTGAATGTTTTATTGATTATAAAGGGGCCGCGTTCACTGCTCTCAAAATAAATACGCTATAGAGAACAGTGATTCTAGATTGGGCTACGTTACCGCCATGTTGTGCTTCCTCGTGCCAGTACTTGTGAGGCCCCAACCTCCCCATCAGGAGGTTCCACTGCCCCACTCGCTCTGAGAGCATAACACTCAACCCACCACATGGTGTCCGTTTAAATTTTCCTGTCACACGGCAGGGTCCTAGCCCTCAACCTTTTTTGACACCAAGGCGGGTGAAAACAACCGAATGTTGGGTTTTGTTTTGGGCGCAGTGAGAGCCCATTGAAGTGAATGGGCCTATAGGAGGCTTGGCAAGTGAGACAGCTGATTGTCAGGAGGGTGCCGTTTTTGTTACAAATTAACATCGTATTATATTTATAAACAAAAACATACCTGGCCTCATTACAAGTTTGGTGGTAGACTTGCTGGCAGGGGTGGACTGCGAACTAAAAGAGGCCCTGGAATTAATTACTGGGGACCAAAAGAGGCCCTGGAAATAAGGTTCAAAGTGGCCCCATTTGACACATTTTCAGCAAGCCCAATGCTTTTCCTATGAGAAAATTTGGAAATATCACACAAAAGAGGCCCAGGGTGCAGAGGCCCACCGGGAAATCTCCAGAGTTCCCTATAGGCCAGTCCACCCCTGCTTGCTGGTAAAACCAGCAGGCTGCCGCCAAACTTGCAAATTTTTCCAGCGCCTGGCAATGGGGAAATACAGGGCCATTACAACCCTGGCAGACCATGTAATTCCCCATTGCTAGGCGCGGGAATGCATTACTCCCCATTCCCTTTGAGCCCCATAGGGCTCAATGGGAATGGGGATGTCGGATGCACCGGCACCATTTGTGAATGGTGCTGGTGAATCTGCCATGCTCTGCTCTCTGGGAGCCGGTACGCCCCGTGAGCAGGACTCGTAGTTTGCCGGTCAGGTAACTACAGTACCAGCAAGCTTACTGGTACCGTAGTTACCGGACCGGCAAACTCGTAATGAGGCCCACTGTCTCACATAAGGCTAAATAAACACAACATGGAAAGTTGAAGCTTATCAGTGTTGACTCGATAGACTTGAGTCTCTGTGGCTGTTCCCTACATTTCCATTTGGCTTTCTTCTGTACCCACAGCCCGCTGCGCTGGCTCACCTAGTATGACTCAGTCTGTGTGAGGCATGCACAAGAGTCTGTGGCTGCAAGGCGGGTGAAGCCGAGGAACTGGCAGGGTGGGCGGGTGTCTGGATGCTTTTGGTGGGTGACACCCGCCAAATCCGGGTGAGTTGAGAGCTATGTATAGGTGGGTGGTTGGGCTGGCTGCTGCTCCAATTTTCCTCTCTCTGCTGAGCATGGAGAGGCACCTTCTGTTGGCCTCACTTCCTGCATTCCTGGCTGAGCTATGGGTGTGTTGGAGTGGGGATGGCTGCCTCCTGGACCTTCCTGCTGGGCAACAGTTAAAGGATAGTTCCGGGACTTTTTTTTTATTGTTCCTATGGTTCGGCCATGTGTTTTTAAGCATAAATCGGTAGATCGTAGAAAACTTTCCTATGGACCTTACCCGACTTTTCGTCCATTAACGCACTCGAAATCAGCCGCCATTTTCTGATAATCCTATCATTTCCCCCCATCGCCCTGGCTCACCTGCTTTTGCGGCACTAAATCAAATCCCCCGCCCCTGAAACAGACTTGATCAAAACATTCATATTCCCCGCCTCTATCCGTGACGTGACTGAGCTGCGTAGGCAAACGCGCCCAGGCGTCTTCTACGCGACTCCACACAGAACCAGGAAATCAACACAGATGAGCTCACACAACACAGCGCGCCACAATTGGGAATATGAAACTGTATTTTTAAATTAAACCGCAAGATTGTAAATTTGGTAAAGTACATTTATTTGACATCAAATGTTTTGAGAATATTCAGCGATTTGCATTTTTATTTGCTCACGTTCCAAAAAGTTTGTTTTTGAGGCCCACGATGTTCCTTTGCTGTACACAGGGTCTTAGATCATCTCACAATACAGCGCCACAATTCGGAATATGAAACTGTGGTTTAAAAGCAAACGTCAAGATTGTACATTTGACAAAGTACATTTATTTGACATCAAATGTTTTGAGAATATTCAGCGATTTGCATTTTTCTTTGCTCTCGATCCAAAATAGTTCGTCTTGAGGCAAGCGATGTTCGTGTGCAGTACACAGGGTGTTGGTTTACGATAAAATAAGCTCTTCGGTCGCACTGATAATCGCATGGCTGTTCCAACAACGAGGCACTAGGGCACCACAACGGTCTGTATGTTGCATCTAGCCGTTAGTACCGCGTAAGGGCATACTTGTACTTGGCGATCGTCCCATAAAATGTTCAGGGTGGTAACGTTGTTCACGCGGAGAAGCAACTGGCGGTTGAAAAACCCATCCGCCGGTGTCTAGTACTCGTGACACAGACAATAATGGATGATGTACCTGTTTGACAAACATAAAAAATGAAATTAGTCTCACCATCAGATCTTTATTAAAATTAATCATTTTATATATTAGGTCGGGAAATTATTTCATAGCTAGGACAGTGCAACTGGGTATTATACGTCAAGGGGGGGCTGTAGGATACTGAGACAGTCCCCCAGTGCAGGGGTTGACAGGGAGGCAGTGCAGGTGGAGAGTGGAAGGGCCCAGGACCGAGGTCGCAGACAGTGGACCAGTTGTAGCAGGGGAGAGGGAGAGAGAAAGCAGAAGCAAAGAGGAAGGCTTTGAGGTGCTTCCGTGAAAGGAGATGGTTCTCCTCAAGATAGTGCGCGGTACAAAACAATATGCCACATAGAACGAACAAGTACAACTTAACCCGTCTTTAAAGCTACTGTATAGTAATTAAATTGCGGTATAAACTCATCTAAAGAGTTACTTACATTATATTTGCATTTTCCATTGTGTCTGTGCGTAGGGCAGCCCCGAAATACCACTCCTTCTATGCCGACGTTATTTCTTCTAATGAACGAAAATGAAATGGCTTTCGTTTCTGAAATTATATTCATTATCGTTTCTTACGTTATTGCCCCACACCCCCAAAAAGAAGTCTTTCGGGATGGTCCCGGCCTGTCAAGGTCAAATAACAATAGAACCTTATACTGAGTTGTGGGCCATTCCGGCACCCGAGCAAAAAATCAAAGCAGCTGACCTTCACTTTGAACGAGCACACATTCCTAGTTAGCTACATTCAGTGTAAGGCCATCTCACAGGACTTGAAATTTACACTCCATCTTTGCATTTTGTCTGCGTGCTTTGCAGCCCCAGAGAACCATAAATACGGAGACATTCTATATTTTTTGAAAAATGATTTATATTACTGTTTGGTTGGATAGACCCATTGCATGTACACTGAGCAATCACTTTTATTTACACATTACATAGATACACATATTCAATGGGCCTGCGACATGAGGAGACTCGAGAGAACAGACAATCAAATTACAATCATTTAAACCGTGATGTGTATTTCTCAATGAGCTCTTCTTTAGGTGGACATGGAACAGAGGCAATGTTGGGTGGCAATGTAGTTGTCCCCTGCACAGGTTCGTTCACAACTCCATTTATGTGCCTATCTAGGACGTCAACAATAAGTCTCTCAATAAACTCATATTGCATATCCTCAAACACTGGTTTGATCACCCATTGTTTACTTCTTTTAGTGAAGGCCTTATTGTAGCGAAGCGTCCCTAAAGTTCCGGTCGTCCTACTTTGTTGACGGCCAACATTATGGTTATGTGCCAAGACCGCTAGAAGAGTCCGATTTATCATGCCCTCCATGCCAAAATGCAATCGTTTTGGCCTGTACTTTAGGCACATATTGTGGAACACCTCCAAATCTCCTGTGTGGCAGAATTCCGTGAGTCCCCTCAAATCTCTTGTTATAGTTTTATCAAATACAATCTTTTCAATGGCTTTGTGAGTGGGTGATGAAGGAATCAACCACTTCTTCTTCCGTGCCTCCTCTGTGGACAAATGGCCATGTTCACAATTGTGGAAATGTTGGTTTGTGTTCCAACGGTGAACGTTGGTACAGTGTAACATTACTGACCGCCATTTTTCCAGTAGAATTTCCAACGATCCTCCACATGTTTTTGAGCTCCACCAAAGATGGTTGCTGATTGACTTGGACCACTGTGAAATACCTTGCATTTCTTTTTTTTTACCTGCAGCAGACATTTTTTTATTGATTGTTTTTGCAAGATGCCAAACGTCAAATTGGTGATTTATATTTTTGTACTCTTCTCTCATTGTCTTGGCAATTGAAACGTGTCTGTCCGTGGCTATCAGGTCGATCATCATTCCCCTCGATTGTAGTTCTTGCAATGATGCTACAAAGCCAACTTTCTCCATGGCCACTGAGGATGTACTTTGTGACACCTGCACGACCACCGAACTCACAATTTTCTTACTTTCCATGTCCTGAAAGTGGTAGGTGCAGTACTTGGCTGAAAATCCTGGGCTGTCGCACTGTCCATCACCGGCTAGCCTGAACCGTTTGCCCGCGAATGTACTATCAATAGACATTTTTTCCATTCTCCAAGCTTCGCTAATGGCTGGAAATAGATAATCGGTTTGGTATTTGTAGAACTGAGTTTTCGCAATGAAATGGATTCCACAAACTGAAAGAAAGACTCTAAGTTTTTAAAACTTGAACCACTAAAAAGTGCAGCCGCTGCACAAAGTAGATTGCCTGCTGGCAGTTGTCCCAGCATGGGTTGTGCAGACCATGAGAAAGGATGATATTTTGTACATGTGGCATGTATTTTAAGGTTAGTGCCTCGAATTGCACGAGTCACATTAATCAATGGCTCCCCACATACTTCCCCACCTACCGAATGCCCACATTTCAACCGAATAATAATATCAATCAAACAACTATCGAATACAATGAATTTGGCCTCTTTCCTTATACTGTCACTCTGCATCCCAGCTGGTTCGGCCTGTAACGTTGAGGACATGTCACTCACATGAAAGGTAGAATCTCTGATATCGTCTTCCGCTATGTTCAGTGATATTGATGGTGTTTCATTGTAGTCCACTTCATTCTCTTCCATTGCAACATCTGTTCCTTCTCCGGCGATGGGTGAATAAGACAATTTCTTCAACTTTCTCGCGGTCTTAGTTTTTGCGGGTGTGGATTCTGTGAATTGATCTCCGACTGCATCCGAACTACCAGGAAGACATTCACTATCAATGGCTGGTGGTGGTATAGCTCCGTTGTCAATCACTTCATATTCTTCCCATTGGCACGATGCATCTCCAGTCTCAAGTCCCTGCCAAAAGGTTTGACAAGCAACATCTCTCGTTCGCTTCACTGTCTGTGTAGATCTAGTTCGTACACCCACTCGCAACTAGAGGACAGATTGGAAAAGGGATGTTCAGTTTAAACACAACTTACAGTATTGAACTATTAACAGTGAAAAACAACATAATATAGTGACCAGGACACTAACCTTCTTTTGCTTTCTTTTCTTTGAAACTTTCTTGCCTCGAACTTCAACATCAGGACGCTGTTGCTCCGACTCGTGTGTGCATGTCTCCACTTCCTCTTGCGCTGCAACGACTATATTTTAATGATCAGCACATCCATCACGCACTGACGCTCCATCGACTCCCTGAAACATAGAACTTTCATTAGTATGTATAATACTATCGAAAACACAAAATGTACTTGGGGACCAATACCCACGTACATCTCAATAGCAAAACACAAATGAACGCTTTGTGTAGAACATTCAAATGACAATTATTCACGCATAGTTGATCTAGTTGGATGGAACTATCAAGATCCATACCTCGGGCTCCTCATAGACTTCCATTGATGATATTATTGAAGATGATGCTTCAGTGACTCCCTGAAACACAGTAATTGCATTAGTATTGTTTTCTATTTTGATAAAAAGAACAGAAACTTTGTGCAGGCGTCAACGGCTCATCTAAATAGACCTGCACAAATGATCAGTTGTCTAAAATAAATAATGGATATGTAAATATGATTCGATTTGCTCGATCGTTGGAAGTGTCACCACCCAGAGATCTGCATCAACTACTAGGGGTGATGTTCTTGTAGAAGAAGGTCCGTCATCTCCCTGAAACATAGTACTTGCGTTAATAAAGAAGGAAGTATAGCGGATGTAATCACGTCATATGATTTCGCTTGATCGAACTGTCAGTATCCATACCTCGAAATGCATAAGAACATCAAGGGACGATGTAACTGCGGTGCACACTTCTGCAAGCTGTTGCGCCGACCCGTAACTGCATGCTCCCCCTTCTTCTTGGACTAATGCTCCATCGACTCCCTGAAACATAGGACTTTCATTAGTAATGAACACAATATTGAAAAAAGAAGACACATAGGCGGGCGACGACAGAAGGACATATCAATGGCTAAAAACGAAAGAAACATTGTGTGTAACAATCACGCTACAAGAATGCAAGATCTGATGATCTCCATCGATGGAACTGTCCGGAAACGTACCTCGAGCATCTGAGTGACATCAACGGTAGTCGTCAATACGTTGGATTCCTCAGCATCTCCCTGAAAGACAGTACTTGCATTATTTTGGATAACAATAATTATAACTGAAAACAAAGACTAGAGGACGAGTACAAGGGTGTACCATTAGGTAAAATAATTACACGATAAATTAAAACTATTGATTTACATGCCTAAAACAAGTCAGTGGCAGAATAGCCAAGTAAGATTACCCGATAGGCGCTCGAAGTGGCCGATGACTGCAATAACGACACGGATGGAGAATCTTCCGCCTTCATATTGAGTGGATACATAAATGGGGAAATTATTGTTAGCTAATGCTACACACTACCGCAAGGCCGAGAGATAAATACGTAAACTTGACTCACCAGTGGAGGGATGTGGACGAATAGAGTGGGAATAGCGGTTGAGAGCAATTTTCGCCTCGCTCGCGGTGTGTTCTTCTTTATTAGCAATGATGTGGAGTACATGTCTGAGCTAAAGTGCCTGCTGCAGATGCGGTATCGATCACCCCTCTTGTCCGCAAAGACTTCTAGGACTCTACTTTCAAGCTCAGACGGTGGATATCCACAATATCGGACCCATTCTCTTATCTGATCTATTGTCTTAGGGAAAATATGCATTATAGTACCTTCAGATTTATTATGGGTCTTCGAAGGGCAACCGCCAATGGAACAGGCAGGCATTGTGGAAAGTTCTGAAAAGTAAAGATCAACAATTCTCTATGAATACCAATGTAAACTCAGAACATGT
Source organism: Ambystoma mexicanum (assembly GCF_040938575.1). Lineage (NCBI taxonomy): Eukaryota > Metazoa > Chordata > Amphibia > Caudata > Ambystomatidae > Ambystoma > Ambystoma mexicanum. Next base: position 1,480,697,421 of record NC_090922.1, read on the forward strand.
GACTAGTTCCTTGCATGTACTGTCTTGAACGAAAAGAAATTGGACGCAAAATGATTATGGTACATGGCCTTACCTTGACGAACAAACAGTTAGATGCAGGGATCAGAGTAGTTTCTTGTCGTAGAACAGGGAGCAGTTCACAGGTTGCAAACTGAGGAGTTTCCTCGAAGTGTTCACGGAAGTTCACAGAGACGAAGAGCAGATAACCAGCACCTTCACGGGTTGACTAGCAAAGCGCAAAGAAGTGCTCATTAGAAATATGAAGTGGGTTATAAAGAATTCGAAACAGGGGTGTGTTTGTGAATGAATGACGTGTATATGTCGTGGCATTATGCGGTTTGCAGAGGGCCGCCCAGCGTGAGGGGGGATGCTTGGCAGGAGACACGGGGTCTGGAGGTAGACATGGGAACAACAAACCATGCTCTATAGACCACTTTGAAGTGTACATGGTCTTTGGCACCTCTTGGCCTTTATCGCTCCCTGACAGCTCCACTTGGCAGCACAAGTACCCCGGTGCGAACTGGCGAACTGCCTTTGATAGGGCGGGGGGTGGATTGGGGCGGTGGTCGTGCAGACAAGACACAGGAAGACTCGTGAATGGAGACACACTTATGTGGATTGCAGGGGGCCGTCCAGCGTGAGGGGGGATGCTTGGCAGGAGACACGGGGTCTGGAGGTAGACATGGGAACAACAAACCATGCTCTATAGACCACTTTGAAGTGTACATGGTCTTTGGCACCTCTTGGCCTTTATCGCTCCCTGACAGCTCCACTTGGCAGCACAAGTACCCCGGTGCGAACTGCCTTTGATAGGGCGGGGGGGGTGTGGATTAGGGCGCTGGTTGTGCAGACAAGACTCGTTTGCCGCAGGGCCTCACCAAGGAGAGGCCATCTAACTGCATGTAAGAGGCAGGCTGAAGGATCTAGTACATGGAAGGCAGGGGGGTGAGTTTATAAATACCTCAGACTCCCAGGAGAATATATGGGTGCAGTTCACCCTGGAGACCCTGGATGCCTAGGCAGTTAGTCAGCAGCAGGCTGGCCTGTGGTGGCAAGGCGGCACGGGCCAGAGGGGGTCATCTCTGTACCCGGTGCCCAAAAGGATGATTTATTATGATCAACCATATTGATTATTTACCTATAACCATGTTTTGTATCAATAAAATCCAACGGCCTTCCTTTTATTGCCAACGCTTGAACAAAGTGGTGTGGTAAGTATTTTTGGGGGAGGAGGCAAGGCCGGGAGGCTTGATGCCAACCCGCAAAATAACATATGTATGTCTGCTGCATATGGGTTCAACGGTTATGTGGATTGAAGGTGGGCGGCCAGCGTGAGGGAGGATGCTGGCCGGAGACATGTGGTGTGACAAGACAAGGCACAGGAAGACTATTCAATGGAGACACACTAGATTCATTTAAAAAATCAAAACAACCATTGTTAAAATATATGTTGGGTTTTATTTTAGATCTTAATTTCAATTGAACATAAATAATAAACATTACACATTGTAAAGTTCCGGTTGCAGCACATCCAGGGAAAATCCGCGGTATTGTCCACTGTCGCTGGGGAAATGTTGTCTAATGGCAAGTACCGCACAGGCAGGTATTACTCTCCGAACGCGGTGTCCGAGCCTCCCGTGAAGCCACCAAGTGAAGCGACGATAGGCCACCAGCCTGTACCACCTGTGAAAATGAAAGATGCAAACTGTATTAAAATGACAAAACTTTCTTATCACTGTCGATTCAGGTAAAAAATGTCATTCTGCTTTGAAAAAAATTCTATCTAGAAAATGCACAATATGGAACCAATTTACATGCATTCGAATGATATGTAGATGTAATTTTATATGTGGGAGACGACCATGACATAGTAGTGGCATCACTGACATCACAACCAGAGTATACTTACTCGTTACTCGGATTACGCGGACGAACAGTGCCGCGAAGTTCGTGCATAAGCACCATCATCATCCTCAACACGGTCCGTGAGAGGCAGGCTTCCCTGAACTCTGGCAGCTCGGTGATGCATTGCGGACTTGGCTCGCCTTCCGAAATGTAGGCCAAGCACCCGGAATTTTCACGGCAGCAGCAGTTCTCCTCCTCAGTTGGCATTAGCTCGCACCGATTGCACGTGCACCAGGTGGAGACGCCGTCCATGCGACATGGTCCAGGCTCTTCATCCGTTGACTGGTCCTCCCAACTGCCGTCCGAATCCCCATCGTTTCCGCGTGCTTGCCTTTCCAGTAGTTCCTCCTCGGTGTACTCGGGCTCGTACATATACGGCATTATTGTAGCCATTGTGTGGTAAAGAAAGTAAAATAATTTACAGAGATGGTACAGGTGTTCACAAGGCCTAGAAGCGGCAAAGGTAGCTGACCAGAGCACAGAAACGAGTCACAGAATACTCAAAGTAACACAGAGAGAGGAATGGAATCGAAAATCTGCTGCTGTGTGTTGTGAAACGGTGTGTTTATACTTATTGAGGAAAGAGGCGTCCTGCCATTTCCATGGCGACACTTCATTAGCTGAGGCGCAGCGATTGTTGACACGAAACGTGCTTTGGCATTGGGAAATGGGCGGTACGCGTCTGCTGATGTCAGGCTCAGGGGCGGGGAATTTGATTTAGTGCCGCAAAAGCAGGTGAGCCAGGGCGATGGGGGAAATGATAGGATTATCAGAAAATGGCGGCTGATTTCGAGTGCGTTAATGGACGAAAAGTCGGGTAAGGTCCATAGGAAAGTTTTCTACGATCTACCGATTTATGCTTAAAAACACATGGCCGAACCATAGGAACAATAAAAAAAAAGTCCCGGAACTATCCTTTAAGGATTTTCTGGTCCCGGTGGCTTGGTGTGGCGCTTAATGCAGCGACAGCCTGCCTCTACTTCTGCCAGAGATGGAGAGCTGCTCTGCGTCTGGGTGTGAGGGGGTGCTTCGGCTCCCGTGCGGGTCTGAATTTTGGCTAGATGCAACTGGCTGGGAGGAGGAGCCTTCCTTTGGCAGCTCATGCTTCCGGGTATTCTTGGGAAGACGTTACTGGGTTGTGCCTGTCCCATCACAGGCTCCAGTAAGGGTACTTGAGGGTATCATGCCGTGCATGGTTTTGCTACGGCAGGGTGTGTCATGGGTCCGGTTTCTCCTAGTACTCAAGTATGCGAGCGTTCAGTAATATGTGTTTCCTTTTCTCTCTCAGTCGTGCGCGGTGGAAGGTGTGTAATATCTGGAATCACACACCTTCTGGCTGTAGTTTTTGGTTTCAGCGCATTTGGTGTTGCTAGCGCCACCTCATTCCCAAAACATTGGTACTGTACGGGAGCAGCCTATGGCGTTGGCATGGCAACTTGGCAACGCTTGGCGGTGTAATGGCCGAAGCACCAGCTTGACCTTGTTTTTTAAAGGAGGGCTGTGCTTCTGCCGTTTTTGCCCCTGCTTTAATGAGTTCCAAACTATTGGCCATGTGCAACATGATACTCTACAAAGGCTGGAAGGAATATGCAGGAGTACCAATAAGTGGAAACGTTTCTTTTTTAAGTCCAGGTGTAAACATACATTTCTGTTCCTCGTGGTGAATTTACAAGTCTAGTCACTGCTTGGATTGCGATGGAATGCGTGAACGTGGATATCTGCCTTTTAAAATCTTTTTGAAACTCATTCTGCTGGTTTCCAGGTGAAATTAAAGGATCCCGTGCCATTGCAGACGGTCCTCGGTGTGGGCTGCCCTCCGTGCTGAAGCCCACTGGCCCGGCCTTGTGGAAAAAGAGGGGGTGTGGGTGACATAATCAGGGGGCGACGCTGGGCCAAGCCACAGCCGGGGGTGCCCCCCTTATAAAGGCGGCCTGCGCTAAGGAGCAGCCTTTTTGGGTCCTGCTCTAAATTTGTGACAGGCTGCGAGGAAGGATGATGCGAGGCGGGATGAAGAGGTAAATGTGGGGGAGGGGCGGGGAATGGGCCTGTTCCCTGTAGTGTTGGCTCTTAAAGCCAGGTGCTTTACATACACCCTTCCTCCACTTGCCTCGTGTTTGAGCGGTTAGTTTGGGCCCACGCATTTCCAGGACGCGTGGCGGTCAGGATATGCTATAATGGAGTATGTGTCTCTCGGCAGTAACGGTGCTTTCATTGTTTACTGACAAACGATATGGCAAAACATGCCCCTAATATAAACACAGAGCACACCACCTGTCACAATTCCGCACGAGGAGCAGTTCTATAATGTGTGCAATCGTTGGAATTTCAACAGTGCAAAGCGTAGCCCGATGTTCGAGGTTCAATGCATGAATCACGATTGTGCGTGATCCTGCTTTTCCTTTCACCCTACGCAGCTCAAAAGCCCTGTAGACTGAACCACGAGAACTGACTTATTTTGACGGCAAGATGTCCCCCCTTTGCAGCGCCTCACCCCACCCCATTTTATTTCAAGTACTTTTTAGCTCAATCCTAAAGTTTGCGCCAACGCACCTCCACAAGATTGCATGGTCGTCTTCCCCTACAGTGCAACAGGATTTTTTATCTTGGCCCCTAAAATCGTGCACACTGGACCCAAGTGCAAATCTCCGATCAGGAAAATACACGCCCACACCCACGCACGGAGAGCAAGGCTCGCAGATTGAAGTGGATGCCACACTTTCACCCACAAGTACAGCTGAATCTTTTGCACCTGCCCATTGTGGAAGTTTTGACTTTTGGACTCATGTTGGTTCACCCCCTCAAATCTTGTCGTTCTCATGCTGGAGTTCCTTAAGCATCACATAATCATGGTGACCATAAGTCATGTTGTGCCCATCTACTACTTGAATCCTGGCTTGCACTTGCTGATCTCTTGTAACATTATGTGTTCAGTACTGACTTCTGCAACTTAATGTGCTCTTTCCACTTGCTAATGTGCTCTATAACACTGTATTTCATCGGCTCTGCTTCTTCCTCTCTTTCACCACACTCACTGCTTCTCAGTCTTCTCTTCCTCTCCCTGTCTTCTCCCTCTTTCCTCTCCTCCTCCCCTCACTATATTGTATTCACTTACTCTATCAGAAATGTCATCAGACCTAGCATATTAATTGCTTGTTTGTTCCTCTCCCCTCTCACCTTTTGTCAATCTCCACCAGAAACGATAGTTGCTTGTTTGTTCTTCTCCCTCCCGCCCCTCTCCCTCAACCTTTGGCATTCCCCTGCCCTTCCAGAAATGTTGTCAGGCCTAGTGTGATAGTCGCTTGTTATGTTCCTCTCCCCTCCCTCACCTTTTGTCAATCTCAACACTACCAGAAATATCGTCAGGCCTAGTCTGAAAGTCGCTTGTTGTGTTCCTCTCCCACCCCCTCCCCCTCTTCCCTCACCTTTTGTCATTCCCCTGCACTACCAGAAATGTTGTCAGGCCTAGTCTGATAGTCGCTTGTTTTGTTCCTCTCCGTCCCCCCTTCCCTCACCTTTTGTCATTCCCCTGCACTACCAGAAATGTCGTCAGGCCTAGTATGATAGTCGCTTGTCTGTCTCATCTCCTACTTCCCCCTTCATCCCCTCCTTATCATTGTCAAAGCTCTTGCACTATTTGAAATGTCGTCAGGCCTAGTACGATAGTTCATTTCACATTCCTAATGTCTCAAGGCCTTGTAAGAATGTCATTGTATTTTCCCTTGCTCCCTCCCTTGCCTTGAAGCACTTTGAAACACATGTGTGTATAGGCGCTTTCCAAATAAACTATCAATATCAAAAACTGAGGACATACCAGAGTTGGAACCCCCTTGTATTGATCGGGAAGGATAGCAAACACCGCCCAGCACAGGTACACCTCAAATCTAAGAACAGTAGCACTGAACACTTACCACGTTTGGTAATAAAGCAGGGCGATTGTATAGAGCGTGCTAAGATAATATAGGTATATAGCTCATGCATGTGCTGGGAATCCATCACTGAAGCTATGGCTGGGTTGGTTTCGGTCTGCGTTGTCCAGGGGGCGCTGCTGGGTGGTCAGGCTTGGGGGTGCTTTCGTGGGCCACTGAAGGAGGCTCAATCGGGAGACCTCGCTCTGTGCTGCCGATCATTTGGAAGCTCGCCTAGGGGTGGTGTTGAGTGAGAGTTGACACCAGGTAGAAGATTAAAAGGTATTTATTAAGTTTACAACAGCAGGCAGCAAACGCACCTGCAGGGTGCAGATGCAATGCTCAACTGACCTGTTCAAAAGATTCAAGTTCTAAATGGAACACATACAGCACACGTAATTAAAGAATGCATATACATCACAATGAACTGTGAGTGGAACGAAACCCCCACTCACTTGGATTTAACTATGAACATAACACACCTCCCTCCTTTCATGCGAAGGGATAAACATTGATATAATTACTCAAGATAAAAGTCTTTGAAACAATTGGGTATTTTCTTTACTCTTTTATTTGGTGCTTCAATGCTGGAGTATGTGTTTTCTAAACTTTCCTTGTCTGATTGTGATTCTCCCTCTCCCTGTTCATCATTGATCTCGCAATCCCTATTGTCTTCAACCAAGATTTCACCGTCAGGATTGATTGTGCTTTTGACCAATCTTGATTTTGACCAGCATTCGCCACCCTCAAGTATGACAACACTTCCACGTATGGCTATAACGTTTTTTGGACCTAGAAATGTACTTTCCGTACATTTCACTCCAAAGCGTGGATTTTTTATCAGCACTAAATCTCCCTCAGAATACTTCACATCTTTAACTCTGAAAGTAGTATTAAATCTTTGTCTGTATTCATTTTGGGCATCAGTGATTAAGTTCATTATTTTCTGTCTGTCTACTTCTACACATCCAGCCACTTCTAACCATCCTGGGCATAATCTTGTGGCTGGTTGCCGTCCTTTCAAGGACACAAACGGTGACATTTTGGCAATGGAATGTGGTGTAGTGCGATAGCTCCAGACCATTTCCTTTAACAACTCCGACCACTCTAAACCAGAACCAAGTGCCAATTGAATACCACATTTAATAAACCTATTAGCTCTTTCCACTAATCCATTTGCCCTTGGATGGTACAATGCGGTTCTTAGGTGTTTGATCCCAAATCGCACTAAGAATTCTTTCATCTTCTGTGAGCAGAATTGCACCCCATTATCGGTGAAGATTTCTGAGGGAAAACCTTCTCTATAAAAGACTTCCTCAAAAAATGCAACTAATTCATTTGTAGTGGCTTCTCTTGGGGCTTTCCATTGTAACCATTTGGTGTGATAATCATTTAACACCCCCATGAATTTAAACCCATCATCCAATCCCTGCATGGGGCCAATTATGTCAACGTAACGTTTCTTCCACGGCTCACTAGGGACTTGAACAGGACTAAGGGGAACTTCTCTGACAATCTTTCCTTTGTCTGCATTTCCACATTCTTTGCACCCCTGAACTTTCTTCTCTACCACACTGTCCATACCAGGCCACCAATATGATTGTCTCAAAAGCCTTTTGGTCCCATTGATCCCTAAATGACCCTGGTGAGCCAGGTCGACTAAATGGGATCTAATGCTCGAAGGGGGAACTATTTTGGAACCCCTCCTCAATTTTGCCCCATCTTCAGACAAACTTAGTTCCAACTTGACTTCATAGAAATGATCAAAGCTTCTATCTAATGCATCTCTGCTGGGCCATTCGTCCCTTGTCCATTCTTTCACTGTAGACAGTATCGTGTCCCCTGTATCTGCCTCAAGCCATTTCTCCTTTCCCACGGCACACGCTGCCATATATGAAATAGTCATGTCTCCCTAATTGACCATTCCTGAGACGTTTTCAGCATGTTCCGTAGGGAGTCTAGATAGGCAATCAGCCACTACATTATCTTTGCCAGGTATGTAGCTCATCTTAAAATTATAACCTTGTAATCCTACCATCCATCTGGCGATCCTCGGGGAACCCTTAGCCCAATCACTGCTACTCAATAATTGTACTAATGGTTTGTGATCTGATTTTATTAGGAACTCCTGCCCCCAAAGAAGAAATTTGAAATGCAGGATGAGCCAGAAGACAGCTAAAGCTTCCCTCTCTATTACTGAGTAGTTACATTCAGCTCCTCTCAAGGGCCTTGAAGCAAATGCAATTATATGTGTTTCCTTCCCTGAATCTACTTGGCAAAACGAAGCCTCCAAACCTGACAGACTAGCATCCACCATAAGGACTGTATTCCTACCACTCACACAACCACCCAATGAAGGGGCTTTCGATATACCTTCTTTTATGGCAGTGAATGCCGCTTGACAGGCAGCAGACCATCTGAAGCTTACTACTTTTTTTCAATAGGTTCCTTAAAGGTGAAGAAATGGTGGCAAATTTGTCTATGAATTTGTGGTAGAACTCTGCCATCCCCATGAAAGATCTAAGCTGATCTTTGTCAGTGGGAGCAGAGACTCCACAAATATTCTCCACTAGGATGGTTTTTGGTGACACACCTTGACCAGACACTACATACTCCACCTCCCTGAGAGCAATACAACATTTCTTCCTATGTACTGTAAGACTAGACACTTTCAGCCTTTGCAACACATTCCTCAGCACACAATCATGTTCACCTTCAGAACCAGCATTAATCAGTATATCATCTTGAAATATGGTAACATTATTGAGACCCTTGAGTATTTCCTCCATGACTCTCTGAAACACTGAAGCAGCCGATTCCAATCCAAAAGGCATTTACAAGTACTTCAAAGTACCTTCAGGTGTAACAAAGGCTGTGACATGTTGACAGCTGTCGGACAAAAGCACTTGATGATAAGCTGCGGATAGATCAATTACCAAGAACCAACTAGGTTCTCCTAGAGTAGGGAGGGTCTCCGATATCATGGGTAGCAGGTGTCTCTCGATGAAGATGTTCTTGTTGAGATCTCTGAGATCAACACAGAGCCTCAAACTCCCATTACTTTTGGTGATAAGTACTACAGGAGAGAGCCATTCAGTGCCCTCGATGCGCTCAATAACGTCCTTCTGGGTCAAGTCCTCAAGTTCTTCATGAAGTTGTTGCTGCAATTTCAGGGGCACGGGTCTCACTTTGTGTACCACCAGTTGTGAATTCACCTTCAGTCTTATATCGTGTTCAAAGTTGTTCAGTTTTCCAAGTTTTGAAGTATAAACTTCAGGAAACTCCTTCGACCATTTGTCCTCAATTTCTGCAATTGTCATCGGTTCTGCAGGACTGGCTTGAATGCGGACAACTAATTTTCTTTGTTCGTCCCAACCCAAGAGCGACGCTCCATTCTTTGCAACTAATATTTCTGCAGAACATTTTCTTCCCTTGTATGACACGCTTCCGTGGAATTCACCAATTAAAGTAATGGTGGATTCTCCATAGCCGCAAGGCTGGACTCTGGCAGGGACGAGGATATCGGGATCTTTACCAAGAGCATTTCTGAATGTATCTTCAGAAATTATAGTCCAAGGGGAGGCCGAATCCACTTTCATTTTGAGATGACACCCATCAATCAAAAAATGGTCAATTGGCCCCTTGAAATCACCAGACACAGCATAAATGTGAAATATATGCCTTGCGTTCTTTTCTTTAATTGGTGGTCCTTCTGGCATCCTACTTGAAGGTTGGTTGGCCACTTGGTTTTCCGGGTCCCTTTGCTCTACAGCATTGATAGAGGATTCTCTGCACATATTTGCAAAAATACCTTTTCACTTGCATCTGTAACAGTCTGCAAACCTTGCTGGGTACGTGGGAAAGTTTGCTGAGTGTTTGGGGTTGCCACACCTGGAACACTTTTGATTCCACCACTCTTTTCTTGTAGTTGTTCTCATTTTAGGCATCACAGTGCACACACTTTGTGCAAGGCTTTGTGTGGATTGCTTATCTATTTTCATGACTCTCATATATTGGGAGGTCTGTTCGATGCTGCGGGTCAATTCCACGGCTTGCTCCAAAGAAACATCTTTAGCAAGTAGTTTTTCCTGCACTCTGAGACTGTTTGTGCATCGTACCAATTGATCTCTAATGAGAGAGTCAGTTAGGTCGCCAAAGTCGCAAGTGTGACTCAAGGTCCTCAATGATGCCACATAGGATTCCACGGATTCAGCACTATCTTGGGCGCGCTGAAAGAACTTGTGTCTCTCAAACGTTACATTCTTTTTTGGTTCAAAATGTTCCTCGATTTTCTTTATAGCTATGAGGTACTCATCAGCATCGCCGGCACCCTCCTCATCACCATGTGTGAGACCATCGAACACAATGCGCCCTTTGGGCCCTAAGTTGTGAAGGAGTAGAGCTTTTTTTCTCGCAGAGCTGTATCTGTCTCCTCCAATGGCTACAAATAGTTCTCAAACATTTTGATCCATCTGTCCCATCTCAATGGAGGGCGGCCTGGTTCCGAAAGGAAAGGCGCAGGCGGAGGAATTGCTGCAGCCATATTATAGATTTCACAGGGAGTGAGTTTGTGTATACAGTATCCAGAAATAAAGATCTGTAGATGCTTGGAAGGTGCCTATCACGTCTTTGGAATGTTTATGTGGGAGGATTGTTCGCTCAGAATGTCACTAATTACTCCATGTGGTGATCCTGCAGGCTATATTTCTCAAACTGTGTCAATGATTATGACATCACAATGGGACCTTGAAGCTAAGCAGAAGTCCTTCTTTCAAGGTGCAGTAAAACGTTCTAAACAAAAGTCTTTGTGCCGTCACAATGGGCTTGAAGGCATCGGCTCTCCAGCTGCCATGACTGCGTTGGCTACGCGGGTTGCCAGGCAACTATCGCGCAATGCGATCAACAATAACAAATAGCCTATCAGTAAAGGCTGGGCCCGCCTGCGCATTGCGCGATTACATAGGAGGGGGGCTGGATTCCCAAAAATGCGTGCAAGGGTCTATGAGCACACCGGTACTCGATGTGCAGGGGCTCTTCACAGCCCAGAGACCTGCACCCCTCAAGCGTGGCACCCCCACTCTGACGTGCTACTGTAGTGGCCGCGGCGTCTGCTTCCTGGATTGCTGGGGTGGCGGCCGCTGCGGAAACTGAGCCGCTAGCGCTCTGCACGGCACTCCTTGCGGGTAGGGAGTAGCGGCGCTCCAAGGGCACAGCAGCGTGGCGCCGGTGCTCTGGGCTCAGGCTCCTTTAACTGCAGGCTCGATGACGGGCAAATCAGGATGCGGGAGCGTAGGCTGGCTGTAGCAGATTCAAGACATATGGGTCGTCCTCGTCGCCAGTGTTGAGTGAGAGTTGATACCAGGTAGAAGATTAAAAGGTATTTATTAAGTTTACAACAGCAGGCAGCAAACGCACCTGCAGGGTGCAGATGCAACGCTCAACTGACCTGTTCAAAAGATTCAAGTTCTAAATGGAACATATACAGCACACGTAATTAAAGAATGCATATACATCACAATGAACTGTGAGTGGAACGAAACCCCCACTCACTTGGGTTTAACTATGAACATAACAGGTGGCTGCAAATGGCGTTGGATTTGGGACTGTTTTGTGGGGGTGCGGCAGTGCAGTGGGGTTCTGCATTGATGGGCACAGGCAAGGAAATGTGTTCATTAGTCTGGATAGCTTCCTTTAATAGCAACGCACGGGATTGCAGGTAGTGGGATATGTGTTCTAGAATTATTGTATTTACCACTGTAAATTAAATGATCATTTGAAGTAACAGCGCAGATGTACTACTGAAGCGGATAGTGCAATAACAGTGTATGGTACAACAGTGCTGCGAGTGTTTTAGGAGCGGTGCTGTCTGCGAGTGTCACAAGCGGCGTGCAACTCTCCCCCCCCCCCCCCCGCCCCCCCTCTCACCCCGATTTTCTCTTGCACTGGAAACAGAGAAAAGGTCTGTATACTTAAGGTACTGTGGGGGTGGGGAGGGCCATGGGATGCAGTGGGGAAGGGAAGCAGAGGAATACTTTGGGGTGGCTTCCTGGTTCCCCCCAAAGGTGGCCCGTCTGTTGTACTGGTATAGGTAGTCTCCATGTCAATGAGGGATCAATAATCCCAAATTTGAGCACGGAAAAGGAAAACATTCTGTAATGATTATGCATCGGGTGGTCGCCTAAATGTGGCAGTGCACGGTGACCACCGCACCTATAAAATATAAGTGCACTTGCAGTGTGCAGTTGATCCCGATGTCGAGATTTGCTGGGAGCAAGGCGGTGGGCGAAGGGGGCGGGAGGGTATTTTGAGTGTTGTCCAAGAGAGTGCGGGTGTACTCGCATTGCATTCTGGGCATCGTAGTTTCTGTTCAGGGAAGGGCAGTACGTTGCCTTTTGTGGTGGGGACATTTCGGTTGGGGTTGCTGGAACGGCGAGGTTGGGGGGTTTCAAAAACTGAAATGCATAACAGTTTTTTCTACTCTTGAGATAAGTATTGGTGTCAACTAATGGCAACGGTAGAACTTCGATTCACGGAATGCAATGTCATGTGGTCAGGAAAGGAAGGAGTGTGCGATGCAAATCTTTCCTCCCGAGATTCACGCTGTCCTGCTTGGGTCCCCTCGGGTACACGAGCAGGTCTGTGCTGTCACAGGGCTCCGGGCATTGGGTCATCCTGTTGCTCCACTCACGGGCTCGCGAAACCCAATCTGCCCTCATTTGTCAGAGCGTACAGGGCTCACTTTCCGCTGCATTCTGGGGCTTGTAGTCAATGTGCCATGGCTTCACCATACGTGTGCCAAAATACAGCATACTCTGCTCATTGTCATAATCTGCTTTGTCATCACTGGGACAAGCATGTTTTTATAGTGGCAATGTTGGCATACCTCATTGAGACCAGCCTCATGACTGCCAAACTTAACCCAATTAGATCCCAGAAAACAATTAAGACAGAGATGCGTTAATTTATTAATTTATAAAAGGAAGTCTGGTGGATGCGGGTGGAAGCTACACCCAATTCATACACCGGCAGAGGGGCAAACCAGGGATGAAAGGCTTGTCGTATTTGATAATCGAAGTCCTATTTAAAAATCCTGTACCCTGCAAACTCCAAACCCGACACAAATACCAGAATGCAATTGGGGATAAGTACAAGCTGCGGGAAGGGAAACATTCAAGCACTGTCCGTTCCCAGCTCGCAGCTAGGCAGACACACGCAGAGCACCTGTGGCGCTGCAAACACATTTCTTCTATCGTTGGCAGCGCCTGTCTTAAGCATGATGGACGTTAGAGTTTCCGTTCAAGGGAATGGCGTGCTGATCCTTGCTGATTGAATATGTGCATCAAGCTTAGGTGTGCTGGAGTCATTAGGTATAAAGTAAACTGCGATGCCCTACGTTTTATGCTGAATGTTTTTACATAAAATATTTAATTTTCAGTACATGGGGCCCGACCCCACACAAATTCATAGTATGCAGGTGCTAGTCCTACGCCACGGCCTACAAGCAGAAGGCTCTCCTGGCAGGGAGAACAATTGCCTTTAGTCGCCCTAGCATGCCCTCTTCGGGGGCGGGCCCTCCAAAGTGCAGCCCTACGGTCAAGTGATGACCTCAGTCCAACATGCCACCGTCCACGGATAGAGAACACTCCTACTAAGGAGCCAAACCCGCTCGAGCAGCAACCTCCGAGACGCGCGCAGGAGTTCGGGTCCGGGACGGGGATCCCCAGCACAGAACAGAACGCTGCCGGCTGAATCCTCAGGGCCAGTATGATTGTGGCACTATGGGAGTGGATGCGGCATGAGCGATGCTTAGGAAGGGCTTATAGGGGTGGCCTAATACTGGGGGTCCAGCGACCAGATAACTGGGGGAAACTCTCTGCCGCCGGCTACCAGCAGAGAGTCATGGTGGAGTCACATGTCGTTCCCATCAGAAAGCACTGGCAGATACCGCAAGGAGACTGTGCAGCCATCAGCTTCGAGAGAACAGCACCCAGGAGTTTTAGACTCGGGGGAGAACCTGTGTAGTGGGGAGGGCATTGGGGCTTGGAAGACCTTCCAACCCAAACCGCGGTGGGAGGGCGGTTTGTGGAGCCTATCGAAGGAGAATGATAGAAAACTGCAAATCTGAAAAAAGGGAAGGGAGATGAACAAAGAGAGTTAGGGGAAAATAGGGCTCGGGGCAACAAGGAGTAATCTAGGATTGGGGGTAGGGAGGAAATGGGGATTGGAACCTGTAAAGAAGGTTGAAAAGGGTGGGGGGTAGGAAAGAATTGGGGAACGGAAGGGATCAGCATATCGTGGAGAACTGGGAATGCAAAGGATGGGGACATTGCAATGCAGTGGGAATTGGGCCAAAGAGGAGCAGGGAATGGGAAAAATAGGGGAGGACCGCTAGGAGCTAGGAATGGTATCAAGATGTGGAAGGTAATGGCTAATGGGAGCTGGGGGGAAGGTAGCAACAGGGATTGGCCATGGTTGGGGAAGGAATGTGGAAAAAGCGATGGAGCTGGGCAATGCGAGAATGGGGGTGGCAGAGTTGATGGGAGGAGAGGTTTGGACAGCACTGGGTTGGAGAAGAGTCGCAAAGAGAAAAGGGAAGAACGCGAGGGGAACAGGAGAACCAGTATGGGAAATCTAAGATTACAATGGGAAGGTTAAGGGGGAAAGTAAGTTCATATAGTGGGAAAGTAAAGTGACAAAGTGGGGAAGTCAAGTGATAACTAAAGTGGGAAATTGGAAAAGCAAAGTGGGAAAGCAAAATGACAAAGTAAAGGGGACAAAGTAAGTGGCCAAGTCAATTGAAAAAATAAAGTGGCCCAGCCAATTTAAAAAGTAAAGTGAAAAAGTAAAGTGAAAAGTGAAGTAAAAATGGCCAGGGGTAGAGAGGGACGGCTAGGGAAGATGGGCCCCCAACAGGGTCCTCAAGGACCTTAAAGGGTGGGGTAAGGATGCCACACTCAGCGACGACTCCTGGCAGTGAAACAAAATACCTGTAAGATAACTCCTCACTTTTTGACCCACCATGCACCCTTTAAAGTATTATTGAGAAAGAATGACTGGTTTAAATAGCCCCTTGATTATTTGCTGTGGTTGGGCCCTCTCTCCAATCACTCTCTTGCAGTACTCTGTTGATACAAGGCCAGACAGCAGGAGGAAAGGATGGCCAACCGTCTTGTAATTTGCAGGACTTACCCGTATTGATGGGTTTTGTCCCGCACCTTCTGTGGGATGCCAAAAGTCCCACCTTTGTTTTCCCTGGCCCGATGAAAGCCTTTCTGCTCTGAGCTCACACTTCTTTATGATATCCCAGGTCAGCAGAACGTCTCTTGCTGTGTCCGTGCAGCACCTTAAAACAATGCTCTGTGTGAAGCGAGCATTACAATGGGATCAATGAGTCATTTATGGGAGGGAGGGGGGTACTGTTAGCATGGACTTTTGTCGCTTAAGAAATGTGAATGGAGGTGATGAGAAATGCGAAGGGTGTATAATAAAGCATGCTGTGTGTGAAAAAAGACTGGTTTTAAAACCAAAGTGAGATGTGTTATGTGTCACATTACTTTGCCTGGTGCTGCTGTGGCATTCCATGCAGGATGGAGAAAATAAAACGAAAGCATACTCATATTATTCTACATGTTTCCATGTTATTTTGTATTGTGTTAATTTACTTTGTTATAATATGCTAGTTTATTATGTTATGTGTGCTATTTTTAAAGCATTTCTTTAAACAAATCCTCAATAATATTTATGTCAACAAACATGGAAAGATATGTGGTTGACTGCTTTAATTGCTTACATCCCATGTTTACCCCCCAAACAAAGGGTGTGATGCTTGGCACATCATTTAATCTCACTGCGTCTTTTATTGGCGTCCATGTAAGCAATTCAATTCATACCTTATTTTATTTTAAGCTATTATAAAACATCCTTGATCATGGTTTAATGACTACAAAATAGCCTCATATATAATATTAGTAGTGGCTGTGACTTCCCAGCCAATGGCAGGGCTCGAAGTGGGGGCATTACCATATGGTAATACTGCTGCTCTGAGACTCCTTAGGGCTGGAGGCACCATCCCCCAACTCACCACCCTGCCCCTCCTGTGCCACTTACCTTCTCTTTTCTAGTCATGATCGGGAGTGGACGCAACGAGAACACTACTGTTCCTGGCACGTCCGCTCCGATCTGTGAAACGCTGCCGTTGAAAGGGAGACAGGACTACCCTTCTCCCGTTCCTTGGTGGCTATTTTTTTCCCTACTCCTGGAATTATTCTATTAGTACCCCGGTCCAACGGGCCAGCGAACAAATATTAATAAGCCCTTCACGGGGAGGGGGGAATTACCAGATGCAGTAATGCCCCCCCCCCAGCTCTGGGCTTATTGCTTAAATAGTGTCATTCATGTATTTCACACCACAAAGTTATATGGCACTCAGCTTACTCATGTCAACCTACTCAAAATCACTTCCCATCTTGCCTCCAAGTATGAAAGACTAATGATGCTTCTTGCAGTGCCCTTTCTGTGAATTCACTTATGTTGGTGTCACCGCGTATGCACATTCGGATGTTTACATATATTCTGCCCCACAGTGCCTGAACAGAGCGCAAAGAAATGCATGTATAATGGTCATACAGTTTTTTGTGCTGTGTACGTGTTAAAATGTCATCTACCGTA
This sequence comes from Ambystoma mexicanum, assembly GCF_040938575.1. NCBI lineage: Eukaryota > Metazoa > Chordata > Amphibia > Caudata > Ambystomatidae > Ambystoma > Ambystoma mexicanum. The sequence goes on from NC_090922.1 coordinate 1,480,713,899, forward strand.
ATGTGACAAAAAAGTGGTTGAGAGGGGTGGGGGCACGAATGACACTGTATGCACACTGCAGGCTGCTACTGATGCGCTACCTCATCTAAAGTGTCCTGCAAAGCCATTCAGCAAAGTTTGCCATCCAGCAGGAGGAGCCATTGTGCTGCCCTGCCTGTGAAATATGCCACACAAAGTTTGAGCTCTAGGGCTGGGGATCCTCTGAAACGTTAATACTGCATTAGAGTTGTAAAATAGACACTTTACCTATCCCAGACTGTCCCGTTATTCCCAGATCATCCAGCAAGGGAAGCTTGGTCACTGCTAGTGCTGTACTAAGAAGTGAAAGCAGCTCAAGCTGCCTGGCCCACCAACATGGCGCCCAATGTTGTAGCATTGTTTGAGTGAAGGAAGCGCTCTAGCTCTATGCGGAACCTTTGGGATGATTCGCTGGTGGCAGCGATGACCCTCCCTTCCCCAATCCCAGCTGCCGATATTAGTTGGTCGCAGCGGCAAAAAAGACAGACGAGGGAGTCCCGCCCTTCACGGGAAACTCTTCTTTAAAGTATGGTAGACTCGCAGCGGTTAGAAGCAATATTTACATACCTAGAATCCTTTGCAAACCCTGTGCATATTCTCAACACCGTATACATTTTCCATCTTAATAAAGCCGGATATTTAGCATCTGAAGTACTGGAAAGTTTACACCATTATCAATGCTGTAATGTGTAATTTGGGCGCTAGCACTCTTATATTGAAAGGTTACAGATCTTTCTTCAGCCCCCTGGACTAAACTGTCTGTGTACTAGTAGGACTGTATTGTTGTCTTTTGTCGCTTCGTCACTTGCACTTCGTGTGGCAGTGATTACCGACAATCGCAATTTTTGGAACACTTTCCTTCTTGAGGAGAGTACTTTCTAAAGTATGAAAAAAGAATTGAATTTTGGGTGGATCTCACCTTTTCTGAACTTTCCGAATGATTATTCATTTTAAAGGTCCCGCGTTCACTACTGGCAAAATCAGAACGCCATAGAGGAGAACAGTGCTTCAAGATTGGGCTACATTACCGCCACATCATTCTTCCTCGTGCCAGTACTTACTTGTGAGGCCCCCAACCTCCCCATCAGGAAGTTCCACTGTTCCACTGCCCCACTCCCTCTGAGAGCATAACACAAACCACATGGTGTCAGTTTTTATTTTCCTGCCACCTGGCAGGATCTACAGGTGGGTGGTTGGGCTGGCTGCTGCTCCATTTTTCCTCTCTCTGCTGAGCATGGAGAGGCAACTGTTGTTGGCCTCCCTTCCTGCATTCCTTGCTGAGCCATGGGTGTGCTGGAGTGGGGATGGCTGCCTCCTGGGCCTTCCTGGGCCAATGATTTAGGATGTTCTGGTCCCGGTGGCCTAGTGTGGTACTTCTTGCAGGGGCAACCTGCCCCTACTACTGCCCGGGATGGAGAGCTGCTCAGCGTCCTGGCGTTGTTAAGTGGGGGGCGCTTCGGCTCCCATGCGGGTCTGAGCTGTGGCTAGATGGTGCTGGCTGGTTGGGAGGAGGACCCTTCCTTCGGCAGCTCACGCTTCCAGGTTTTCTTGGGAAGACGTTACTGTGGTGTGCTTGTCTCATCACAGGCTCCAGTAAGAGTGCTTGAGGGTACCATGCCGCGCATGATTTTGCTACGGCAGCTTTGGCAGGTAGTGCAGGAAGCGTCACAGGTCCAGCTTCTCCTAGTACTCAAGTATGCAAGGGTTTGGTAATATGTGTTTCCTTTTCTCTTTCAGTCATGCGTGCTGGATGTGTGTAATATCTGGAATCCACACACCTTCTGGCTCAAGTTTTTGGTTTAAGCGCATTTGGTGTTGCTAGCGCCACCTAATGCCCAAAACATTGTTACCGTAAAAGATAAAGGAGAAAGGGGAGTTCGGGAGCAGCCTATGGCATTGGCATGGCAACTTGGTGACGCTTGGCGATGTAATGGCCAAAGCAGGAGGGCTGTGCTTCTGCAATTTTCGCCCGTGCTTTAATGAGTTCCAAACTATTGGCAATTCGCAACATGATACTCTGTGAAGACTGGAGGGAATTTGCAGGAGTACCAGTAAGTGGAAACGTTTCTTTTTTAAGTCCAGGCGTAAAAATACATTTCTGTTCCTGCGATGGAATGCGTGAATGTGGATATCTGCTTTTTAAAATCTTTTTGAAACTCATTCTGCCGGTTTCCAGGTGAAAAGCTACTTTGAAAACTGATGGGCCCAGGGAGAAGCCTAACTCTGTGGCTGAGGGAGTTTGCTGCATGTTTGCCCCCAGCCATAACAGCTTTTCAGCTGCACCGGCATGTGGGTAAATGACTGCCGTGCCAGTTCTCGCCATTGGGAAGACTTGGGTTGCCTTATAATTGCTGGAAACGTGCACACAGCTAAAGCGCAAAGTAGATCTGAAATCTTCTGGCATTGGAGTGGGCAACAGATTTCAGGGTTTTCTGCCCCCTATGTTCCACTGAGCTACTTACGGTCAGGGAGAGAATGTTAATAGCCACAAATGTGTAATGGCTGTCGGAGCCTGTGCAAGAGAACTTGTCCCTCCTGCTCAGTTGAATCTGATTGACAGGGCCCATTGCCAGATGACATTTTCTGCATCCTGGAGTAGTCGTAACAGGGGTTACTAATACCAAATCTAAGGGCGCTTATTTCATCAATGTTGGTATGAGGGAAATTCTTACAGGCACTTTCATGTGGCAGGGCCTCCGATCCCCTCCACAGCCCCAAACTACCTTGCCAGTTCGGTACAGAAGAAAGCATGAGGTGAAAACTGATGCAATATTTTTTTTTTTTAGTTCGTTTGACAATAAACTTTTTTCGCAACCACAAGTCAAAGTCACAACAAAGAAAAGGAAGAAGAATAATGTCCATAATCCTTCTACTAGTTAAAACCTCAGTTCTCACTAAGATATTCAGTGACCGATTCATGGAACAAATGTGTGCCGAAAAACGTGGCGCGAGCGTGTGCGCGTGCGATTAATGGAATGCCCTGCGAGTGTTCTCCACGGGATGTGCGCTAAATCCGTGCGTGGCGCACACGGGCACACACGTCATTGCAACATCCAGAACACCATGCGCGACGTGCACAGCGAAAGCACACAACGTTAGCGCACACACCAAAAAGGGGTCGGAGCACGGGGCGGAACGCGCGGAATGGGGAACAATGTGTGAAAATAAGGGCGTAACTGGGGAAGTACTTCTGGGAAGTACACGGAACGCCCACACGCACGCGAACCACACGTATTCATGGAACCGAATAAGGGAAACCCGCCCACGGCCAAAGAGACGCACAGGCCTAAACACGTCCGCCACACGAAGGCAGGCGGTAGCGTCCCTGCGCATTACAAAAGTGCACGCAAACAACAAACACGTATATACAGCTACGATGAATGTCCCATTCTGTGGCCCCCTAGGAGAAATGACGTGTCACTCAATGCTCAAGCATCCCAAAAAAGCAAGAAAAAGAGATAAGCGACCCCTGTAGCCCATGAGCATGTAAAAAAACACATGCAGTACGCTTTGGCAGCCAGGAACACAAAAAATACGTATGTGATCAACACGCAGGCTAGTATGCCCGAAAAAAAGGGGTACATGACTAACAGTGACAGCCGCATTATGAAAAATAGCGTGTGCGACTCACCGTCTGCCTTGCGTGTAGAAGAAGAATGTGTAGCCAACACCCATATCAAAAGAAGAAGTACGTACTGTAGCCGCTGTGAAGTAATCGCGTGTGAACCCCAACGCCTGGAAAACACACACACCGCTTTCCACGAAAAGCACATACAGAGCGATGGAAACCCACGTGGGACCTTCAACCCGTGCCAGGGAAACGTCTGCATGCTTGTTACGTCACCTACGCGCTTACGCGCAAAGGCCCTTTCCTCGGAATTCATGCAAACGTGCTGTTTTTCACGTGCCAAATCACTCCGTATCAAGCTGGCCACGCGACAACACACGGAAGACCACGCTGTTGCCCAGAAAGCCGAATTACTGCCCCCCAGAGCCCCGAGCAGCCTCCCACGAGCCATCTGCTGCTGCCTGCCTGCCTGCTGCCACCGTGCCCTGCCATTTGGTGCCTGCACATCTGCCATCTGCAGGGGTCCAGTTGCTGTGACCACCCCTGCTGGAACAGAAGACTGCCGACTGGTGTTCCATCACTCCGCAGCCCAGCCCCAGGACCCAGTTTCCCACCCACACCTGCCTCGGGGGTTGCCATGACCGACAAAACACCTTCCGGCACCAGTGGCAACCCCCCAGCAGAGAGGCAGAGGGCTACTAGCTGCAGTGAAAAGGAAGTTGGTATCCTGGTGGAGCAAGTTCTGGGGCATTATGACGCCCTCTTTACACCATCGCGCGCTGACAAGGAAGGACGGAAGAGGATCTAGAAGGACATAGTGGGTGCCATCAACGCGGAGGGGTGGCACACCGCGACATCAAACACGTCCAGAAGCGCTGGGAGGACTACAAGTCCAGGACCCTCAAGAAGGCCCTCTTGGAAGCAGCGGATGCAGTGGGGCGCCGGGCCCCGCTTACCACCCAGCAGATGAGGGTCCTGGACCACCTTCGCCCAGTGCTTCACCACCAGATCCTTAGGATGCAGGCCCGTCTGGAGTCGAGCGGTAAGTGGACATGTATTCACGTTTAAAACAGTGCATGTTGCAGTGTGCTGGTAGTTAGCTACTTGGCTGCATGTGTGACATGGGTCATGCATGGATGTGTGTGTGCAGGGACATGATGGTGCTGCATGTGAGTCCAGTCAGGCGTGACCCACATGGATGGTGTATGTGTTACAATGCATTATGCGGAGCAGCATGCAGAATAGACACATGTATGCATGCCTGTGTCTGTACATTGACATGTTTGAGGTGTGAGAGATGTGTGCTGCTGTCATGGACATGCATGATGTACATGTCCATGTGTCCGAGTAGTGTGTGCGGCATGGATGCATGACACATGTCTGTGACGATGTGTTGATTCACTGATACAGCCTACTCATCCTTGTATCCACTGTGTCTGTGGGTATACAGGGCCAGATGCATGACCCTCCGGTGATGCGTGTGCATGTGATCAGCATGTCCCGTGATGTATGTGCGTTTCAGCCCACCATTGGATGTTACTACGGTGCGGTGGACATGGATGCAAATGTTTGTTGCATGTGCCATGCCGGTTCCTGCATGTGTGTAGCATGCACTGACCCATTTGTTGTTGGGAGACATGATGGAAGTGACGTTTGACAGTGCCACTCATGTGCTATTGCTTTAGTACCCTGATGCTTGTGTTCAATGTCTCCCTTTACACAGCGGCGAGTGAAGAAGAGGGCGGAGATGGCACTGTGGAGGAAATCGGCAGGGATGCCTCCACCGGCTGGCGACGCAAGGCCCAGTCATCCTCCCAGGAAATTCCATCATCCGGGAGCGAGGGGACTGGTGCCGTGTCTGCCACTACATCTGCAGCGGAAGGGGCGGATGAGCCCCTACAGGGGCTTGCAACGGTGGAAGACAGTGCGGAGCCATCCATGCTGGTGGTGTGTATAGAGGAGGAGGCGGCCGCTACAGAGCCGCACATGGGGCCTGGTGGGGGTGGTACCACTGGTGCAAGTGGTGCAGTCCAGGGGCAGGAGGCAGCACAGGTCGCCGCGGAGGTGCCTGTGCATGTCTCTGTCCCTGACACTGTGACTGCATCACCATGCACCAGCAGGGATGTTCCGTCCCAGGCCTGTCCGCAGGAGTCCATCCTGATTTGTGTCGCGTTGCGCACACGTGACATTCGTGATGACGTGCGTGCCTCCTGGGGGGACCATGCACGTCATCACGAAGAGCTGTGTGCCAACGTCGCCCAGTTGAGAGGGTCCATGGTCGGGGGTTTCCTCCATGTGTCGGCCAGTTTTGCGAGCTCTCCTCCTCTGTGCACACTATACGCCAGTCGTTCTCCGTGCCGTCTTCCGGCCCAGATGCCACCAGGGCCCCCTGTGGATCTGCCCCAACCAACGCAGCCAGCCAGGTGGAGATCCCATCCCTGCTGCAGCCGGGAGTCAGAGGTCCAACAGGGGTGGCCACCCCACCAACTGGATCCCAGCGGATGGAGGATGTGCCGGCATCATCGGGCAGGGCACGTGCACGACGGCGCCGGCGGATTCCATCAGCCTGGATGCCGTTGTGGTGGCAGAGGCAGTTGCCTCGGAGGCAGCAGCAGACTCAGCGTGGGAGGCATCATGGCTCGGGCCATAAACACCCCAGGGGCAGGCATCGGCCGAGGGGCAGGAGGACCCCGGACTCGGAGTGTCTTCCGTGTGGCAGTGGTTGGGCCGGCAAATAGATGCGTAGAGGCAGCAGGCGGAGAGGGCATGACTCAGGATGGTCAGGGCGGAGAACTCCATGCACTGGGATTTGAGGCAGGCAGAGGGCCTTGAGGAAACTCGCAGGGAGTTGAGGGATTTCATGGCTGCATCCCTGCAAGACCTCGAGTCCAGGAAACAGGCCCGCCTCCGGAACATCGACGTGGAGTTCGATGATGCCCTGGGCCGGAACATCAAACAATGAGCTGTGTGACTAGCCTGCCGCCTTTGTAAATAGTTATGTAGTTGTAGGTTTCCTTTATTTATTTTTTCCTTTGGGGCGCATGGACTATGCCCCACCTTTTTGTTAATAGTTATTTATTAGGTAGGTTTTTTCTTAGGTTTCCTTTGGATTGTTGGGCACATGGACCCTTGATTGTTACATTGCATATAGTTATGGACCTGATTTTACATATTTATTTTTACCATGGATGAATGGTTTTGTTTTTATTTTGACTTTGGATTTGGTGTTATGGACGGACACTTTGGAGACATTTTTCTTTGCATTTTATTGATTTCACCATTAATATTTTTTCCTTCATTTCGGACATTCTTTTATTTATCATTTCTTTCTTGTGTAATTTCGTTTCATTCATTCATTTTTGTATATAATACATTTTATTTTTTACTTCATTTGTGTGGTCTTCTCTCATTGGTTTTGTGCATTTCACAAAGTGGGTTTTCTCAGTCATGTGTCGCCATTGTGTGGGTCTGACGGACTTGTACTCATGCGTATACTGATTAATTGGGATCTATCATGACATGGGGATTTCAATGTGGAGTGGATGGAATGCTTGGTTGGGTGTTTGGACTGGGGTGGCGTGGGGTGGGATTTGGGTGGCCATAAGGGCCATGGAACTGGTTTGTGACGACGTATTGGGTCAGGGACATAAATCAGGGCCTGCTGGCAGGTGACCATCACTGGGGGTGGGGTAGGGTGGGGACATAAATCGGGGCCTGCTGGCAGGTGCCCGTCACTGGGTGTGGGGTCGGGGACATAAGTCGGGGCCTGCTGGCAGGTGCCTGTCACTGGGGGTGGGGTCGGGGACAGAAGTCGGGGCCTGCTGGTAGGTGCCCATCACTGAGGGTGGGGTGGGGATATAAGTTGGGGTACACGTATTCAGAGCGGTGCGCGTGGAGTTTTACATGTGATTGGCCTGGCGTGAGCGGGGTACGTGTATTGCAAGGGGTGCGTGTGGAGTTTTACACGAGATTGGCCTGGCGCCAGCGGGGTACGTGTATTCGTAGGGGTGCGCGGGGAGTTTTACCCACGATTGGCCTGGAGCGAGTGTGCTACCTGTATTCTGGTGGTGCACATAGAGTTTTACATGTGATTTCACTGGCACGAGCGGGGTACATGTATTCCGAGGGGTGCGCGGGGAGTTTTACATGTGTCTTCGTGGGTGGGGGCTGTATGCTGGTCCACTGGCATTTGCACCATGTACTAGATTTGTGCGATGTTTTTGGCGCACAGGGCGGGGTTGGGGGTGTATGTGACGCTGCTGCAGGGTCGCTGCGCCAGTCTGTGCCACAGCTGCTTATGGATGTATAAATCCATGAATACGTTGTGCGCCGAAATGGGTTTTGGCGCACGCGGCTGGCGCAGACTGCCGCACGCGCACTCTGTGCACTAGCTGCGTGCGCCACTTCTGCGCCGAATTCTATGAATTATCCCCATAGAATCACATAGTTCTGCAGTTTATTTAGTAGACATTGTAGTCCAATCTGGGTTTTTTCTATGATGACGATATCGTCGGCGTAGCAGATCATTGGAATATCATGCTCATTGATTTTCGGGAGAAAATGCCTTGTGGCTCTTAGTGCCTCTGGCAGTTCCGCGATGTACAATTTAAACAGTGTTGCGGTAAGGGGGCAGCCTTGTTTCACTCCTTTTTTCGGTATTGCCACTGATAGTGAACCCTCATTGTTTATTCTTTTTTGGGTGGAAGTGCTTTTGTGTAGTGCTCTTATTGGCAGTAATAGTTCTTCCGGACACTTCCAATTCATCAATTCATCAGCTTTTCCCATAGTTTGAGACGATTTACCCCGTCAAAAGCTTTACTTAAGTCTATAAAGGCTAAATATAGTATCCTTTCATTCCTGATGGTGCTTGATTTTAAGATTGACAGGATGAAAAGATTTAAGTCCGTAATTGTAACCTTGGAAAATCCGGCTTGGCGGGGATCGATGATGTTATTATTATCCGCCCAGTCTGATAAGCCATGCTGCAAATAATTTCCCAATTGTGGCAAGTAGGGAATTTGGCCGGTAAGTCCTTGGTTCATCACGTTTCCCTTTCTTAAAGATTGGGACTGTTATGCTTTTAGTCCAGGTTTCAGGAATTAGCTTTTTTTCGCGATTGTTTTAAGTACCAGGTTGATCATCTCTGCCCATTTTACTGGATTTTTTTTCAGATGTAAATTAGTTAGTCCACCCGGACCTGCCGCAAAGGAGTTTTTTAATTTTCTTATTGCCTGTTCAATTTGTTAGTCATTTATCATTGTTTTTCAAGGATGACTTATGCAAATTGAGTTGTCTTCGTTCGCCATTTCTAGGCTTCCGAAGACTTTTGCATAATGCGTAATCCAGTCGGATACAGAGACTCCGCTAATGAGATGATTCTGATGATTTTAGGTTAAGTTGTTAATTATGTCCCATGTATATCTTGTGGATCCATTAGCCAAGGCACGTAGCATCTTTTCCTCTTGTTCCTGATCTCGCTGTAATCGAAATCTGATTAACCAGTTCTTGTAGTGTTGTTGCTTTTTTAAAATTTGTCTTAATAATGTTTCTCCAATAAATGCTTTTTTAGGTTCCGAATCTCTTTTCTCGGTTGTTTCCTTTTTTCAACCACATTTGTGCCATATTATTGTTTTGGAGTGAGTTGTCTCGTTTTTAAGCCAGAGTTTTTTATTTCATAGATTTTTAGGAGCTAATCAAAGGTGACGTCAGGGTTGTCACATGTTATCTGAATTTTGTATTTCTCGGTTATGACTGAGATGTCACTCTTCTGTAATTTTAATCGGTTTCCTCCTGGGTTTAGTTCAAGGCTGCAACTTTTGGCAGTCTCTATCATGATTTATTCCATTACCCGAGTTAATTTCAAGATGTTATGGTCACTTTTATCTTGTGGTAACACTTCAAAAGTGGCTACCTTGTATAGTTGGCTTTTTGAAACCCATATGTAGTCAATTATCGATCTGGAAACAGCATTTGACCAGGTTGGTTTACCCGGGATATCGCCATTCACTTGGCGGTAGCCTCAATAAGTTGTTTTCATTTCCCATCTGTACCCATTTGGCTGCGTCTGTATTACCAATGCTTAGATATGATCGAGGCTTGCATTCCCTTGTTGAATGAGACATTTGATATTCAGGTCTCCACAATACTACATTCAGATTGGGAATGGAAATAGATTTGGATTTTATTAGTTCCGCAATTGTCCTTAAAAACTTAGTAGTCTTGATTCTCACTGGGTTCCAATAGATGTTAATCGTTAAGGTCTTTGCTGTTTGATCGGGTCATGACCATTGGTTTCGATTATAGCCCATTGGATAAATCTATTTTGATTTCCTTTTTTCATAATCGAGGTTCCTATTTTATGTCTTACCAGCAACATTAGGCCTCCAAAAGGGCTTCCATTTTTACCTTTTTGTGCTGGGTTCATGTAAATATAAAAATGTTCACAGGTTGGTAATTCAAGTATCCCGGTTTCTTGAAAGAATAATATGGATGTCTTTGTTAGGTGTGTATTCCGTTGTTCAGCATGTGTTTAAAACCCCCTGTGTTCCAGGATATTATATTCTCCTGTTCACACTCATTGTCTTTTTTTTGCTAATTAGGTCTTCGAACTATAAGTGATTTGGCTATCCAGGACCAATCTCCACTTTTAGTTATGCTTTCCTTTCCTGAAGTGTCATTGGAAAGTGGTACTTTGTCTTTGGTGTTGATATCAAATGTTAATTTAATGGACTCTTTTCCGTGAGCCTTTTTCTCTTTTCTGATTGGGCTTTGCTCGTCTTCTTCATCACTTTTTATCACTCTTTTTTGTTTTTTTCGACCTCGGGTTCCAGCGAGCTGGTAGTTTGATTATGTATTTTGTAGCCTAGTTTTCTTAGTTTTGCCCCTTTTTTCAACAAAGTGTTCCTTGCTTTGAGTGAATTCAGACGTAGGATCACTCTGACCACGCGTTCTTCATCATATATCCGACGACTGCTATGTCATCTGAGTAGATTCTTCTAAGGGACGATACGCAGTGTAGGATATGTAGCACGTTTTTTCGATTTAGATTTGTATCCTCATTTTCGGTAAGGATGTTTTCTATCCTTAGTTTTGCTTTGCTCTTAATGTTAAATTGCTCAATAGGCTGCTCGTTCATCCTTGATTCTTGCTTTTTTGAGTATCCCGTTGGTTCTCTTGGATTCCAGTTTTTTTTAGTTAGTGTCTCTTTGTCCTTATTTGTTTTCTCTTTCTTTGCATGGCTTTTGTCCACTTGTCTTTTTTTTCTTTGCTGCTCCATCATTGTGAACATTGTGTTCTTCTCTGAATCAGCCTCTTCAATTTCTTTTACTCTTTTACCGGATTCATTAGCTCGGTTCACGGAGTTGCCAGATGAGAGTTCCTCATCGGACTCCTGTTCAGTGTCATCTTTATCTTCTAAATGTATTCGGCCTTCAGCGTCTTCAATGTAGAAGGACACGTCTTCTATTAGGTCATGTGAGCTATTTATTTCTTCTAGATCCATTCGGATCTTGCTATTTCCCTCAATTTGAATGGCCGCAATTGCAACCTGTCTTTTCATTTATCATAAGATGGTATTTTTTCGCTTATTGTTTGCGTTTTTTTATTGGGGGAGGTATTTTGCTTGGAGGGTTGGATGTTTCTCAAGAAGGCCCTAGATCCAGTTCCTCGTTAGGGCAGGCCAGTTTTAATGTTTTTTTTCTTCTTTCTCTATGGTAAGCTCATTTATAACTATTACTCTAGATTTTGAACTGACCGCTTCCACTGTTTCAGTCATTACTTTGGTCTATCCTTGAGTTTGCGCGAATACCGGGTACATACATTTATTCCCATCTCCAATGGACTTTGTCAGCTGTTTCCCAGATGATCTGTTTCCCCCTATGTTGATGTTTACTTGCCCTTGAGGGTATGTTAAAGCCTCTGTGTCATCCTCCACTTTGAACATATCATTCCCATGCTTTTTCCGATTGGTTTGATTTGAGGGTCTTTGTAGTTCTACACCAGCAATTGTTTTTTCTCCTTCAATGTGTTGTGATCTTGGTGTCTTTACCGTTCTGAGGGGGGGTGTCACATGTTTGAGCTTGTTTACTATTCCCTCGTCTTTCTATTAACCTCTAATGTTCCAATTCGAGGGTTGATCGTAGGTCCCGTTCTTTACACTCTGCCGTTTTCCTCATCCATTTTAATGAGTCTAACAGGGCATGCGTCAGTGTTGTTTTTTCATCTTGTTCCCCACTAGCTAGGTCCTATGGCCTCCGTTGCCAAGCGGCTGAGGTTTCAGCCTTGACATTTAAGCTTTCTTCCCGTTTTAACAAGAAAACGTCCTGGGTAGCTATTTTTGGAGTGTATCAGTGCTAGCAGGGTGTCATCCTTTACATTATCGTTTATCGATTCATACAATTTGGTGTAAGGGGCAAGAGAGATTGTTAATGCAGCCATGACATTATTATGAATCTGGATACCGGGAGCAATTGAGAGATGGTTTTTTTTCTAGAGTTTGGGTGGATCGATCTTCTTTGTTATTTTCCTTTTCTCCATTGTAGGTTCTTTTTTTTGGTACCAGGTTCTTTAAGCTGCTCTTGGTCTGTTAGAACGGGTGGCTCACATGTTTCGTAATGATGATTTGTGTCCTGTGGTTGTTGCGTTTGTTTCCTTGCTTCCTGTACTTTTTGCATTGATGTTGTTGTCTGTGAGGCCACTGAAATGTTGTAGGGATCCCCTAATATTGCCTGTCCTTTGGTACCTGTAGCATTTGTTGTTGTATGTGATATGTTGGTCTCGCTTGCGTTCGGATGAACCTCAATCTTTTTTTGTTTTCGACTTTTGACTATTGCAGCCCTTTGAATCATCTGGTTTGATGTTGCTTTTTTTTTTAGAAACTCATCATCTAGGCAGTCTACCATTTGCTCTGCACTAGGTGTTTCCCTTCCTATTCCAGTTATATGATGATCAGTTGATGGATGTGTCGAAGTCTCCAGATGTTGGGTTGTTATTGGTGGGTTAGTTCTTGCTTTCATCCTTTTCATAAAATGTTCCCATCACTCAAGTTCTCTTATTTCTTCGGCAATTGCCGATTCATGGGTACTATAATTTCGTTTTTTAGTTTTTTTTCTCCAATTAGTGGAGCGGACATTTGACTCTTTTGATGTTGTATTTGTTGTTTCCCCAGCTCTGTTCCACCGAAGTGCTGTTGTTTTCCCATTGCGCTGAGTATTGATGTCATGTTGCCGCCATTGCTTGATGCTTTTATTGTGTGCCAAAATGTACCTTCCAACATAAAGACATTGTCAACGTCCATGTTCAACTGGTTCGAGTCTTGTCCTGCAAGTTCCGTGATTTTTTCTTGGGTCACTGTCTCCGAACATGTTTCTTTGTGTGCATGGTTCTTTTGCACACATAATGCGCTTGAATCTTCGTCTTCTTCTGTTCCAAGGATTATGATTCCAGATTGTGCATTTAGAATTGCTCTGTTTCTATACTCCATTGACGGACTTAAAGATTTAGATGCCTGTTCGGACTGCTCACCGATTGTTGCTGGCTTCCCTTGAAACTCAGTTGTTTGATCTCTCCGGTCAACGGAATTGTTGTATAGATTGCTTTTCTTTGATTGAGAATGAGTTTCAGTTTTTTGCATGTCTCGAAGCTTCTCTTATGAGTCCTGTCTGTCAGTAAGCACTGGTCATTCAGACTGTTCAGCATGTTCCGAGGATTCCGAGTTTATAGAGTATATTGAATCGCCAAGATCATCAAGGTTTTCTGAGACATCTTCACTCTCTTTCGTTTCCTTTGTTTCCTTTGCACAGTTCGTGATTGTGCCCGCTGCGTCGTTTATTTCAAGTATTCCTGGGTGTTTAGTACTAGCAATTCTGGCGAGATTGTTGCCTTGAGCTGTTTCTAGTTGAGTTACTATTGCCATTACAGTTGTCACTTTGCAAGGTCAATGGCACTTGTCCGATATTGGGTACTTGCAGATGTTGGCTCTGGGTTTTGCTTGTATCATTGTTTGTATCATTTTGTTCTGATTCAGTTCCATTTGGATTGTTGCTTGTATTGACTGAGGTGAGAGGTCTTGGGTGTTTGATAACTTGTGGTTGCACCCCCTCCGGGAGATTCCTTGTTGAGCGTAAACATTCTCAACCAGCCGATGCAGGGAGCAGGGAGTACCGCGTAGGTAGAGGCGCAGCTTCGCTCTTGTGTTAGGACGGAGGAGTTCACCGACCAAGTCTCCAGTCATCCCAGCCTCCATGACTCCTCCTGGAATCTGACTGGGATTCGACTGAACTCGCACCTTGAGCGCTACGCGCTGGAAAGGACTTCTTAAAGGCAGTCCTTCAAGTTTAAAGGCAGAGTGTGGTTTTCTCAATCCAAACGGACAACACTAAAATAAAGCAAACATTGCTCTGCAGTAGTTGGGACTCGACTGGACTTGCACCACGGACTCAAGCTTTTCTTAAGAACCAGCTCAAGAGGGGGACAAATGAAATCACTGAAAGTGCTGTTAGTACGGTGGCCAACTTTCCAAAAGGGGTTTGCAGGATACTTTAGAATTGGTAGCCATTCAAAGTGTCCTGCAGTGAGTGCCATTCCATATAGTGTCATTCCACTCCCAGCCCCCCACCCACCTCTCACATCCACTTTTGCGGTAAATTAGTGGCAGATGGCATTTTAACACAAAGAGCACAAAAACACTGTGGCACCATTATAGATGCAGGACCCTCATCTGTTAGAGCTGTGTCCAGGCCCTGTGTGCAAAAATATGTGCAAACATCCCAATTTGCATACGTGTTGACACCAACATAAGTGACATCAGAGAAAGGGCACTGCAAGAAGCAGCATCAGTCTGTGATACTTCGAGGCACCATAGCAAGTGGTTTAGAATGATTGGAGATCGTCGAGCAGCGGCCAATTATAGACCAATAGCCCTGCTCGACATAGAGAGCATCATTTTCATGAAGCTCCCCTTAAACCATATCCTACATTGGGTAGAAGAACTTGAAATACTCTCACGCTATCAAACAGGTTTTAGAAAAGGAATGTCGACTACAATAAATGGTCTGACCCTAAACCTGTTAAATGAACAGACAAAAAAAGACAACTCTCCCCCTTTATATGGAGCATGGACTGACCTGTCAAAAGCGTTTGACCAAGTTGAAAGAGTTTTATTATGGCAAAAACTGCGAAGTTGGGGCATACCAGAAACGCTGTTATCCATATTGGTGGAACTGCACAAAAACACCAATCTCAGAGTTCGCTTGGATGAAAAAGGCCATTTGTCTGAACTCATAGAGGTAAATAGAGGAGTAAGAGAGGGCTGTCTGGGAGCACCGCTCTTTTTCAATCTCTTCTTATCAGACATAGGACCCTTTTTTGAATCATCAGCCGTTTTGAACGGGAGGAAAATCTGTTGGTTGGCCTATGCTGATGGCATTCTACTTTTAGACAGAACACCAATAGGACTTCAGCGATTGCTAACAAGAATGAATGAGTAAGATCAATGGACTCTCAATCAACTCAGCTAAAACAAACATTCTCATCTTTAAACACCTGCAGAAAAACGTGAAATCCATCAGATGCAAACTAGATGGAGAGCAAGTTAAAGTAGTAGAAAGAGTAAAATATCTAGG
Source organism: Ambystoma mexicanum (assembly GCF_040938575.1). Lineage (NCBI taxonomy): Eukaryota > Metazoa > Chordata > Amphibia > Caudata > Ambystomatidae > Ambystoma > Ambystoma mexicanum. The sequence goes on from NC_090922.1 coordinate 1,480,729,106, forward strand.
CTACAATATACATGCCAATCCTGCTATATACAAAGTAGAGGGTGAGGTAATGGCCAAGGTAACACAAGTAGCATCACAGATGATCAAATTAAACTACAAGCTTTGCAAATTTTCCATCATACCACTAGTGAGGTACTATTTAGCCAAAGTAGTTCCAGTAATATTATACGGTTTGGAAGCAAAACCAAATTTATGGTCTGCGAATTGGGAGCACTTTGAGGGGCGATTATGGAAAAAAGCTCTAGGTCTGCTGAACTGTACATCCACCAACAGCCTGAGATTTGAACTAGGGCTTAAGTCGTTAAGATGTATGGCCAACTGGAAACTAATGAGATAATCAGAGGAAAAGAAACCAGCTTGTACAGTGATATGAGAAAACATATGGTAAACTGCAAATCAGACATTCTCTCGACCCTAAGGGGAATTGTAATTAAAGCATTTGCTAAAACTAAACTTGATATAGAAACATTGGTCTCAAATCCACTCAAAGTCAAAAAATAACTTGAAATTCTAGACTGGATAGAGACAATAGAAAAAGTAAGAAAGGTTCCAGTTGCAAACCCATTTCTAAGGGGAGAAAAAAAACTTGGATGTCTCTCAAAATATTTGATGAATTCTCCAGACAGGAAACTTTGCACAAATATTCTCAGAATGAGACTAAAGACTGCGAAGGTTCATGGAAATACCGCCTTAGACTTTCAGAAACTTTGTTTGAAAAGTAAATGACATCATTTCAGAATTTCTATGGGACAGAATCATCTCAGGCTCAAACATTATGCTTGCTGCAGCTGCAATTCAGGTGCTAATAAATTGTGAAATTGACGTTTAGAGGGATTGTGTGTGGAATGGGAAATCTGGATCAATCTGACTAGAGAACATCTGGTACCAATAAAAGGACTGGGGAGCAAAGCGGAATTAGAAAGACAGCCACTTCTGTTGAGCAACCTTACTAGCTGGAATATTTTAATGGTCAATTTTGGCTGGATTTTGTTTTTTATTTTTTTAAAATGTTTTTATTTTTTCTTATTTCATATTCAAATGTATATAAATCTGTTTTGTTGGTTTGTTTTGTTATGTTTTGTAAAGACTCATCGAGTCATAAACAAATAAAAATAAAAAAAGAATGATTCCGTTAAGTGGCAAATAACTTTGGGGTGTGAAAAACATGAATGACACTATTACTAGATATGAAACCATTCTATAGTCATTAAACAGTGAGTGGGTTTTTTTTTTTATAAAGGTTATTATAATAATATAATATAAGCTATGGACTGAATCAGTGAGATGAAATGATCAGCCCAGGATAAGGTGCTTTGGTTAGGGGGTAAAAACAGGATGTGGGCAATTTAAGAAGTTTACTACATATCTTTCCAGGTTAAGGTGATATATATTTATTACAGCTTTTGTTTAAAGAAATGCCTTGAAAATACTGCACACAGCATACAAGTATGTCATAATAAACTAAACGTACACTATGTAAATTGTTATAGAAACAGCTTGAGCAAAATAAGTATGGCTTTCGCTTTACTCTCCCCGTCCTGCATGGCACCCCGAACAATAATGCCAGACAAAACAATCTTACTGGGGTTTTAATTTTAAAGCCAGTCTTATTTCACACAGCATGCTGCATTGGCACTCTTCCCATCTCTCATCACTGGCATTCACGTTTAAGGGCCAAAGTCCCTGCTACTAGTCCCCCTTCCTCCTTCTCATCAGTGCCTAAGTGCTCCCATTGTAATGCAACGTGTCAAGGTGCTGCACGGACCCAGAGCACCAGCGATCTTGAAAAGGCAGGTAACCTGGAATACAGCCCTGGGGTCGGAGCATGAGCCCAGAAATACACGCAAAGTGAGAGCAGCCGTGAAGAGACAGCATCTGGCTAAGGGAAAGGTGGAGCGCTTCAGCTTCTGTCGGAATAGCAGAAGGGTTGTTGTGAAATGAAGGTCCTGGCACAGGTGTATGGCTAAGGTGAAACACTATTTAAAGAAAGAAAGCAAGTCATTCTGGAGACCAGACCATACACAAACCTGCCTGTGTCCAGAAACCTAAAATACTCTTTGCTCTTCTGAACTCTGGAGGCACCAGTCGGGGCTTTTCGGGATTAGTAAAATCCTGTTCCGACTGCAGTTGTGGGGGAGAGGGCAGATTAAAGTCAAGTCTGTTATCACATCGAATATTTTTCCATGTTTTCCTGTGGTTTTGATAACACGCTGTGACACATTTTGCAGAGTCTGCGTGTGTTTTATGATTAACAATGATTTGAAAGGCTGTATGTGTCACTTCAATGCTGCTGTTCACATATATACAAAATACAGCTGGGCCTATGCTTGAAAGGCTGATTTTCAGGCCTTTCCAATGGACTGCTAGTAGCAATTTAAGAGGACTCAAATAGCATTTATAATGTTACAGTACTGGACACACTATTTTACAGCAGTGACCGCCATTAAAAGTCCACTAGAAAACAGTTTTGCATATGCCTTTTTCCGTGAGTTTGAACAGTTCAGAAGCCCTGCTTTGCAACATTAACATTGGAACTGCATGAACGAAAGGCAGGTACTTTTCCAAGGTAAGTCCCACATTGTCTAATTGTCAAAAGGTCACTATTGGGCAAGTGTTAGATGAAATTACTCTTCAGCAGGCGATAAATCAGATGACCGTAACCGTAACTATCTCTTAACTAAAATTTGTCACGAAATCTGACCGGGCGTCCAGAGCGGCACCCGCGAGCAAAATCGTAATGTTACAGCATGGCACAACAGTGCCGGTAGCACTACCGGCGCCGTTGTTGCCTTATTGCAACAGTCGTAATGAGGCCCATCGTCTGCGTTAAAGACTCAATACAAATGGGAAATAAATGTCCATCTAACTTAATTGACTGGTCAGGACTGACTTTGTGCCAATTGAATTGTTTGAATGATTGGATGGGGATACCGGTATCAAGCATTACGTACTTTAGGCCAATGAGGCTCAATAATAGGCATATTATTTAGGTTATTGGCGCTAAGCACCTTTCACTTTATGAGACAAGACTGACTGTATGTCAAATATATTGTTCACGTCATTGAACAGATATTAAGGCTGCTAAGCGCCACACACTTCATGAGACAAAGCTGGCCTGATGGCAAATGTAATGTTTGTGTTATTGAATAGGCACTATTGCTATTTAGCACTGTGCACCTTATGCCACTAAGGCTTAATGACGGTCATACTGTCTGTGTCATCGAACAGATATTATTGTTGCTAAGCGCTACGCATTTTATACCGGTGACAAATATTCAAAAAAATCTGAGAAATAAACAAATTAAGCCAATATGCTCTGTGATGTTCTATATGCAATATCCACACCCAACATGGCGGACAAATGGACTGGGGCTTACCATGGTGCAATGACTATGGATGTTTAGAAATGAAAAAAGTACTCACTCGCCAGTGACAAGTTAAAACCCAGAAACCCTCTTCACTTTTTACAATTTGACGAAGCCCATAAGGGTGAAACGTGTTATTGTGAATTCTCTGCTTAGCTTGTCCACCATATGAAGAATAAAGGGCGTTGACAGAGATACTTTATGTGTTCGAGTGATGATTGATATTACAAGAGGAGTGCTGCCGTGAGCTGAGTGGAATCAGCGTTCTTTTTTCTTTGATAGTTAATTCTTTGGGCCTCATTCCGAGGCTGGCGGTAAGGGGTTAACGGCGCTGGTAAGGGTGTCGGTGCCGTTAACCCCTTACCACCGCATTACGAGGTCCTTTAGCGGGTGCCGCTAAGGGTGGCTGGTTTAACCAGGCGCCCTTAGTGGGAGCCACTAAAGGACCAGGGAGCTAATGGGGGCTGAGATGGAAATGGGGGTGGGTAAATTGAATGAGGAATTACCGGGTTCTCCAAGGTTGGAATGGCGGCACCCATTCAAGTAACCCATTTCCTCATTCAAGGAACCCGGACCCGAGTTTGGAGGCAGTCATGCCGCAAATAGCGGCATGGCTGCCTCCAAACTCGTAATGACCCCCCTTTGTGTATGTACATAGTTCTATCATTGCTTTCTGTGACATCAGCAGCTCAGCCAGATGGAACTGTTTCCTGGGGTTCCAAGACAATTATGAAATGATCTTGGAAGGGAGAACCACAGTCTAACCTAGACCCCTGAATAAACCTTTCAACTAAACAGCTGGCATTTCCTAAGTCATTCCTGGGGTCATGTCAACTTTATAATAGAGCACACCACAGCTGGGAGGAAGAGCCTTCCTTTGGCAGCTCTCACCTCTGGGTTTTCTTAGGAAGCCGTTGCTGTGTTGTGCTTGTTCCATCCCGGGCTCCAGTACCGGTGCCTGAAGGTACCATGCGTCCTGTGTGTGGTTTGGCTGTGGCAGCTTTGGCGGGAAGGGCCGGGAGGGTTGCGGGTCCAGTTTCTCCTTGTGCTCGAGTATTCGAGCGTTAGGTAACTTTTGGTTCCTTTTCCCTTTCAGTCATGCTCGCTGGAAGGCGTGTTATACCTAGAGATGTGACTGTAGACAGCATGGAAACCTACACACCTTCTGGCTCTAAGGGAGCCAAGATGCCCTGGATGGGAGTGTAGCCTCTTAGTGGGCCTAGGTGCATGCTGGTTACTGTGTGGGGTCACTTTACTGCTCACAGGCTCAATTACTACAACAAGCATTGCCAAAGCTGCATTACGCCAATGTACCGTATTTCTTATCCAATATCCATATGGGTATGTTGAAGATAGTGTATGAAGTTATGAAAGGTTTGGCTGTATATCTCTTGTTTAATGTCAGGCATTCCCCTGTTTTCAATACTATCTTACAATTCCCACCGAATAGGGTTTCCATATTTTACTTGTCTTTCAGATACATAAAATCTCTGAATTTTGATGTAGGTTCTTTAAAGTAACAAAACATAATGCCTTGTATCCCCTAATTTCTCTTGGGGAACTAATCCTTTGGGAACAGGTATGGATCAAAACAGCAGTGTAGTGCATCCTAAAATCTGGAGCAGGTGCCAACAGTAAGCCAAGAGATAAATACCAATGGTAAGTTATCATTTATGTATGACCTAATACCATCAATGAGACCTTTTGTGAATAGTGTACTGTGTGAATGGAATCACTTTCAAGGCCTTCCGGTTCCATTCGTTTAATTGGCGATGACCAGATTTGAGATCAGACTGGACCCTAGACTCTTGATTACATACCTTCTCAAGTCTATTTGGTAGAAATATGTATCAATGTTTGGTTTCCAAGAATACATTTTCCTAGAGATGATTGTAAAGGTACAAACATTATAGCAAAAACAACCAGACATTTCTATGCACCCATATAGAAATATTGTAAGCACTAGCAGTGAGATTGTAGCTTTGTTGATTCATCTTGAATATAATTACAAATACCAGAATGCAAAGCAATGTGATCCTAACAAATGCCATCTGGGTTTTGTAAATGTATTTTCAAGACTTAACATGACATGACAAATGCATGCACCTCATTATATGTGATGTGAAACAAATGTACAATTCCACAAAAAAATCAAACTATTTATGTGTGTCGAATAAGCAGATGATTATGGGCCAGAGTCATGGAAAAAGCCCATTACCCGCACAAAGTTTGCACCTCGAAAAGTACTTTGCGCGTCTCCACATCATGCATACCATGTATCGTAGAAGTTTTCATTTCCCGGTAAAATTGTGCAGGAACCCACGGAAAACATGCATGCACCCTGCTTCACTGCTTACATGCACCCCTAACTTCGATCAGAACCCTGCCCTGCCTAGGGGTGCATGCACCCCTAAATCCAACATGCCATCTTAACGCTATACAGTGATTCTTAAGTGCAAGTATCTGTATTCCTACATTTGAATGGCAGTTTGATCGAGAGCTTTACGTGTCATTTCCCTGATATGAGGTTGCGCATTCAGATCCATGAATATGATTTGTTCTTGCGCAGTTGTGGGCATGCAATTGTCTAGCCGGGCCGTCGGTACACCCACAATTTACCTTGCTCTTCCTCATTCTGCATGTTCTGCCCCCCACTTTGAGCTCTACGTAGGCCCAACCCACCCTCGACTGCACGCGAGGAAGCGCCAGACCTATGCGAGAGTACTGATTATTCACGCAAAGTTGATTCCATGAATCGACAAAGGGGTTTTGCGCGCAGATTGACTCGCATAGTCACTACATTACATGCAATCATTTTCATGAATCGGACCCTTAGCCTTTGGATTCTGCAAATCTGAGGTTAGAGAAAGTTTATCTGGTTGAAGTGGGATTTTTTCATTGTTACTAATGAATGGTTTTACATTTAGGAGTAGTTGGTTAGCAATCATTTTTTAGTTTTGGGCATTGGTTTTGGCTTATGGGTTTGATCCTTTGTGTAGAGGTTTAGGGCATTTGTTTTGGGTGGATCCGGCAAGATTTCGACTTGTGTATGTGGGACATTCCCATGTTTGCAGTGTATTCCATGTATTTTGGGTTGAACTGAGAACAACAAAAGGGCCAGGCCCAAAGCACATTGATGCTGACAGCCGAACCCACTGAAGAGGCTAGCAGAGAGCAGACTGGATGCTTATTTCGATCACAACCGAAGTGCGAAGGGACACCCCCCAAAGGCAGGTAAGGGCTTTGAAAGGATGTTATGTGGAAGGGCAGACTGCTAATGAGCAGCAAAAGCAATACAGAAAGGGATTCTACTCCCACTGCTTAAATACCCCTCCTATATTTCAGATGTTCTTCGCCTGCTGAAATGGGGCAAAGTCTGCAGAATCAATGTTAATGTTAATGTTAAAGGTATTTGTACCACACAGCGTCACCAACGGAATTGGTCCCCAGGCGCTCAGGCGGATCTGCAAACGAGAAGGTGGGGTGGGGTTAGTCGGGCGGAGACGGAATAGGAAAGCGAGAGAAGTGGTGTCCTGTTGGCAGCTTCAGTTCGGTTTTGACCATGCGCTGAGCTTGGGTGTGAGTATCGGATCGATGTCAGTCCTCGTGTGCTGTTGGTGTGGCTCATGTGTTGTCTGTTGTTGCGGTGTGGTAAAGTGCTTGCGGTTTGCTGTGCAAGAGGCGGTTCTGTGGATTTTTGTTTGAGTTAGTATGCAGAGGTTTGAGATTTTTGCCTGACTCTTGGCAGGTCTGGCTCTCTGCACTCTTGCCTTCTGTCCCTGGAACGGCCAGAGCAGCTAATACCTCTCTCTAAAAGATGGCACAGAGGCTTTGGAACACAGCAACTGAGAAGCACATGCTAAGAACGACCACCAAATGATGGGCCCAACCTTTCTCTAGAGACCTAGAGTAAATATTAGTCTAGCTTGTCTTGTCAATAAAGTACCTTTTATTTATTGTATTTTACATATTGTATCTTGTTACATATATGGCGGAGCCTGACTTGTAAGAGACCTCTAATAACTGCCTCTGGTACTGCACCTGTGTACACTAAGGACCCGATTCATGGAATTATCTGTGTGGAGAATAGGGTACCGCCTTTATCTATTTATGGAATCGAATGCGTGGTACTTTTCCTGGACTTGTGTTGCGTTGCGTCTGTGTGAACCATCGAGGGCCTTACGAGAAACTCCAAGTAGAGTGTGGGTGTGACTTATGTAAAGGGCTGGGAAGGGGGTGGAACACCAAAAAAGGATGAAGAACATGCAAAAAAGTGGGCATTCCGAGAGACGGCCTGCAGGCTGTCCCTCACACATCCACTATTGCTCGGCACGAGACGTATTCATGGATTCGATTGCGCAAACTCTCGGCTGGGAAATGGCCACGAATGTCCTCTAGGCGATCCGCCACCCGAAGGCAGACGTAAGTACACTTGCGCCTAGTATATGCAGTGTGGAGGTGGGCTTGCATGTCGGCTTTTGAGGTGCGTGTACTCAACCGGGGTTCCGATGTAATTTAGGGGTGGGTGTGGCGGGAGTGTTCCGGCAGCAACTTGCGAATACGGTTACTTGCACAAACCATTCCATGAATACGCGGGCATGCATTTTTTACTTCTGCGCAGTTTCACGCAGTGTCCTTCTCAGCGTGCGCCCCTTGTGGGATTGCTGTACATATTTCCATGAATTGGGCAACAAGGGCCTGATTCAGTTTGCGCATTTGTCCCTCAATTGCAGCACGCAGAGAACAACACGGCACGAGCCTTTGTGCAAAATTAAAAATCTGTGCCCTGCATATTCATGGAATTTATTGTATTTGCAATTTAAGACCGGAACGCCCCTGACACGCCCCCACAAAAAGCGTAAACTGACAGAACAGCTACATTTGCGCGCTCACCCTGGCACAAATACAGTGCGTGGGGGCCCCTGCAAGCAGAGCTGCATCTCGGAGACCCTGCATGGGGTCACCCGTAACTGTTGCCGCCACCCCTACAACTTGCGTATGACCCTTCGTGAACCCCTGTAAACTGCACCAGCACCCCACTATGCAGTGTATGCGCACCCCTACGTCCAATCGGAACCCTGTCTGCGTGCATGCACCCCCAAATCCGACATGTGAACTCACCCCTGCGCTGTGATTCCTATGCAAAAGTGTCCTTACGCCTACATTCGGGTGGCGGAAAGATCGAGGGATCTGCCTGGTCATTTCACAAGCAAGAGGTTACGCGGTCACATCCATGAATATGCTTTGCCATGAGCATTTGTGGCCATGCTATGGACTGCCTGTGGCCCGTCATTTGTAATGTCCACTTTTTCCCTTATTCTTCCTCATTTTTTGAGTTCCGCCCCCCAACTCCGCTCTCTGCTCAGGCCTCGCCTAGGCTCTGCATGGAGTCTCGCGCAAGGCACTCGGCCGCTCGTAGAGCCGACCATGTGCAAAATGCAGGTAAATTCAAGGACTATCCTGCACATTCGATTCCAAGAACGACTAATGGTTTTATGCATGCAGTTTGGCAACCGAGTACCCTATTTTCCATGCAAGTATTTCCATGAATCGAGCCCTTAGTGCAGTGCCTGCCTCCACAGAGACCTTTGCACTGCACAGTGATCTGCAGCTATTGTTTCTTTGTTTTTTTCTGGTCTATTTAGCGTATTCCATTTCTCCAAAAAAGGTATTTAAGTTACTTCTGAGAAATGTTTTGTTTCATATATTCTCTTTTTTCTCTTGGCGAATAATTTAAATCTGTGCCACGACTCATTATGTTATTCTATGTGTTTTTCTTGTGGTTCTTTTCATGTTTTTATTTATGTTTTTCCAGCAGTAGATGTTAGTATTTTGTCTGCTGCATCCTGATTCCGCTGGGATCTCTAGCAGTAGGCTGTGGTACTGCACCCTTGTACTATAGTATACAATACTATGGGGGTAATTCATAGATTTCAGAGCACAAGGGACGCACGCGGCTGGTGCACAGAGTGCGCGTATGGCAGTCTACGCCAGCCGCATACGCCAAAACGCATTTAGGTGCACCGCATATTCATGGATTTATACATCAATAAGCAGCCGTGGCGCAGCGACTCTGCAGCAGCGCCTTTTATGCCCCCAACCCCGCCCTGGGCGGCAAAAACATTGCACAAATCCAGTACATGGCGCAAAGGTCAGTAGACCAGCATACAGCCCCCCAACCATGAAAACATGTGTAAAACTCCCCGCACACCCCTCGGAATACAGGTACCCCGCTCGCGCCAACAAAATCGCGTCTAAAACTCCCCGCGCACCCTCACGGAATACACATACCCTGCTTGTGCCAGTGAAATCACGTGTAAAACTCCCTGCGCACCCTTCAGAATACACTTATCCCGCTCGCGCCAGCGAAATCGCATGTAAAACTCCCTGTGCACCCCTCGGAATACACGTACCCCGCTCGCGCCAGCGAAATCGCAAGTAAAACTTCACACGCACCCCTCGGAATACACGTACCTCGCACGCGCCAGGTCTATCGCATGTGAAACTCCACGCGCACCCCCGGAATACACGTACCCCGCTCGCGCCAGGCCAATCGCGTGTAAAACTTCTCACGCACCCCTCGGAATACACGTACCGCGCTCGCACCAGAGAAAACACGTGGAAAAAGATTCCCCCCTGTGGAGTGGGCTGGCTGCGGAGCATGCCCAGAGTGGATGGGCTGCCAGCGGGGTATGGACTGGGGTGATGGGCTGCCTGCGGGGCATGCCCAGGGGTGATGGGCTGGCTGCGGGGTATGGACTGGGGTGATGGTCTGCCTGTGGGCCATGCCCAGGGGTGATGGGCTGCCCGCGGGCCATGGACTGGGGTGATGGGCTGCCTGCGAGGCATGCCCATGGTGGATGGGCTGCCTGTAGGGCATGCCCAGGGGTGATAGGCTGCCTGTGGGCCATGGACTGGGGTGATGGGCTGTTGTACGAAAGGGTAGGGTAGCTCCTGAGGTGTTAAGTGTGGATTTGGGGCAAAGTGCAAAACAAACGAAAAGGAGCAATCCACACTGTAGTTTAGACATAGAAAGTAATGTCCTATTTTTACTTATTTTTACCAAAAAATGTTTATGTGCTCATATATAGAGTCACAATTAGGAAAATTACAAGAAGTACAGCTGGAAAAATATTTACCATTTTTTAATGAAAGAAATATATACAAAATTTACAAGGATTTCAAAAACAAATGCAATGAATTATACATGGGCTTGAAAATAAATGATTCAAACATAGAAACAGTGAGAGGGGTGATGGGCTGCCTCTGGGCCATGGACTGGGGTGATGGGCTGCCTGCAGGGCATGCCCAGGGTGGATGGGCTGCCTGTGGGGCATGCCCAGGGGTGATGTGCTGCCTGCGGGGCATGGGGAAGGTGGATGGGCTGCCTGCGCGTATTCCGGGGGTGCGTGTGAGGTTTTACACGTGATAGGCCTGGCGCAAGCGGTATACGTGTATTCCGAGGGGTGCGTGTGAAGTTTTACACGCGATTTGGTAGTGTGTGCCCTCACGGGTGTGCCCCCACTCCCCATGCCCCGCAGGCAGCCAACACCACAGGGGACCACCCCACACCCCTGGGCATGCCCCGCAGGCAGCTCATCACCCCAGTCCATACCCCGCAGGTAGCCCATCACTCCTGGGCATGCCCCCTAGGCAACCCATCACCCCAGTCCATACCCCGCAGGCAGCCCATCACCCGTGAGAATGCCCCACAGGCAGGCCACATGGCACCATGCACTTGGGAGCCCCAACACATGTCCCCCACCCCACCCCCATTGACGGGCACCTGCCAGCAGGCCCCGACTCATGTCCCCCAGATCCCCATTGACGGGCACCTGCCAGCAGGACCCGACTCATGTACCCCCACCCCCCATTGACGGGCACCTGCCAACAGGCCCCGACTCATGTCTCCCCAACCACTCCCATTGATGGGGACCTGCCAGCAGGCCCTGACTCATGTCCCCCCACCCCCCATTGATGGTTACCTGCCAGCAGGCCCCGACTCATGTTCCCCCACCCCCCTATTGACGGACACCTGCCAGCAGGCCCCGACTCATGTCCCCCAGACCCCCATTGACAGGCACCTGCCAGCAGGCCCCGACTCATGTACCCCAACCCCCATTGACGGGCACCTGCCAACAGGCCCCGACTCATGTCCCCCGACCCACCCCCATTGACGGGCACCTGCCAGCAGGCCCCGACTCATGTCCCCCAGACCCCCATTGACGGGCACCTGCCAGCAGGCCCCGACTCATGTACCCCCACCCCCCATTGACAGGCACCTGCCAGCAGGCACCGACTCATGTCCCCCACCCACCCCCATTGATGGGGACCTGCCAGCAGGCCCTGACTCATGTCCCCCCACCCCCCATTGACGGGCACCTGCCAGCAAGCCCTGACTCATGTCCCTCCAACCCACCCCCATTGACGGGCACCTGCCAGCAGGCCCCGACACATGGCCCACCAAACAACAAAACAGACCCATGGCCCTAATGCCAACCCAAATCCCCTCTGCCCCCCAGTACAAGCACGCAGCCATCCACTGCACCCACTCCCAAATTACCCATGCCATGAGAGTCTTAAAAGAACCACCATCGCCATGCATAAATGCACAACAGAGCCACACAGGGGCAACACATGACTGAGGCAATGTTCATTGAGACATGCACAAAACCAATGATAGAACACTACACCAATCATGAAGTTAAAAGAAATGTACTAAAAAACATAATGAAATAACATAATAAAAATCAAACTTGCAAATTAATAAATAATGAAAGTTATTACCAAAAAAAAGGAAAATCCAATGAAAAACAAAAATCCACGACATGAGAAAAGAAAAGTGGTCCATCACAAATGTCAATATGAATTTAATAATAAATAAAAAAGAAAACCATTGATCCATTGGAATTGTAAAAAAAGAAAGTATGTACAAGTCTTGAACTATATACAATGCAAGCCCTAAGGGTCCATGATCCCCAAACAAAAGGAAACCTACAAAAAAGCCCTATGAATAAAAAACTATATACATAAAGTGGAGCAAAGTCCATGAATTCCCAAAAAATTATTAAACAAAGGAAACCTAACCCTAAAGAACTATGTACAAAGGCGGCGGGCAAGTCCCACGGCTCATTTAGTGATGTTCCGGGCCAGGGCATCATCGAACCCCATGTCCATGTTCGGGAGGCGGGCCTGTTCCCTGGCCTCGAGGTCTCGCAGGGATGCAGCCATGGAATCCCTCAACTCCCTGCCAGTTTCCTCAAGGCCCTTTACCCGCCTCAAAGCCCGGTGCATGGAGTTCTCCGCCCTGACCATCCTGAGCCATGCCCTCTCCGCCCGCCGCCTCTCCGCTTCTATCTGCTGGCTCCAACCGCTGCCATACGGAAGACACTCCCAGTCCGGGGTCCTCCTGCCCCTCAGCCGATGCCTGCCCCCGGGGTGTTGATGGCCCAGAGCCATGATGCCTCCCACGCTGAGCCTGCTGCTGCTTCCGACGCAACTGCCTCTGCTACCACGACAGCCTCCGGGCTGATAGAACCCCCGGCGCCGTCGTGCACGTGCCCTGCCCGATGATGCCGGCACATCTTCCATCTGCTGGGGTCCAGTTGGTGTGGTGGCCACCCCTGCTGGACCTCCGACTCCAGACTGTGGATGGGATCTCCACTGGGCTGTGTGCGTTGTTTGGGGCAGGTCCACAGGGGGCCCTGGTGTCATCTGGGCCGGAAGACGGCACAGAGAACGACTAGCATATAGTGTGCACAGAGAAGGAGAGGGCCGCAAGACTGGCCGACACATGGAAGAAAACCCCCGACCATCATCCCTCCCAACTGGGACACGTTGCCACACAGCTCTATGTGATGACGTGCGTGGTCCCCCCAGGAACCACGCACTTCATCACAAATGTCACGTGTGAACAACGCGACCCCAATCAGGACGGACTCAATCCTGTCATGGGTCCCCTCATCCGCAGGTAGAGGAGTGCCAGATGACGTGGACCTCCCCCCTACCTGCGGACGGGCCTGGGACGGGGCTTCCCTGCTGGTGCATGGTGATGCAGTCACAGTGTCAGGGACAGTGACATGCACAGGCCCCTCCGCGGCAACCTGTGCTGCCTCCTGCCCCTGCCCCTGGACTGCACCACTTGCACCAGTGGTACCACCCCCACCAGGCCCCATGTGTGGCTCAGTAGCGGCCTCCTCCGCACACACCACCGACCTGGATGGCTCTGCACCGTCTTAAGCCATCGCAAGCACCTGTGGGTGCTCACCCGCCCCTTCCGCTGCAGCCATAGTGGCAGACGCGCACCAGTCCCCTCGCTCCCGGATGATGTAATTTCCTGGGAGGGTGACTGGGCCTTGCGTCGCCAGCCGGTGGAGGCATACCTGCCGCTTTCCTCCACAGCGCCGTCCCCGCCCTCTTATTTACTCGCTGCTGTGTAAAGGGAGACATTGAACACAAGCATCAGGGTACTGTACAATAGTCCCCTAGACAGGAAGCAATAGCACATGAGTGGCAATGTCAAACGTCACTTCCATCATGTCCCTTCATGACACATGGGTCAGTGCAGGCAACACACATGCAGAAACAGGCATGGCACATGCAACGAACATTTGCATACATGTCCAAGGCACCGTAGTAACATCCAATGGTTGGCTGAAACTCACATGCATCATGGGACATGGTGATCATATGCACACACATCACTGGAGGGTCATGCATCTGGCCCTGTATACCCCCAGACACAGTGGATACAAGGATGACTAGGCTGTATCAGTGATTCAACACATCGTCACGGACATGTGTCATGCATCCATGTCGCACACACTACTCAGACACACGGACATGTAAACCATGCATGCCCATGACAGCAGCACACATCTATCACACCACAAACATGTCGAGGTACAGACAGAGGTATGCATACATGTGTGCATTCCGCATGCCGCTCCGCATGGTGCATTGTAACACATACACCATCCATGTTGCTCACGCCTGACTGGACTCACAGGCAGCACCATCATGTCCCTGCACACACACATCCATACATGACCCATGACACACATGCAGCCAAGTACCTAACTACCACCACGCTTCAACATGCACTGTTTCAGAGGTGAATTCATGGGCACTTACCGCTCGACTCCAGACGGGCCTGCTTCCTGAAGATCTGGTGGTGAAGCACTGGGCGAATGGGCTCCAGGACCCTCATCTGCTGGGTGGTAAGCGGGACCCGGCGCCCCACTGCATCCGCTGTCTCCAAGAGGCGCCGGGCCTTCTTGAGGGTCCTGGACTTGTAGTCCTCCTAGCGCTTCAGGACGTGTTTGAGGTCGCGGGGTGCAATCCGCTCTGCGTTGATGGCACCCACTATGTCCTTCCAGATCCTCTTCCGTCCTTCCTTGTCAGCGCGCGATGGTGTCAAGAAGGCATCATAATGCCCCAGAACTTGCTCCACCAGGATACCAACTTCCTTTTCACTGAAGCTGGTAGCCTTGGGTGCACAAGGTGGGTGATGTGAGGTCATCCTCCCACTCCTGGACCAGCTCTAGGATGATATAAGGTGGAAACCTATACCTGCCATAGACCATCCCAATGAGGCTGGTCGTGGGCAAAAATAATGCAGGCCCTGGCTATCTCCAATCGCCACACTGAATGTGTTGGTTGTCTTCATGACCATCAGTCTGGCTTCAGAAGCACGGAAACTGCTCTCCTGAACATCCGTGAAGACCTGCTCACCAACCTTGACTCAAACCCTTGCGTTCTCATCTTGCTTGATCTCTCTTCTGCCTTTGACACTGTCAACCATGCCATCCTGCTCAACCATCTCCGTGATAACCTGGGTATCACTGGTCAGGCTCTGGCGTGGCTGACTTCTTTCCTCTCCAACCGACCCTCCCAGGTCGAACTTGGGTCCTTCCTCTCCGACATCTTTTTCTCTACCTGTGGTGTATCCCAGGAATCTAACCTCTCTCCCTGGCTGTTCAACCAATACCTGGCACTCCTTTCCCATGGTATCGCTGCTCTCTGTCCCAACTTTCAGTGCTATGCGGATGATACCCAGCTCATTTTCAGGCTACCCTCTGCCTCTTCCTCTCCTTCCCTCATCTCTGACTGTCTTTCTGCCATCCAGGAGTGGTGCGCCGCCAACGACCTCTGCCTTAATGCCAGTAAGACTGAGATTCTACTCATCGGCGCACCCACTCCCTCCTTTCCTGCAACTCTCTGGCCGGCCTCTCTTGGCCCTCTTCCTACTCCCACCTGCAAGGCTAAAAACCTCAGGGTCATCTTCGACTCTGCACTCTCCTTCTCCCCTCACATCTCTGACATCTCAAAGAAGTCACACTACCAACTACACCTCCTCAGCGGTATTCTTCCTTTCCTCTGCTTTCCCCAGAAGCTCACTGTCTCCAGATCTCTGGTCCTCTCTAAACTGGATTACTATAACAGCCTATATCTAAATCTGCCTGCCTCTACTCTCCGCCCTCTGCAACTTATCCAGAACAGGACTGCGAGACTTGTCCCCGGCCTCAAGCCCAGGGAGCGTATCTCTCCAGGACTGAAATCTCTGCACTGGCTCCCAGTGGAAGCGAGGATTAAGTTCAAAACCCTCTGCATTGTACACAAGGCCTTCTGAGGTCTGGGGCCGCAATACCTTCAACTCTCTCTTCCTAAATATCTTCCTTCTCGAGCTCTTCGTTCATCCGCCTCCAACTCCCTCAGGGTCAGTTGCTTCTCCAAGCAACGAGTTGGTGGCAGATCACTCTCTTCGCAATGGGCCTCTCTCTGGAACAGCCTTCCTGCCTCCCTGAAACGCGAGGAGAACCATCTCAGGTTCTGGAAGCACCTCAAAACCTTCCTCTTTGCTTCTGCTTTCTCTCCCCCTCTCCCCTGCTGAACTCCCTACTGTAACTGCACTGGTTACCTGGCCACCCTTTTCTGATCTCTGGCCCAGGCCATGTCAATTGCCCACCTGGAATCCCCCCTGGCAACCCCTGCAACGGGGGACTGTTTTCTGTACCCCTTCAGTCCCCCTACCAGCACATACGCCTGCACTTCCCTACACTTGCCACTAGCTGGCTGTTATTTATTTATCTTATTATTCCACTTCCCCTGTACTGCACTTTTCCCTCTCCCTTCCTCGCACTTTTCCTTTCCCCCCTTCCCATGCACATGCGCGATCTGAATGACACCTGGCCTAGTAGGATCGTTGTCTGCCCCCCTTTGTACCCCCCTGCTTCGTCGCGCCTTGAAACACTTGTGTATAGGCGCGTTATAAATGCCATATCATATCATATTCTCCTCCTCCTGCGGTGTCCCATGATCAGTGCTGCGAGAAATGGGACATTCATCGTAGCTGTATATACGTGGTTTTTTTTTGCGCGCACTTTTATAATGCGCGGGGACGCTACCGCCTGCCTTCGTGTGGCAGACGTGTTTAGGCCTGTGCGTGTCTTTTGCTATTCTATTCCATGAATACGTGTTGTTCGCGTGCATGTGGGCGTTCCGTGTATTTCCCAGCAGTACTTCCCCAGTTACGCCTTCTTTTTGGTGTGTGCTCTACACGTTGTGTGCTTTTCCTGTGCGCGTCGCACGGTGTTGGGAATGTTGCACTGACGTGTGCCCCCGTGTGCGCCACGTGCAGATTTGGGACACATCTCGGAGAAAACACGTGCAGGGCCTTCCATGAATCGCACGCGTGGGCTTGCTTTTTCACTCTGGCGCCAGCTTGGCCACCATTTCAGCGCACATTTGCTCCATGAATCGGCCCCTATATCGCTTATCTGTATGACTAACGGTACAGGAATTATGAATACTATGCGCATTTATTAGCGTATATACATATGGAGTTGTAGTCTATATAGTCACGCAGAGTACACTAGTGGTTATACCTCACTAATTTACTGCACCGTTGAATAATCAGTGTTGTCCCTGACTCCACAAAGACCTTTAGTAACGAATTGTGGTATTACACCCTGAACATAGGGCTGAGCCTGACTCCTCGAGGACCTCTAGTAACGGACTGTGGAATTACACCCTGAACATAGGGCTGCGCCTGACTCCACGAGGACCTCTAGTAACGGACTGTGGAATTACACCCTGAACATAGGGATGCGCCTGACTCCACGAGGACCTTTAGTAACGGACTGTGGAATTACACCCTGAACATAGGGATGCGCCTGACTCCACGGGGACCCCTAGTAACGGACTGTGGAATTACACCCTGAACATAGGGCTGAGCCTGACTGCACGAGGACTTCTAGTAACGGACTGTGGAATTACACCCTGAACAGAACATAGGGCTGAGCCTGACTGCACGAGGACCTCTAGTAACGGACTGTGGAATTACACCCTGAACATAGGGATGCGCCTGACTCCACGAGGACCTCTAGTAACGGACTGTGGAATTACACCCTGAACATAGGGATGCGCCTGACTCCACGAGGACCTCTAGTAACGGACTGTGGAATTACACCCTGAACATAGGGCTGAGCCTGACTCCACGAGGACCTCTAGTAACGGACTGTGGAATTACACCCTGAACATAGGGCTGAGCCTGACTGCACGAGGACCTCTAGTAACGGACTGTGGAATTACACCCTGAACATAGGGCTGCGCCTGACTCCACGAGGACCTCTAGTAACGGACTGTGGAATTACACCCTGAACACAGGGCTGAGTCCATAGGGATCTATACATAGGGCCCGATTCATGGAAATGCGCAGAATTCCCGCAAGGCCCACGCGCTGAGAAGGGCACTGCCAGAGCTAAATCTGCCCACTCAGCGTATCCATGGATCTAAACATGCAATTCCAGCTGACACGCAAAGGGAATGAAGCTGCGCAAAGAACGCCCACAGCACGCTACCACGCAAACCCAAACCCATGCCATACCCCAACTAAAGCCAAACCTCTGCATCCACCCCTGAGCCACTATCCAGCACCACTGCGAAAAAAGGAACAGGCCCCCTCATAAGCATGCAGCAGCCCTGCGAAAAAACGGGAGAGTTTCGTCATAAATGGCGGCTGCACTCCCAATGAAAACACGCGGGCCTCCTTGTAAGCTAAGGTGACACCCCTGCAAAAACGCGAGAGCTTCCTCATAAGTCAAGGCAGCACCCCCAACAAAATATGCGGGCTCCCTCGTAAGCTAGGGCGCCACCCCTGCAAAATCATGAGAGCTACCTCGTAAGTTGAGGTCGCACCCCCCAACGAAAACACGCGGGCTCCCTCGTAAGCTAAGGTGGCACCCCTGTGAATATGCAAGAGCTCCCTCGTAAGTCAAGGCTGCAGCCCCCTCCCCAATGAAAATCCGCTGGCTTCACGGTCAGCTAAGGCAGCACCCCAGCAAAAATGCAAGAGCTTCCTTGTAAGGCTGAATGTCTAATCCCCCACACTAGCGTGAGATGGGGGTTTAGATTCTATAAAAGACAGGGAGGCGAGTATTATGCATTTCAATCTTTACTCTGAACCACAGCAGCAAAGAATAAAAAACTTTATAAACGAAATTTTTTCAAAAAACACAACGTTATAACAATGCAATGGGAAACATCCCAGTCCAATATGGTGGGCAGGTCATGCCCTGGGGGTAGCCAATAGGGAGCGAGCCAGTCCCAATATAGGTCCATTCCTTTAGTAACTCCCCCTCTTTCTGACGCTGATCTGTCTCACACGACCACCGAACACCTTCTCCACGTGGAACGAAGAACAAACTCCCATGGAGACGCCGGGGTTGAAACCTTCTGCAACCTGAAGCTCAATCTCCCACTTCCTCCTGCATCGAAGTCATCAACTGCCCTCTGAAACAACAACCGACACCAGTAAGGGTGGGTGGGTGGGATAATACTCGCCTCCTTGTCTTTTATAGAATCTAAACCCCCATCTCACGCTAGTGTGGGGGATTAGACATTCTATGGCAAGACAGGAGGCTCATATTATGCAAGTTCAAAGCCCTTGCATTACATTCACCGCTACATGGGCAATACGCTTATGGTAAAATGTCTTAAAAGTTGATTCCCTTGACCAGTCAGCTGCTTTTAGGATCTGTTCCAAACTACCCCCCAGAAAGGCTGCTTTAGAGGCCATAGCGTCTCGGACTGAGTGGGGACCAAAAGAGGAAGTGTCAACCCCCGCCTCCCGCATAACCCATTTGATCCATCTGGCCAAAGTAGAAGGGGAGACCGGCTTATGGGGTTTCCTGTAGGAAATCAGCAGCTGAGAGGTATTGGGAGGTCTAAAACCTTCAGTTATAATCTCAAAACATTTCAAACAGTTGACCACACATAGTTTACAATCTTCAGGAAAAGCTGGATAATATCGAAGAAGTCATGCATTTAGTCCTTCGTGAGATAAAGAAAGTAACCCCTTGAGGGTTGAACATCTTATTATCCACATCAAGAGCTCTGATATCAGAGACCCTTTTAATAGACACCAGACATAGTAACATAGCAAGTTTGGCAAATAACTGCTGCAGGGACAGTTCCTCATTAAGAGGCCAGGACCTGAAGAGCTGCAGCACCACATTAACATCCCAAAGAACCGAATATTTTGGTTGTGGCGGAACCTTAATACGGATAGATTTGAGGGCCCTTCGCACTAAAAAGTGTCTACCCACTGGTTCCCCTTTAACCAAAAGATGACCGGCTGAAATAGCCGAACGAAAACCATTAACAGTTCTGTAGGCTTTCCCTTCCTTAAACAATTCTACAAGAAAATTAACCACCTCTACAGGAGGGGCAGAAACGGGATTGAGGTGCCTAGCCACACACCAGCTAACTCATCTGTTCCATGCTGTGGAATACCCTGCCTTAGTAGAGGGCGCCCAGGAGTCCCTGATGACCGCCATAGAGTCTTGCGAAAGTCCTCTGAAGCACCAGGAAGAGCTGAAATCTTCCAAGCCATAAGGGCAAGGTGTCCCTGCAAGACCAACTCGTGAGGGAGACCCTCCGGATCCACTAGCAACTGGGGATCGCGAGGGAGAAGACGGGGAATATCTATTGCCAATTCTAGAAGGGCCGGGAACCAAACTTGAGAGGGCCAAAAGGGGGCAACTAGAACCAGAGACACCGCCTGAGTGCGAACCTGGACCAGAACCCGGGCTATCATAGCAAAGGGAGGAAAGGAATACCCCAACTGACCCGACCAATCCTGGAGGAAAGCGTCGGTGGCTAGAGCTAACGGATCTGGTCTCCAACTGTAAAACCTGGGAACTTGTCAATTCAGTCTGGAGGCAAACAAGTCTATCATCAGAGGACCCCAGAGGGACTCTATGCGGGCGAAAAGAGACCTGTTCAGCATCCAATCGCTCCTGTCCTGCAGGTGCCTGGAGTTCCAATCTGCAACCTCGTTGCTGACTCCTGGGAGGTATTCCGCTTTCAAGAGAATATCCCTGTCGAGGCAAAAATGCCAAAACTCTCTCGCCAAATCCGCCAAGACTTTGGACCTGGTACCCCCCAGGTGATTGATGTACCTCACCGCAGATATGTTGTCCATGCGGAGGAGAACACAACAATTCCCCTGATCCTTGAGGAGACTCCGAACAGCAAAAGACCCCGCTAACAACTCTAGGCAATTGATATGGAGCAGTTTCTCTGACTCCGACCATTTCCCTCCTGTGGAGACCTGACCCAATCTGGCTCCCCAACCCGATCTGCTCGCATCTGACTCCAGAACGACATCCGGCGACGGGCCAAATATTGCCTTGCCATTCCAGGCCTCCATGTGCCTGAGCCACCACAGAAGTTCCAACCTGGCCTCTGGCGGCAATTCCACCATTTGGGAGTAAGAGAGACACTTGCGCAAATGCCTGGCCTTTAAGCGTTGCAGTGCTCTGTAATGTAGGGGAGCAGGGAAGATAGCCTGAATGGATGCCGACAACATCCCTACAACTCTGGCCAACTGCCTGAGGGAGATCCTCCCTCTCCTGAGGAGTAGACGAATTTCCTTCTTTATCTTGGACAGTCTGCTGTCTGGGAGAAGAAGGATGCAAAGCTTTGAATCTATATTGAAGCCCAGAAATTGGATACATTGCGTAGGCTTCAATATGGATTTTTTTACATTTATCACAAAACCTAGATCCTGTAATAGGGTCACAGTAAATTTCAGATGAGAACACAGAGTTTGACAATTCTGGGCCAGGAGCAACATGTCGTCTAGATAAACTATGATCCGAATCCCCCTGGACCTGAGAAGAGCCATCACAGGGCGCATGAGCTTGGTGAAACACCATGGGGCCGAGGACAGGCCAAACGGAAGGGATGCAAACTGCCACACTCGACCCCCCCACTGAAACTGAAGATACTCCTGATGTGGGGGAAAGACGGGAACCACGAGGTAAGCGTCTTTGAGGTCCAATTTGACCATCCAGTCTGCAGGGAGAAGAGTATCCCTGAGTAAATGAATTCCCTCCATCTTGAAGTGGTGATAAACCACAAAAGAGTTGAGAGCTTTCAGGTTGATTACTGGACGAAACCCCTGGTCCGGTTTCGGAACTAGAAAAATGGAGATGAGATCCCGTACCTCCCCATCTATAAGGGATTGTTTGACTTCGTCGAACACCAAAGGAAGGGGAATGGACAACTGGCAAGGAGGGGCATAGAACTCTATCTGATAACCCTGAATCGTTTGTAGCACCCAAGGATCCGAAGTGAGAGCCTCCCACTGTGGAAGGAACCTGGCTAGTCTGCCACCTAAACTTTTGAGGGAAAAAACTTTTAGCACCTCGGAAATTACCTGCTGGCCCTCTTGATCTTCCGGCTCCCCTGCCGGCACGTCCTCTCCAACTGGAGTTTTGCTGCGGATAGAACTGATTATGTGCTCCTCGAGCAGAGGAGGTATGGTATGCGCCACGGGGCGCAAACGGTCGGGGGCGGGAGGAGCCCTGGGAAAAACGGCCGGAGGAGCGGGCCCTACCTCGTCCAGCCTTGTTAAAAACCTTTGGGGCAAAAACCTTTTTTATATTAACCTGCGCTTTGTCCAGCGCTGTAAATGTGTGAACATAAGCTGACAAATCTTTCAGGAAAGAATCCCCAAACAAATTACCCTGAGCTGCAGGGCCACCTTCCCTCTCTGACATGTCTGCCAGTTTGGAATCCAACCTCATTAATAATGATTTCCTCCTCTCCCTACATATGGAGGCATTAGCATTGCCGAGCAGGCATACTGTACGTTGGATCCAACCCCTTAATGCGTCAACATCTATCGGGGTATTAGAGGACGCCGCCTCTTCTGCCATTTCAAAAATCTGCGTGACTGGACCCAGGATGTCCAACAGTCTGTCTTGACAACTACGCCACGCTTTATCGACCCCCTTCTTGGGGTCCTTCCCTTTCTGGGAAAGAAAAGCCGCCATAGACTGGTCTATTTCTGGCGCTAGAGCTACCTTGTCGGCGAGCAACGGTCTAGGGCATTCCGCCCGTAACTTATTACGATCTTTTTTGGCCATAGGGCGCCGGATCCAGAACTGGAGGAAAGAGGAAACCTCCTCAGAGGGTTGCCACTCAGCAGACCTGGGGTGTTGTATCAGGGCAGGATCAAAGAAAGGAACACCACTACCATCCAGCAGGGGACCCCCTTGAGGGACTACCGAGGTCACCTTCCTTTTTTGCCTCTTAGGGGGCGAATCAGAATCATCTGCACTGTCAGAGGATGAGACATCAATAGGGGGCTCCACCGGCGCGAAAGGCGCGGGGGCCGGCCAGGGGGTGGAAGAGATAGGTCGAGATTCTTCCCACCCGCGCTTTAAATTACCCTTAGGGGAAGCAATAGGAGATATGGCCACTAGGGGACTGAGTTGTCCCTGGGTATGTTTAGTTTTAACCTTACATTTTCTGGGTGCCTGGGACTCCACAGATGGGACAGCGTCCTGGGAGGGATGAAAATCCGCAATGCGGGTAATTAATCTGTCAAAGGCTGACGCCAAAGTATTATTCAAATTAGATAAAGCGGAGTCCAAAGAGGACTGAATAGCTTGAGCCACTAAAAGCTGGGAATGACAGGCTTGATCCCCAATGTTTTCAAGTACCTTCTCACTTTTTTTGGCAGTGCGCACTTGAGTGCTGGCATCTGTAGAGGAGGGAAGCACTCCTTTGTCCATGACAGCACCAATTTCTTTGGTAAAATAGATATATATATATATATACCGTTATTTAAACACAGCCGGGTCAAAGCTGCACTCACACAAGCCGAGCAGGCTGTAAGGACTCAAGTTAATAGTGTGCCACAAACCACAGGTAAGGGCCACCAAGGCAGAACATGGGCAGTGTCTGAATTCCCACAGACAAACACGCGAGCAGCGTGTGAGGGCAAAGAAGCAAAATTTTTAAACCTACAACAACTGTAACACTATTACTAATTTATAAAAGAAAATGGAACATATTACGAAAAAAATAAAAATATAAATTTTTTGTGGCGGAGAGCAGGCATGAACTGCTAAACCTGCCTTTCACAAGGCAGCACGCTTACTGCGTGAGCCACAGAGCTCCCTAGGCTACAAAGCAACAACAATGTGAGTGAACTCCACGCTCGAATAAATCACCTCAGGCGAACGCGGGCGAGATAAACAAACGCTCCGCTTGCCTGAGGAAAGTCACAGCATATACAATGTATCAAGTAAAAGAAACGCGTTCTCCCAAACGCTGCTCCCTGAAACCAAGTGATATAATTAACACTTCAAAGCACACAGTATAAGAGAAAACCAGAGGTGTGACTTAGCTTGTGGGTCAGCAGCAAAGAAAGAGGGGGAGTTACTAAAGGAATGGACCTATATTGGGACTGGCTCGCTCCCTATTGGCTACCCCCAGGGCATGACCTGCCCACCATATTGGACTGGGATGTTTCCCATTGCATTGTTATAACGTTGTGTTTTTTGAAAAAATTTCGTTTATAAAGTTTTTTATTCTTTGCTGCTGTGGTTCAGAGTAAAGATTGAAATGCATAATATGAGCCTCCTGTCTTGCCATAGAATTAGGGTAGAGGCTAGTCCTCTTTCTGTTTTGTATTAGGCAGGTCTCCGCCTCTCTCCGAGACCGGCACCGGCATTTATGTGCCGTGCTGACCACCCGCAGTCTAGAGGTGAGGCAGCTCCTTTAGGAGGCCATTATAAAGCCACTCGTTTGTTTTATATTGTGTTCTGACCTGAATGTCTTGTTTTAAAAGTTGCTCCCCACTGCATTTTAACGATTTGGGGGCCGATTCATGGAACAAACGTGCGCCGAAAATCCCAGCGCAAGCAGGCGCAAGGTGGCGCAAGCGTGAGAAAACAAGCGCACGCGTGCGATTCAAGGAAGGCGCTGCGCTTGTTTCCCACTGGTTGTGCGCCAAATCGGTGCATGTCACACGCGGGCACACATGTCATCAAACGGCGTGCGCACCGCGCACAGCAAAAGCGCACATAGCGCAGCGCACACAACAAAAGTAGGCGGAACAGTGGGCGTAACACACAGAATGGGGAATAACGCATGAAAAAGAAGGCGTAACTGGGGAAGTACTGCAGGGAACTACACGGAATGCCCACACGCATGCGAACAACCCGTATTCATGGATACGAATACGGGAAACCCGTGCACGGCAAAAGACGCACACAGGCGTGAATGCGTCCGCCACACGAAGGCAGGCGGTAGCGTCCCCGCGCACAGTATAAAAGTGCGCTCAAACAACAAACACGTATATACAGCTACGATGAATGCCCCATTTGTCGCAGCACTGATCGTGGGACACCGCAGGAGGAGGAGAAAAGCCAGGGCACGCATTTTCTCACCACGGAAAAGCCTTTTTGGGATGCCTGACGACCAGGTCTACGGCAGGTATAGGTTTCCACCCCGTATCATCCTAGACCTGGTCAGGGAGTGGGAAGATGACCTTACATCCCCCACCCTTTGCTCCCAAGCATTGAGCCCCTTGGAGAAGGTGCTCAATGTCCTGCATTTTTTGGCCACTGGGTCATTTCAGCGGACTACTGCCATAGTGGGGGGGTCTCACAGGCCACGCAGACACGCTGCCTACACCAGGTATTGACAATCATGACAGCGCGCCCCTCAGTCCGCAGGCACATATACATGCCCTGAACACCTGCAGAAAGGCAGGCCGTTGTCCTGGACTTTTACAGGGTGGCACACTTTCCCAAAGTGCTCGGTGCCATATATTGCACCCATGTGGCCCTACGTCCACCTAGGGCCACTGAGCACATCTACCGAAACCGCAAGCAATGGCATTCCATCAATGTACAGGTGGTATGCGATGCAAAGGGAATTATCACCTCTGTCTATGCAAACTACCCTGGCTCCACCCATGACAGTTTCATATACAGAATGTCTGCCCTGAGCCGAGCCCTGGAAGCTGGGCAGCATGGCGACACATGGCTCCTAGGTGAGTACAAATGCCCTTGCACATGCATACATGTCACACACACACACACACAAATACACAAACCCCAATAATCACAACCATTATCACCTCTCCAGGGGACAGTGTCTAGCCTCTGAGCAAACACATGATGACGCCAATCCGGAACCCCACCACACCACCCCAGGTAAGATTCAACACGGCCCATATTGCAACCAGGGCCATAGTGGAGCGCACATTCGGAGTGCTCAAGTCACGCTTCCGCTCCCTTGACCGCTCTGGTGGGCAGCTACTCTATGCACCCCAGTAGTGTGCAGGATAATTGTGGCAGCATGTGTCCTGCACAATGTTGCAACACGGCAGTGTGTACCGGTGGACATGGTGGTGCCCCCACATCCCCAACCACAGGCACAGGCGCTTCCCATGGGATGGGATAGGGCACGTGGCGAGGCAGCCCGGACCCAGCTTGTGGACACATTTTTCACCTAAACTCCCACCCCTGCGGAGTGCACACAGGCCTGGCACATACCAGGTGAC
The DNA here is from genome assembly GCF_040938575.1 of Ambystoma mexicanum. Taxonomy (NCBI): domain Eukaryota; kingdom Metazoa; phylum Chordata; class Amphibia; order Caudata; family Ambystomatidae; genus Ambystoma; species Ambystoma mexicanum. The sequence continues at coordinate 1,480,755,341 of NC_090922.1, forward strand.
AATCGATGATGACAAAGAGACAGTCAACTGTCACAACCTTACCACCCTGAGATTGTTGCCTTGGAAGTGCCACATTGTGTGCATCCCTAGCTACTTAAACACAAGCAATCCTGTGTGACCAAAAGGTACACATGCAAGGTGTGAATCACACACACCTGCAAAACAGACCATGACTATCACTGGTATGTCACTCAAACCCTCCCAAAGCACAACATGACATGGCAAGCAATAGCCATACACCAACGCAGTACCAATAAGGTACACATTGCCATGTGAAAAATGTAAATTGGCATCAGACAATGATGCCTGACATGGAATCAGATGAAATGACTGACCAACAACCTCCCACCCAAAAGAAGTCATACCCAAATGCATTCCAAAAGTCGAAGTTGTAACATAACAATGAATGCCTGTCTACATGCACATTGTGAATTGAAAAATCAACACTGCAGCTTCTGTGTGCCGTGTCCACCTCCTGCAACACACTGCTCAGTGCACAGCACAGTTAACAGCTAATGCGTGTGATGCACACCCTGAGCATCACATCTAAGCGACAAACCACATCAAAAAGCAAATTAGGCATGTACAGGATCCCCAATTGGTCATAGGACATGTGCTGCAGGGACACAGTGGGCACCAGAAGGAAAACAGAGTGTACACGTGGACATGGAAGGGTGGTTGTACATGTAGTGCATTATAGTGCGAGTGTGTGGGTCAGTAGGGACATGCACTCAACATATGCATGTGCAATCAAGTGACCATCAGTGTCCTCTACACATCACATGTGAACATTCACCATGTGTACACCCCAGCATGTCAAACCACAACTATCCCCTCACACCTGAAAGGTAAACACAACACATGAACAGGCATTGATCAGCAGAACACATCATGTACATAGGATACCACAATTACAATGTCAGGGTGCCCATCACACTGCAGGGCAAGGCAACTATCACCAACCAAGCACCACCCCTCCCTCACAAATCACCATGACCCACTGAACAACTGCACCGGGGTTATGGAGCCTACATCCTTGAATTTCACCTGGCCACAGGATCACCCTTCCCCTTCGTCACCATCTCCCACCTTGTGTGTAAAAAGTTGCCTGCACCCTGAGAGTCCACCTTGATTTGCAGAAACACTACATCCAAGAGAACTCAAAGCAGGCAAACACAGAAGCCAAGCAAAAAGCCTGCAGGCAGAAAAACTAACCAGAACAACCTCCAGTAGATGACTTGAAGTAGCAGTACCTCACAGAGGCCAAGTACTACCACAATGACGTAACAACCAAGGTAGCACAGTAAAACAATGTCACAACAGGATGTGTACCATGTGTGGTACATAACATAGAATGAAGCACCACAAACGGATGTGTACTGTCACTGCTCCTGTGTACAGGTGCAGGAGTGGCACGAACCAACCACCCCCACCGTGGTCTGGGTTGCTGCAAGGTCAAACTCACACAGGCCTCTGAGACCCTGGTGTGGAAGGAGGGTCAGGTATATGGAGTCGGGACAGGCGTTGGCATACTGGATAACCGGAATGAGGGGCAGGAGAGGGGAGTAGGATTGACACAGGAAAGTAGGGAATGGCCAAGAATGTAGTACTCACATTAACACATACACAATCATACCAAACTTGTTCATCATAAACATAGCAGCAATTCACTGAAATGGAAGTCAAAGAGAAACTTATTTCGTGGGTGAGTGCTGGCCTCCTTCCTGCGCACTCTCAGGTCTGGTAACAGGAGCACCTCAATGCTGCAAAGAGAGCCACAGTTAAAAATCTGTGCGTGCCCATAACACACAAACACACCACCAAATATGCCCCAAAGTAACAAACTACTCTACAAACAGACAATCTGGTGTGGATGCTTCGTACCCATACGTAACATTACGCCTGTGATGGTTCATACACACTCAATGCAGTAAGTCAGGCGCCGGGGGGTGCGTGGCAAATGGAACACCAATATGTCACGAATCACACAACATGCAATGTTCCCTGGGTAAGCAGACAGACGCATATAGCAAGGTATGACTTCCAAACAAGTCATGTTCCACCATGACCCAAATAAAGTAGGCAGTGCATGTTTCAAATTCTACATGAAAATGAAATACACTGCACCCGAGTCTGTCCCTTGCCGTCTGTCCCTGTCAGCTGCTTCTTTCCATGTCTCGGAACGCTACTTGGGTGATACAAGTGCCTCAATGGACCATGGTGGACCGGAGGGAATGTACCACTGCCCGTGCAGGTGCCCCAGACAACCTTACAATCAACAAGCCATGAGTCCACCAACACATCTGAGCTGTATTGTGCTTTTGAACACCAATATTCGTCCAAGCTCACCCTCAGTGCTGCTACTAAGCATGCACGTGCAACTGGCCTGGTGGAAGGTTTGCTGTGTTGTGGTCCCCGTGTGCTGCTCACCTTGCCTGGAGTCCCTTGAAACACGTCAGCAGTTCTTGGATGTATGATTACAATCCCTGTGCCTCTGCTTGCGCACACATGTGCATGTGGGCACCACAAAACGTGTCCAGATTCCAGACGTCCAATGGCCCATGTCTGCTGGCAAAGGTGGTCTGGAGGCTCATCCCCCTGCAGAAAGGGCATGAAACACATGCTTAATGCTTTTGATTCATCTGTGTGTGTCTCTTCAGGAATCACATCACTGGACCATGTCAGAGACGTACATCAGAAATCACATCACAGTGTGTCTTTCACAGCCAAAGTGTGGAACACACTATCTACGGCATGAATTGCAACAAGCACATGTACAGTAAAGAAACATACTACACAATGCATGGCAATGAATGTACACATGAATCATGAAACACCCCATCCAGCAAAAGCAGAACAGTGGTCAATAACACCCCAATCATCCCCACTAGGGGTGTTAACACAAGTTCCACAGCAGCAGACATGCCACAGATATGACAGTCCAAAGCCCTTGTGTAATAGGCTGTTACACCGAACCATCCTTGCGAGCCCATGGATAAGGGAAGCAGGAGTGGCATATGTGAGTCAAGGACCCCAAGCTGCAAACACATACACAAGACAAGCCTGAAGTGCCCAGCTGGAACATCAGTGGATGCTTTCAAAAGCCACAAAGCACCACACCGTCACATGAAAGCACAATAGACTAGACATTTTAAACTATATTAACTATTTACACTAACTATGAAAAACCTACTTTACCTATTAAAACTAACTATCAAACAGAAACCTAACTAACTAAACTAAAAGAAAAACCAAAAATGGCTACATACGACCCAGGGGGGGCACCCAGGAAGGGGGAGGGAGGTACAGGGTGCTGCTCAACACCCACATATGATGATGCTGAGCCAAAAAAAAAACCTCCATGGGCTCAACGCCTGCACAGCCCGACCTATGTGGGAGATAGATGGCCGTCCGAGTCTGGCTCATCCTGGAAAGGAGGACGTGGCACAGTAGCCTGGCCACGCCTAGCCGCAGCTTGCCCATCGTCGGCAGCAAGTCTGCTGGACAGGTGCGACTGGTTCTGTGTGGCAATGACACGTAGGTCTGCGTGCAGTACCTCCCGTGATACACGTGCTTCTTCTTGCAAGGTAGCGCATGTAACACAGAGTTCCTCCTGCAAGGCCTGGCTTGACAACCGCTGCACCTCCCGGCAAGCCTGTAGCTCAGCCGAGATGGTACGCTCAAGCTGTGCAAACCTCTCCTCTGACCGCTCCCTCTGGGATATCAGAAGGACACCCAGAGTGGATCTGAGGGAAGCATACTCCTCTTTCAGGGCCTCCATGTGTGCCTCTGTGTGAGCTGCAATTGCTTGACGCAGATACAACATTTCAGCCTGGCGTGCCCTGTCTGAGGCCGCCATGCCCAGCCTGAGCGAGCGGGCCATGGACCGTGCCGCCTGCTGCTGGAGAAGCACCTGCCTAGCAGGGGGGAGCACTGATCGGGCCACACGCTCCATGCTCTCAGCGATGTTCTCCATTGCTGCCCCCTGCCGTTCTGAATTGGCAGTCATGTCTTGCTCCCACTCAGTATACAGCGGTTGCGCGCGGCGACCGCGTTGCTGGGCTTGACCCCTGCGGGACCCAAGGACCGGTTGTCCTCGTCGTGTTGGCACCGCCCGCGGCTGCAGGACTACATGCCCCCGTCGACGTGATGTCCCAGGCACATCAGTGACTGGTGTGGAGGGTGACCCTGCGTCCCGATCCACCATGGGCGGAGGTTCCAAGACTGTCTGACCCCTCAGTGCAGGTGTCGCGGACAGAGGAGTGTCCACATCAGAATCACTCACCCCTGACACATGGACCTGATGCTCATCCAACTCGACATGGACGTCAGAGTCGTCATCAGGGCTGGACTCATAGGCAGCCAGAGACAAGATGGCCTGTAGCACTTGGGGGTTTTCGTGGCCTGCCACGCCACGACCCCCACTTGTGCCAGGTTGATGTAGTGATACCAACCCTGTGCCTGGCATGACAACACCATCCTCCGGCTCCATTGCGTCATCATCTGAAAAATAGAGAGAAAAAAGGTCACTACACATGTCAGAAGCACACAACACACACACACACACCGACAACATCAGGCAGACATGTGACACACAAAATAGAACCTGGCATGCATGCTGGGTCAACTTGGAATTGCTTCTGTGATCAGACCTGTTGAAAGGTGGCAGTCTGCATTGAAGTGGGTCTATGTAGTGCAGCAAATATGTATGTTACTCACTGCCTACATGGACAAGGACTCCATGGTGTGTGTCAGAAAATGTGAAGGCAGTACAAGGTCAACTTCAGGCATCACGTCAATGTGCATTCAATGGGTAGCATATCTACAAGCAATGCCACCTTCCACCCAAGTGCAAAAGCAGGGATGCCTATCATGGTATCAAAAGGCTGACCATAGACCTGTGTATTGACAGACAGTGTTGACTAGCATCAACAGCTTCATGTGAGTCAAGTGACAACACTGCAAATGATGATGGGACAGTAAGCAGGACACATGGTGAAACCTCTGGAGGCCACCCACGTGTGAAGAGGACACCACACCAGTTGGACAGAGTCATTGGCCATTAAAGAGGCTGAGGCCTGTGACCCACCCAGATTGTCAGACCCTAAACATGTGTGCAACGCAGTACTGAGCCACAGTAGACATGTGAAGGCTGATGAAAAGCCATGCAATGTATGTCACCCAGGACTTGTATTACAGTGATCATCCAGTCAAGGACACATAGGGGCATGCGAGCAATGCACATGGAGCATGAATGGGCACTCATGTACCTGCGGGGCATCTGACCTCTGCACAGTACAAGTGAGATACCCTGCATCAAGTACTAAGGCTGTACCACACAGCATTTGTCTGGCAGATTGGTTGCGGGAAGTTAGCATGTACACAGGACGCATTAACAGGGAAGTACCCAATGGCAATATTGAAGCAGACCAGTGCAAAGGTGGAATTGGGGTGCAGAACGGGGGGTGGAGGGGCAAGGGAGCATGCCTACATGGAGTACCCGCATGCAGGCAGAGGACACATGCACATCAGTCATGCTATGGCATCGTGCCTGGGCTGAGAGGAAGGTCACCCCACGCTACATGCAGAAGGGCCAGTGAGCTGGGACATGGACCAGAGGGGCATCCTGGTAACCAGCATGTGAGTAGGATGCAATAGTGTTGATGCCGACAGTCCCCATCTGCTCCACATGTCCACCATCCAGCAGAGCAGACATGCATCACGGAAGCATTGCATTACTTGCACATCCGAACCATGTACACCTCACATGTAGTGGCAATCATGCACACACATCCCACAAGTAAAACACACACGTCCTCAACAAACACGCATCAACACTCACTGGACTGGGCATCAAAGTCCGGCATCTCTCCCACTCCTTCGACCGATTCAGATGGTATGAACTCCGCAACAAGTGACTCATGCGGAGTGAGTACTTCCTCCTCTGGTGCAAGCCCACCGCCAGTCACCAGAGTCAAGTTGTAATTTGAGGCACGTTTAGCCTTAGCGCTTCGTTTGATGTCATTCCAACGCTTTTTGCACTCTTGCACCGTGCGCACCTCATGGCCGAATGCACTGACATTTTACACAACATGCTTCCGGTGGCTATCACGTTGGGCAGCCGTAGTCTGACTATTGGCACCCACTAGCATGTCACGGCTGTGGCCCCGCACGTAGCTCACGAGGAAGTCCAGTTCCTGGTTGCAGAAAGGCTTCTTCCTCAACGTGCAGGAGGTCGTGGCTGTGTGTGAGGTCCCAGTCTGTGCTGCGGGCGCAACCTTCCTCCTCTTGGAATGTGGCTCAGACCCTGGCAGGCTAATGCCGCCCTGACCAGTACGGCCAGTGGGTTCGGTGGATTGAGGCAACGGAGTGGCAGGTTGGGCGACGACAAAAGCAGGTGGAGGGACGACAAAAGGCCTGACTTCTGTCAGTGGCAGCTGGGTGCCCTATAATGGATCTTGCACAGCAACATCTGCTGTGGCAGGGTCATTGACCGCAACTGTCCTGGTTGGCAGACTCACAACCGGGGTGTTGTTGGGTGCATCTGCCCCTGCACTTGTCAATACCCGGCTATTTGGTGCAGCAGATGACATAACTGCCCCAGGGACACATGTCTTGGTCAGGGCAGCCCTGCGCACCCCTACGGTTTCCCTCCTGGCCTGTTGGAAATCTTCCAAGGGCTCCTCCAGTGCCAACACAGGCTGCGCTGGCAGACCCTGAGCCTGGGTGGCGGTGTCCACAGCTGCACCTGCAGCTACCACTACCCTTGGGCCCGTGGCAGTCGATGGAACGGACTGCCGGGTCACACGTGCACCAGTGCCAGATGCAGAAGCTGCATCTCCCGGAACCACAGGGAGTGGTGGCATGACTGCACCGACACATGGCACGACATTGTGCTCAAGTGGCGCACCCCTGCCTCTTCCCCCTCTGCGGCTGCCCTGGACACCCTGGAGTCCCCCTACTCCCTGGTCACCCCGGCCACGTCCCTGACCACACCCGCCACGAGGAGTACGCCCAGCTGAGGCGCCCCTCACCTTTGGTGGCCTCCCAACCATGGCACAGATGGAGTAGTGCCGGCACAGATGGAGTAGTGCCAATGGGAGGTGTACACCACAATTGACCTGGGCAATTGGGGTGAAGGGGGTGGGAAGCAAGATGTTAACAGGCCCCCCTGCACCTGCAAGGCTGTATGTGACCCCGGTGATGTAGTGACGGGTCACGCAACGCTGAGGCATCCCAAAACTGCTGGAAAACCGTGCACGTAACCCTGCAGCCTACGTGCGAGGAATCAACCTCCCGCAGTATGCGGTGGCACCCAGTAACACAAAAATCGCATACGCGTGGAACACGCAGGCTACTATGACATCAAAAACAGTGCGATACTAAGGGGCACCCGCAGTGGGAAAAATAGCGTGCATGACTCACCGTCTGACTAGCGTGATGCAGAAAAACACGTGTAGCCAATCCCCCCGCCAAAAGAAGAGATACGTCCTCGATAGCTGTGAAGTTGTGATGGCGCTCGAAACAACAGGAAGCAGCAACACACGTCGGTCTCCACGAAAGGCACGTACAGTGAACTGCTGGCCCCGCTCACCTTTAACCCATGCTGAGGGAAACGCCCGCGCGTGTCACGTCACTTACGCGCGTAGGCCCTTTCCTCAGATTACACGCATTCACACGGGGACGTGCATTTTTATCGTGCGCGCGCTAATCCACTATGCCCACGTCACGGGGGAAACACCCGCGCACGCCCCCGCGCCTCACGTCACAGAAGCACTTACACGCGAAGGACCTTTGGTCCAATGAAATCGCTGACGTGCTCACGCGCTAAGGGTCTTTCCTCGAATTACACGCTGACGTGCAAGATTTTCACGTGCCAAATCACTCTGTGTCAAGCTGGCCACGCGAAAACACACGGAAGACCACGCTCCTGCCCTGAAGGCCATTTTCCTGCCCCCCCAGAGCCCCGAGCACGCTCCCACCTGCCATCTGCTGCTGCCTGCCTGCCTGCTGCCCACGTGCCCTGCTATTTGGTGCCTGCACGTCTGCCATCTGCAGGGGTCCAGTTGCTGTGTCCACCCCTGCTGGAACAGAAGACTCCCGACTGGGATTCCATCGCTCCACAGCCCAGCCCCAGGACCCAGTTGCCCACCCACTCCTGCCTCTGGGGTTGCCATGTCGGGCACATCTCCATCTGGCACCAGTGGCAACCCCCAGCCAGAGAGGCAGAGGGCCGCCAGCTTCACTGCCACCGAAATTGGTGTCCTGGTGGAGCATGTCCTGGGGCATTATGATGCCCTCTTCGGAACAAGACGCGCCAACAAGGAAGGATGGGAGAGGATCTGGGATGACGCAGTGGTTGCCATCAACGCGGAGGGGGTGGCAACCCGCAACTACCAACATGTCAAGAAGCGCTGGGAAGACTTCAGGTCCAGGACCCTCAACAAGGCCCGGCGCCTCGCGGAGGGGGGCCGGGTCAGCCTGAGCAACATCCAGATGAGGGTCCTGGAACGCGTAGGCCCAGCGCTCCACGCCCAGATCCTTCGGAGGCCGACCCGTCTGGATTTGAGTGGTAAGTGGCCAAGCATTGCTGTGTGAGACAGGGCATGTTGCAGTGTGCTGGTAGTCTGATACTTGCCTGTATGTGTGACATAGGCCATGTATGGATGTGTGTGTGTGCAGGGACATCATAGTCATGCATGTGGGACCAGTTATGTGTGAACCACATGGTAGGTGCATGTGTTTTAATGCAACATGGGGACCTCTATGCAGAATGCACACCTGAAAGCATGGCAGTCTCTGTTCCTGGACATGGAGGGGGGGGTGAGGAATGGGTGCTGATGTCATATACATGTATGGTGCACGTGTGTGTGTGTGTGTGTGTGTGTGTGTGTGTGTGTGTGTGTGTGTGTGTGCGCCAGAGAAGTGTGTGTTTGACTTTGAAACACCATGGATGCATGTGACTTTGAAGGCAACATCTTGGTTTACAGGGGCCCTTGTACATGGGTGTTTATGTTGATTGCAGGCGCCGGGAATGTTTCTGCATGTGTGTTGCATGCATTGACCCATGTGTTGTGGAAGGACAGGATGGAAGTGACATTTGACAGTGCCACTCATGTGTTATTGCTTCCTGTCTAGGGTATTTTGCGCTGTACCCTGATGCTTGTGTTCTATGTCTCCATCTACGCAGCGTCAAGTGAAGAAGAGGGCGGAGACGGCGCTGTGGAGCCAAGCGGCGGGGATGCCTCCACCTGGCGGTGACGCAAGGCCCAGCCACCCTCCCAGGAATTACCATCATCCGGGAGCGAGGGGGCTGGTCCGGCGACCGTATGGGATCCGTCCTGGTGGGTGTCTCGTTGCACACACATGACATTCGTGATGACGTGCACTGTTCCTGGGCGGAGAACACACGCCATCACGAAGAGCAGCGTCGTGACGTGGCACTGCTGGGAGGGGCCCTGGTCGGTGGGTTCCTACATGTGACGCGCACTCTGGCGGACCTCTCCTCCTCTGTGGAGGCTATGCGCCGGTCGTTCTCCACATCGTCTTCCGGCCCAGATTCCACCAGGGCCCCCTGTGGACCTGGCCTGACCAACACAGGCAGCTTGGTGGAGATCCCATCCCTGCCACAGTCGGGAGTTGGCGGTCCAGCAGGGGTGGACATCACAACTGGAGACCGGCAGATTGAGGATGTGCAGGCACCATCGGACAGGGCACATGGACAGCAGCAGCAGCAGGAGCAGGCTGTAGGTGGGAGCAATGATGGCTCGGGGCCATCAACATCGGAGGGGCAGGCATCGGCCATAGGGCAGGAGGACCCAGGAATGGGAGTGTCTTCCGTGTGGCTGCGGTTGGGCCAGCAGATAGGTGCAGAGCAGCGGCGGGCGGAAGAGGCGCAGCTCACGATGGTCAGGGCAGAGAATTCCATGCGTCAGGCGTTCAGGCGGGCAGAGTGCCTCGAGGCAACTCGCAGGGAGTTGGAACAGGCCATGAGTGCCTCCCTGTGAGACCTCAGGGCCAGGACAGAGGCCCGCCTCCGGGACATCGACATGGAGTTCGATGATGCCCTGGCCCGGGACACCACAGAGTGAGCCGCTGGACTTGCCCGCCGCCATTGTATATAGTTAGATAGTGTTAGGTTTCCTTTTGTTTTTTCTTTATTTTGGTTGCGCTTGGACAATGCACCACGTTTCTGTATATAGTTTTTTATTAGGTAGTATTTTTGATAGGTTTCATTTCTTCAGTTGGGCGCATGGACCCTGGATTGTTCATCTGTATATAGTTCACCATTGGATTCTTCTCTTTTTTTTATTTCACCATGGAGCAATGGTTTTCACTTTTCTTTTTTTCCTTTGGATTTGCTTTGTTGGACTGTGACTTTGGACACCATTTCCTTTGGATTTCTTTGGATTATGATTTCTTGTTTTTCAGTTTTTAAGGGACATGCAGCTTTTCTTTTTTTATTACCATTGTTGTTTGTTTGATTTTCATTACATTCATGTTGTGTTTAATACATGTTTTTCTTCATACTTCGATGTGTGGTATTATCTCATTGGTTTCATGCCTGTCATGATATGGGTTTTCACATTCACTTGTAACCATTGTGTGTGTGTGACGGACATGTGTTCATTTACATACTTGCCTTTGGGGTTGTATCATGTAATTGCCTTTTCTATGTGGGTGGATGCAATACTTGGTTGGGTCTTTGGGCTGGGGAGGCTGGCCATAAGGGCCATGATTGAGGATCGTCATGACGTGGGGGCAGGGGGACATGAGTGGGACATGAGTGGGGGCCTGCTGGCAGGTGCCCCACACTGCTGGGGGAGTGCTGGGGGACATGAGTGGGACATGAGTGGGGGCCTGCTGGCAGGTGCCCTGCACTGCTGGGGGGTGGGGGTGCAGTGGGACATGAGTGGGGGCCTGCTGGCAGGTGCCCTGCACTGCTGGGGGGTGGGGGTGCAAGGGGACATGAGTGGGGGCCTGCTGGCAGGTGCCCTGCACTGCTGGGGGGTGGGGGTGCAGGGGTACATGAGTGGGACATGAGTGTGGGCCTGCTGGCAGGTGCCCCGCACTGCTGGGGGGTGGGGGTGCAGGAGGACATGAGTGGGACATGAATGGGGGCCTGCTGGCAGGTGCCACGCACTGCTGTGGGTTGGGGGTGCAAGGGGACATGAGTGGGACATGAGTGGGGGGCCTGCTGGCAGGTGCCCTGCACTGCTGGGGGGTGGGGGTGCAAGGGGACATGAGTGGGGGCCTGCTGGCAGGTGCCCTGCACTGCTGGGAGGTGGGGGTGCAGGGGGACATGAGTGGGACATGAGTTGGGGCCTGCTGGCAGGTGCCGCGCACTGCTGGGGGGTGGAGGTGCAGGGGGACATGAGTGGGATATGAGTGGGGGCGTGCTGGCAGGTGCCACGCACTGCTGTGGGGTGGGGGTGCAAGGGGACATGAGTGGGACATGAGTGGGGGCCTGCTGGCAAGTGCCCTGCACTGCTGGGGGGTGGGGGTGCAAGGGGACATGAGTGGGGGCCTGCTGGCAGGTGCCCCGCACTGCTGGGGCTTGGGGGTGCAAGGGGACATGAGTGGGGGCCTGCTGGCAGGTGCCCTGCACTGCTGTGGGGGTGCAAGGGGACATGAGTGGGGTCCTGCTGGCAGGTGCCCTGCACTGCTGGGGGGTGGGGGTGCAAGGGGACATGAGTTGGTGATCAGTAGTGCAAGGAGACATGTGGTTTTGCTGGGGGGCATGCCCATGTTGGGTGGACTGCCTGCGGGACATGACCAGGGGTGCAGGGTAGTCCCCTGTGGTGTGGGCTGCCTGCAGGGGCCGTGGCGGGTGTACAGGGAACACCTGGGAGGACCCACACTGCCAAATCACGTGTAGGACTCCCCGGCACCCCCAAAATACACGTACCATGCTCCAATCGCGTGTGAAACTTCACGTGAACCCCAGTTAGACACGTACCCCACTCGCACAGGGCCTATCGCATGTGAAACTTCCAGCGCACCCCTGAAGTACACGTACCCTGCTGAAATCGCGTGTAATACTTCACGCGCACCCCTGTAATACACGTACCCAGGCCAATCGCATGTTAAACTTCCCGCGCACCCCTGAAATACACGTACCCTGCTGAAATTCCGTGTAACATTTCACGCGCACCCTTGAAATACACGTACCCAGGCCAATCGCATGTAAAACTTCCCGCGCACCCCTGAAATACACGTACCCTGCTGAAATCGCGTGTGAAACTTCCCGCGCACCCCTGAAATACACGTACCATGCTGAAATCGCATGTGAAACTTCCCGCGCACCCCTGAAATACACGTACCCTGCTGAAATCGCCTGGTAAACTTCCCACGCACCCCTGTAATACACGTACCCTGCTGAAATCGCATGTGAAACTTCCCGCAAACCCCAGTAATACACGTACCCCGATTGCCATGCGGGTACAGGGTTAGCACAGCCCTTTGCGCTGGATTGGGGATTTTGATGGCTTTTCCCTGCGCGAGGGGCGTTCTTGGGGGCGTAACTGGCGCTGCTGCAGGGTCGCTGCGCCACTGTGCCCCACGGCTGGTTTTGGTAGCTGAAATCCATGAATACGCTGTGCGCGGAAATGGATTTTAGCGCACGCGGCTGGCGCAGAGATTCGCATGCGCACACTGTGCGCCAGCCACATGCGCCACTTGTGCGCTAAATTCTATGAATTACCCCCTAAGTATACTATTGTACTATTTTACTTTAGCCCACTGTATCGCGTGCTGTGTCATCTGTGACCGCCCCATTGCTTATTACTGCACTGAAGGGCTGAATAAGGGTAGAGGCTAGTCCTCTTTCTGTTTTGTATCAGTCGGGTCTCCACCTCTCTCTGAGACCGGCACCGGCATTTATGTGCCACGCTGACCGCCCGTGCAGCGAACAGTCACAGTGGGCATGTAGTAAGCGCTTATGGCAAGCCTGTCTGTGCCCGTCCGTGCAACGGCCGGCAATAAAGGCACGTCTTATTACACCAGATATGATCTGTTGTTGCTAGCCCCTCCGTCGACCTGCTTTCCTTGTGGCTGGATGACAGCTCAGCAGCCTCCCCTTTCCACTGATAGTAATCAGCAGGTGGCGGTAATACCTAGCACAGCGTCTCTGCCTCTGTTACCTCTGAATGTCCGTTCTCTCCCGGCGCACGCTACAGAAGTAACTTCTCTCTTACCTGATCGACGCCCTGCTCTACTAGTCCTTACAGAGACCTGGCTTCAGGCCCATTCGGCCACGGTCATGGCCCAGACTATTCCAGAGGACTATAATATTTTTCATTGTGATAGACCTGGCCCTAATCATGGAGGTGGAGTTGCCATTATTTTTAAAGCTGACTTTCAATGCTCTCAACTTGATTGTCTACATAGCCTCAATATCGAATCTCTATTACTCTGCTGTGTCATTTCTTCCTCCCTGGTCTGCCATATTCTGGCTATAAATCGTCCTCCTGGTGTTTATGGCAGCCTACTGGAACAACTTGCTGATTTTATTGCCGGTCTACAGGCACAATATACTAATCTCATCATTCTTGGTGACTTGAATTTTAAATTTAACTCACCCAGGACCGCGACTCTAGATCTTTTTTATGATAGTCTGCTTGACTTGGACCTACCCCAACAGGTGTTAGAACCTACTCACAAGTCAGGCAACACTCTTGATGTTGTGCTCGCCAATAAAACCTTGGTTTCTTTTCACTTAGCTGAGCCCATGATCTGGACTGACCATTACTTGGTCACCTGCAGTTTGTTGCTATACCACGATCCTCCTAAGATTTTGCCAGAACGCATTTTGCAGCGTTGCTGTCGTTCAGCAAACCTACACAACTTAGTTTGTTCTGTTAAGGATAAATGGTCAGCGGCCCTGCTTCCCTCCATGTCTCTAATGACCACCTTGCTGCCGAGTGCTGCTAATGAGGTGGGTCCCCTCTGCCACTTCCAACCTCTCAAACTCCCGTCTGAACCTTGTTTCACGGACCGCCTTAGATTGGAGCGTCTACAAGTTAGACAGTTGGAGCGGAAGTGGCGACATGGCTATGATTCTGACAATAAACTTTGCTACAAAGCAGGTCTTTCAGCCTACGCAGCGTCTTTTCTCACAGCAAAAAAAATGTATTTTGCTGAGAAGATCGAGACTGCACTTAATCAGCCCAAGACCTTATTTTCTGTTATCAAGGCCCTGTCCTCCTCTTCCAAATATACCCCATCCATAAAACCTACTCAGGAGCTGTGCGACTCCCTATCTACTTTTCTTTTACCACGAAAGTCAAGACTATTCGTGCCAATATTCCGAAGTGTATCACCTCTCCAACCCACACCTCCTCACTGGATAACCAGCTTACTTATGAAGATACTGCTCCCCATACTTTGCCTTGGTCACTCTTCCCTCTTTTCTCAGAAGATATGGTCTCTAAAGCTTTGCTTAAGATTAAGCCCTGCTCCCCTGCGGATCCGCTCCCACTGGGAGTGATGAAAAAACTATCTGCCGACCTTTTATGCGAGATTACGACTGCTGTCAATCTCTCTTGTCAGTCTGGAATTGTCCCGGCTGAACTCAAGGCCGCCCTTGTTATTCCTCTTTTTAAGAAACCGTCCTTGGACCCATCTCTTCCCTGCCTCATGAAACCTCTTGAGTCACTGGTTTCTCCTTTACTGCCTTCCTTTTTGGAGTCATCCAGGATGCTTGACTCGGCCCAGTCTGGTTTTCGCCCTGGCAGGGGAACAGAAAGTGTTCTTGTCTCTGTGCAGGACGATATGGCCAGGCTAGTTGATCAGGGTGGTGTCGGTTCCCTGATTCTTTTAGATCTTTCAGCGGCATTCGACACCGTTGATCATGCCATCCTGCTCACGAGCCTGGGCCAGATCAGTTGTTTCGGGCCAGGTATTGACCTGGTTTGGCTCCTTCTTGGCGGACAGATCTCAACCTCTTTCCTTGCCACCGTTCTTTAAACCATCGTATCTTAGTTGTGGTGTCCCCCAGGGTTCTGCCTTGTCCCCTATTCTTTTCAATAATTACATCTTTTTGCTGGTTCGCCTCATCCGCTCCCTCGGCATCAGGTGCTATTCGTACGTGGACGATACCCAGCTGCTGATCCGTTTAGATCTGGATCCGGCCAGGGTCTCCGCGTGCCTCTGCAAGTGCCTGACTGCCATGGGTGAGTGGATGGGCCACAACTGGCTGAAATTGGATGGGGACAAGACTGAGGTGCTGGTGGTGGGTTCCCCACTGGATCCTTCTCTGTGGATTGCCTCCTTCTGGCCCTCCTCTCTTGGCCCGCTCCCTGTGCCTTTCCCCAAGGTAAAAAATCTGGGAGTGATTATGTCAGCCGATCTCTCCCTAACGGCCGAAGTGGCCTTGGTATGCCAGCAGGGTCCCTTTCAGCTTAAAATATTAAGGAAAGTGCTCCATCTGATTCCAGTCTCACTCCGTCCTCCGGTAGTGGCGCTATGATTTTGTGCAGGCTGGATTACTGCAATTCCCTGTACTTGGCGCAACACAAGGGGCTGATTGGCAGGTTACAACATCTTCTGAATTTGGCGTCGAGGCTAGCAATGGGTATCCCTATGCGTCTCATATAACCCCTATGCTACGCTCTCGTCATTGGCTGACTGTGGCACAATATATTCAGTTTAAGGCCCTCTGTATCATTCATCGGGCCGTGCCAAATTTGAGCAATATGTCCCCAATCGCCCTCTACGATCAGCCTATGTGGGTATGCTGTGCGTACCCCCTTATCGCCGCTCTCGAATGGGTGGTCACGCTTTTTCTGTCTCAGCAGCAGTGCTATGGAACAGCTTTCCTTCCACCATTACACTTTTGCTTAATCATTTGGTTTTTCGGAAGGCTCTGAAGATTCATCTGTTCTGAACTTTAGTATTGATCTTGTTCTGTCCTCTTGTCTGTTGTGATCTTGTCTCTTCAGCGCCAAGATGCCTTCGGGTGAATGTACGCTATACAAGTAACCATAACATAACATAACATAACATAACGAGGCTGCACCCACAACAAAAACGCAAGTGTTCCATCGTAAGCGAAGGTGTCACCCCTGTGAAAACATGAGAGCCTCCTCGTAAATTGTGACCACACCCCCCAACGAAAAGGCACATGCTCCCTCAAAACCTAAGGCAGCACCCCCAATGAAAATGCGTGGGCTCCCTTGCTTTGTAAGGCACCCCTCTGAAACTGTAAATCCACCCCCCCTACACCCTATGTACCCAATCTGCCGGCATATACCCCTATTGCACATCAACACCTCAAGTCCAGACATCACCCACCAGCCCCCTTCACCTCTGACACTACCCCAGGCAGACCCCTGATAGTCCCCTTCACCTCCAACATCACCCCAGACAGCCCATTCAGGTCCAGACACCACCCACCAGACCCCTTCTCCTCCAACGCTACCCCAGGCAGCCCCCTCAAGTCCAGATACCACCCACCAGCCCCTTTCACCTATGACACTACCCGAGGCAACCCCCCCGAAAGTACACTCCCCTCCCCACACTGCCCTCACCTCCGACACTACCCCAGGCAGGGCCCTCAAGTCCAGACACCACCCACCAGCCCCCTTCACCTCCAACACCACCCTGGGCAACCCCCCGATAGTACACTCCACTCCCACACTGCCCTCACCTCTGACACTACCCCAGGCACGCCCCTCAAGTCCAGACACCACCCATCAGCCCCCTTCCCCTCTGACACCACCCCAGGCAGCCCCCTCAAGTCCAGACACCACAGACCAGCCCCCTTCACCTCGACACTACCCCAGGCAGCCCCAACAGTCCCCCAATGTATGGCTGCAACTAACCTGATCCTCTTTGGCCTGCCTCCACCATGAAGCACACCACCAACATGTCCACCGCCAACCAGATCAATAGGAAGCACTGAAGACCAATCCTGGACTGGAGCATCCACAGTCACTCCCTGGCAAACTGGAATCTGCAGCACCCCAGCCAGACAGCACTACATTGCATCAACAACACTGTGACCACCTCAGCAACATGTGACAAGTGAATGCAGTGCAAGGTGGAATGTGCCTGTTGGCTATGGGTCATTGCAAAGGCATCAGAAGCACACCAACTGAATGTGTGCTGAGGACAGAAGTAAACCTATTCATACACCGGTCAGATACACAAAAAATTACCAGGTTCATCACAGCCCGAGCACAAAAGACCTGGTTGGACGTGGTGGCAAAGTCCCTGCCAGGGACAACAACATGAGAGGTCCATGGGTGATGAGAGGGCAGTCAGAGAGTGCATGACTCACTGAGACAAGAAATGTGTACTGCCACACAGGAAGAGCAAATATGGCTCGCAAATGCATTCCAGTTGCAGTGGTGGAGCAAGACATGAGAGCAGGCAGTGTGTGACTGCACCTGCTGGCAGGCATGTGCGCATGACATGGGTTTGACACAGCAATGACAAACAAATGTGCAAGTAGTGTGACGAGGGCACCCCTCGACAGTGAGCGCACCTCCCTCCACCACAACCACACTGATGCCAAACACACAGTGATGCTGGACATGTAAATGCAAATGAAAACATGCAGTGCAGCCTCAGTCATCTGATGGACCCACCCCCACATGTCAGGCACATATGCATCCCTCCAGCCGCAACCATTACAGCAACAACACACACACACAAGCACACCCCAAGACACCTGACTTGTAATGGAGAGATGCACTGGCTGAAAAGTGAACTATCAAAGATGGAGACACACAAATGTACTGCATGAAGCGTGGAATGGAACAAAATGAAAGATGTATTAAACAAAACTATGTACAAGAAAAACTGGGAATGAAAGTCCAAGCAGTCCTGGGGGAAAAGATGAAATTGCAAAACAACCTTAAGCCTAAATAACTATATATAGGAAAAACAGGGAAGGAAAATGTTCAAGTCTGGGGCAAAAATGAATAAAAAATGGAAGCCTACTCCGAAATAACTGTATACAAAGGCAGCAGGCTAGTCCTCCTCACCAATCTTACTCAAGCTGTCTACCAGGGCTGTGTCACACGCCACGTCCTTCTCTATCAGGTGGGCCTCCTTTGTTTCCTGGAGGGCTTGCAGGGTGGACATCATCTATGCTTCGGCGTCCAGCGCCACCCTGCAAGTGGCCTCCAGGATGGCAGCCCGCCTCCTCTCCCAATGCAGGGCAACCTTAGCTCTGGCCACCATCACCCTCGCTTCCTGTGCCCGCAGCATCTCTGCCACCAGCTGCTGTTCATAGCTCCTGAACACGGAAGACATCGAGTGCACCACTTTATCCTCCTGCCTCAAACATTCCACCTGCCTCCTTGGGGTGGTCTGCCCTGCAACATAATGCATCTTCCTTCTTGCCACCTTCTGACGCTGTGCCCAGTGCATGCTCCCTTGACACGCCCTCTGACCTGATGATGATCATCGGGGGCATACAGCACCTGCACGGCTCTGTGGTGCCTGCTGTCCCTCCATCACCTAAGCCCCTGCTGGTGCCTGGGTAGGCACAGTGACCACCTCAGCTGCCATACTTCTGCCACCCACCTCGGCGGGGATGCAAGCTCCACCAGATGGGGCGATGTGGGTGGGACAAGTGCACAGGTTGCCCTGCTGTTATGTGGCCCAGAAGAAACCCTGGAAGACGACTGGTGCACAGAGGAGGAAGCTGAGCAGGTGGTCACATCAGTGAACAGCCCACGGAGCCCAGCAGGGAACAGGCCTGCTGCCAGAAGGCCACAACGTGGTACAGCTCATTATGATTATAGGCAAGCAATGAGTAGCATGCCCATTATAACCAATTATTGCAATCTACCTCGTAAGCCCGGCCAGCAGGGACAGCACCTGATCCCGAATGGACACATCAGCGTCTGGGTGGAGGCATCCCGGCAGGCGCACAGTCCAGCATCTGATGGCCCAGGGACAGGATTTTGCACATGCACTTCCATGGCTGCCTGCACAGCCTCATGCCCCAGGATAGGATGGCAGCACCCACTCCCACCTCAACACCCCACCTGACCCCATGGGCTGGGCTGCAATGGCCACCTCCTCCGCCTCCCCCTCCGTCAACCTGTATCACTCCATGGTGTCTTCCACCATGGATGGCCCTGTGATGCATCACCCAGTCCCACCGCTAGAGAGGCGTCTCTTGCTACCTCCACCTACTGGGACTTACCCCCAGCAGCCACGCCCGATGGCACAAGCGCTACCACAGCTACATTGCTCCCCGAATATGAGCTGTTACAGGGGAGTGGCTGGGGCCTGTGCCTGTGTGTGGTGGAGTGATCCCATCTTCCATGCTCCACAGCACCGCTTCTGCCCTCTTCATCAGCTGCATCAACTGTGGTAAAGAAGACACAGAACAGCAACATCATTGTACTGCAACTAAGCCGGTGCAGTATACAGTGGCATCAACAACATTTACAGGAACATGACATGTCCATGGAACAATCAGCAACATCTACAGACACACACATGGACATGCAATCCACATCCAAACAGATGCAAACAACACAGGCACGATGTGAAACACTTCCATGACACATCCACATGCAAACGCAGCACAAGGTGGCCACTGGACAGACAAATACCAAGATGAATCACATGACCCTAGGGGAAGGTCAAAGTGACCAACTGCAACCTGATCCACACCCATGGGAGACATGCCACATGGGCACATGGGTGGGCAGGGAGCAAGCTGGTATGACGTACACACACACGTAAAGCATGTGAACACAGATTTGGCGGCACAACATGTGAAAACATTATGGGCAAGACACACCAGTGGCCAACCATACTTGCACCACTCATAGCATGGCCATACCGACACCTGCCTGGGCAATGCTCCACACCATCACATCAAACAACATGCCTTCGCCACAACCCATCCTGTGCGCATCCAACACACACATGCATCAACTGCACAGGCACACATGGCATGCCATAGCCCCAAGCACATTCACATGGCATGCACACACATCACTCCAAGTGCACAAGCAGCGTCATGACCGATCACATCACAGTCCCGCAAACTGTGATGCCCAAATGTGACTATGCCAAACATCCAAATGCACGTGTGACCTCCAAACATGAGTGATGCATAGTCACGCATTGCTATTGTCGCCACAAGCACATGAGCAGCATGCATGCATATAACATGGTCAACACTCCCTCAACTGTCACACTTGCCATCCAGGCATGTCACAGACATAAGAAACATTGTATGTTCACAGTTTGCAAATATGTACTACAACACACAATGCAATTACAGTGCATTTCCAATTCGCACAGGTCTGATGTCCCACATGGGGAGTATTGTCTGGGGCCTGCATGTAGATGTTGGTCGCTGAGACATACATGCTGCAAAAGTAAGGGGGTCACTACAAACATGCACCGTAGAGCAGTACAACACATGCCTACTCAGCATCCGACTCCAGACGTCATTGCAACTTGCAGACCTGGGCATGCAGCTCTGGGTAGAACCTCACCAAGACCTGCATCGCATGTTGTTGTTGGACAACTGGCACCTGCGTGCACAGTGCACCTCTGCAGTTGCACCGGCCTTGGGGAAGCAGCGGGCCTTGACGTGGGTCCTGGATTTGAGGTCCTCCCAGCGCTTGTGGACAATCTTGTAGCAGCAGACTGCCGACCCCTCCACGTGGATGGCAGCCGTTATGTCCTCCCAGATCTGGAGACGTCTTCCTTGCCATGCTGCATTGCTGGGTTGAAGAGGGCATCATATTCTCCAGGACCTTATCCACCATGGATTGACAGCCCTCTGCCTTGATGCCATGGGGTTGCCGCTCTGGTCAAAGGTAGATGGCGTGGACATGTAAACCCGCAAGGGAGGTGTGGGTGGGTAGGTTGGTTCTGGAGATGGGCTGTGGAGCAGTGGTTGTGGTATGTGAAGATGGGAGTCCAGCACAGCAGCTGAGGTGGTCACCAGGCCGGAGACAAGAACATAGACAATGACTGGAAAGCAGGCACCCCCAATGCAGTGCAGGTGGGCAGCAGCCACTCACAATGGACAGGCAGCAGTAGATGGCAATGTTGGAGGCAGCACAGGGCTGGCAGAGGCAGAAGAGTGGGCCTTTTGTCTGCAGCTCAAAAGGCAGCCAAAAACAGAATAAAGGCCCTTAGCACATAAGTTACGTGATGCGCCCTGCACCGACGCAGCTCACGGCATTGATGGGAATGCATAATGATTAGTAAATGCATCACTGGCTCTGCGCACGAAGGATCGAAGATGAAGTATTGTTGTTTACACTTATTTTGGGAGGCCCTGCAATCCGTTCCCTTCAGGTAGCATACTGTTCTTTTTTGGGCATGGTTGTGCCACTGCGCATAGGCACATTTTTTATTTCCCCAATTTTGAGGCACGCAGTCTGTCGTGTATGCACTTTTTCTGTTTGTGGTTGCTATTGCGAATCGCGTACCTCTTTTTTCATTGTCGGAAGCTTTATGGGTGTCGCAAATGCACTATTTGTGTTATTGCGTGCCACTGCGTATCACGTAGCTCTTCTTTCATTTTCAGAAGCTTTCCAGGTGTCGCATACACACTTTGTGTATTATTGGGGGCCACTGCGTATCGCGTACCACTTATTTATTCTGTTTGGGGTACATTTGAGCATTGCTAGACCACATATCTACGTCGTACATTCTGTAGACTGTTCCCTGACTCACATTGCCCAGGACAATAACTTGCTGTGCATCACATTCATCCGTTACACCTGTGACATTGTTGGAAAGGCCCAAAAGGGAAAGGGGGCAGAGGGGCCTGGGTGGGGGTAATGGTGGTGAAACACCTGTCCAAGTCCCAAGTGGTCGGGGTAGTGGTCGTGACACACCTGCACCATACTACTACACAATGAGATCCTGACACCTCTGGACTATTCCCTACAACAATCTAAGTCCACATGGGACCCCACCTATCAGAGCTCTTTCAAAACTGAAAACCCAAAGTAAAAGGCAAAATCTTATGAAAACATTGTACAACTAACTCACAATATTAGTAGTGTGATTATTTGTATTATAACATCACACATTTCTCAGATACATTTTTTTATTAAATATGTTCATTAAAAAGCATTAAAAAATGCAATCATGTTATACAGTCTCAATCAAGAATAAAGTGACTTGTGCAAAATCAACAAGAAGATATAATTCTCCAATACATTTATGCCAAGAACACCAGTGACAGGAAAAATGATCCTCAAAACATGACACTCAAATCTGCTAGCACGTGATTAAATAAGTCATTTGTGTATCTAGCACTAAAAAAGACTCTATTCTTTGACGGAAACCTCGATTAAGGACCTAAAATAGGCAATAAATGTCCTATTCCAACTGACTACTAAATGTCAGTATTCAAAATCCTGACGACATGTTTCATTCTTGTTTTAGTCGGACAACAATGTAAAGAACTTCATCAGGGGAAATTACTGTGTCATGAATAATTGATTTTCGATGTACACTGCAATCACACCAGGTTTTCAATTTTGATCGCTCCACAGGTGTTTTTTGTTTTGTTTTTTGATCAAACAACAACCTAGGGAGATAGTGCAAACAGCAATCATTAGTGCTGTTTCCTCATCTTATCAAATACATCTCTACTAGAGCAATTTAATGACTATAGTGAGACTTACCGCTGTATTTTGCAACAATTTAACACAAGCGGTAGGTGGGAATGTCTTTGAAATAGAAACTTGATCTATAAAACAAAAACAGGTATAAAACACTAAGAGGCAACCATGGGAGGTCCCGGGGAGTGCAATTCTCATTTCAGCGAATGCTTTTGCAATTATTTAAAATCAAAAGAAAAAAACAATTGTTCAGATACAAAATGAACGGGTTCCCATTCATTTAAAAAAAAAAAAAAAAACAGAAAGACCTGGTTGTCAATCCTCCTATCATCCAGGGCATATAAAGTTATATTCGAAATGGGTTTTAGTCACCCTATTATCTTTTCAGCTGGTACCAACTAATGGATGACCCCAACCTGATAAATCTACCTTCACTCTCACTAGAAAACTAGCCTCATATTACATAATCGCTGTTTATGCATCTCCTCCATTATTAAAAGTACAATACAGTGGTCTTCCTTCCGTACACTGCTCGAGTGCATTGAAATTTGAAAATAGTTCCTGTTTGGTCTAACTGCTTACGAAGCAACTGTGCTCACCGCCATATACATCCAGTCCTATGGGGATCGTATTGTTGTTATAATAGAGTTATTCCAACGTCCGGTATACATAAAATCATCCCGTCATCGGACACGCTGCAACAAACAGTGGGGGTAATTCATGGAATCAAGCGCAGAAGTGGCGCATGCGGCTGGCGCACAGAGTGCGCGTGCGCCAGCTTACGCCACAAATTTCGGCGCACATTTGTGCCATGAATTGGCCTCAATGGTCGGCACATTACTTTATTTCGGCGTCTAGTTACTTACAAGCGTTGGAAACGCTACACAAAACAATAATTGGACCGAGTTTACAGATCTCGTACAACCAGAGCCACTCGCTGTGTCAAACTGACACAAGGGCCATCTAGATAAGGGAAATGATTACCTCTGATTACTTCATCCCGGCGTGCACTGTGACCAAATGCACATATCTTCAGACCTGCATTTGCAAACTGCCCGCGTCCTTGCGCCATTATGCTTAGTTAAAAGCATTTCATTAGGGGCGGATCTAACCAACTGGGATTGTGCGTGGGCCCAACTGCTAGTAAGTAGAATGTCACAACGCTATTAGCTCTAAAAGGGCAGACATCTTAACATGGTAAACAGACTCACGGAATCTGATCTTACTGATGCTTTCTCATCTATTCTTTTATACAGTAATGTAGAACCACGGATCGCACCTCTGCTCATCTTAAAGAAATTTATACTCTTGTCATTATATATGCCAATCTAGTCCGCACTATAATGATCTGTAACCTATTCGTATTACTCAACCATTTCTATGGCTCAGTAATAAAGGGCCATCATACACTTAACCAATAAATAGTCTCATCAAGGAACGTTCTCAACAATGTTACATACACAATTCAAGTGTTTTTCCTTATTGTACAATCTGTTTTTATTATTTGCTGATGTGTTGTCAGATGACAAAATCTGTAATATTGTCCACGTGAATGAGTCATATGTATTGTCATATGTATGGTCCGTAGCCAAAAAATGACCATCTAGAGTAGCGGTATTCAAACTGTGGGTAGCGACCCCCTGGGGGTCCGCGCCACATCCTTGGGGGGCCGTGAGGCCCAGCATGAAATTTAAAGGGGTGGCTCACATGGTCGGGCTGAAGAATGACACTGTCTCAGGCACCAATGAAAATGTGGCCCACAGTTGTAAATGGATATTCATTCACAGACTCTGAATAGTACCCAATGTGGTGCTTTGTGTTGATATGTAAGTACATTGTGATATTTATAGAACATTTATTCAGCAACAATGGCCAAAATTATAACTGCATAGTGAAGTAACTCATCAAACTGGCCCACATTAGCCAAAAAGGTGGCACATTTTGACTGGCCCACACTAGCATTTTGTATTTTTGGTACCGGCATTGCCCTATAGGCCAGTCCGAGCCTGGCGGCTCATCCATAATGGTGAGGGAGCGCCCACCCTGTGGCTCCCTCACCCATTATGGAGGAACTAAGGAGCCAGCCCAGTGAAACAATGAGCACTCCCTCAGCTGCTTTTTGCAGCTGAGGGAGTGCTACTGGATTGGCTGAACTGTTGGAACCCTATTTCCCTTTGACAGTTCAGTTCCCCAGCCGCACATGCTCACTGAGCCATGCAAGGCTGGGGCTTTTTGCTTTGCCAGCATTGCATAGATCATTGGAAATGCTGGCTGGGTCACTGCATGTCTGTATGTGCGAGGGGGAGCTCCTGCACCTCCTCGCACATACGGACAGAGAAGCCTGGAACAGGTCGTTTCAGCACCCAGATGCATGCCAATGCAGAAGGTATGTTTATGTTCATTTTTATTATTGAAACATGTGTATGGATGCATTAACGCTTGCGTGATGTGTGAGTGTATGGTGATGGATGCTCGTGTGAATGATAGAGTGATTGCTGTATGAATATGTGTGTGTGTTTGTTTGTTTTGGTCCGTTGAGCTGATTTTGGCAAGTGGTGGATAGATGGGGGAAGGAGGGTTGTACAACAAAGGCATTTTAAAAATGCCTAAATGCCTTTGTTGCACAATGCCCCTACCCACTTGCCAAAATCAGCTCTCCTTCTCAGGTGCTGTGGAGCCCAGGGGACAGGGATGGTTTTTTGTTACTGGATGTCTATCATAGATGTCCAGTCAAAAATACCATGCTTTCCCCCTTGGGACCCCAGCGCCTTGCATACACACATAACCATGTTGATTGTGTTAGGCCTAGTCGGGGGCAGGGGACAGGGATGGTATATTGTTGCTGGAAATCTATCATAGAGGGCCAGTAAAACATGTCATGCCTGCCCCCTTGGCCCCCACAGGAGCAATTGAAAATTGTTTGGATATTTACCCATTTTTTTTAAAGTAGGCTCTACAATGCAACATTTTAACCCATTATTTTATTTTTAAAAATTCACTGGGGGACACCCCCCAATCCCCTCTTGAATGGTTCGGACTCCCTCACTGCGCTCGGTTGCTATGGCATTTTTGGGGGAAATAGTTATGCACATCACTTAAAAAATTCACCAGCCGCCACTGGCTCTCGGACTATTGGGAACGGGATGGGGGAGCCCAGGGACTGTGATGGGAGCAGGATGGGCGGGGACCATGGGATAGTGGTGGGAGCAGGGTGGGGAGAGCCCTGGGTAGGAGTGGGATGATGTAGCCCAGCCACTGTGATGTAAGCAGGTGTGGGAGCCCAGGGACTATACTGGGAGTAGGGTGCAGTGACTGTGCGCAATACATACTATCCATTTGGCATTTCTTGGGGCACCCGGCCTGCCCAAATTTTGCTCGGGGTGGACCACTGGCCTAGTGGATTTACGATGTGAGGCAACCTCTTTGATTGGCATGCTCGTTAGAGTCTCATATAGAACACAATCCAGTGTACTTGTGCATGGACAGCCAGTGGTCGAAGTGAGCGGGAGCAGTCGGGAGCGGTGCTCCTATACTTTTTTTAATTACCTTGTACAGCTCCTATACTTTTATTTTAAAAAGAAACCGTTCCGGAATGGTTTTCTTTTAAAATAAAAGTGTAGGAAGAAGCTGAAACCTTCACTTTCAGTGCACTGCACTGAACATTCCCTTAAACATCAGGTGCAAGTGTTTGGGGGGGTGTATTGTGTGTGGGTGGGGTTGTGGCAAGGGGGTTTGTGGGGAGCAGGGGCAGGCCAGCAGGGAACATAGCTCCACTACTTCTTTTCATACTCTTCGACCACTGTGGACAGCACATATTTCGCAGCGATCTCTATAAAAAAATAACACCAACACAGAGGGGAGGGGCATGGGTGTCCCAAACAATTTATTGTTTCCTCAGGGGGACCTTGGCATAAAAAGTTTGAAGACCACTGATCTAGAGGCACAGTGAGTACCTGATTCTTGATCTAACGTTTGTGTTCTGTTATATGTATTTTTACATTCCTCTCTGTCATTCCAATATATAACTTCCTACACGGGCACCAGATTGCGTAAATCACCATTTTGGAGTTGCATTTAGTAAATTGTCATTGCGACCAAGGTCTTCAACTTCCTTAGACCTACACATAGAGGCACAACAACTGCAACTTCCACATGGTGTGTGTACCATGGGATTTGGTAATTCCCATGATTCAGTAAGTGTGTTTGTGAGAACCACTAGGCAATGAGACATCATTTCTTGTAACTAAGGGGCCAATTCATGGAACAAACGTGCGCAGAAAATCTTGGCGCGAGCAGCCGCAAGCAGGCACAAGCATGAAAAAACAGGCGTACGCGTGCGGTTCATGGAAGTCCCTGCGCGTGTTTTCCTTGGGATGTGCGCCAAACCCGAGCGTGGCGCACACGGGCGCATACGTCATTGCAACAGCTCAAACGCTGTGCGCGACACGCACAGGGAAAGCGCACAACATCCGCACACACACCAACTGGAGAAGTACTGCTGGGAAGTACACGGAACGCTGACACGCACGCGAACCACACGTATTCATGGAATCGAATAGGGCAAACCTGCGCACGGGCAAAGACATGCACAGGCCTAAACACGTCCGCCACACGAATGCAGGTGGTAGTGTCCCTGCGCATTACAAAAGTGTGCGCAAATAAAAAGCACGTATATAAAGCTATGATGAATGTTCCATACTGTGGCCCCCTAGGATAAATGACGTGCACGCAACACACAGGCACCCCATAAAAAGAAGAAAAAGAGACAAGCGCCCCCCAGTAGCCCACATGCGTGCAAAAATGACACACATAGTACGGTGTGGCAGCCAGGAGCCCAAAAAAAATTTATGCGGTCAACAGGCAGGCCATTATGGCCGTAAAAAAAAGGGGTACGCAACAAACACGACACCCGCTGTGTGAAAAATAGCATGTGCGTGTATTTCGGGGGTGCGCAGGAAGTTTTACACGCGAAAGGGCCCTGTGCGAGTGGGGTACCTGTATTCCTGGGGTTCCCAAGTAGTTTCACGTGTAGGACACCTGTATTCCTGGGGTTAGTTCGTGGGGCGAGTGGGGTACGTGTATTCCTGGGGTTCCCGAGTAGTTGTTCACGTGTAGGACACCTGTATTCCTGGGGTTCGCGGGAAGTTTCACACGCGATTGGCCCTGTGCGAGTGGGGTACGTGTATTACTGGGGTTCGTGGGAAGTTTTACACGCGAAAGGGCCCTGTGCGAGTGGGGTACATGTATAACTGGGGTTTGCGGGAAGTTTTACACGCAAAAGGGCCCTATGCGTGTGGGGAACTACGTGTGCTGACGCGCTTACGCGCTAAGGGCCTTTCCTCGGATTTCACACTGACATGCACTTTTTTCACATGCCAATTCACTCCGTATCAAGCTGGCCACCCGTACACACACAGAAGACCACGCTCCTGCACTGAAGGCCATTTTCCTGCCCCCCAGTACCCCGAGCACGCTCCCACCTGCCGTCTGCTGCTGCCTGACTGCCTGCTGCCCATGTGCCCTGCTATTTGGTGCCTGCACGTCAGCCAGGGTTCCAGTTGCTGTGTCCACCCCTGCTGGAACAGAAGACTCCCGACTGGGATTCCATCGCTCCACAGCCCAGCCCCAGGACCCAGTTGCCCACCCACGCCTGCCTCGGGGGTCGCCATGTCGGGGGAAAAACACCATTTGAGACCACTGGTGATCCTGAGCCAGAGAGGGTAGAGGGCCACCAGCTTCAGTGTGAAGGAAGTTGGTGTCCTGGTGGAGCATGTCCTGGGGCATTATGATGCCCTCTTTGGAACATCACGCGCCAACAAGGAAGGACGGGAGAGGATCTGGGACGACGTAGTGGTTGCCATCAACGCAGAGGGGGTGGCAACCTGTGACATCAAGCATGTCAAGAAGCGCTGGGAGGACTTCAGGTGCAGGACCCTCCACAAGGCCCGGCGCCTCGCGGACGGGGGCCGGGTCAGCATGAGTGACATCCAGATGAGGGTCCTGGAACACGTATGCCCAGCACTCCACACCCAGATCCTTCAGAGGAAGACCCGTCTGGAGTTGAGCAGTAAGTGGCCAAGCATTGGTGTGCGAGACAGAGCATGTTGCAGTGTGCTGGTAGTCTGATACTTGCCTGTATGTGTGACATGGGCCATGTATGGATGTGTGTGTGCAGGGACCTCTTGGTCATGCATGTGAGACCAGTAATGTGCGAACCACATACTTGGTGCATGAGTTCCAATGCTACATGGGGAGCTGTATGGAAAATGCACACATGAAAGCATGCCAGTGTCTGTTCTTGCACATGGTGGGGGTGTGAGGGATGGGTGCTGCTGTCATGTACATGTATGGTGCACATGTGTGTGTGTCTGAGAAGTGTGTCTGTGACTTCGATACGCCATGGATTCATGACACATGTCCGTGATGATGTGTAGATTCACTCATGCAGTGGGGTCACCGTTGTATGCACTGTGTCTATCCACTGTGTCTGTGGTGTACAAGGCATGATGCATGACCCTCCGGTGATTTGTGAGCATGGGATCAGTGTGAGCCAGGATGCATGTGAATTTGAAGGCAACATTTTGATTAATAGAGGCCTTTGTACATGGATGCTGATGTTGATTGCAGGCGCCATGCCTGTTTATGCATCTGTGTTGCGTGCATTCACCCATGTGCTGTGGAGGGACAGGATGGAAGTGACGTTAGACACTGCCACTCCTGTGTTATTGCTTCCTGTCTAGGGGAATATTGTACTGTACCCTGATGCTTGTGTTCTATGTCTCCCTCTACGCAGCGTCAAGTGAAGAAGAGGGCGGAGACGGCGCTGTGGAGCCAAGCGGCAGGGATGCCTCCACTGGGCGGCGACGCAAGGCCCAGTCACCCTCCCAGGACTTGCCATCATCCAGGAGCGAGGGGGCTGGTGCCGCGTCTGCCACTACGGCTGTGGCGGAAGGGCCGGGTGAGCCCCCAAAGGGGCTTGCAATGGCGGAAGACGGTACGGAGACATCCAGGTTGGTGGTCTCCACAGAGGAGGAGGAGCCCGCTACTGAGCCGCACATGGGGCCTGGTGGGGGTAGTACCACTGGTGCAAGTGGTGCAGTCCAGGGCCAGGGTCAGGAGGCAGCACAGGTCACCGCGGAGGGGCCTGTGCATGTCCCTGTCCTTGACCCTGTGACTGCACCACCATGCACCAGCAGGGAGGCCCCGCCCCAGGCCCGTGCGCAGGTAGGGGAGAGTGCCATGTCATCTGCCTCTCCACTACCTGCGGACGAGGGGTCCCATGAACGTATGGGCTCCATCCTGATTGGTGTCGCGTTGCGCACGCGTGACATTCATGATGACGTGCGTTCTTCCTGGGCAGAGAACGCACGCCATCACGAAGAGCAGCGTCGAGACGTGGCACTGTTGGGAGGGGCCCTGGTTGGTGGGTTCCTACATGTGACGCGCACTCTGGCGGACCTCTCCTCCTCTGTGGAGACTATGCGCCAGTCGTTCTCCCTGCCGTCCTCCGGCCCAGATTCCACCAGGGCCCCCTGTGGACCTGGCCTGACCAACACAGCCAGCTTGGTGGAGATCCCATCCCTGCCACAGTCGGGAGTCGGCGGTCCAGCAGGGGTGGACACCACAACTGGAGACCAGCTGATGGAGGATGTGCAGGCATCATCGGACAGGGCACATGGACAGCAGCAGTAGCAGGAGCAGGCTCTAGGTGGGAGCAATGATGGCTCTGGGCCATCGACATCAGGGGGGCAGGCATCAGCCAGAGGGCAGGAGGGCCCTGGAATGGATGTGTCTTCCATGTGGCTGCGGTTGGGCCAGCGCATAGATGCGGAGCGGCAGCGGGCGGAAGAGGCGCAGCTCACCATGGTCAGGGCAGAGTTCTCCATGCGTCGGGCGTTGAGGCGGGCAAAGTGCCTCGAGGCGACTCGCAGGGAGTTGGAACAGGCCATGAGTGCTTCCCTGTGAGACCTCGGGCCAGGGCAGAGACCCGCCTCTGGGACATCGACATGGAGTTCGATGATGCCCTGGCCCGGGACACCACAGAGTGAGCCGCAGGACTTGCCCGCCGCCATTGTATATAGTTAGATAGTGTTAGGTTTCCTTTCCTTTTCTTTTTTATTATGGTTGCGCTTGGACAATGCACCACGTTTTTGTATATAATTTATTATTAGGTAGTATTTTTGGTAGGTTTCATTTCATCAGTTGGGCTCATGGACCCTGGATTGTTCATTTGTACATAGTTCACCATTGGATTATTCTCATTTTTTTATTTTCACCATGGAGCAATGGATTTCACTTTCTTTTTTCCATTGGATTTGCTTTGTGGGACTGTGACTTTGGACACCATTTATTTTGGATTTCTTTGGATTATGATTTCTTGTTTTTTATTCTTTTACGGACATGCAGCATTTCTTTAATTATTCCCATTGTTGTGTGTTTGCCTTTAATTACATTCATGTTGTGTTTAATACATTTTTTTCTTCATACTTCGATGTGTGGTATTATCTCATTGGTTTCATGCATGTCATGATATGGGTTTTCACATTCACTTGCACCCATTTTGTGTGTGTGACGGACATGTGTTCATTTACATACTTGCCTTTGGGGTTGTATCATGTAATTGCATTTTCTATGTGGGTGGATGCAATACTTGGTTGGGTCTTTGGGCTGGGGAGGCTGGCCATAAGGGCCATGATTGAGGATCGTCATGACGTGGGGGCAGGGGGACATGAGTGGGACATGAGTGGGGGCCTGCTGGCAGGTGCCCCACACTGCTGGGGGGGTCCTGGGGGACATGGGTGGGACATGAGTGGGGGCCTGCTGGCAGGTGCCCTGCACTGCTGGGGGGTGAGGGTGCAGTGGGACATGAGTGGGGGCCTGCTGGCAGGTGCCCCGCACTGCTGGGGTGGGGTGCTGGGGGACATGAGTTGGAGATCAGTAGTGCAAGCTGACATGTGGCTTGGCTTGGGGGCATGCCCATGGTGGATGGGCTGCCTGCGGGACATGACCAGGGGTGCAGGGTAGTCCCCTGTGGTGTGGGCTGCCTCCAGAGGCCGTGGAGGGTGTAGAGGGAACACCTGGGAGGACCCACACTGCCAATTCACGTGTAGGACTCCCCGCGCACCCCCGAAATACACGTCCCTGCTCAAATCGCGTGTGAGACTTCACGCGAACCCCAGTTATACACGTACACCACTCGCACAGGGCCAATCGCGTGTGAAACTTACCGCGCGCCCCCGAAATACACGTACCCGGATCCAATCGCGTGTGAGACTTCACGCGAACCCCAGTTATACACGTACCCCGCTCGCACAGGGCCAATCGCGTGTGAAACTTCCCGCGCTCCCCTGAAATACACGTACCCGGATCCAATCACGTGTGAGTCTTCACGCGAACCCCAGTAATACACGTACCCCACTCGCACAGGCCCTTTCGCCTGTGAAACTTCCCGAACCCCAGTAATACACGTACCCCACTCGCACAAGGCCTATCGCGTGTGAAACTTCCCGCGAACCCCAGTAATACATGGACCCCTCTCGCACAGGACCAATCGCGTGTGAAACTTCCCGCAAACCCCAGTAATACACGTACCCCACTCACACAGGCCCTTTTGCATGTGAAACTTCCTGCGAACCCCAGTAATACACGTACCCCACTCGCACAGGCCCTTTCGCGTGTGAAACTTCCCGCGAACCCCAGTAATACACGTACCCCACTCGCACAGGCCTTTTCGTGTGTGAAACTTCCCGTGAACCCCAGTAATACACGTACCCCACTCGCACAGGCCGTTTCGCGTGTGAAACTTCCCACGAACCCCAGTATTACACGTACCCCACTCGCACAGGTCCTTTCACAGGTGAAACTTCCAGCGAACCCCAGTAATACACGTACCCCACTCGCACAGGGCCAATCGCATGTGGAACTTCCCGCGAACCCCAGTAATACACGTACCCCACTCGCACAGGCCATTTCGCGTGTGAAACTTCCCACGAACCCCAGTAATACACGTACCCCACTTGCACAGGGCCAATCGTGTGTGAAACTTCCCGCAAACCCCAGTAATACACATACCCCACTCGCACAGGGCCAATCGCGTGTGAAACTTCCCACGAACCCCAGTAATACACGTATCCCACTCGCACAGGGCCAATCGCGTGTGAAACTTCCCGCAAACCCCAGTAATACACGCACCCCACTCTCACAGGGCCAATCGCGTGTGAAACTTCCCGCGAACCCCAGTAATACACATACCCCACTCGCACAGGGCCAATCGCGTGTGAAACTTCCCACGAACCCCAGTAATACACGTTCCCCGCTTGCCGTGGTGGTACAGGGTTAGCGCAGCCCTTTGTGCTGGATTGGGGATTTTGATGGCTTTTCCCTGCGCGAGGGGCGTTCTTGGGGGCATAACTGGCGCTGCTGCAGGGTCGCTGCGCCACTGTGCACCACGGCTGGTTATGGTAGCTAAAATTCATGAATACGCTGTGCGCGGAAATGGATTTTAGCGCACGCGGCTGGTGCAGAGATTCGCACGCGCACACTGTGCACCAGCCGCGTGCGCCACTTGTGCGCTAAATTCTATGAATTACCCCCTTAATCTTTCAGGTAAAACCCACGCTTAAATGCACATAATGGTAGTTCTAACGGGCAATCTCCTCCATTAAGAATATAACGATTCTTTTTAACAATTGCATTCACTTTGTTTGACATTGAGTTAAATGTGCTCACAAACACAATTCCGTTAGAGCTCTCTGTCTTCTCTATGTACTCTAACAGGGCTTCCCTATTATTATTTTGTGCCCGTTTCCGAGCCTTCTTTATGATGGAATTGGGATAGCCACTCTTTTTTAGATTTTTCATTTTACTTTGGGTTCTCAGTTTTGAAAGAGCTCTGATAGGTGGGGTCCATGTGGACTTAGATTGTTTTAGGGAATAGACCAGAGCAAAATCATCAAAGATCTAGCAGATGATAAAACTCTGACTCTTAAACCGGCTGACAAAGGAGGAGCAATATTCGTGATGGACACTTCATTCTACAACTCACAGTGTCGTGCACTCCTGAAGGACACAGATACATATTTACCAATAGATGAAGACCCTACACTTAGGATCATGACCATGATAGAGACCACCCTTGAGGAGGCCATTGAAAACGTTTGGATATCTGAGAAGACGAAGAGATATCTACTTAAAATAAACCCAATAAGACTTGTGTTTTATGGTCTTCTGAAAATCCACAAACGACTGGAAAATCCACCACTAAGACCCTGGGCCTCATTACACGGTAGGCGGTAAGGGTTAACGGTCACCGGTAACGGTACCGGTGACCATTAACCCTTACCGCCATATTACAAGGTCCCTTTGCGGGTTGGTACTTTAACGCCTGTTTTTAGCAGGCTTTAAAAAACGAACCCGCAAAGGGACCTTGGTGCTAATTACGGTACCGCAATTTGCGGTACCGTAATTAGCACCTTCCCCATTCCCATTATGCCCTATGGGGGCAAAAATGGGAATGGGGAAGGGCCTTGGTGAATGGGGAATTACCGCCCCCGCTCACCTTGGAGTAGGGCGGTAATTCCGCCATCCACCAAGGCGGACACGGTAAAATACCGGCGGCAACCATGGCGCTAATAGCGCCATGTTTACCGCCTACCGTGTAATGAGGCCCCCTGTCTCTTGATTGTGTAATCTAACAGTTAGTGTGCCTATGCCAGTTAGTGTCACTCACTCAAAACAGAGATTCAATCTATCACCTGTATTTGTAGAAGTAAATTCTTCCCGCCCACTGCAATACAACTAATGTGCAACACAAGTCATGAAACCATACAAATGCAACAACAAATATTTTATTCAATTATCAAAAGGACATATATAAAAAACTTCACTAAAAAAGATCTTTAACTATGAAGTGTTTAAGAAAAAACATGCAGTCTGACACGTAACATTAAAAAATGTAGTGGGGTTAGTACGTGCGTTTGTGTTTCTTATATAACACTTTGTCATTCAGAACAGGGGAGTAGAGCACTGTTGTTCACAAGACACTACTCTATCAAAAAATGAGCTCTTTAGAAATCTTTGGCTCTTGTGATAGTCGACATATGTTTTTCGGCTAATAGCAACAAAACAATCAGACACGTTCACAATTTGAGCCTCATTACACGGAAGGCGGTAAGGGTTAACGGTCACCGTAACCCTTACCGCCTTATTACGAGGTCCCTTTGCGGGTTGGTACTTTAACGCCTGCTTTTAGCAGGCGTTAAAAAACGAACCCGCAAAGGGACCTTGGTGCTAATTACGGTACCGCAATTTGCGGTACCGTAATTAGCGCCTTCCCCATTATGCCCTATGGGGGTGAAAATGGGAATGGGGAAGGGCCTAGGCGAATGGGGAATTACCGCCCCCCGCTCACCTTGGAGTAGGGCAGTAATTCCACCATCCACCAAGGCGGACACGGTAAAATACCAGCGGCAACCATGGCGCTATTAGCGCCATGGTTACCGCCTACCGTGTAATGAGGCCCTATGTATGTTATTGCAGGTGTAGCCGTCTTCAGGACACAATATCACTTTTCATCTCAAAGAGATTTTTCCGTGTTGAATATTTATAGTTGTTCGTACCTGTTTCGGTTTTTAGCCCACTCTTACTATCAACTTTCAAATGGTTGAATCAAGGAAGAAAAATCTTCTTAGTGTTTTTTTGACTCCTCAGGTCCAGAGGCGAGTGAAACTCTACTGGTTGTCAGAATCTGATATAATCTGCTGTATGCCACTTGGTCACGGTTCCTTCAAATGGTTCATAATTTTCCCTTTTGGGAGGTCGGTAGGCAGTATTATTGCTCTTGTCCGCTGCTTCCGAAATTCAGTCTTAAGAGTTAGGAGCCTCTATTTTGGTTTTTGATCTTCCATGTGTCATATCATGTTTGTTAGACGCTTGTGGCAAAACCTGCACGGAGGCGAATCATGCGCCGTCTCGTCAGGGGGCTCCTACACGCTTGCTTGTTAGCTCTTCACTCTCGGGGAATATCAACACCGCGGGAGCATCGCATTGTGCCTCAGATAGGTTACTTTCCCAGAAAACATATGTCGGTAAGGAACATGACAACCATGACAGAAACACCTGGGCCCTCATTACGACCCTGGCGGAAATCGCGGTGCAAAATGCACCATGGAGCACGGCGGAAAGCTGCCGATAGCGCCATGGGGGTTGGCGGATTTTCCGCCCCATTCCGACCTTGGCGGGGCGGTAAATCCCCATCCCCCATTTTACCCTTCCCCATTCCCATTTTTGCCCCATAGGGTATAATGGGAGTGGGGAAGGCGTTAATTACGCCACCGTAAAATACGGTGGCGTAATTAACAACAAGGTCCCGTAGCGCCATGGATTTCTCCGCCCGGAAAAACCAGGCGGAAAACGCTCCATGGCGCTACGGGAACTCGTAGTAGGGCGGACGGGTCCGCCGCGAATAACGCTGGCGTAAACCCACTCCGCCAGGGTCGTAATGAGGCCCCTGGAGTACAATATTTCTGTGAAGGTGACCTTTTGTATCCTTTTTATCTATTTCACCTACAATCAAAGGCTGCCCCTGCAGACTACTTACCAAGTGAGGGAAGTTGATGGCCACACATGATGTGTTGTTCATACATTAAGCAAATGGTACATAGTATGTCAATTCCATGTAGAAACTGTGTGTAGAAATCACTAAGGATATTCCTATTCAGTTATCTTTATTGACAATGTATATACTAAGGCAATACCATGTTAAATGGTGGTGTCAAAGAGGCTTACACTCCCTTGAGGTGCAGTACATGGAAATTTCACGTTTGTGAGAATAAATCCGAATAACATGCAAGTGCTGTACCAGTACACATCTGATGCATACAAGCATACAAGATGCAATGACAACGATTCATATGATATGATATGGCATTTGTAACGCGCCTATACACAAGTGTTTCAAGGCGCGACGAGGCAGGGAGGGGGGAACAAGGGGAAGACAGACAACGATCCTACTAGGCCAGGTGTCATTCAGACCGCGCAAGTGCAGGGGTAGGGGGAAGGGAAAAAGTGCAAAGGGAAGGGGGAGAGGGGGGGGAGTGCAGTACAAATAAGTAGATTAGAAATAAAATAATAAATAAATAGGGCCAGCTGGTGGCAAGTGCAAGGTAAGTGCAGACAAGTGCTGGGGGGGGGGGGGCTGCAGTGATACAGAGACAGTCCCGCAGTGCAGGGGTTGCCAGGGAGGCAGTGCAAGTGAAAAGTGACTGGGCCCAGGACCGAGGTCGGTGAGAGAGGCCCAGTTGCAGAATCAGTGCAGTTTTGGTGAAGAATTTAGCAGGGGAGAGGGAGAGAGAAAGCAGAAGTGAAGAGAAAGGTTTTGAGGTGCTTCCGGAACCGGAGATGGTTCTCCTCAAGTTTCAGGGAGGCAGGAAGGCTGTTCCAGAGGGAGGTCCCTGCCGCGGAGAGAGATCTACCCCCAGCTCGTTGCTTCGAGAAGCGGCTGACCCTGAGGGAGTTGGAGACGGATGAGCGTAGGGCTCGGGAAGGAAGATATTATGTAATGGATGAGATAACTTAAGAATAGATTGTGATCAGAGGTGCTCCGGGCTTAGATCTATTAAATGATTAAACTATGCGGTGAATGGATATATGTATGCTTATTACCCCTCCTTTGAATCACGTCCGCCACGTCATGACGGCTTTTGTTTACATATGACGTCACCACGCGGACGTAGTGATGCGTCATGGAATCTTCCCCAACAGTTTAAAGTACTGTTGTACGTGAGCCGTCAACACTGTTACAACTCCCATCTA
This sequence comes from Ambystoma mexicanum, assembly GCF_040938575.1. NCBI lineage: Eukaryota > Metazoa > Chordata > Amphibia > Caudata > Ambystomatidae > Ambystoma > Ambystoma mexicanum. Next base: position 1,480,792,720 of record NC_090922.1, read on the forward strand.
GTTGCGAGCATTTAACCAGCATTTAACTAGCAATTCACTATCATAATTTGAAGTTAGGGAATAGTTACAATTGGGTAATCATTGTTGTCTTTTTTATGTAGATTCCGGTTCCAAATCCAACCAATAGTGTGAGATAGAACGTGAGGCTTCGATAAAAGCAATTGGCTAGATTGGGACTATTGCATAGCTAACCCCACAGCAAAGGAGGAGGAAGGTTCCTAAATAATGGCACCACTACATCTTATTAAGAAATCTGGCATTCAATCACTAATTTTTGGTTAACTCCGTTAACTTTTCAGGCTACTCCTGGATTGTGACCAACCCTCTTTCTCTACTTTGAGACCTCATCTAAATATCACTATTGAAAGATCGCCACGGGGCACCAATGAGAGGTAGGGCAGTCCTATATAATGCATGTGAATTAGAAAACACGATCTGTCTCCAAAAGAAACTTCACTAAAACGCTGTTGTTACCTTCTATCACACAGATCTCTCTGAAAGAATTAGAAGGATATTCGAATCAATGAATACTTGTTAAAGCACCTTTTTTTGCTCCTGAAGAAGGCAATTAGAGTCCCAAAACGCGTTGAGCTGTTTTTCGAATTCATTACTGTACCAAACATATGGACATTTATGTAATAGACAATATGCATTTGAATAATGTATAAATAAATCCTCTTCATGATGAGATTCTAGTTAATTATCAACGAATAAGTAAACTGAACACCAGGACTAATGGTAATTCACTCGTAATCAAGGAACATAAGCGGTGTGTGTGCTTACAAAGCAATTGGGATTCTAAGACATAGGAGCTTTATACCAAAAAAGTCATTAACTACTTATTGTTTGTCTTTCAACAATACATTTGAGTGTGCAGGGGACGCAAGTGTACCACAGCCCGCCAACACCATTTTTCTCTTTCTCAATAGTCCATAGGTGTCAGGATCTCTTGTGTAGTAGTATAGTGTTCAAAAGGGCATGATCCTGACCTCTTTAAACACCCTGAGTCCTCTCTACTCTATTAGGTTTTTAGTGCGGTCACAACTGCAGGATATTACAAAAAGAGGGGGAGTCTAGATCGTAATATTGCAGATAGTATCCACTATGTAAATTGTGGCGTGGGTGTATTGTCTCTTTCTTCTTTTTTTTTACAGAATAAAAAGTGTTTTATTAAAGTCTTTTAATTAAAGCCTTTTGCCCTCTGTGAGAGTCTTAGTAGATGTCAAGAACCTGATCATTTAAGATCAATATGAGTGCAGACAAAGTTATTAGCTATGACGATAAATATATCACAGAATTCCTCGCTGGAGTATCTATTTTTTCTGAAGAGGGTGAAGGTTCCCTTATTTAGAACCTATGTAACGGGGACAAATTATTACAATTGAAAAAATTTCTTATTAGGACTGAATTCCATGGGTCCATTATGATTGAATACCTGAGAGCTGAGAGCCTTCCCCAGGGCCTAGTGGTTCGTAATGAGCCACGCTTATTTTTAGACAACAAAGAGTTTGTTATAAAATGGAGGTACATTGCTATCAAGTGCGGCAGGAACTGGATCATACTCATTATTGACACAGCTAAAGATATGTCGATTAAAATAACAGGTGACCTTCTAGCGATGAAGGAAGAGATTAAGAAACTTGTCCCATTGGAGACCTTTAAGAGAAGGTTAGAGGAAATAGTGAAAGACATGGATGAATTCAAGGAGTTTACGACAAAAGAACGAATTTAACGTATGAAAAACGATCTGACAAACTTCTCACATGAAAAGGCCTTTAGATACACCCAAGATGGTTACGATCCCTTTAAGAACCAATCAGGGTCCTTCCAACAACAACGTAGGGTACACCTTGGGAATACGTCCTACGCGTCTAGTAGTTCTAGTGATGACGCGGTGTCTAACATGAGGGGACAACAGAAGAAACCAAAACAATCTTACTGCGGTAGGCACGGTCCACCTCAACAACAGCAGTGTTTTTTTTGGGCAGGACCCACTAAATGAGGACTGGGACTATGCCCGCACCAAACCAGGAGCCACAAGACTTATTAGTAAATCTAGCTGCATATTTATGTACCCACACAAATTGAAGTGAATTTATTGAATAAGGTACTGGTTTTCGTTCCTACATTATGTTATGATAAGTTCAGAGTACGGACTGAGGTACAACAGTTGTTTCGCAAAATACATTTGAGGCAATTGTTTCATGATAAATCTTATGATGAGCTGTTGAATTTCAGTGGTTTACAGAACCCTTCATCTTTTTGCCCCCCAATCTCAAGCCACACACCAGAAGCAGTGGTATTTGAGAAAATAATTTTACGTGATCTGGCACTACTGGAGAACTCTTTAAAAGATACACTGTTTCATAACCTGTATAGAATGGAACTGTTAGCTATTAAAAGTTTGAAGAATAACAAACAGATAGTGCTGATAAAAGCTGACAAGTGGGGTGCAATAGTGATGCTCGATAGAGAATCTTATATTGAAGAATGTGATCTCAAACTGAGCGAGACAGTATTTTGCGAAATGATTGAAGAAGATACAACTGTACGTTTACAAACATTAATCAACATTAAAGTGAGTAAAGCTCAGAACGGTGTTGGATATGTGAACAACAATATGATTTCTTGTTAGCCATGAAACCCAACATCCTGAAATTCTATATTTTACCAAAGATACACAAATCATTGCCAAAACCACCTGGTCGACCGATTGTGTCCGGCACAGGGTCTCTGTTGGAACCCTTGTCCAAGTTTGCGGACCGGTATCTGAAGCCCTTTGTGTTGGAAATGTATTCTTGCATCCAGAATACAACCGAGATTATTAATTTAATTGAAGATTTCCCTTTTGATAGCAAGAACCAACTGCTAGTAAGTCTGGACATAGTTTCAATGTGTACATGTATTCCTCAGGATATTACGCTATCAGTAATTGAAGATGTACTCTTGACTAAGAGACACAATGGGGTCACACCATATATTTTCATATTATGGTGCACTGAAATGGCCCTAACAGAGAATTACTTTAGTTTCAACAATAAACCTTTCCATCAGATTCATGGTGCCTCAATGGGGTAATCAGTTGCCCCATCAGTGGTAAATCTATATGTAGAATCCTTTGAATTGCCAGTTATTTACAACAAGTCCAATCCTTATTTACCTAATCTCCATTTGTGAAGACGGTTTATAGATGACATTTTGGTCATTTGGGATGGAGACTCCACTACCGTTTCTAAGTTTGTGCATTGGATTAATGAACAAAATACGTTTTTGAAGTTCACAGCAATGAGCAGTCCGGTGGAAGCAGATTTTCTGGATATCACAATCTGGGCCGATATGTATGAGAAGGTGGTAAATGTTAAACTGTTTCATGAGCCGACGGATAAGAACTCCTTACTCACATTTCATAGTTGCCATCCCAGGCATACAAGAGAAAATCTTCCAGTAGGACAATTCCTGCCGCTGAAACAGAAAAAAAAATAATGTGCCGACCATTATTTGTTGCAGCGTTTCCGATGCCGGTATGACTATGTAAACCGGACGTTGAAGTAACGCTACGATAACAACAATACGATCCCCATAGGACTGGATGTATATGGTAGTGAGTACAGTTGTTTCTTAAGCAGTCAGACCAAATAGGGACTATTTTCAAATTTGAATGCACTCGAGCAATGTACGGAAGGCAGACCACTGTATTGTACTTTAAATAATGGAGTAGACGCATAAACAGCGGTTATGTAATATGACGCTACTTTCTTAGTGAGAGTGAAGTTCGATTTATCAGGGTGGGTTCATCCATTAGTTGGTACCACGTAAAAAGATGATAGGGTGACTAAAATCACTTTCAAATGTAACTTTGTCTGCCCTGGATGATAAATGGATTGACAACCAGGTCATTCTGCTATTTTTTTAAAAATGAATGGGAAACCGTTCGTTTCGTATCCGAACAATTGTTTTTTCTGTTGATTTTAAATAATTGCAAAAGCATTTGCTGAAATGAGAATTTTACACCCCCCATGGTTGCCACTTATTTACAGATCAGTTTCTATTTAGAAACACTCCCGCCTACCGCATGTGTTAAATTGTTGCAAAATACAGCGGTAAGTCTCACTACAGTCATTAAGGGGCCGATTCATGGAACAAATGTGCGCCGAAAATCCCAGCGCAAGCAGGCGCAAGGAGGCGCAAGCGTGAGAAAGCAAGTGCACGCGCACGCGTGCGATTCAAGGAAGGCGCTGCGCTACTTTCCCACTGGTTGTGCGCCAAATCCGTGCATGGCGCACGCTGGCGCACACGTCTCCAAACAGCGTGCGCTAAGCGCACAGTGAAAGCGCACATAGCGCAGCGCACACAACAAAAGTAGGCGGAACAGGGGGCGTAACACGCGGAATGGGGAATAACGCGTGAAAAAGAAGGCTTAACTGGGGAAGTACTGCTGGGAAGTACACGGAACGCCCACACGCACGCGAACCGCACGTATTCATGGAATCGAATAGGGCAAACCTGCGCACAGGCAAAGACACGCACAGGCCTAAACACGTCTGCCACACGAAGGCAGGCGGTAGCGTCCCTGCGCATTACAAAAGTGTGCACAAATAAAAAGCACACATATAATGAGTGGGTTACGTGTATTACTGGGGTTTGTGGGAAGTTTTGCACGTGATTGGCCCTGTGTGAGTGGGGTACGTATATTCCTGGGGTTCGCGGGAAGTTTTACACGCGAAAGGGCCCTGTGCGAGTGGGGTACGTGTATTCCTGGGGTTCGCGGGAAGTTTTACACGCGATTGGCCCTGTGCGAGTGGGGTACGTGTATTACTGGGGTTCGTAGGAAGATCTACACGCGATTGTCCCTGTGCAAGTGGGGTACGTGTATTCCTGGGGTTCGCAGGAAGTTTTACACGCAAAAGGGCCCTGTGCGAGTTGGGTACATGTATTACTGGGGTTCGCGGGAAGTTTTACACGCGATTGGCCCTGTGCGAGTGGGGTACGTGCATTACTGGGGTTAGCAGGAAGTTTCACACGCAATTGGCCCTGTGCGAGTGGGGTACTTGTATAACTGGGGTTCGCGGGAAGTTTTACACGCGATTGGCCCTGTGCGAGTGGGGTACGTGTATTCCTGGGGTTCGTGGGAAGTTTTACACGTGATTGGCTCTGTGCGAGTGGGGTACGTGTATTCCTGGGGTTCACGGGAAGTTTTACATGCGAAAGGGCCCTGTGAGAGTGGGGTACATGCATTACTGGGGTTTGCGGGAAGTTTCACACGCGATTGGCCCTGTGCGAGTGGGGTACGTGTATTACTGGGGTTCGAGGGAAGTTTTACATGCGATTTTCCTGCCCCCCAGAGCCCTGGGCACGCTCCCACCTGCCATCTGCTGCTGCCTGACTGCCTGCTGCCCACGTGCCCTGCCATTTGCTGCCTGCACGTCAGCCAGGGGTGCAGTTGCTGTGACCACCCCTTCTGGAACTGAAGACTCCCGACTGGGATTCCATCGCTCCACAGCCCAGCCTCAAGACCCAGTTGCCCACCCACTCCTGCCTCTGGGGTTGCCATGTCCAGCAGAACACCATCGGGCAGCACTGGCAACCCCCAGCCAGAGAGGCAGAGGGCCACCAGCTTCAGTGCCAGGGAAGTTGATGTCCTGTTGGAGCAAGTCCTGGGGCATTATGATGCCCTCTTTGGAAGTTCGCGTGCCGACAATGAAGGACGGACCAGGATCTGGATGGACATCGTGACTGCCATCACCACGGAGGGGGTGGCAGTCCGCGACTTACATCATGTCAAGAAGCGCTGGGAGGACTTCAGGTCCAGGACCCTCAACAAGGCCTGGCGCCTCGCAAAGGCAGTGGATGCTGAGGGGCACCGGGCCAGCTGTCGGACCACCAAATGAGTGTCCTGGAACGCATATGCCCAGCGCTCTACGTCCAGATCCTTGAGAGGCAGACCCATCTGGAGTCGAGCGGTATGTGTACATGCAGAGTGATTGGACGCTGTGCATGTCGTGGTGTGCCAGTAGTGTGCAGGATGCACATGTGTTTTTGTAGGGATGTGTATGAACATGGGCGTGAGGCTGCCACATGTGTGTCCTCTCATGTGTGAGACACATTGATGGTGTATGTGTTGGTAAGCATGCTGGACAAATGCAGGTGTGGGAGCACACATGTTTGAATTTCTGTGTATGTACATTGGCATGGTTGTGGCATGGATGGTGGTTCCTAATGCATGTATCTGCACTGTGTACATGTGCATGTGTGTGTACTTGACAAGTGTGCAACTGTGATGCAACATGGAAGCATGTGACACTGATATGTAGAAGGCTGAATGGCAGATCTGACATGTATGGCGATCTCATCACTGCAACAGTTGGAGGAGATGTAGACATGCATGTAAGTGTGGTGGCGTGTGTGCATGTCTACTGCACTCCCTGTGTTTCATGTGATGTCTGGCTCACCTTTGGATGCTCATGCTGTTGTATGTGTATGGATGGTGCTGGCTGTTGTGATATGGCTGTGGAATTGCTCATGTGTGTGAGTTGAAATGACATGTGTGTTGGGGATTGTGATGCCATGTCTGAAGTTTGACACTGCCACTCATGTGCAACTGTCATGTGTGTATCAGTCCATTGTACAGTGCCCTGATGCCTGTGTTCTATCTCTCCCTGTCTGCAGCGTCAACTGATGAAGAGGGCGGAGAGGGTGCTGTGGAGCACAGCGGCAGGGATCCCACCACCAGCCGGAGACGCAAGGCCCGGCTCCCCTCCCAGGTTGTCATCTCGTCAGGGAATGAGGAGTCCAGTGCCGCGTCCCATGCCGCAGCTGCCGGGGGGAGGTCCAAGAGGCGAAGGTCGGAGTTGGACTCCTCGGCAGCAGAAGGGGCAGCTGAGACCCCACAGGGTCCGACGGAGGAAGATGGTACGGAGTCATCCAGGTTGGTAGGGGGTTTGGTGGAGGAGGAGGCCGTGCAAGGGACAGACACGGGGTCTGGATGTGGGGATTCCACTGGTGCTAGTGGTGCAGTGCAGGGGCAGGGACAGGAAGCAGCACAGGCCACTGCGGAGGTGCCTGTGTGTAATCCTGTCCCCGATCCTGTGACTGCATCATCCTGCACCAGCAGGGATGCCTACGTCCAGATCCGTTTTCAGGGAGGAGATCTGCTTACAACAAGTGGCCTTCCTCTCCCTGCCGACGTGGCTATCCGGGACCGGGTTGAGCCTGTCCTGAGTGAGATGGCGTTGCGTCAACGGGGCATGCGAGGTGACCTGCAGTGTTTTCACGAGGACACTGTACGTCATCTCGAATGCCTCATTGACCGCGTTGACCTACTGGGACGGGTCACCAGGGCCGGATTCCTCCGTTTGCTGGACCATGTTCCGACCCCCACCTCACCTGAACCCCCTATGTGGCAGTCGTCCTCCATGCCATCTTCCCACCCACGTATCACCTGGGTACCCTGTGGAGCTGCCTCTGGCCCTGCGGCCAGGCTGGTGGAGGACACATCCCTGCCACAGTCGGGAGCCGGACGTCCAGCAGGGGTGGCCACCTCAACAACTGCACCCCAGCTGGAGGAGGATGTGCAGGCTGCAAGAGCCAGGGCACAGGCAGAGGTACAGCAGCAGCAGCAACAAGGTGGGAGCCATGATGGCTTGGGGCCTTCAACATCGGAGGGACAGGCAACGGACAGAGGGCAAGAGGACCCAGGACTGGAAGTGTCTTCCGTGTGGCAGCGGTTAGGCCATGCTATAAACGGAGCGGCGGCGGGCGGAAGAGGCATAGCTCACCATGGTCAGGGCGGAGTTCTCCATGCGTCGGGCCTTGAGGCGGGCAGAGTGCCTCGAGGCGACTCGCAGGGAGTTGGAACAGGTCATGAGTGCCTCCCTGTGAGACCTCGGGGCCAGGGCAGAGTCCCGCCCGGGACACCACAGAGTGAGCCGCAAGACTTGCCCGCCGCCATTGTATATAGTTAGATAGTGTTAGGTTTCCTTTCCTTTTCTTTTTTATTTTGGTTGCGCTTGAACAATGCACCACGTTTTTGTATATAGTTTTTTATTAGGTATTATTTTTGGTAGGTTTCATTTCATCAGTTGGGCTCATGGACCCTGGATTGTTCATTTGTACATAGTTCACCATTGGATTGTTCTCATTTTTTTTATTTTCACCATGGAGCAATGGATTTCACTTTCTTTTTTCCCTTGGATTTGCTTTGTTGGACTGTGACTTTGGACACCATTTCTTTTGGGTTTCTTTGGATTATGATTTCTTGTTTTTTATTCTTTTACGAACATGCAGCATTTCTTTAATTATTCCCATTGTTGTGTGTTTTTTTAAAAATTACATTCATGTTGTGTTTAATACATTTTCTTCTTCATACTTCGATGTGTGGTATTATCTCATTGGTTTCCTGCATGTCATGATATGGGTTTTCACATTCACTTGCACCCATTGTGTATGTGTGACGGACATGTGTTCATTTACATACTTGCCTTTGGGGTTGTATCATGTAATTGCCTTTTCTATGTGGGTGGATGCAATACTTGGTTGGGTCTTTGGGCTGGGGAGGCTGGCCATAAGGGCCATGATTGAGGATCGTCATGACGTGGGGGCAGGGGGACATGAGTGGGACTTGAGGGGGGGCCTGCTGGCAGCTGCCCCGCACTGCTGGGGTGTGGAGGTGCAGGGGGACATGAGTGGGACATGAGTGGGGGCCTGCTGGCATGTGCCCCGCACTGCTGGGGGGTGGGGTGCAGGGGGACATGAGTGGGACATGAGTGGGGGCCTGCTGGGAGGTGCCCTGCACTGCTGGGGGGTGGGGGTGCAGGGGGACATGAGTGGGACATGAGTGCGGGCCTGCTGGCAGCTGCCCCGCACTGCTGGGGGGTGGGGGTGCAGGGGGACATGAGTGGGACATGAGTGGGAGCCTGCTGGCAGGTTCCCAGCACTGCTGGGGGGTGGGGTGCAGGAGGACATGAGTGGGGGCCTGCTGGCAGGTGCCCTGCACTGCTGGGGGGTGGGGATGCAGGGGGACATGAGTGGGACATGAGTGGGGGCCTGCTAGCAGGTGCCCTGCACTGCTGGGGGGTGGGGGTGCAGGGGGACATGAGTGGGGGCCTGCGGCAGGTGCCCCACACTGCTGAGGGGTGGGGGTGCAGGGGGACATGAGTGGGGGCCTGCTGGCAGGTGCCCCGCACTGCTGGGGGGTGGGGGTGCAGGGGGACATGAGTGGGGGCCTGCTGGCAGGTGCCCCGCACTGCTGGGGGGTGGGGGTGCAGGGGGACATGAGTGGGACATGAGTGGGGGCCTGCTGGCAGGTGCCCCGCACTGCTGGGGGGTGGGGGTGCAGGGGGACATGAGTGGGGGCCTGCTGGCAGGTGCCCCGCACTGCTGGGGGGTGGGGGTGCAGGGGGACATGAGTGGGACATGAGTGGGGGCTTGCTAGCACTTGCCCTGCACTGCTGGGGGGTGGGGTGCAGGAGGACATGAGTGGGACATGAGTGGGGGCCTGCTGGCAGGTGCCCCGCACTGCTAGGGGGTGGTGGTGCAGGGGGACATGAGTGGGGGCCCGCTGGCAGGTGCCCCGCACTGCTGGGGGGTGGGGGTGCAGGGGGACATGAGTGGGGGCCTGCTGGCAGGTGCCCCGCACTGCTTGGGGGTGGGGGTCCAGGAGGACATGAGTGGGGGCCTGCTGGCAGGTGCCCCGCATTGCTGGGGGGTGGGGGTGCAGGGGGACATGAGTGGGGGCCTGCTGGCAGGTGCCCGCACTGCTGGGGGGTGGGGGTGCAGGAGGACATGAGTGGGACATGAGTGGGGGCCTGCTGGCAGGTGCCCTGCACTGCTGGGGGTGGGGGTGCAGGGGGACATGAGTGGGACATGAGTGGGGGCCTGCTGGCAGGTGCCCTGCACTGCTGGGGGTGGGGGTGCAGGGGGACATGAGTGGGGGCCTGCTGGCAGGTGCCCCGCACTGCTGGGGGGTGGGGGTGCAGGGGGACATGAGTGGGGGCTGCTGGCAGGTGCCTCGCACTGCTGGGGGGGTGGGGGTGCAGGGGGACATGAGTGGGGGCCTGCTGGCAGGTGCCCTGCACTGCTGGGGGGTGGGGGTGCAGGGGGACATGAGTGGGGGCCTGCTGGCAGGTGCCCTGCACTGCTGGGGGGTGGGGGTGCAGGGGGACATGAGTGGGGGCCTGCTGGCAGGTGCCCCGCACTGCCGGGGGGTGGGGGTGCAGGGGGACATGAGTGGGGGCCTGCTGGCAGGTGCCCCGCACTGCCGGGGGGTGGGGGTGCAGGGGGACATGAGTTGGTGATCAGTAGTGCAAGCTGACATGTGGCTTGGCTGGGGGACATGCCCATGGTGGATGGGCTGCCTGCGGGACATGACCAGGGGTGCAGGGTAGTCCCCTGTGGTGTGGGCTGCCTGCAGGGGCCGTGGAGGGTGTAGAGGGAACACCTGGGAGGACCCACACTGCCAATTCACGTGTAGGACTCCCTGTGCACCCCCGAAATACACGTACCCTGCTCACATCGCGTGTGAGACTTCACGCGAACCCCAGTAATACACGTACCCCACTCGCACAGGGCCAATCGCGTGTGAAACTTCCCGCGAACCCCAGTAATACACGCACCCCACTCGCACAGGGCCAATCGCGTGTGAAACTTCCCGCAAACCCCAGTAATACACGTACCCCACTCGCACAGGGCCAATCGCGTGTGAAACTTCCCGCGAACCCAGGTAATACACGTACCCCACTCGCACAGGGCCAATCGCGTGTGAAACTTCCCGCGAACCCCAGTAATACATGTACCCCACTCGCACAGGGCCAATCGCGTGTGAACCTTTCAGCGAACCCCAGTAATACACGTACCCCACTCGCACAGGGCCAATAGCGTGTGAAACTTCCCGCGCACCCCAGTAATACACGTACCCCACTCGCACAGGGCCAATCGCGTGTGAAACTTCCCGCGAACCCCAGTAATACACGTACCCCACTCGCACAGGGCCAATCGCGTGTGAAACTTCCCGCGAACCCCAGTAATACACGTACCCCACTCGCACAGGACCAATCGTGTGTGAAACTTCTCGCGCACCCTCGAAACACACGTACCCCACTCGCAAAGGGCCAATCGCGTGTGAAAGTTCCCACGAACCCCCGTAATACACGTACCCCACTCGCACAGGACCAATCGTGTGTGAAACTTCCCGCGCACCCCTGAAATACACGTACCCCACTCGCACAGGGCCAATCGCGTGTGAAACTTCCCGCGAACCCCAGTAATACACGTACCCCACTCGCACAGGCCCTTTCGCGTGTGAAACTTCCTATGCACCCCCGAAATACACGTACCCCACTCGCACAGGGCCAATCACGTGTGAAACTTCCCGCAAACCCCAGTAATACACGTACCCCACTCACATAAGCCCTTTCGCGTGTGAAACTTCCAGCGAACCCCAATAATACACCTTCCCCGCTTGCCGTGCTGGTACAGGGTTAGCGCCGCCCTTTGCTCTGGATTGGGGATTTTGATGGCCTTTCCCTGCGCGATGGGGGTTCTTGGGGGCGTAACTGGTGCTGCTGCAGGGTCGCTGCGCCACTGTGCGCCACGGCTGGTTTTGGTAGATAAAATCCATGAATACGCTGTGCGCGGAAATGGATTTTAGCGCACGCTGCTGGTGCAGAGATTCGCACGCGCACACTGTGCGCCAGCCACGTGCGCCACTTGTGCGCTAAATTCTATGAATTACCCCTAAATTGCTATGTTACAGATGTATTGGGTAAGATGAAGAAACAGCACTAATGATTGCTGTTTGTACTATCTCCCTAGGTTGTTCTTTAATCGCAAAACAAAAAAATCACATGTGGAGCGCTCAAAATTGAAAACCCGATGTGATTGCTGTGAACATCGAAAGTCAATGATTCATGACACAGGAATTTCCCCTGATTTAGTTCCTTATATTGTTCTCTGACTAAAACAATAAGGAAACATGTCGGGATTGTGAATACTGACATTTAGTAGACAGTTGGAATAGGACATTTGTTGTCTATTCTAGGTCCTTAATCAAGGTTTCTGTCAAAGTCTAGAGTTTTTTAGTGCTAGATACACAAATGACTTATTTAATCACGTGGTAGCAGATATGAGTGTCATTTTTTGAGGATAATTTTTCCTTTCACTGGTGTTCTTGGCATAAATGTATTGGAGAATGATATCTTCGTGTTAATTTTGCACAAGTCACTTTATTCTTGATTGAGACTATATAACATGATTGAATTTTTATATACTTTTTAATGAACATATTTAATAAAAAGAATGTATCTGAGAAATGTGTGATGTTATAATACATATAATCACACTACTAATATTGTGAGTTAGTTGTACAATTTTCTCATAATATTTTGCATTTTACTTTTGGTCTTCAGTTTTGAAAGAGCTCTCATAAGTGGGGTCCCATGTGGACTTAGATTGTTGTAGGGAATAGTCCAGAGGTTTCAGGATCGCATCGTGTAGTAGCATAGTGTTCAAAAGGGCATGACCCTGACCTCTCTAAACACCCAGAGTCCTCTGTCGTCGATTAGACACACCTGCCCCAGCCACAGGAGGACATGGCAGGCCCCAGTCCAAAGGTGGCCAGGAGAATTATGAGGACACATCAGGTGAGTGTCTTACATTGCACCACCTTTATTTTGCCAGTAATGCATCACCCACATCAGTTGTGTATTGGGACATCTGGCTGCATTTGTATGACAACTGTTGGGATGCAAATTAGCCTATCACGCCCTCTTAGGCGCTTTCAGGTAAGGCGAAAACCATAACAGGTGATGTAGTTTATAAGGGGGTAGTAATCCGTACTATTAAACACCCTGTGGAGCCTGCAGTGAATGCGCGGCACTAGAAAACACACAGCACATGACTACATTTTGTATTAGGCCCACACCAGTAGGAGCTTGTACAATTGCGCTGTTCATGAACCCAGCTCGCGAGCCCCAATCTCAGTAGTTTAGTTCATTTATTTTCTTATGAAGCACCCTAACCCAAGGGTATCTGGGCACTTATACTTGAGTACGCATGGTGGGTTACAGATCACCGCCCAATCAGTCACAGAACATATTTACAAGTCACAGATGCGAGCATACACAGCACATATTTACATGGAAACAGGGTTGAGGCATATTCACAAATTTACAATAGATATACAATCTTCACAATAGTGGATTCAGGAGCGGAGTGTGCAAATTAACTATACAGCAGTGTGCAGAGTGTTGTGTGGGAAGTAGAGAGCTCTACTAAATCGTCGTTTAGGCAAGAAGCTAGGATTTTGTCTTGGCTCTGAATGACCAAAAAGAGAGTTCTGCTCTTATGTCTGGGGGCAGGGAGTTCCTGCATTTGGCCGCTAACACTGGGAAACTAGATCCTCATGCTGTTTTTAAGTTGTATTTAGGGACTGTGATTTGGTTGAGGTAGTTGGATCTGGTCGGTCTGCTCGACTGATATCTACATCATTTATCTGTCAGGTATTTCAGGGCCATGTTAGAGAGGCATTTGTGTGTGATGACTAGCGATCGTAGGGTGATTCTGTCGTGCACAGGTAGCCAGAGTGCCTCCCTTCTAAGGGTTGAGATATGGCTGTAGCGAGGGATGTTTAAGGCTGATCTTAGAGCATTGTTCTGGAGAACGTGGAGTTTATTTAAATTCCGAGAGGATGAGCCAAGGAATAAAGTGTTACAGTAATCCAGCTTCAAGAGGATCAGATCTCTGGCAAGTGTAATACAACTGTTAGTGGACAAGAACAGGTTACAGGCATTTATGAGTTTGTTGCTGAAGGCTGTGGATGATGCTGTAGTGTTGACTTTTTTCTTTAGTGATAGAGTGGAGTCCAAGTAAACCCCAAGCGTTTTGACTTCACTGGAGACTTTTATGGTGTTCCAATCGATGATGAATGCTGAGTAGCGATTATCTTATTTGTTTAGGCGGGCTTGGAAGCCAATGATCAAGAGTTCAGTCTTATCATTGTTTGAACATAGACTACGAGTAGCCATCCAGGCTTGGATCTCAAGATAGATGTTGTTGATTGTCTTAGTGTCTTTAGTGTAGCAGCCAGTGAGGGTGATGAGGATCTGGGTGTCATCCGCATAATTAGTGTAGGTGACACCCAGATTGTCAAGATGGTCAAAGAGAAGCTTCGTAAATATATTATAGAGCGTGGGAGGGATGCAAGAGCCCTGCGGCACTCCACAGCGGATGGGGATTGGTGCTGCAGAGGCTGATGGCGCAAAGACCCTGGTGGTTCTGTTAGCGTGGAAGGATTGGATCCAACTGGCAGCATTCGGTGAGAAGGCTGTTTTTGTGGTAAGGTGTTTAGTCAAGATTTTATGGTCGACCAAGTCGAAGGCTGCTGAGAGGTCTAATAGAAGGAGGATGGCCAGTTTACCTTTTGTCTTTCGCTTCATCCATCTCTATTTTTAGGTCTAAAAGAGCCGTCTCAGTGCCGTGTCTGGGTCTGAAGCCGGTCTGTTGAAGTCCTGATAGCTCATTATCTTCCAGGTGTTTTTAAACTTGGATATAGGCAGCACGGTCTAACATTTTTAAGAGAAAGGGAATCATTGTAATAGGCCTATAATTAGTAGGAATGTTAGGGTCAAGGGTGGGTTTTTTCAGAAGCGCCATGACCCATGCTTCTTTGAGTTTATCTGGAACTGAACCATTTTTGAAGGAGGAGTTTATCAGGGTTGTTATAAACGGTGCTAGTTCTTTTGCTCCATCCTTGATGACTGACGCAAGGGCATAAGTCACCCTGGCAGTTGGATGGTTTTATCCCACGGATTATATTTTCCACGTCTTCAATGGTGACAGGAGAGAAGTGGAAAGGTAGGCATGGTGGAGGTTGGAGTACATTGGTTTCAGTGTTGTTAGAGCTATGGGGTAGGTTGTTTTTTGTTGTTTCTATTTTAGTTTGAAGAAGTACAAACCACCAGCACAAACAGGCTTGCTGTGATCTGATTAAAAGTGGCAAAGAACTACTGGGTTAGCTGGGGACTGTAGTTCCTGAAACTATAGTTCTTTTTGTCACCTGCTCCTATGGGTTTCCTTGTCACAGTGCATATCTGAGCTGTCTGTCAACACACATTATCATGTTCACAGAGTGTAGTTGCATGAGTGTCCACAGACCACATACACATTGACTCAATTCCAGTGCCACAGAGAGCTTACTCATTATGGTGCATGCTCCCTCTTACCCTCCCACACTCTGGGCCCACGCCATGTGGCCACTGCCCTCACCCTCTTGTGGATTGGTGGACCTTGTTCACATCACCCAATCCACTCTCCATCTCACTGCACTTCAGGTACCTTGACAAAAGTCACACTTTCGGGTGTACCTACTCATGGGCTTCTTCCCTTTCACGCCTTCCTGCAGGTCCTCATTGTCTCCTGTTCCATGTGCCAGACATGATTAGTGTGTCATGTGTTGCCCGTGGTGTTGTCTGTGAATATGAATGTCTGGCCGTTCCCATGTGATGTCATTGTACATTAAAATGTCACATGCATTACTTTTCCCCTGGCATGTGTGGTGTCTTGACAATTGAATGTCCCCTCGTTGTGCATTTACACAAATGTCAGTGTTCCCAGTGCTGGCATGGACATGATGGGGGGGGCACTTGTCAGCAAATGCCATGCATCAGTTGCTTACTGGATCAAGTGTGTGAATGTGCAATGTCTGATGGGTGTGTGCTCTGCCATTTCTTGTCAGAGTACTCCCTGGAGCATATGTACATTGTTGTCTCTTTTGACATGTATCAATATGTTTCAAATGTTTATTGATATTCTCTGAGCCTATTGGCTTTGTATATAAAACAGCATAAAATATTACATTACATACAAATGAAAATTTAAGTAGAGAGTACAATTATACAACAGCTAGCCATTACACTAGACCCATTAAAATGTCCACAATCCGCGGATAAAAGGAGACAATCAAATAAAGTAAATTAATATCATCGCCTGTCCTAAAATTTGACCATAAGTCAGCGATATTGTTAAAATCTATCATATTGTTATAAGAATTTAAAAACTTGTGACACAAATTGTATAAACTTTCACATACAATTATTAAATGTTTGAGAGATTCAATCTCTTCTCCGCCACATAGACGACAAGGCCGCTCTTCGCGGCTTAAACCCATCCTAGCACACATAGTCTCAAGTGCTACTGAGGTATTACATTTCATTAACAAATAGGTGTGAAATGTTTTTACGCTGGAATATGCCATAAGATATTTTGGCACGGTTGTCCGACTTAAGCTTACCTGGCAGTATGGACTGCTATGTAGTTTGGTAGCTAACTCAACCATGTTCTGTTCATAGCTGTAGTCCTGAACTTTCCTTTTTAACCAGAATTTAAGGCCATTTCTTTCTGATGTTTGCCTGAATCCAACTAACCATTTCGCATGAATGCTTTTTATAGTGCCGACTATGGCAATATGTCTTTCCCTCTCCATGTGCAGGTGAGGATGCACCAGATGCAGGGGTGGAGTAAGAGTCAGTTGTGCGGCAGACCACCAGTGGGTGATGTGGTGTGGTAGGCCGTGAGAACCCACTGGTGCTGCAGACCATCCTGAGTCATGCTGTAGACTCTTGGGACTCTTTTGACTCAGATGTCTCTGATGCTGAACTGGATGTGCATGCCTCAAATCAGCCAGAGGTGAGTGCCCCAATGTATGGATAAGTCGGGCCCATGTGTCTGTAGCGGGACGCTGGCTTCACAAGGCCAGTCAGTGGTGGCACCTCCTTCTGCAGTGGTTGTGGCTGCAAGGCCACCCTCCCCTGATTTGGTATCGGGTCCTGAACCTGATGTCCAAGTGAGGGATGCAGACCTGCAGCCAACGACATGGGCACCACAGCAAAGGACTAGGTCCCTTGCATCAGGCCGCCATGGGCCTGCACACGTGGGGACGTGTGCAGGCTGGGGAGACCGAGTGGGAGCAGCAGATGTTGCATGCCACCCTCCAACATGGATATGTGTTGGATAAGATATGTGAGGGCATAGATAGGATGACCAAATCCACGACCCCGCCAGCACCTCGGGTAGAGCAACAGCTGCAGCTCATGTGGTCCTCATGCCGGTCCCACAGACTGCGCATGAAAGCCAACATCAAGGACTGACAAGCTGATCTGGGGTGTCTGCAAGCTTCCCTGCATGCAGATGCTCGGGCACACAGAGAGGCCCTGAGGCTTGAGATGGAGGCCCGGAGGACTGCACTCCGTGCAGAACTAGCTTGCACAAGGAGAATGTTCTATGATGTGGTGGGTGCCTTCAGGCAATCACTCTCGGAGGAACTCTGTGCATCACGGGTGTCTGCACATGCAGACTGTGTTGTCTTCCGTGATGCAATGCATACAGACATGGTCACGCCGCTGAAGACCAAGCCGTGTCACTGCGTGGGCTGCCTACAGCACCATCCCCACCTGCCCCCCACGCCCAAGATAGACAATTTGTCTGATATATTTAATTTTTTAAGGCCAGAGTGTTACGGCTGTCCATTGGGGTCTTGCTACTTCACTTTCCCGTGTGCCAATGCCCGCGGTTTTGCCCAGAATTGGGACTCGCAACATGGAGGAGCCCGAAACCGCAAGCAGCACACTAGTGTTTCTCGCTCCTCAGACCGAGCGAGTAGCCCCGCCCTCGACTTCCGGAATTGTATATCCGGCTACTGGAACTTTGGTACTACGCGTTGCTTCTCTATTCAGAGTCGCACTGCACACCGTAAGTTCGTTACTTTTTCTATTCAACAATTGCTATCTAGAGTTGCTCTCTCCACTTCCGTCATTCATTCTCTTCCCATTTCTCTGGTCCTGAACATTAGAATTCTCGATCCTTTTCTATGCTCTGTGGATCATCAGGAAGTCATCTCCTAGTTTCAACAACCGCTCCTGCCGCCATTGGTTTGTAGCTGACGTCTGTTTAGCTAGATAGAGTTGTGATTCTCACAGAGTTTTCCTCATGCCTAATCTTGTTGTTATTTACAATCTACATTAGGAACCAGCCTTAGACATCCTTTTCAGCCTTTGAGTTCAAGACCCGTAATCTGTTCTATGCTATTCATCCCTGGGTCTACTGTTGATGGGTAAGATCCAAATCTCTTACTGCAATTCTCTTTTCGCACGTTGGATATATTCTTACTCCTTATATGTTCTATTAGGCGCTTTGCCAACATTAACCATCAGACTGAGATATAAAGACCTAGTAGGGAATAGGCTTGTCAGGGTAAGCTCTTTTCTATACCCTTTACTATTTCACTAGACGTTGGTAACCATATTCTTACTTACCTGCATTTCTACTCTTTTGAATTAGAATCCTTCCTGATAAGAATCCGGACCACATTAAAACTAGCGAGAGTCTTCACCAGCTGCTTGCAGGAACCCACGCACCCCAGCAGCCCATCACAGGGTTTTTTCCCCTATTGGGATTTTCCCTGGAGATTCCACTTCTACCTAGCCTTTTGGCTGGGTTTAAGAAGGGTTTTTAGGTAATTCTCTCTTTCATCTATTACGAGACTGTTGATCATCACAGAGGTAAGTGTTATTTACAACTGCCAAGAGACATTTGGTTTCAAGTGCTTTATTATTATAACACAGGGCCTTTTCTTTTTTTATTTATTTTTTGCTTTGCCATAAAAACATTTTTCTTTGATTACAAGACCCTTGGCCCAGATGCTGGCATGTTTTTTATTCATCTCTTTCCCAGGTGGAGTTCTTTTCTGTTTTCTTTTTGATTTATTATATTTGCTTTGAGTTGTGCAGTTGCCCTCTCAAGGCCATGACGTATGCAGTGGTGGACATGCAGCCATGCTCAGTTACGTCAACTGCCATGGTTGCATTGTGGTATGTTACTGTATTATGGCTGTTATAATGCCTTGTCCCATGTTGTTACAGTGCTGGGGAATGAGGCGGTGACTGCACTCCCGTGGGAGACACCCTGCATCCTTTGACGTCCCAACTCCCCATGCCCTCTGCCAGGCACTGGACCTCCTGTCACGCATTTGGAGGCACAGTTCCAGGTGGAGGTGATGCAGGAATCACATCATGATGGCTCAGTCAGCAGGTATGCACGTGCACTGGCTTGCATGTGCTGCCATTGTAATTGTTCCCCATGGTTTCTGCATGCAGTACACATCCTGATGAGCTGGTGGGGTTCACCTTGTGTCACAGTGATGTCTGTGCTGATGTGTGTCAGTACACATGCATGTATGTATGTGCATTTGCACTTCTATGCCAGTGGCTTGTTCCTGTGTATGCACTCATGATGGTGACAGCATGTTTGGGAGTGATTGTGCAGCACTGTTGTCACATTCCTCACGGTTCAGTGTGGATGCACGTACTGCTTGGCCACATGCATTGTTGGTGCTTCTGCACTCTGGTGGTTTATGTTCTCTGAAACCTGGCACACTGACTGTGATGTCTCCTTCCTGCCACCCTTCTACTCCCCTACTCCCTATGTTGCATATTGTACCCTGCAGGTGTTCTCCCTCTGCACACTACTCTTTGACCGTTGGCAAATCTAAATCCACTTCCTTCTCCGCTTACATGTCCCGCCCAGTCAGGCCACTGGTCACCATATCCCATTCACATTGATACGCATGTATGCACAACCTACACTGCAGCGCTTCATGACATGGGCTCTGGTGACTCATTTGTGGACATTTGTGTGCATTGACTCCACAGGACATATTTGTCGAACTTGATGCATGTTGCTTTTGACAGATATGCACATGTGTACCTCTGACTCACTGCTTCTGTGTTACCCAGTATGGTGACTTTGTGTACATGTTGTTGTACTGTTGGTTATCATCACTGGTGTATATTACATATTTTCTGGTTTTAATTTCTACTACATGTTTACTGCCACAATCTGTGGGTGTACTTTGAATCGCCACAATGTAGTCGCATGCATGTCTGACATCCTCCGCTTCCCACCACTTGGCTTATCTGGATTCCCTGTGTCAGGTTCAAGTGAGCCCTGGAATCCAGGCACACTTACTGGGGCAGTTTCACTCAGGGGCCTGGTGTCTTGGGGGGTGAATGTACAGCTGCATGTCCTTTTGCTGTGTTGTCCAAAAAGGGTATATGTTGGCTGATGTTGGGTACGGGTATTTGCTTTCAGTGCCTTAGTTGCGTGGAATTGGGATACATTTGTCTTGTTGTGTAATGCATGCCATGGTGGGTTTTTCCTTGGTTTGTGTGAGATGGGGCTAATGATTGACCCTACACACGTGCCTATTATTTGTCAGTCTGTCATTCACCGCCCACCACCTTTGTCCTTCATGGCCTCTACATGTGTATATTTTCCTTCTATGTATGTGCCTTCCGTGACCTCATGCCATAATGGTATGTCCGGAGGTATTGATATCACTATCATCCTCCCTAGGTCAACTTCTATTTGCCCTCACCCACAGTGATGTTGGGCATGTCCATCCCCATCTCCACTCCAGACAGTGTACTCCTTGCTAAGGTTTTCACTTGTCTTTACAATTTGAGGATGTGTTTCCTGTTGGAATGCAGGCCAGGTGGGTACCCTGTGCAGGTAAGTGTAGAGCACTCAGGGTGTCACTTGTGGTGTGGTGTTTAGCAGGGAGTCTGGCAATGTGTGCATTCCCTTTTGTTTAGCTTGTTTTCTGGGGCACGGGTCTAAGTTTGTGGGTGCATGTGTCACATGGTGTTCTTATGGTCATGTGTCTGTGCATGCTGTGTTTGCACACATATCTTGGGGCAACAGGTTGCCGGATCGTAGTTGTGGGTGGGCAATCTCTGTAGGGCCTTTCTTGTTGAGTTGTCCGGAGGGTTGTGGGTTGTGACGCATGTTGATGGTGGTGGTGGTGGTGTGCGTTTCCATTCACCTTTCACATCTGTATTGCCTGACACATGGCATCTATACAATTATTCATTAATATTGATTAATGTACACGGAAGACACTATTTAGCCTTTCTTGGTCAGGGTTCACCATTCTTGTTTTGCAGTCCTAAGAATAATCCACACACATGACACCACTGATACACATGTTTGGAATACTATGTTGTCAACAGACACCAGGCACACTGCATTGTGCAGGGTTTGTTATTTGCCACGCATGTGCCATGCATGGTGCACCATGGCGATTATAGCGGCATGTTGACAGCTGCTGGGTGCATGTCAATGCTACTTTCAATTGAATGCACATTTGACCCAATGCAATTGAGTCGCAGTGAAGTCTGCATTACCTTGCACTTTCTAGTTGCCTGCTCCCTTTTGTGTGCATTTGTCTTTTGTCTCTGTTCCTCATTGCTTTGTCATGTCTGCTTGTGGGTTTCATGCCAGTTACCTCGGTGCCCAGCCTTCCGGTCTGACGTCTGCCTCTTTGAAGTGCTGCCTTCTGCAAGATCCTGTCCTCAGTGCAATTGGTGAGTATTTGGGTTCAGGCTTTGTTGGGCTTTGCATCATCGGCTCCCCTGCCAGTGTTCACTGCACTGTTCTAGTGCTACGCTGATTATGGCATGCCATTATATGGCATGGGAAATACTGCCAGGGCGATCCAGTCTTTTATTGATCTCAGTGATGTCATTTCTGTGGATCCGATCATTGTCATGCTGACTGTTGCCAGATGTGTGTGTTGAGTATGTGCCATCAGCTTGATAATGGGGCAGGTGTGACATTCACTGCATGGCACCTGGGGGTTCAGGCAGTGTGTGGGTTGTGGGTAGGTGTTTGTCAGTGTGTGTTGGATTTATATGCAGTGTGCAGATCTGGCTGCATGTGTGCCAGGACACATGTTGCTGGTCGGCATGTGAGTTGTTTGAATTTTTTGCATGTCATTAGGGGGGCACATATTACTATGTGTTAGGGTGCATGGATGTGTTGGCTGCACTCTCATTGATTCGTCTTTCTCTGCAGATCCATTCTTCAGATGTGATGGGTGATGGGATTGAGGGGATACTTGCAGTCGTATGCATGCACAGGAAACATGCAAGATGTGCATTTCCCTTGCAGTGCGCTTGTGTTGTTCTTTGGTTGTTAATATTCAAAATGACTACTTTGATGTCACTGAGTATTGTGTGCATTGTTGCGATCAGGCAATGAGTTGGCCAGTGTATGTGTTTTTTGTTGTGTTACACGTATTGTAGGTCCAGGGCTTTCCTTGCATGGGTTAATTGGCTTCTAGATATTACTTTGCCTTATTATTGTGGTCTCATGTGTGAGGTTTGGTGTCTACATGCAGTACAGTTTTTGTCCATGTGACAGTCGTCAGGTAGTTCGTCTTTTGTGGTGTGTTGTTTTTAGTGTACTACATGTACACTGTTATTTGCAGTTGCTACAACTGTGCTGGTGAATGAATGGTGCATTGCCATGCTGCTTATGGTCATGACTCACTATTGATTTTGCTATGGACTGTCTATGTTACTTGCTGCATCTGTGACTGTGTCCATTTGGGTGTGTCAATTATTTTGTCTCACTTGTCAATTGTGTCCTGTTCAGTGTGTTTTTTGATATGGGGTGCATTGTCTCCATATTGGCTGCATGTATGTCACATGTGGATCCTGACACCTCTGCATTTGTGCTCACAGCAACAAGAATGAATTTGTGCCTGGCATGCACATTCTCACACAGGTGTGCAACCCTATTGGATTGGGCCTATGGGGATTGGTGTAAATGATACTTTTGGAGTCCATGCATGCCTACCTGCTCATAATTGATAGTTGCCAAGTTGCAGAATTTATCTGTGGCAACACATATTTGGGTGATATTTCCTTGGACATTAGTGATGTTTTTCTGCCTCAGGAGTGGTTTCACTCCATGCTTACCCTGGTGGTGGTGGTGGAATACTCCCACTTACGTGTCTTTCATTTGGCCACACTTTGTGCTTGTTGTTTTATGTCTAATGGATGCACACAATATTGCACTCCCAGGGGCACATTCTCAGGGTGTTTTTGTGGGCACAGAGGATTGGCCCATAGTCATCATTGAATGGCACCTGAGATGTGGATTGATTGTGTGCACTCCACATCGGCAGGAATTTACGTAAAGTAGGATTGCAGCCTCTCCACATGCCCTTTGGCCAGCCATGTGCAAGTGTCGTGCCTTGAAGGTGCGGGCGGTGGCCCACCAGCATGTCCACTGGGACACCACGCCTTGTGGCGACATTGTGCAGGACACATGCTTCCACAATGATCCCGCACACAACTGGTGGTGCATATAGAAACACACCACCAGAGTGGTCAAGGGAGCGGAAATGTGACTTAAGCACTCCGAATGGGCGCTCCACTATGCCCATAGTCACTACATGGGCAGTATTGTTCCTTACCTCAGGTGGTGTGGTGGGATACCGTATGGGCGTCATCATGAATGTGCTCAGCGGTGTAAGGAAGGCATGGTATCAAGATAAAACAGACACACATGATAACAGTTCAAGGGTGTTTATTAAACTGTAAAAATGGGTGAGATAAACGCCTAATCCAAACCTAAATATAAGGTGGGAGGAAGCTATGACCATCAAATAATAATAAGGCAGTCCTGGTGGAATCTTGTCAAATAAAAGGGCCTACACTAAAATAAAACTATTGCCAATCCTTACCGCTAAGTTACAAAAGAGTGTGGGATATGGTTCACAAGAAAAGAAAGAAGTGTTAATAAAATGATAAATCAAGATGTTATAGCGGGCGTCTCCCTTCCCCACGTTTTTTAGCACAGAACAAGGTGGGACTCCCAAGCACTGCACCCTCCTGGGCTTCTTCTCAAGAGCTTACAGTTCTTTCCAACGATATCAGGGCCTCCTGCGGCCAAGTCTTTTCTCACACAAAGTCTCTTCCTTCAGAGGGCCTGATGGACCAAAAACAACACACCAAATGTTCCTTTCTGTAATCTTCATGTCGGGTGATTTCTCTTTACCCTTGGATCCCCCTCAGCCGGGCTCGGATCCTTCTTGTTACGTAGGCCTCCCTCAGTCTGGTTCACTCCGGCCTTTCACTCAAAATGTCAGCAACTTTTAACCGTCAAGAATCTCAATGTCTGTTTAAACAATCATTCATTGTGGACGTCCCTCAGCCGAGTTCACATTTGTCATCACAATGTTCACAGGTGTATAATGGTTCACCCTGATCTGAAGGCATCCCTCAACAGGGTTTACATAGCCTTTATAACACAGTTCATGATTCTAGCAACTCATCAGAAAAGTAAGGATCCCTTCCCCGAGCTTTCTTTCTGCATCCCTCTGTCGGGTTCACACTTGCCACAGTTTCATTAGACCCCTCAGGTTCTCTTCTTCCCTAAGTTTGGGTCTCGCCCCCAGTCAGGCTTTCTCTGAATCCCCAGTCAGGCTTTCTCTCTAGCCCCCAGCCAGGCTTTCTCAGGGTGTTTAATGGTCACCCTAATTCGTAGGCATCCCTCAGTCGGGTTCACGTTTGCCAATCACAACGCACTTGGTGTTCACCATGTGTCAAAGTCTTTTCGACTGTACAAGGGATTATATTTAACCCTCGTATGAACACTACAAACGGCCTTCCTTTAAGGCCTCTTGGTCTTTGTAGTTTCGTCTGGTTCGGGAGAGGAGGCACCAGCTAGAGGCTTTGGAATGAGGGCCCACGTGGCGGTGGACTTCTACCTCTGGTGCCAGTTTCTTTCACAAAAGTATAATAAGGGTCTCCCTCTGCCGGGCTCGGAACCCTGTTAGGATTCACAAAGGGTCTCCTCTTCAGGGCTCAGACCTTTCTCCAAAAAGTTCTCCTTCAATTTCATCAGGTTCAAAAAGAGCCTCCCTCTTCCGGGCTCGGACCCTTCTCATGAAGTTCACCAGGTTCAAAAAGGGCCTCCCTCTTCTGGGCTCAGACCCCTCTGCCAAGGTTCACACGGAAGACTTCCCTCCGCCAGGCTCGAGTCTCCCCTCACACCTCACAGTTTTCAAAAGAAAAGGTTTTAGGACTTCCAGTCCCAGAATACACTGCCAGGACTTTGCTCCCACTTCTCAGCTCCTCAAAACAGCATTTGGCATTGGGAGCTGCAGGAGCTCAAAGGGGATATTCAGCGTGGGTCATGGTCTCTCCTGCTGACCCTCAGAGACCTGGGTTCACCTGACTGGCCCAGGGGAGGAGTCCTGATGTTGGTACTGCCTGGCAACCCAAGCTGCCTCTCCACTTGCCTTCTAGAGGTACAGCTCCCTCTGTACAATGCAGTCTCTCCTAGACTCACAGGGCCAGTGTCAAACATGTGTTTTGCTCCTCCAGTTCTCCCAGGGTCTCTGCAGCTCTTCTGGTCTTCCTCTGGCTTTGTGCACCTTCCAGCATTCCCACCTCGCTCAAAGTGTGCTTTCCTGCCCCGCCTTTTTATACTTCCTGGGGGTTTTAACTGGGACCAGGTGTAAGTAGTTGTGAAAGGAGGCCTGACTTTGCCTCGCCTCATTAAAGGGACAGTCAGCTGGGTACAGGAAGGAGTCTGTTTTCTGTGTCTGACTGGATTTTCTGTCAGTAATCTTTATCTCCCTGATCCCTCTCTTTCTCATCTCAGTGTTTACATGCAAAGGGAGGGGGAAGTCTGTAAATCTTGCACAGTAGGATGGGAAAGAGGTGTGTAAGGGAAGGGGATACTATGTCTCACCATCGGGTGCCCCTATCTCACTTTGTGAGAACCCCTCATCCAGGTGATCCTCCCTGACTGGTCCACCCCCAGGAACTGGATCCAACAGCGATGGCCGTGTCCTAGCCATCTAGATGACAAACCCCCGGGAATCAGTACATAAGACACCCTCTGGTATCCCACAGTGGGTAGGAACTGTCTCCTGTTAATGTATACATGGTTGTCATTATCATTTGTTGCCAGTCTCTATTGTTAAGTGTGCAACATGCATGCATGTGAGTGTCCGTTCATACTCACCAATGACCCAAACGTTCCCATGCAAGCCAGCTAACAGGTTCCGGTTTAGTGGGACATCAGGAATATATAACTGTCGTGTGTGCTTCCTGGATAGTTTGCACACACTTCAGTTATGATGCCCTTGGCATTGCGCACAACCTGAACATTGATTGAGTGCCAATGTTTGGGGTTTTTGGTTCATGTGCTCTGTCAGTCTGGGGGGACGTAGTGCAACATGGGTGAAATCTATTGCACCAAGCACTCATGGGAAGTGCAGAAGTCCTGCATTACTATTTGGCTTTCTGCCGGTGTTCTTGGCATATAAATGTGGCGGCACACAGAAGGTTGTGCAGTTATGCATGCCAGCGCCTGGTGTAGGCAGTGTGACTGTGGGGTCTGGGATCTGCCACCTACTATTGCAGTGGTCTGCTGGAAGGATCCAGTTGCCATGAAATGTAAGGCAGTGAGCTCTTTTTGTAAGGGGCCTATGAGCCGGGAGCACGTGGTGGGTGATGTGATCCCATCTTCCCACTCCCGGACCAGGTCTAGGATGATATGGGGGGGCACCTGTACCTGCTATGGACCTGGTCTTCTGGCATCCCGAAGAGGGTGTTACGTGGTTTGAAGATCCGGGCTTTGGCCATCCTCCTCCTCCTGGGTTGTCCGTGCACGATCGCTCCGACAAATGCTGGATTCATCGTGGCTGGATTTGTTTTGTTTGATAGATGCGCATTAACATTTATGCCTGCTATCAGGTGGCGGGAGTGTACCAGGATTTGCATGAACCTTTTCATGACCCGACGTTCAGAGTTCGAATCCATGGATTCCGGTTTATTTGCGCTAGTATGGGCGCCCACATTTTAACATGTTATCCCTCATTCTGCATGTTCCGCCCCCTATTTTGCTCGCTGCATAGGTCCTGCCCACACTCTGCTTGGAGTCTTGTGCAAGGTGTTCCTCCGCTTGCAGCGACGTGCCGGGCCAGCACAAAATCCACGCGCATTCAGGAAAAGTACTGCGTATTCGATTCCATGAATCAACGAAGGCGGATTTGCATGAAGTTGTGCGGGCAAGTACAATATTTCCCATGCAGATCATTCCATGAAACGGGCACTTAGGGTCTGATTGATGGAATTGTTTGCATGGTTCAAATTTACTTTTCACTGCTGAAAAGTGACTTTGTACTGCCGACACAAAACCTGATTCACGGAATCTGTACAAAGTGTACTTTTTGCAGTGCAAAGTCCATACAAATGGCCTCATTACACGGTAGGCGGTAGCCATGGTGCTATTAGCGCCATGGCTACCCCCTTACCGCATTCTGGGTCCGTGTTCCCAGAATGAGGACTTACCAGGTCATTCCGACCTTGGCGGGACCGGTAAGTCCCCATTCAGGGAACCATTCCCCATTCCCATTTGAGCCCCCAGAGGGCTCAATGGGAATGGGGAAGTAGCTAATAACGGTACCACAATTTGCGGTACCGTTATTAGCTCTGAAGTCCCTTAGCGAGTCCCTTCCATAACGCCTGGGAAAACCAGCCGTTAGGGGAAGGACCCGCGAAGGGACCTCGTAGTAGGGCGGTAAGGGATTACCGGCACCGGTGCCCTTACCGGTGCCGGTAATCCCTTACCACCAAGCCATTTTGTACTGCAAAAATGATTATGCACTGACTTTGCATGGGGTTTGCACTGCAAAAATACACATTGCATTGTTCCATGTATCAGGGTTTGTGTCGGGGGTGCAAAGTCACTTTTCAGCAGTGCAAGGTCACTTTGAACTGGCAAAAGTTCCATGAATCGGGCCCTAAGGGCCCGATTCATGGAATTATTTGCGTGGAAAATAGGGTACTTGCGCGCCATTGAGTGTGCAAATCCTTGTTTGTCGGTTCATGGAATCAAATGCGTGGTACTAATCCTGGACTTCGTGGAGTTCGCTCAGGCTTGGCACATAGAGGGCCTTGCGCGAGACTCCACGCAGAGCGTGGGTGTGGCTTGTGCAGAGAGCTGGGAAGGGGGCTGAACACCAAAAATGAGAACTTGCACTAAAATGGCGTTCAGTGGGATGGCCCATAGGTAGTCCTTCACGTGCCCACAATTGCGCCAAACGACACATAGGGCCTCATTACGGGGTAGAAGGTAGCCATGGTGCTATTAGCAGCATGGCTACCCCCTTACCGCATTCCGGGTCCGGGTTCCCGAAATAGGGACTTACCGGGTCATTCCAACCTTGGAGGACCCGGTAAGTCCCCATTCCAGGAACCATTCCCCATTCGAGCCCCCATAGGGCTCAATGGGAATGGGGATGGAGCTAATAACGGTACCGCAATTTGCGGTACCGTTATTAGCTCTGAAGTCCCTTAACGGGTCCCTTCCATAACGCCTGGTAAAACCAGGTGTTAAGGAAGGACCCGCTAAGGGACCTCGGAATAGGGTGGTAAGGGATTACCGGCACCGGTGTCTTAACCGGTGCCGGTAATCCCTTACCACCTACCTCGTAATGAGGCCCATGTTCATGGAACCACCCACGCAGTCTCTCAGCATGGAAATGGGCACACAAATCCCTCAATCTCTACTCCACCTGAAGGCGGGCGTAAAGACACTTGCATGTAGGAATTGCAGCTAAGTGGTGGGTTTGCGTGTCAGATTTAGGGGTGTGTGTACACAACCGGGGTTCCGATCTAACTTAGGGATGTGTATATGCAGTGTAGCGGGGTGCAGAAACGGTTTACAGGTTTTCGCATGCAGATTTTCAGAGTTTTAACCAAGTTACGAATTTCCTTGCGCATGTTGTCGGGTTGCCAGCAACAGTTACAGGGTCCCTGCGCATGATGTCCAAGATACAGGCCTCCTTGTGGGGCACCCCATTCACTGTTTGAAGGGTGCCTGCATTTATGCCCAGGATAGCATGCAAAGGTAGCTGTTCTAGCTGTTTAGTATTTGCGTAGGGGGCGTTCCTGGCGCGAGTTGCGAATACGGTGACTTTGCACAGTTAATTCCATGAATACGCAGGGCACGCATTTTTTATTCTGCATGCAGGCTTGCACAGTGTCATTCAGGGAGCGCGGCAATTGTGGGAGAAATGTGCCCTTTTCCATGAATAGGGCCCTAAGTCTCATGCAGAAATGCTGCTGCAAATACAGCCGCAAAGCAGGCAGCTTATATGCCCTTTCTGGAAGAAAGCATGATGCCTGTTACCACAACCCAACAAGGAAGGTTACCAGAAGCATTCAGTGCACTATCATAGGAACACATAATTGAATTGCATTAAAGAGCCCCAGCAGAAGAAAAATCTTTGTGGATCAAAAGAGGGTGTACCTTATCACACACCAACATTGTATCGAGGGAAAACAGGACAGGTAAATTAGTGATGCCTGTAGAACTATTAATCATTGCACTAGAATAGCTCTAATACCCTACGCATGCACCTAAACAGCATATTGCTGCTGACATAAGTGAGGACACGTTTGTCCCAAATTTGGCCAAGCAAGTCAAGAAGTTGGTGGCTAACTGCACTACATGTCACCGATTCCATCCAGGACACACACTCAAAACATTGAAGGGAACATTGCCCTGTCCCACAGGGCCATTCAAAGAACTCCATATAGACTACATTGATACGGTAAACCGTTGCAACACATACAGGTATGAACTAGTGGTTGTGTGCTCATGCTCCTGTTGGATTGAGGCAGGACCTTGTGTTAATGCGGATGGTAAGACTGCTGCCAGGCTCTCAGTAAGGGAAGTGTTCCCTAGATGGGGAATATGTGAGATGCTGAAGTCAGATAATGGTCCCCACTTTGTGAATGAATTTCTGAGAGAAGTCACTTGACTATTAGGAATTTGACACAAGCTTTGTACTGCATACCACCTGCAAGCAAACGGAATGATAGAGAGGCCTAAATGCCACCTGAAACTAAGGTTGGCTAAACTCTGTGACACCCTTTAAAGGAGCTGGCTTCATTGCCTACCACTAGCCCTATTCAGTTTACGAAAACAACCTAGCAAGGACCACCACCTCACACCCTATGATGTGGTTACAGGAAGGAGAATACTTGCCCCTGCTATGCCTTCAAGAACAGTGTCAGGCGGACATCTCAGTGCAGACTTATTAGTAGAGGGTTTTAATGTCTATTTTAAGAGTATGGCCCTCATTACGACCCTGGCGGAGATCGTGGTGCAATATGCACCATGGAGCACGGCGGAAAGCTGCCGATACTGCCATGGGGGTTGGCGGATTTACCGCCCCATTCCGACCTTGGCGGGGCGGTAAATCCCCATTCCCCATTTTACCCTTCCCCATTCCCATTTTTGCCCCATAGGGTATAATGGGAGTGGGGAAGGCGTTAATTACGCCACCGTAAAATACGGTGGCGTAATTAACAACAAGGTCCCGTAGCGCCATGGATTTCTCCGCCCGGAAAAACCAGGCGGAAACCGCTCCATGGCGCTACGGGAACTCGTATTAGGGCGGACGGGTCCGCCGCGAATACCGCTGGCGTAGACCCACTCCGCCAGGGTCGTAATGAGGGCCTATGTCAACCTCTACAAAGTTAATCTCTTCACAGATAAACATCAGAGCAAATAAAATGGCTCCAACGGATCAGCAAGGCTCCACAACAAAGGAACCTCTTCAGCTATAACGTGGTGACAAGGTCTACGCAAGACAGCATCTATGGAAATTGCGGGATCCAAAGTTCATTGGACCATACAGCCATGAAGCTCAAGGATCGTTGTGCCTGGGTGCACTTAACTGACCTGCGAAAAGACACAAGCACAGCACCTCAACTCTGATGAACATGTGCACAAACCACGAAAAGTGAGTACAATAGTTGACTACAAAAACAAGTGGAAGATGAAACTAAGGCCTTTTGGGCTTAGCAGGAAAGTTACAACTATGATTATGCAGTAAGCTCAGGAAAATGATCGTAGAAATGTGAAAAATGTATTGATAGAGATATGTTGTCTATTGTTCTCTCCTTATTTCTACCCTCTTAACAATGCTGCTATGATTAGGACCCAGAGGTGCTAAGCACAATGATACAAAGATAGAAAATGTATTTGCATTTAGAAATAACCTTATGATTTGACATAGAAGTCAAGTAGCATGTTAGATGAGCATCATTCTGAAGGTACCAACATATGGTACAACCTGATGAGAGGATTCAGTAGGGTTCAGTTAAATTAATCTTGCAATGTATGTGGGCTTATCTCACATGTGGTTGGCACCCCTAGACTATTCTTATTACAGGAAGTGCCAACATTAGGCACACAGTGCTTGACACATTTAGTAACCTGCAAAGTTCAAAGCCAATTTTAGGGACACACAGTTTACATAAAAATGAAAAGAGATCAAAAGGTGAATGTGAAAAGATAGGAAAGCAAGAGCTCAGTCAGTGTCCAGGAAAACCATTGATGGCCATAGGAGGTGCAATGTTCTGGAACAAGAAATGGGTTAAGGTGAAAGCAGTATTCACTGCTGAGGGACCAATGGGATTCACAGAAGAAGAAGTAAAGCAAACCGATGAACTGTGTAGACATGTGTGGGCAGTACATGTGAATAAGTTGACAAGTTTACATCAACATGAACAACCTGTAAAAGTACAGAAACTCACTCAATCTTCATTATGTTTTAGAGGCAAAGGAAGCGTGCCTATTGGCAGAAATACCACTGTAACCCGACATATCAGATGCCAGCATTGAACGAAGGCACAGCCACCAAAATGGACATCCTCTGGCAGTGTGGCAGTAAGACTTATCTGCTGCCATCGTGGAGTGGCCTTTGCTCCCTCACTATCATACATGCACCTGTTATGGACATTCCAGAGAAGCATGTCAAATTGCCAAAAGGAAAATCTCAGTGTCTTGAACAGCCCCCAACGAATTTAGGACATTTGGACCCACCTAGGGTGCAAAGAAAGAAAACCTCCAGTAACTTTTCAAAGGAAGCAGATGAAGCTTTGGAAAAGGTGCCAGCGCGGCACTGCTTCTTTACAAAGACTGAGGTGTTCTTCACCTCATTGCTGGTGCCCGGGATAAAAATAGCCACCAACTCTAAATGACTACAGCCTATCCACACGAACTTGATGGAACTCTCAAATGCAACTGAACATGGATTGAATGTAGTACTCAAGAAACGCCATGCACTAAGGCTCGTGGCACTCCAAAACCGCATGGTGCTCAATCTAATTACAGCAATAGAGGGCTGAGTCTGCAGAAAAAAAAGTTCCTGCAGCAACTATGTGCCTCCCAATGATGCAGATAAGAAAACATTGGGCCTCATTACGAGTATGTTGTTTCGGTAACAATGGTACCGGTTAGCTTGCCGGTATTGTTGTTACCGGACCAGCACACTCCGAGTTCTGCGGGTGGCTGCTCTCCCGCCCACCAGGTCTGACCCGGCGGCTAGAACGGCACCCGCCCGTAGACCATGTCGGATGCACCGGCCACCATTCATGAATGGTGCCGGTGCATCCGACCTCCCTATTCCCATTGAGCCCTATGGGGCTCAAATGAGAATAGGGAGTAATGAAAACCGGCACCCGGCAATGGCCGATTACCGGGTCCGGCAGGGTCCGAATACCCTGATATTTGCCCATTGCCGGGTGCTGGTATTTTCAAGACTTTAGTGGCAACGTTCTGGTTTTACCGGCACCGCTGCCGCCAAAGTCGTAATGAGGCCCATTGACTGCCGCTATAATACAAATGGCCAAATTAACAATTTACATGGAAAAGGAAGGCGGATTTGCTAAAGAAGATGACTGGCTGACAATGTTTATATCATGAATGCTCCATTGGCTTGTTAACTTTTGTCGAATTTTGTTTCCTATACTCATCCTCCTGGTGGGTGTATCATTTAATTATCACCTGTTGTATGTCCCATGATAATAAAATACATTTCTTTGCAGTTATGACTGGTAGTAGTGCCACTCCTCGTTGGAAAGGTGAAACCAGTCAAACAGATGAGCAGCCACAGGTAGGAAAGCAGTCAAACAGATGAGCAGCCACAGTTAGGAGAAGCAAATAGGTACCCAAACAGGCAGATATTGTTGGCCAGACAATGCCCTTGTGTCACAAACCAACGACCCTACTATCTTGAGTGCTATAATGATGCCACTTTAGAATGGCCATGTAGCTACTTACAATGCATGCCATGTGATTATATCATATATGGTGCAGACCTGAGAGATGTAGGAAAAATATGCCTAAAAGTGTCTATTTGTGGCCAGAAGAAGAAGCAGATTATTGGCCCGATTCGTGGAATTCTTTGCACGGTTCAAAGTAACTTTTCACTGCTGAAAAGTGACTTTGCACTGCCAACCCCTGATTCCAAAAACAAAACCCTGCCATTACCGGGGTGCAGGTTGGGCGGACAGGGGGTCGGTCGGAGCCGAGGGAGCAGGCGGATACCTGGTTTAGGCCCGCCTCCTCTAAAAGGGAGGGCTGGCAGGGTGGTTTTCATGGGCTCAGGCGGCAGGGACTGGGGTAGCGTTAGTCTCTGTCGGAGCCGAGGGAGCAGGCGGATACCTGGTTTAGGCCCGCCTCCTCTAAAAGGGAGGGCCGGTAGGGTGGTTTTCACGGGCTCAGGCGGCAGGGACTGGGGGTAGCGTTAGTCTCTGTCTTGTCCTGCCTAACTGTCTTCTCCATGCCTGCAACCCGCCTGGAGCCCCCAAAGCCACCTCAGAGTCTTTTTTGCCACCTGAACCTGGGCCCAGCTGTCGTCTCTGCCTGCTACGTGCTGCCCCCGGACAGAGGAAGGAGCAATGCTGGGAGGATATTCCCGATCCTCGGCAGGGGGCAGTGCTTTGCAGCAGAGGTAAGGTGGGTCAGGTGCAACCTGCAATATTGAGGGTAAAGGTGGGAAAAGAGGTGAAACTGGGAAGGGTAGCAGGGCCATTCTCGGTGCCACCTTTGGGGAAGGGGGTGTTTTGATCTCCCCCGGGGATTGGCTCAAAAAAAGAGCCAGGAAAGCTCTTTTCTTTTATTGTTTCCAAAAGGGGCGTCTGTGAACAATGCTATTGATAGAACCCTATACACCGGAAAATATGCATCTTTGATTCTGCAGTGGCAAGACTGCAAAAGATGGGAAAAGGGGCATTGCTAGCTAAGGTGGACATTAATGCCACCTTCAGGCTGCTGCCAGTGCACCCTGAGGATTACAACCTGTTGGGGTTCCAATTAGAGGGCAAATTGTACCATGACATGTGTTTACCAATGGGGCACTCTATTTCATGTGCCTATTTTGAAAAGTTTAGCACATTCCTCTAGTGAGTAGTCAGGAAGGAGTGTGTCGGGGCACTACCTGGATGACTTTCTATTCATGGGAAGGAAGGACACCAGGGAGTGTGGCAGGGTGTTGGGAACCTTTCAGGAAGTGGCAGAAAATATGGGGGTCCTCTTGGCATCGGAAAACACGGAAGGGCCCCCCACCTTGCTTTGTTTTCTGGGCATTGAATTTGACTGTGAGGCAGGGAATGTCGGCTATCTCATGACAAAGTGCGAGATTTCAGGGGGGGCAGTACCTGCCTGTCTGGAAGCCAGGAAGCTGACCTTAGGGCAGCTACAGAGCTTGGTAGGTCAGTTACATTTTGCCCTCAGAATCATTCCCATGGGGAGACCCTTCTCCTGTTCTATTACAGGGGCCATGTCAGGCAGACAAAACCACACCATAAATTGTAAAAAATCTTTAATTAGTTAATTTTATAAAAAAACATCCTATATAGCAGACATTCATACATTCATTCAACTAATACAACTCTAAAAATAGTACATTTACATTTTTTTAAAGGAAATGTGAAGCAAATGCAACAACTGTTTCATTGTTAAGATAAAAATTACACTTTCAAGAAAAACAATTAATGTGATCAAAGGAAAGCAATCAGGTGAACAGATACAAATTCTGTATAATGGAAATGTAAACAACAATTCCAATGTTCAGTAATAGTGGTTCACTCCAGACAAAAGTTATCTTTTTTATCCTTTAAAAAAATGTAAATGTACTATTTTTAGAGTTGTATTAGTTGAATGAATGTATGAATGTCTGCTATATAGGATGTTTTTTATAAAATGAACTAATTAATGATTTTTTACAATTTATAACAAAATAAAATGTATTTTTGATGTAATTTCCTTTGCCTTGTTCTTCAGTTGCTCTCGTGTTTCCGGCACCACCACCTGTTTCTTATGTATTGCTTTACCTCTAGGTGTCGGGTTTTGGAGGTTCCCACCATTGTTTGTTGTTTTTTTGACAAAACCACACCACCACACTTGGCTGTCCAAAGAGCAAAAACAGGACTTGAAGATTTGGAATAGTTTTCTGTGTGATTTCAATGGGGTACGAATATGGCCAGAAAGCATGGTAAACTACGACCAAATGGGCATGTTGACTGATGCCGCTGGACGCGTGAGGTTCGGGGCGATCCTTAGCAAAAAATGGTGTGGGCAACAGTGGCCAGACAGTTGACAGAAGGAAGGTTTGTGCAGGAACTCTTTCCCATTGTAGTAGCACTGTCTATTTGGGGGAAGGAGCTGGGAGGCAAGGATGTTGTGTTTTGGTCAGACAGAATGTCCATGGTCTGTTCAATCGATAGCCAGAGGGCAGCGTGTCCTATGGTATCGAGATTGCTGTGTTTGAAAGCCAATATTCGCTTCAGGGCGAAGCATGATCCAGGTGTTCTCAATAATGAGGCTGATGCTTTTTCCCGTTCTCAAATGCAGGCATTCCAGCGATGGTTGCCGGGGCAGATAGCGACTTTCCCAGAGGAAATTTGGGGGTTTGGTACCCGGAACTAGCATCCTTGATCAATGTAAAGGTATCAGGTAGGACTAAGAGGGCATATGAAAGGGCCTTTTGCGAATTCAGGGAATTTTGCAAGGGGCAGGGTTTGGCAGGGTTTGTTAGACATCTTCCATAAAAATGCTGCTAGATGTTTCCTGGGTCACCTGTACTCGGGGTAGTGATGGTGGTGGTAGCAAGAACAAAGATGGTGGCCATCGGTTTCTTTGGAGGGTTACAAGGAAGGTCCCTGCCATCCTCTGATTTTGCTCTAAAAAAAGGCATTTGCGGGTTGGAGGAGGGTGGTGGCTCCACAGGGGATAGTATGTAGTCACTGGACCAGGAAAAACTGGCACGACTGGTGCAGGTTTTGGGGGATGGGTTCTGCAGGGACGACTGGGAAAAAGGGATGTTCAGGACAGTCTTTGTGACAGCATTTCCTGGGGCCTTCGGAGAATTGGTGGGAACTTCCATATCAGATTTGTCTGGGGGTCTGTCCAGGGACGACTTGTCTTTTGAGGGTGAGGTCCTTGCACACATTTGGTTGAGGAAGTCAAAAACGGATCAAGAGGGAAAAGGGTCTAGGATAACTCTGACAACTCATGCCAGGTCTGCGATTTGCCCTATTATGTTACTACGGGCATACTTGTTATTCAGGGGGGATCAGTCGGCCCCCTTTTCCTACACAAAGATGGGTCTGTCTATTCAGGTACGAGTTTAGGAAAATTTTCGAGAGAGCCGTAAAAGGAGGCAGGGCAAAGGGGTTTGGGTTTTGCCGCGCATTCATTCAGAATAGGGGAGGCCACAACAGCTGCCGGGTACAGTGATGGTGAGGGTCAAATGAGGGTCAAATCAAGGCATTGGGGAGGTAGCGATCTCATGCTTACAACAGGCCGCACCTCTTATGATAAGCACTGTGTTTAAAAAAAAATTATAATAATGTTCTCAATTAAAAATGCTGATACACTCTTTTTGTCATTACAAGGAAGGAGATGGAGATGGTGAAGCCAGTGGTATGGGTCGTGGGGCACTCATTTGTCCGCAGGATGGAGCAGAAAGTGCGAGAGACCAGGTCTGATGGATGAGGTGGCAGTTGCAGACATTCACTGGATTTGTCGGGGGGCCTGCAAGTGGGCCAAGTGCCTTCGTTGGTGGAAATACAGATGGGAAGAGGGCTGCCGAGTCCCATGCTAGTGATTTTGCACATTGGGTGTAATGACTTGGCAAGGTTGGGGAAAAAGGAACTCCTCGTACAATTGACATCATTGTTCGCTTGGTTGGGTAGAATTTGTCCTGGGGCCTTGGTCGCTTGGTCACAGATCATTTCCAGACTCTCTTGGGGCTGCCGAGGGTCTGCACGCCTGCTGAACATGCCAGCATGCAAATTGAACAGCGAGCTGGCCTGGGTGGCTGGACTCCTGGGCCACCTTCACATCATCAGGAATGACTTATTGATGCACCCAGGGACTTCTCATCAGGATGAGGTGCATTTTTCTCTGCACGGAACTAATCTTTTATGGCAGGATTTTGTGGACTGGATAAAGACTTTTACATTGGTTGGGGTGGGCATGGACCAGGGGTCTGCCCCCTGTGGCAAGTGGGGGAGGACCATGGAGACACTGAGATCCCTTTCCGGGGGACTTGCGGAACCGGAATGGGGCACGCCAAATAGAGGCTCCTGGCGGGGGACGGCGGGACCGGGGCGCAGCTGGGCCCGGTAAGATAGAGGGGCTGCCTCCCAGTGATGCCTCCCATATAGGGCATTGTGGGGTGGAGACAGGGCCTCACCACCCTGTGACGCTGGGCAGAGAGCCAAGGCTTCCCTTAGACCACTTGCCAGTAGGAAATGTTTTTTATGGATATAATGTATTATATGTAACATCACATTTTTGGAGTGCATTTATGAATTGCTGTGCGATTAGAAATGTGGGCAGTTTGGCATCCAAAAAGGGATATGTGTCTTGTGTGTTCTCCTTGCATCCAAGCATGCACCCTTGCTCAGCCCACAAAGGCAAAACCCTGCCATTATGGGGCACCGGTTTGAGCAGGCGTGGGTGGCCAGAGGAGAGGGAGCAGGCGGATACCTGGTTTAGGCTGGCTCCCGAAGCAGGGGGGAGGCAGGGTGGTTTTTGTGGGCTCGGGTGGTGGTGGAGGGCATGGCGGCACCAGTCCTGGGGCTTAAAACAGCTCTAGAGGATGAGGAGAGCATATCGTCTCTGCCTCGTCCTGCCTGACTGTCGCTGCCATGTCTGCACCTCACGTGGAACCCTTGAAGCCACCTCTGAGTCTTTTTCCCATCCTGCCCACCCTGCATTGGGAAGAGCGGGGAACGGGGGTTTGGCGAATGGGGGAGGACCATTGGGACACTCAGATCCCTTTCCGGGGAAATCCGGAACTGGAATGGGACACAGAAACCGGTGGGGGGGAGAGCATCGGGACTGGGGGGAAGCTGGGCCCCGGTAAGAAAGGGGGGCTGTCTCCCATTGATGCCTCCCATGAAGGACATATTGGGGAGGGGACAGGGCCTCACCACTGTCGAGGCGGCAAGCCATGGTTCCCCTGGACCACTTGCCAGTAGGAAATGTTATTTATGGATATAATTTATTATATGTAACATCACATTTTTGCAGTGCATTTATAATTTGATGTGTGATTAAAAATGTGGCCGGTTTGGCATCCAAAAAGAGATATGTGTCTCATGTGTTCTCCTCGCACCTAGGCATGCCCCCTTGCTGTGCCCAATGGAACTGTGCAAAGTGTATTTTTGTAGTGCAAAGTTATTTTGTACTGCTAAATGACTATGCAGTGACTTTGCAAGGCAAAAATATATTTTGCATAGTTCCATGAATCTGGGTTTGTGGCGGCAGTGCAAAGTCAGTTTTCAGCAGTGCACTTTGCACTTTGAACCATGCAAACAATTCCATGAATCTCGCCCTATAAAAGAAAATTTAGAGAAACATTCATCCCCCAAGGGATGAAAGGGGAGAAAGTAGGGGAGTATGAAAATATGGGTGAATTTATTCAACATCCTAAAGGTGCACGAAAATACAAGCTGTGAAAGTCACTATGAGGAAGGCACACTGCGAAGAAGCAAGCAGCCCCATTTAGCAAAGGCTTCCTGCATAGGAACCAGGGACCAGTAGCCATACTTCAAAGAGGCCATACCACACGTCTTGTAGATGAACATAACCACGTACCCTTAACCAGACCCAGCTGCATCTAACATTACTTAGAGAAAAGTAGAAAAAGTGTTCATATTGATGAGTAAACAATCGCCAATGTTTTACATTAGCTGAACTCAATGCATGTAGGCCTTAGTATTAGTTAGCCTTTCTTAAAGCATGAAAAACTCTCCATAACCTCACAGCAGAGAACAGTAGCCAGACACTCGCTGAAAGGCACACATAATTTGAATTGCAACACTCATACAATCAAAGGCTGAATTCCGCACAGTGATTGGACAAAGCAGGGGGGGGGCATTGCTTTCCCAGGGTTTAGTTTGCGGTAGTGAAGTCATAAAAGAACAGCAATAAAATATACCAGACCCTGGCCCTCATTACGACCCTGGCGGAGGACCATGGTGCAATTTGCACCATGGTCCATGGCGCTAAGCTGCCAACTCCGCCATGGTGGTTGGCGGACTTACCGCCCCATTCCGACCTTGGCGGGGCGGTAAGTCCCCAATCCCCATTTACCCTTACCCATTCCCATTTTTGCCCCATAGGGTATAATGGGAGTGGGGAAGGCGTTAATTACGCCACCGTAAATTACGGTGGCGTAATTAACAACAAGTCCCGTAGCGCCATGGATTTTTCCGCCTGCAAAAAGCAGGCGTAAAAATCACCATAGCGCTACGGGAACTCGTAGTCAGGCGGAAAGGTACGCCATGCTTTACGCCGGCGTAAACCCCTTTCCGCCAGGGTCGTAATGAGGGCCCCTGTATTTTATGGACAATACACTGTACACTGATTGGTCAAAACATATCAGGTCTGCCGAGTTCCCCAACCAGGCGGTCAGAGAGTTATAACAATGTATGTCCCTAAGCAGAGCAAGAAAATGTAACTTAATGAAGGTCATTGGGTTGGCAGGAGTTGAGCAGCAAGACATGAAGAAACACAGTTGTGGAGATATAATGATTATAACACAACACTGTCCACTGCAGGATACATTGGACTTACAGAGCTCTTTTTGTCAAAGAAGCAGATATGCAACATATCATTATCCACTAAGTAGCCCCAATTAGGAATTAGTGAACAATATAGGAGTTTGCACATAACTCGCACCACCTGAATGCAAGGATAATAGAGACATTTCATGAACTGATAGTTTACACGAGCACCATTGCCCATGCGATAGAACCAATTAAGATCCAGGGATCTGTACGGCGGCACACACCCAATTCACACTGCACAATTACAATAGTAGATGAAGACCATGTTTATGACAATGCACATTGCCTGGTCATATATATATATATATATATATATACAAATATATACATCAAAAAAAGGTTTTTAGCCAGTTCATTGCGCTCTGCCTCATTACAGAGCTGGTGCTACTGGCCTAGAGCAGGCTACGCTCAGTATATGCAGAAAGGTAGGTTAAGGTGCAAGTAAGATAATATAATCAACTATAAACACCAACCAAAAAATGCCCAAGCACTCAAGACCAAAACTGTGTTCTAAAATTCATTTATTGTATCAAAAAGGTACATAATCATAAAAAGCATACATTACATTTCCTGGGCAGACCAGGTGTCATGCAGCATTCATCCACAGCGGGTGGAAAATGCCACACGTTCCGCTTGACTCGCAATCTTACTCAGGCTTGTTGTGATTCCAAACAATTGTTTTCTCGTGTGTTTATTTCCTCACAAGAGAAGTGATTGGCCCCACCCAGCTGTGCAACGCGCATAACCTGAGCAACGTTTACTATTCACTGAATGGAACTCTATGGTTCCAATGGCACCAAATCTGCCATGTTAGAGTATCTAAGTGCAAGGCTACCCTCTAAATGGAGCAGCCTATTGCCAAATTAATATTTGACATATGCACGTAGTTAACAGCTTGGATGAGAGCCAACCACCAAGCGGAATGAAACATCAGCCGATCAACCCAGTGGGCACATAAAAATACAATTGATTTTCGCAAGAGTGCTAGTGCATGTCCGCTTCTCATTCATGCAGCATGTTTTTTTTTTTTTACTTTTCTTTATTGGCAAGGAACAGCGGCAAATGTAGAGCATATCCGATCAACAATTAACATTCTACAGCTGAGACATTAGACATGAGCAATACATAGGTAGAAATTAGGCATGTTGACAAGGGGCACAATAAATGCAACGTAGCAACTCAGAGTCCAGGCTGTGCATCCGCCTGGTGCGGCGACGGGGGCGAGGATAAAAGCTCCAAAGCGTTTTTATTATTCAAGTAGCTACAGAACTCTGTCCATATATTTTTAGGGCGAGCATTCATAGGTAGAGAATTGATTTAGTCCTCCTCACAACTCTGCGCCCAGGCGAGGGCCCTCAACCACATCCCAAGTGTGGGGGGGGGGAGCGACGTTTTCAGAATTGTACGATACATCTTCTAGCCACTATGCCCCCAACATTCAAGAACTTGGTAACTTTTCCTACCTCCGTGCCTTCCCAGAGCTCAAACAACACAGCAAGTGGGTTAGGATCAGTCTGGAACCCCACCATAAGGCCTCAAGTACAGCTTCCCAAAATGGAGCCAGTGCCCTGCAGGACCAGAACATATGAGTATGGTCAACTTCGCCAAGTCTGAATTTTGGGCAAACGAGAGGTTGGTTGCGTGAGAATTTCCCAATTCTATGAGGAGTGTAGTATAGACGATTGAGGAGCTTGTATTGCATACACCGAAATCTAGAATTGAGAGACCCTACATGTATGTATGCACATTTTGGCCCACATAGTATCAGTAATTGCCAGCCCCAGTTCATTGCTCCAGATGTCCCGAAGCTTGTGGGATGATTCTGCAGATTTAGCCATAAACATTTTATATAGGGCAGACGTTATGCCCTTACCTCCTGCAGAATTAGCTATAAAGCAGATCTCAGGTGATTCAGGGGGTTCATCTGTGTATGAGGGCCACATTGCGCGCACTGTCGCTCTGAGTCCAAAATACTGAAGCAACTCCAGCAGTGATTTTGAGTGTCCTGGTTGCCATGTCTGCGGGGTGATGAATTTCCCTTCAGGAAACAGGTCAGAGAACGGCCAATACCCTAGATCTAGCCAGTGTCGCATGAGGAGTTTATCCTGCGTGGGGGCAAGACCTGGGAATGACCATATGGGCAACCACTTGTAGTATGGGCAGCATTCATGTTGGGATTTTAAGATTGCTCTCCATGCCCTAATCGTGGTGGCTAGTGGGTCAGCCGGAACGTCTGTTTGATAAGATTGGTAGAGGATCAGGGACATAACATTCACCCCCTCACTAGCTAGGATCTCAAGTTTGACATGGGGGGAGGGTCTAGGGGTTTGTACCAATGTGTTGCGTGTTGGGCTTGTGAAGCGATCCAGTAACCCGCAAGATCTGGGGCGTTGAATCCCCATTTCTCGTAGGGTAGAGTCATGCGTTGCCACCTCTTACGGAGAGCGCCAGGGTGCCACAGAAACTCGGAACACACAGCGTGTAGGTCTGTAAAATATCGCTTGCCAAGCCAGAGCGGGACATTAGCAAATATATGTAAGAGCTTTGGAACTATTATCATTTTGATCAGGGACAGTCTTCCAGAGAGGGACAGTGGAAGGTCACGGCACCTCAGCATTTTGGATTCTGCGTATTGCGCAGCAGCGGTATAGTTGTCAGCCAGTAAGGAGGATACTTGAACC
The DNA here is from genome assembly GCF_040938575.1 of Ambystoma mexicanum. Lineage (NCBI taxonomy): Eukaryota > Metazoa > Chordata > Amphibia > Caudata > Ambystomatidae > Ambystoma > Ambystoma mexicanum. Next base: position 1,480,835,192 of record NC_090922.1, read on the forward strand.
CCGAGATATTCAATGCCCCCTGGGGACCAGCGGAGTGGGAATTCGCATGCCGGTTGGGGAGTTGCATTGGTAAGAGGAAATATGTCCGACTTGGTGTAATTTATAGTGAAGCACGAAAATGTACCAATCTTTGTAATTTCGCGGATGACAGGGTCTAGGTGGGTGGAGGGGTCTCTGACATACAGCAGTACATCATCAGTATATAACGATATGATTTCGGGTGTGTCATGTAAGCGTCTTCCCATGCGGGTGTACTTGCCTCTTACACTATCCACCATAGGCTCAATGGCCATTGCAAATAATAAGGGAAAATAAGGGCCTCCTTGGCGCGTTCCCCTATGTAGAGTAATGGGAGCCGACATATGGGAATTAAACAGAATTCTGGCCACCGGATTCGTATATAGCAGTTTGATATAGGAGAGCATGCGCGGGCCAATACCCATTTTCTCGAGTACCGCCCACATATACTGCCAGGAGACCATATCAAATGCTTTTTGGGCATCAAGTGTGACTGCCACCGCGTTAGCTTTAGGGTCAATTCTATAGATGACGTTAAATAGCCGGCAGATATTTAAGGCCGTGGAACAGCTAGGGACGAAGCCGCTTTGGTCTGGGTGTACCAGGTACGGCATGATTGGGAGAAACCTATTAGCGATGACCTTGGCAAAGATTTTTGTATCTGTGCTTATAAGGGAGAGGGGTCTATAGGAGCCACATTTGTCAGGGGATTTGCCCGGCTTGTGTACAACGGTTATGATGGCCCCGCAAAGGGATTGTGGAAAGGTAGCTAGGCGGAGCATTTCCGTCCAGACCTCATGTAAGCGCGGCGCCAATAAGGCGACATGTTCTTGATAAAATTCGGCAGTTAGGCCATCCGGGCCGGGAGCCTTGCCCTTGGGGAGGGCCGAAATGGCCTTGGCTATTTCGTATGGGGTGATGGGGGCATCAAGCTGTTTTTTGGTGCAACGAGATATATAGGTCATGGGGATTTGGTCCAGCAGGAGATTAAGATCCTGTGGATTGTGTTCGCGTTGTGGACTGTAAAGGGCAGCATAGAACTTCGCAAAGGTCTCCAGGATGGACTGGTCAGACCAGAACCGCACGCCGCTCTCGTCCCTGATACTATCGATTCGAGCTCTCCCCCCCTCAATACGGACAAGTCTGGCCAGGGTATGACCCAGTCTTTCCCCCCCGCCATATTTCCGTGCCGCAGTGGGTCGGGCATAATAACGTACCTCCCTGAGTGCAAGCGACTCAAAAGATTCCAGCTCCAATCGAATCTGCGCCAATTTAGATGGGGTGGGAGCGGAGATGTATTCATGCTCAAGTTCCTTGAGCTTAGTCTCAGAGCGTTGTAGAGAATTCCTGATATCCTTCAAGGCCCCTGCCTCCCCAGAAATGCATATCCCCCTAATATAGACCTTAAACGCCTCCCAACGGGTCCCATTCGACGTATCATGACGTTTGTTGCTGTCAAAAAATGAGTTGACATCCGCAAGGATGTCAGCTTTGAAAACTATGTCCTGGAGTACCTCCGATTTGAAATGCCAGTTGGAATATAGGGGGCGGGCAGGTCGCAATGTGAGCTCGAATATCACCGGAGAGTGATCTGAGAGCGTGCGTGGTAGTATCTGCATGCCTGAGGTTTTCCCCATTAGCCCAGTTGATATGAGGAAGAGGTCAATTCTAGAGTGGCTGTCATGCACAGAAGAGTAGGAAGTGTACTCCCTAGTGAGTGGGTGAAGCACTCTCCAGACATTGCATAGGCCAGCGGAGGCCATATGCGCATGGAGCCGATGGGCAGCTTTGGACAAATTTCTGGGTGCGGTGCCCGACCTGTCCAGTACATTGTCTAGAATAAGGTTCAAATCCCCCTCCCCCCAAATAATTGGAACCCCGATATATCTCATAAGCAAAGCCATTACACCATTGAAAAATTCGGGGACATCAGTGTTTGGAGCGTATGTATTCACCAATAAACACTCTTTTTGATTGTTTATTGAATATAGCTGAAAAGTCAACTTTTTTTTGACATATGGTGATAGATATATGAAAAAATACAGTAAAATTGATTTATCGTAAAATCTTAATGCAAATAAGAAAAAAAAAAAGAAAACAAAATTGTGAAATTGCAGACGGGATCAAAATTGAGCAGAACTCAAGCCAGAACAAAACAATTAGAACAGTTAGACTACCACCCAATGGGTAATTGGACAAAAAGATAATTCAGTTCAAGTTTGGAATTCTTAGAGCATTATCCAGTAGTTGATAAACCCAAAAAATTCTCATAATTCTGATCCCAGGCAAGAGACAAAATTCACATTCAATTTAATCGAAACCAGAAAATTATGAATAGCAATTTGAATGCTGGTTGAGCTAGTTGAAAGCAATACTGACCATCGAGTGTCAGCAAGTATTGCACTAATATAGGACATATGTGACTCAAAATGTTTCTTTCTCAGAACCTCTACTGCCGGGCATTCAGCTATGATATGTTTGAGAGATTCATTAACAGCCACGTTCTGACAGAAGGAGCAGTCATTTTCAGTCGAGGACAAAAGTCAGTGTTAGCTAGGAGGCAATGAAGAATCACATATCTACCCCCGGGGTCTATGTGGCTTGTGTGCAAGGAGAATAATACTGATTTGTGGATCAAGGTTAGGACCCCTCTGGACTGAGAGGAATAGGTAGTATAAAATGTGTTAGTGCCCCATGACGGTGCCAGAGAGGATGAGAGGTGGCCAAGAGTGTGAGTTTCTTGCAGGAGAAGTATTTTGATCCCATGTCTTTGGGCATACACAGCTATCCTTCGGGCCTTGGTGAAGTTACTCAGCCCCCGTACATTCCACGTCATTAACTTGACAGCCATACTGCAATTTTAAGGGCATCCCAGTAACGCACAGCATCATTCTTTAACCATGTGGGAGCTTCCAATGCTATGATGCGTTCCCCTGCTTCATCAGCCACAGTTTCCTTGCCATTTTTTGCAAAACATCCCGAACCCTTCACCCCCCAACCCTCACTGCCCAACCCAACCCAGCAGTGCAGTAGTACCCACCCAAGAACCAGGCGCAGGCGTGCCAGACCAGACAGAGAAACGCCAGCCTGTATGCCAAACAGGGGCACAACCAGTGAAAACAACTTGCCAACCTTGGCATTGCAGTTGCAGCAGGGGTCACCACTGCTGTCTACCCAATTGAGCTAGTAATATGGTGCAATTGCACCGTAGATCATACATCGGTAAATAACATTTCAATTGCAGAAAGACCATTGTGTTGAATTGTAAATGGCAAAAGAAAGCAGGATACACAACACCATGAGATACACAAACTATATCTCCATTGCGTGCGGCCCCCCGAGCCACCAGTAGCCCCCCACACAGGAGGGAAGACTAGTACAAGTGTGTGGTGGCATCCAGGGGGTCTACCCACAGCAACCAGCACCCGCCACATCAGTTGTTATCACCTGGTTCGTCCAAAGGATCAGGGAGTGGGACATGTGATTCAATAAATTTCACTGCTTCATCAGGGACCGTGAAAAAGTATAGTTTGTTGTGATAGGTGAATTTTAAACGTGCCAGGAAGTGCATGGCGTTTTTGATTTTCCTTTCCCTAAGCATCTTCTTCACGCCATTAAACTGCCTACGCTCCATCTGCACGTTGACCGAAAAATCCGGGAAAATTCGGATGATCTGCGACTCCAGTTTCAGTTCACCTTTCTCACGAGCCAGGCGAAGTATGCGGTCCCTGTCCTTATAGCTGAGGACCCTCGCAATGATAGGTCTAGGGAAGTCACCCGGTTTAGGGCGAGGGGCAAGTGCACGGTGAGCACGCTCAATCGCGAATGCCGGTGAAAGTTGGGGGCTATCAGGGAGGTATCTGAGAAGATTTTCAACAGCCTGCTCCATCTTCCCTTTAAGGGCCAACTACGCGACCCCCACAATGCGGATATTATTTCTTCAGGATCTAGACTCAAAGTCATCGCATTTTGCCTTGACTTGCTTCATATCCCGAACCAGATCAGAGACGGTGTTTTGGAGAGAGGGGACCCCATCTTCGTTAGCTCCAATTCTAGTCTCCGCTTCAGTTAGTCTAGTCCCATGTTGGTCTAGTTTGGCCCTCATGGAGGCCACGCTTGCGTTAATGTCGTCTAACTTCTCATGCAGTGAAGCAAAGTTCTTAGCCATTGTCTCCATTAGCGTTGCCAAATCGGGCTGCGGTGGTCAGAGGGCGGACTAGCGTCATCGTGGTTCGAAGCAGACTCGCACTGCTCCTGCCTGGGGACTGACTTGCCGTACCTATCCATTGTTCCCATTTTGTTAGCACCACGGGACTTGCTTGGCATATTGCCAAAATCCAATGGAGGAGATCAGGATCAAGGTCGGCGAGGCGTATGGTCAGAAACCCCAAAGTCCTTTAATAATGCCTATGTCCAAGCCGTTGAGGAGGAAACACGAGTGACAAATCGAGCACGGAAGGGGTCAGCAGCAAATAGCCTTCAGGTCTGCCCTGTTTCCAAGTACCTGATGTGCTGCTCAGAATGGATTGTATTGCCAGATATCTTGTGGAAGTGACATGGGCCAGTCGATGAGCAGGCCAGGAGGGGCGCCGTATTAGATGAAGTGCTCCCCAGCCTTCAGGGGTCTCCCCCCAAGGGACCCAGGAGAGACGCTAACAAAATATATCCGCAGTAATAGCTGTTGCAGCCCCACATGACCAGTTGGATAATGGAGAGGAGTGATTCAGTGCTAGGCCCCCAGGATGTCCAGCAGACTGCAATATGGGGGGGGGATCTAATCAGCAAAGACCAAGCGGTGCAGCAATAAAATATGGGGACCACACTCCCACCCGCTCCAGCCGTGAAAATTATTAAGGTGCGCTGGATGACCAAGCACAGTTCAATCGGAGTGGGCCGTCAGCGCCCACCGCTTGGCGGGTATGTCCAGATAGAGGGGCCTGATGAAGGGAGGGCACAGCATTGCAGCCCTCACGGCCCGAAAATATGCATAGCTCTGGGTCCGTATCCCCAGCAGGAGAGTCCTCAATGAGCGCGGGCCGTGCGGGGGCACCCGCATCCAAAAGGATGGGGGGAGACCCGGCCGTTCAGCGCAGGATGCCCGGGGTCTGCCGGAGCCGATGCGCAGACGAGCCGGCTCCTCAGCCGGGGGCCTCAGGGTGCGCCGGAGCACAGCCCGCGACTTCTCCCACACAGCCACACAGTGGAGAACACTGCGCCGATGATACAGGGCAGGGGGCCGCTCCAGACAGCAGAGGGTCCCGCGGTCCAGTCCCCACCCAGCAGTCAGGTAATACTCTGGGTGAGAGGCAAGCCAGCCAAACCTAGGATGAACAGCCGCGCTCGCCCCAAGTGCGGAGGTCGTGGCACCAGGCGGTTCACATGCCACGGCAGACGTCCCGCAGGCACCAGCTCAGGCGGCCCCAGCCGCTACATAGGCACAGCCCCAGGGCACCCAGGCAGGCAAGAGGAGCCCAGCGCCGCAGAGGGGCCCAAGCGCCGCGCGCCACGAGGAAGGCAGGAACAGCACAGCGGGAGCCGGGCTCGGCCGAAACAGAGAGCCGGGCACACGGCAGCAAACGCAGTCCAAAGGCCACACCAGGGGACAAGACGGCCAGCCGGGCAGAAGGGAAGGAGTCACGGCGCGGCCGCAGCGCTTCGTTATCGTTCGGGAGCAGGTCTGTGTGCTGCCCAAGAAATCGCCCACATGTCCCAGTTTCCAATCGCCGGATCAAGAATAAGACCGCTGATCTTGACAGGTAAGCGGCAGTTGGGCACAGAGCTAAAAGCTAAGCAGCCATCTTGCGGGCTGCTCCACAGCACCCTCTCTGGAAGCATGTTTTAACAATAAGAAATACAGTATCATACTTGAATATTTTCTTTGCTATGTGAGAGCGAGTATTGTTTGGATCTGGCAGCAGCTGCATTCATTTTAAAGCACTCAACCCATTATACGGATTGATTTCTGCATTGTGGAGAATTTATTCAAACACAACGTAGCAGCAAATATTTTACATGCTCACTGGCGCCTGAACTCGTGGATATTTTTGAACACTGTATCCTCAATGTGAGACATGGTGGTTGGCTGTCATCCAAGCTGTTCACTGCGCGCATATGCGGAATATTAATTTGGCAATAGGCTGCTCCAATTAGAGGGTAGCCTTGCACTTACATACTCTAACATGGCGGATGTGCTGCCATTGGAACCATAGAGTTCCATTCAGTGAACAGTAAACGTTGCTCACGTTTGCACAGCTGGGTGGGGCCAATCACTTCTCTTGCGAGGAAATAAACAAACGTGAAAACGATTGTTTGGAATCACAACAAGCCTGAGGAAGCTCGCGAGTCGAGTGGAACGCATGGCGTTTTCCACCCGCTGTGGGTGCGTGCTGCATTACACCTGGTCTGCCCAGGAAATATAATGTATGCTTTTCATGATTATGTACCTTTTTGATACAATAAATGAATTTTAGAAAACGGTTTTGGTCTTGAGGCTTGGGCATTTTTTGGTTGGTGTTTATAGTTGATTATATTATCTTACTTGCACTTTAACCTATATATATATATATATATATATATATATATATTACATGGCCACGGTAGTGGCCATGTAGTTATGGTTAAGTTGGTGTTTCCATAGGAAGAGCACTTTTTGGGTGGCTTATAACTTCGCTCCCCCTGGACGAATCCTCACCAAACTTTACAGAAAGAGTATATGGCCCACTCTGAATTGTTTTGCAAAGTTTGTTGAGGATTCGTCCAGGGGGGGAAAAGTTATAGGGGGGGTCACAAAACTTTTTTTTTCCCATAGACTGAATGGGAAAAAACTTTGCGCACGGCTACAGCCCGAACCGCTGGACAGATTCACACCAAATTTGCGGCAGGAGCGGGGGCTTGGTCCCGAAAGTGTGCTTTTGCAAATTTGGTGTAAATCCGTCCAGTAGTTTTTTATAAAATGACCAAAACGTAAGGCAAAAAAATTAGTGATATCTGTGTTCGCTTCGCGGACGGACTTCCCTGTTCGCTCCGCGGACAGCACCCCGATTGGCCAATGGCCTTGCGTCATGTCCACGGACATGCGACGTGTTCGCTGATTGGACGGCGAGGGGCGTGGTGCGCGTCAGATTTTCTGTGGCGCCCGCCATCTTGTATTCGCCGTCGACCGCGTACAGCGCGGTGAAACGTGGATAAAAAATTGTATTTAGTGCCGTGTGTTGGTGTGTAAGAGTGTTTGGGGAGGGTGGGGGAGTATGAGATAGGTTCAATGTTTTGTTTTTTTATGTGCTAGACATTTTTGTTGCGTTCGATTTGTCCGCGGAGAACACGGCTGTTCTGACATTTTGTAAATAAACTAAATGGTGGGGTGTTTAGCGGACGGAGTATGTGTCATTTTTGTTCGCAAGGAAGGTAAAAATGCGCTATGAACACTCACGGTGTACTTAATTGTTCGTAAATACACAAACTGGGGGTGTCCTCAGGACGCTGTCCATATTGTAATCTGTCTAGTTGAATGTGTTCTAAGAACACTTGTGGTGTCCTGAAATGGTTGCAATTACACAAAATGGGGGTGTTCTGAGAACGTTGTTTGCATTGTTCGTTGTCAGGGTGAAAGTGTTTTAAGACCACTCCTTTTGTCCGCTAATAGTACAATTTTCTATGGGCGTCAACCGACTTTTTGTCCACTAAAGAAACGATAAATCCGGCTGGTGTGCGCCGACATTATGTGATAATCCTATGACTGGCGCTATTGACCTGGCGGACTTGCTTTTGCGACACTAAATCATATCTCCCGCCCTAAGCCTGATATTATCAAAGCATTCATATTCCCCGCCTCTCTCCGTGACGTTACAGGGTGCGTCAACAAATGCGCCCAGTCCTCTGCAGTACTAAGTGACTTTACACAGAACCCGGAAGACAACACATATTATGTCACAACACAGCGCGCCACAATTCGGAATATGAAACAGTGATTTAAAAGCAAACAGCAAGATTGTAAATTTTGTAAAGTACATTTATTTGACATCAAATGTTTAGAGAATATTCAGCAATTTGCATTTGTCTTTGTTGTCGATCCACAAAAGTTCATGTTGAGGCACGCGATGTTCCTTTGCGGTACAGATGGTGTTAGATCAGCTTACAACTCAGTGCGCCACAATTCAGAATATGAAACTGTGGTTTAAAAGTAAACAGCAGGATTGTACATTTGGTAAAGTACATTTATTTCACATGAAATGTTTAGTGAATATTCAGCGATTTACTATTGTCTCTGCTGTCAATCAGCAAAAGTTTATTTTGAGCCACGCGTTGTTCCTTTGCGGTAGATAGGCTATTGGTTTATGATAAAAGCAGTAAATGGTCGCTCTGATAATCGGAAGGTTGCTCCAACAACGAGCCATTAGACTACCCTATTGGTTGGTATGTTGTTTGTAGCCGCTAGTACTGCGTAAGGGCATATTGGTCCTTGGCGATTGTCCCATAAAATGGTGAGGGTCATGAAGTTGCATATTTGGACCTGCACCTGGCAGTTGAAGACCCCATCCGCTGGAGTCTGTAAATCGTGACATAGGCAAAATGGGGCCACATACCTGTTTTAAAAAACATAAATTAGTCTCACCAGCCGATCTTCATTAAAAATCATCATTTTATTTATTAGGGCGTGAAACTATTTGCTATCGAAGATAGTGCAACGGAGTATGTTAATAAAAAAATAATAATATTTTCCCATTCATATAGCGCTAAGAACCGTGAGGTATCTAAGCAGTGCTTATTATTAACCACAGTGTGTGGTGCTCATTTATCGACCACGGAAAGATGAAAGGCTGAGTTTGGCCTTGCCGGGATTCGAACTTGCGTTAGCAAGCTGTGCAGAGATGTCAAAGCGCGCGTTGTACTCGCTGTGCCACTTGACAGGCTACAGTGAAGTGCACAGTGAGTAGAGCGCTTGACCGCCTATAGACCGGTTAAATTATTTCTATTAACCCACCCTGTGTCGTCTGTCTTTTTCAGAGCCCTCTAAACGACAGGGGATCAATTCGGCGGTGATAGTGCGCAATAGAAAACATTATGCCACTTTCAACGAACAAGTTCAACTTGAGCGGTCTTTAATGCTATGCTATTGTAATTATATTTGGTATAAAATAATCTAAAGGGTTACTTACAGTACAATTGCAATTTCCATTGTCTACCAGTAGTGCAGTCCCAAAATACGACTCTGCGTGTGCGAACGATCTTTCGCATAGTGATATAATATATAAAAGTGGTTTCGTTTCAAAAATTTCATCCTTATCTTCTCTTACGTTTTAGCAACACTCCTTCAAGAGAAGTCTTTCATCACAATCTCTGTCTGTCAAGGTCAAAACACAATACAACCTTATAGTCCGCTTCGTGAGCCTCTCCGGGGCCCGAGAAAAAAATGGAAGCAGCTGACCTTCACTGTGAACGAGCATAAATTCTTACTTTGCAACATTCTGTGTAAAGCCATCTGTGAGAAGTTGGTTTTTGCACGCCATGTTTGTATATTGTTTGCGTGATATTAAAAAAAGTTTGTTTAAGGGACGTTATGGTTCTAAGTACAGCCAAAAGACCCCTGAAAATCGCAAGTTATGGTAAGCTATGAAAAATAGCACGCAGGACATCAAAGATGACATCACAAATGTCATTGATGAAATCACTGATGACATCACATGTGTATGTACTTTTCATGGAATTTGTGTACTAGGGATTTTTATTATAATGTTGCGAAAAAAGTGTCAAGGATATTGCAATAAATATCATACCGTTATTAGTGCTTTGAACCATGCATTGATATAAATAGCATTGTATTATGGGATTCTATCTAGTATACTGAGCTACTAAATGGAGAAACATAGCATTGTGTGCAGAGTACAAGATGAAAGTATAATATTTGTAATGTTAATATGTTGAATAATGAAATGATAATTGTCCTGAAATGTTCGAAAATTCACAAAATAGGGGTGTTCTGAGGACGTTATTCGTATTGTGTGATTGCTTAGCTGTATGCAATGAGGGAATGGCACAGAGAGTAAAGTGGACGCCGTCCGCGGACACAGCGGCTGTTCGTGGACAGGGCGTGCTACATCCGGGTTTTTCCAGGAAATCCAACATGGAAAGAAGACTGTACGGATCAGCCAATCAGATGTCGAGGTTGTGGATTTGTGTTGAAAGAGACTGTGTGTGGTGAAGATGGCAGAAGTAGAGAAAGTCAGGGTGTTGGTGCTTGGAGATATGTTTGTGTATGGTTTACAACAGTACGCTCAATGCAGGCATGTTGCAAAGAACTTTGATGTGAAAGGAGTGGAGGTGGTGTGGAGCACCGTGCCTGATTGCAATGTACAGGGAATTGTACAAGTTTGTGAGGATATGGCCACGATGAACAGTCCGCATGTGGTAGTTTTGCACTATGGTGCTTTCCATTTGGGAAACGTCAGGGCCCCTACTTTGTTGGCTTATTTGGAACGCTTGGTTCAAGCCGTAATGAAGATCCTTCTAAATGCGAAAGTAATTTTTTCTGGATTACTACCTAGGGCAATATGGGACAATAGTTCAGTTTTTTGTCCTCAGCAAAACATTGCTAGGTGTGTCATCAACCGAGGCTTGTGTGCCTTCATGCTTAGAGCTGGTATGTTCTTCTGTAATAATGAGAATATTGATGCCAGTAATGCTGTTAATTTTAAAGAAGATGGCATTTCTTTATCTTTTACGGGAAATGCCTTTCTATTTTGGAATGTAAGGGTTGCTTTGGAGAAGGTTATGTGAAGATTTTAGGAGTAAAGTAAGAAAAAAAACACAAAATAACAGGTGTCTGTCAAGCATCTGTAAAAAAAACAAAAAAAACGGCTCTTTTCAGAGCCAACTTCAAAGGGGAAATGGGGCACACTATTTAAATTTACATTCACCACGCTCAGATTTTCGATATGTCCGCGGACATGGCAGTAGTCCGCGGACATGAAAATCACTATGAGGGCGTTAGTATGTTCTATGTTACATGTATATGAAGTCAGGGATATTATGGTTAAGTTGTGCTACTAAAAACCTATGAAATTCAGTGAAAAAACTTTGTTAAAGGGACGTTATGGTTAAGTTGCGCTACTAAAAATCTATGAAATTCAGTAAAACCGAAAAACCCCTGAAATTCGGCAGTTATGGTAACATAAGCAACCATAACTCGCGCCACCGTGCACTGCTAACACTAACACCCAGGACATCACAGATTGTAAGAGGATTCAATTCAGCACTACAGCCAAGTCAACGCCTAGTCTAGAATACTGAATGAAAACCCTTATTGATATATCTTTATGTCCAGTTCATGCGTTCTGGATGACTACCCCTATATAACACCCCTCTCTTGGAATCCTCCTGACCCCACTGAGCCAAGAAGTAGTTCTGTTTTGCAAGTTAAAAGGTTTAATTGATAGTTTAAACAATAGATATATATATCACACTTTAGAATAAATTAATAATTGAATAGCACACTTAATCTGATATGATAAAGATTAACAACGGAGAATCTGGCACTAGCACACTTCTTTATAATCAATGATGAGTGGTTATAGGATGGATAAGATAGCAACAATACTTTTATGGTTTCAAATGGATGCCATGTGGAATGAAATGCAGTACAGAAAATAACTTGATAGGATTTCAGCAAAAGACAATGGCCCTCATTACGACCCTGGCGGAAATCGTGGTGCAATATGCACCATGGAGCACGGCGGAAAGCTGCCGATACCGCCATGGGGGTTGGCGGATTTACCGCCCCATTCCGACCTTGGCGGGGCGGTAAATCCCCATTCCCCATTTTACCCTTCCCCATTCCCATTTTTGCCCCATAGGGTATAATGGGAGTGGGGAAGGCGTTAATTACGCCACCGTAAAATACGGTGGCGTAATTAACAACAAGGTCCCGTAGCGCCATGGATTTCTCCGCCCGGAAAAACCAGGCGGAAACCGCTCCATGGCGCTACGGGAACTCGTAGTAGGGCGGACGGGTCCGCCGCGAATACCGCTGGCGTAGACCCACTCCGCCAGGGTCGTAATGAGGGCCAATGTAATCACTTTCTTGGACAATTCACCCCCCCATTTTATGCAATGCAAGGAAATTGAAGGAAGGCACACAGTTCTCAGAAATGCAATTAAATGTGGTTCAGTTCACCCCAGCAAGCTTAGACTACAGAAGTTGGAAACACAGGCCCAAAATGCTTTTATATGTGCTGGCAATGAAGTGAAAAATATAGTAAAATGCTTTTAATTCCCTCTAGGAGGTTCAGGGTGAGTGAAATCAAGTTAATATTAGTCCAGGCTCACTTTAGCAATGCTCTATAATGGTTGTCAGGTAGCAAACGAATTTTTGCAACTGAAGCAAAGAATCTTCTGTTTTCACACGTGGAGAAATTTGCAAATCGGGGTAAATTCACGAGTGCGTTTTCCGCGATTGCGGCAAAACTATAGGGGGTAGGAATGCGGTTCTAGGTTCGCAGAAAAGCCACGATTCTAAGCTTTCTGAGGAAAGTTACTGCAAGTCTCTAGCACAAACGGTCACGGAGATATGAGCGATTAAATAAAGGTCGTTTTTCAGATTTGAAATTTTAAAGTTCAAAAAGACAAGTGCAGCTTGCAACTAGAAAATGACAAGTGACAGCTTTACAAATGACAGGTGACAGTTAGGAGACAGTTCTACTTAGATTAAAATAGGATTGAATTATATTATTTTAACTAAGAGATTGGTTCTGCACAGTCTTACTAGGTACTCACACTAGATTATTGAATTAGAATGGGCCTCGCCACGGATCTGGTCAGGTTTTCTTCGCTCGCCCCGGACGGTCTCTGCGCACAGCGTCTGGGTCAGCTCTACTCTGCTGGTCTGGTCTGGGTCTCTGGTTCTGCTAACAGTGATCTGGGTCAGCTCTGCTCTCTCTCTGGTTCTGGAAATTTGATAGATTTGAAGTCTCTATGTCTGCTCTCTGAAGGTTGAGGGAGGTAAAGTATGGATTTTCCCGGCAGAGCTTCCAGCTGCAAATGGATTTGAAGGTCCCTATCTGTCCTGTCTGTCTGCTTTTATCTGTTTTTAAAATGGGTGTGTGTGCAGCATCACTAGACCCTACCCCTCTCCACTTATCATTGGCCAAGCTTTCATTTCTCCCCTGATTGGGGGAGCTATGTTGTGTCAGAGTGATGTCATTTTACAGCCTGCAGAAAGTCCACTCCTCCTGTCAACTTGCACACAAATCTAGATTTGAACCAAATACATATTTGCAGAGGTACATATTGTTTTAAAATTACACGCACCCATCACATATCACAGGAGGTATAACCTGTCCAAATCTGCTCTTCCTGAGAGCTTGCATTCAGAAATGGCATAATTTTGCACTTTTTAACTGGTTTGCAATACCGGACATTACCCCAAATTTACACACATGTGCGCAAGGAGTATGGACATTAGTTGATGAAGTGTCAGATTTTTCACATGCACACATTTTGAGTAATATCCTCTTTTCCGCTAAAACCCCCCTGAACATACCACCGGGTCCTAACACGTCTTAAAATGTGGGCAGAAAAATCACAAGAATTATGGTGTCATTTACATAATTTTCACAAGTCCGTACTATGAGTTATCCATCTTTTTAGAGTTAGGTTCTGGCCCCAAAGGGGTGTGGTTTCCCCCCAGCACTAGGTTGAATTTCTGGTTTTTCCAGTTCTGCCAAGCCAGCTTGCTCTCACAGGCAGTGCCCCTCCCCTTCCCTTCCAGGAGGAAGCTACATTTACGACATCTGCAATAAACCATCTGCCTGGGTGAAGGGGGTTGCATTGTTCAGAGCTCCTGTATTCTGTGGGGGCTCCCCTTAATTCAATTATCAGAGAGATGGCATATCCTTAGTGTGGCCAGCAAAAGGCAGATAGGCCTGGGAACACAGCTGTGACTCAAGTTTCATCTCCTGTCGGGGGTAGCTGGTGGGCAGAATTCAGTTCCTTAAGCCAGGTTTCAGATAAAATGTCACTTTTTGTTACCCAGTTTAAGTCAAGACATTTTTTTACATATGCAGCTAGAATTCTGATTCTAAGTTTAAAACTATGACATTTAAACAATTGCAACCTATGTGACACTCAAAGTAGGTCACTCATTTCTTTTAAACATTTAGATTTATGGGGGGTAATTCATAGAATTCAGCGCACAAGTGGCGCACGCGGCTGGCGCACAGTGTGCGCGTGCGAATCCCTGCGCCAGCCGCGTGCGCCAAAACCCATTTCCGCGCACAGCGTATTCATGGATTCCAGCCACCGAAACCAGCCGTGGCGCATAGTGGCGCAGCGACCTTGCAGCAGCGCCAGTTACGCCCCCAAGAACGCCTACCGCGCAGGGAAAAGCCATCAAAATCCCCAATCCAGCGCAAAGGGCTGCGCTAACCCTGTACCAGCACGGCAAGCGGGCTACGTGTATTTCAGGGGTTCGCGTGAAGTTCCACACGCGAATAGCCTGGGCGCGTGTATTTCAGGGGTGCGCGGGAAGTTCCACACGCGAATAGCCTGGGCGCGTGTATTTCAGGGGTGCGCGGGAAGTTCCACACGCGAATAGCCTGGGCGCGTGTATTTCAGGGGTGCGCGGGAAGTTCCACACGCGAATAGCCTGGGCGCGTGTATTTCAGGGGTGCGCGGGAAGTTCCACACGCGAATAGCCTGGGTACGTGGATTTCAGGGGTGCGCGAGAAATTCTACACGCGATTGGCCTGGGCGCGTGTATTTCAGGGGTGCGCGAGAAATTCTACACGCGATTTCAGCAGGGTACGTGTATTTAAGGGGTGCGCGTGAAGTTCCACACGCGAATAGCCTGGGCGCGTGTATTTCAGTGTTGCGCGTGAAGTTCCACACGCGAATAGCCTGGGTACGTGGATTTCAGGGGTGCGCAAGAAATTCTACACGCGATTGGCCTGGGCGCGTGTATTTCAGGGGTGCGCGAGAAATTCTACACGCGATTGGCCTGGGCGCGTGTATTTCAGGGGTGTGCGAGAAATTCTACACGCGATTTCAGCAGGGTACGTGTATTTCAGGGGTGCGCATGAAGTTCCACACGCGAATAGCCTGGGCGCGTGTATTTCAGGGGTGCGCGTGAAGTTCCACACGCGAATAGCCTGGGTACGTGGATTTCAGGGGTGCGCGAGAAATTCTACACGCGATTGGGCCTGTGCGAGTGGGGCAGTGTATTACGTGGGTGTGCGGGAAGTTGAAGAGGTGAATTGCCAGTGTGGGTCCTCCCAGGTCTCCCCTCTACCCCCTCCACGACCTCTGCAGGCAGCCCACACCACAGGGGACTACCCTGCACCCCTGGTCATGTCCCGCAGGCAGCCCATCCACCATGGGCATGCCCCCCAGCCAAGTCACATGTCCCCTTGCACCCCCACCCCCCAGCACTGTGGGGCACCTGCCAGCAGGCCCCCAACCATGTCCCAATCATGTCCCCTTGCACCCCCACCCCCCATCAGGCCCCCACTCATGTCCCCTTGCACCCCCACCCCCCAGCAGGAGCGCCAGTTACGCCCCCAAGAACGCCTACCGCGCAGGGAAAAGCCATCAAAATCCCCAATCCAGCGCAAAGGGCTGCGCTAACCCTGTACCAGCACGGCAAGCGGGCTACGTGTATTTCAGGGGTTCGCGTGAAGTTCCACACGCGAATAGCCTGGGCGCGTGTATTTCAGGGGTGCGCGGGAAGTTCCACACGCGAATAGCCTGGGCGCGTGTATTTCAGGGGTGCGCGGGAAGTTCCACACGCGAATAGCCTGGGCGCGTGTATTTCAGGGGTGCGCGGGAAGTTCCACACGCGAATAGCCTGGGCGCGTGTATTTCAGGGGTGCGCGGGAAGTTCCACACGCGAATAGCCTGGGCGCGTGTATTTCAGGGGTGCGCGAGAAATTCTACACGCGATTTCAGCAGGGTACGTGTATTTCAGGGGTGCGCGTGAAGTTCCACACGCGAATAGCCTGGGCGCGTGTATTTCAGGGGTGCGCGAGAAATTCTACACGCGATTGGCCTGGGCGCGTGTATTTCAGGGGTGCGCGAGAAATTCTACACGCGATTTCAGCAGGGTACGTGTATTTCAGGGGTGCGCGTGAAGTTCCACACGCGAATAGCCTGGGCGCGTGTATTTCAGGGGTGCGCGTGAAGTTCCACACGCGAATAGCCTGGGTACGTGGATTTCAGGGGTGCGCGAGAAATTCTACACGCGATTGGCCTGGGCGCGTGTATTTCAGGGGTGCGCGAGAAATTCTACACGCGATTGGCCTGGGCGCGTGTATTTCAGGTGTGCGCGAGAAATTCTACACGCGATTTCAGCAGGGTACGTGTATTTCAGGGGTGCGCGTGAAGTTCCACACGCGAATAGCCTGGGCGCGTGTATTTCAGGGGTGCGCATGAAGTTCCACACGCGAATAGCCTGGGTACGTGGATTTCAGGAGTGCGCGAGAAATTCTACACGCGATTGGCCTGGGCGCGTGTATTTCAGGGGTGCGCGAGAAATTCTACACGCGATTGGCCTGGGCGCGTGTATTTCAGGGGTGCGCGAGAAATTCTACACGCGATTTCAGCAGGGTACGTGTATTTCAGGGGTGCGCATGAAGTTCCACACGCGAATAGCCTGGGCGCGTGTATTTCAGGGGTGCGCGTGAAGTTCCACACGCGAATAGCCTGGGTACGTGGATTTCAGGGGTGCGCGAGAAATTCTACACGCGATTGGGCCTGTGCGAGTGGGGCAGTGTATTACGTGGGTGTGCGGGAAGTTGAAGAGGTGAATTGCCAGTGTGGGTCCTCCCAGGTCTCCCCTCTACCCCCTCCATGACCTCTGCAGGCAGCCCACACCACAGGGGACTACCCTGCACCCCTGGTCATGTCCCGCAGGCAGCCCATCCACCATGGGCATGCCCCCCAGCCAAGTCACATGTCCCCTTGCACCCCCACCCCCCAGCACTGTGGGGCACCTGCCAGCAGGCCCCCAACCATGTCCCACTCATGTCCCCTTGCACCCCCACCCCCCAGCAGGCCCCCACTCATGTCCCCTTGCACCCCCACCCCCCAGCAGGCCCCCACTCATGTCCCCTTGCACCCCCACCCCCCAGCACTGTGGGGCACCTGCCAGCAGGCCCCCAACCATGTCTCCTTGCACCCCCACCCCCCAGCACTGTGGGGCACCTGCCAGCAGGCCCCCAACCATGTCCCACTCATGTCCCCTTGCACCCCCACCCCCCAGCAGGCCCCCACTCATGTCCCCTTGCACCCCCACCCCCCAGCACTGTCGGGCACCTGCCAGCAGGCCCCCAACCATGTCCCCTTGCACCCCCACCCCCCAGCAGGCCCCCACTCATGTCCCCCTGCCCCCAGGTCCTGACGAAACGCAATCATGGCAGTAATGGGCAGCATACCCAGCACAAACACCCAGCCAAGGATTGCATCCACCCACATAGTAGATGCAATTACATGATACAACCCCAATGGCAAGTATGTAAATGAACACATGTCCGTCACACACACATACACAATGGGTGCAAGTGAATGTCAAAACCCATATCATGACATGCATGAAACCAATGAGAAAATACCACAAATGTAAGTAATAAATATATGTATTAAAGATGAAAATGAAGTAAAGAAATAAAACACACAACTATGGGGATGACAAAACAAATGGTCCATGTCCGAGAACTAATAGAAAAAATCAAAAAACAAAGGAATCCAAAAACTAATGTAGTCCAAAGAAAAATAATGGGGGGAAAAAATAAGGAAAAACCATTGCCTCATGGTGAACACAAATATAAATCCAACAAATGTTTTCCAAACATCAAACTATGTACAAGAATATCCCAGGTTCCATGAGCCCAACACCATAAATGAAACCTACTACTACTAACTAATAAAAAAAATATATACAGAAAAGTGGCCATTGTCCGAGCGGTCCAAAAAAAACTTAAAAAATAAAGGAAACCTAACACTAACTAACTAAAGAACTATATATAATGGCAGCGGGCAAGTCCTGCGGCTCACTCTGTGATGTTGCCGGCCAGGGCATCATCGAACTCCATGTCGATGTCCCGGAGGCGGGACTCTGTCCTGGCCCCGAGGTCTCGCAGGGACAACCCCGTGTCCACCTCAAACTCCCTGCGAGCTTCCTCGAGGCACTCAGCCCGCCTCAACGCCCGACGCATGGAGAACTCCGCCCTGACCATGGTGAGCCGCTCCTCTTCCGCCCACTGCCGCTCCGCACCTATCCGCTGGACCAACTGCTCCCACACGGAAGACACTGCCATCCCAGGGTTCTCCTGCCCTCCGGCCGATGCCTGCCCCTCTGATCTTGATGGCCCCGAGCCATGATGCCTCCCACGTCGAGCCTGCTGCTGCCTCCGACGCCACTGCCTCTGCCAGCACGACGGCATCCAGGCTGGTGGAATCCACCGATGCCGTCGTGCACGTGCCCTGCCAGATGATGCCGGCACATCCTCCATCTGCAGGGGGACAGTTGCTGGTGTGTCCACCCCTGCTGGACCTTCGACTCCCGACTGTGGCAAGGATGGGGTCCCCACCGAGCTGGCTGCGTTGGTCGGGGCAGGTCCACAGGGGGCCCTGGTGGCATCTGGGCCGGAAGACGGCATGGAGCACGACTGGCGCATAGCCTCCACAGAGGAGGAGAGGGTCGCCAGAAGGCCACACACATGTAGGAAACCCCCGACCATGGCGGCTCCCAAATGGTTCACGTACGCACGGTGCTCTTCGTGATGATGTGCATGCTCCTCCCGGGAAGCATGCACCTCATCACGAATGCCAGCCGTGCGCAACGCGACACCAATCAGGACCCTCTCTACACGGCCAGGGGTCCCCTCGTCCGCAGGTAGAGGAGTGTCAGATGACACAGACATCTCCCCTACCTGCGGACGGGCCTGGGATAGGGCATCCCTGCTGGTGCATGGTGGTGCAGTCACAGTGTCAGGGACAGTGACATGCACAGGCACCTCCATGGCAACCTGTGCTGCCTCCTGCCCCTGGCCCTGGACTGCACCACTTGCACCAGCGGGGATGCCCCCACCAGGCCCCATGTGTGGCTCAGTAGCGGCCTCCTCCCCCTCTGTGGAAACCACCAACCTGGATGTCTCCACGCCGTCTTCCGCCGGTGCAAGCCCCTGTGGGGGCTCACCCACCCCTTCCGCTGCAGCCGTGGCGGCATCCCCGCCGCTCTGCTCCACAGCGCCTTCTCCGCCCTCTTCTTCACTTGCCACTGTGTAGAGGGAGACATAGAACACAAGCATCAGGGTACTGTACAATGGTCCCCTAGACAGGAAGCAACAGCAGATGAGTGGCACTGTCATACATCACTTCCATCATGTCCCTCCACAACACATGGGTCAGTGCAGGCAAAACACATACAGTAACAGCCATGGCGCATGCCATGGACATTGGCATACATGACCAAGGGACTCATGATTCATACAATGTTGGTTTTAAACTCACATGCATCATGGGTCTTGCCATCACATGCACACACCTCACCGTAGTTCCATCCATCTGGCCTCGTACACCACAGACGCAGTGGATACAAGGATGACTAGGCTGCATCAGTGAATCTGAACATTGTCACAGACATGTGTCATGCATCCATGGCAGTTACAAGTCACAGACACGCAGGTCAGACACACACACATGGACACCATACGTGTACATGGGACCAGCACCCATCCCTCACCCCCACCCATGTCCAGGAACAGAGACTGCCATGCTTCCATGTGTCCATTCCGCACAGAGCCCCCCATGTTGCAATAGAACACATGCACCAACCATGTGGTTCACACATCACTGTACTCACATGCCTGACCATGATGTCCCTGCACACACACATACGTACATGGCCTATGTCACACATACAGGCAGGTATCAGACAACCAGCACACTGCAACATGCCCTGTCTCACACAGTAATGCTTGGCCACTTACCGGCCAACTCCAGATGGGTCTGCCTCCGAAGGATCTGGGCGTGGAGCGCTGGGTCTACGCGCTCCAGGACCCTCATCTGGATGTCACTCAGGCGTGCCCGGCCCCCCTCCGCGAGGCGCCGGGCCTTATTGAGGGTCCTGGCCCTCAAGTCCTCCCAGCGCTTCTTGATGTGCTTGATGTCGCGGGTTGCCACCCCCTCCGCGTTGATGGCAACCACTACATCGTCCCAGATCCTCTCCCGTCCTTCCTTGTTGGCGCGTGGTCTTCCGAAGAGGGCATCATAATGCCCCAGGACATGCTCCACCAGGACACCAACTTCCTTCTCACTGAAGCTGGTGGCCCTCTGCCTCTCTGGCTGGGGGTCGCCACTGGTCTCAGATGGTGCTTGCCCCGACATGGCGACCCCCGAGGCAGGCGTGGGTGGGCAGCTGGGTCCTGGGGCTGGGCTGTGGAGCGATGGTATCCCAGTCGGAAGTCTACTGTTCCAGCAGGGGTGGACACAGCAACTGGACCCCTGCAGATGGCTGATGTGCAGGCACCAAATGGCAGGGCACGGTGGCAGCAGGCAGGCAGCAGCAGATGGCACGTGGGAGGCTGCTCGGGGCACTGGGGGGCAGTAATTCGGCCTTCTGGGCAGGAGCGTGGTCTTCCGTGTGTTTTCGCTTGGCCAGCTTGATACGGAGTGATTTGGCACGTGAAAAATCTGCACGTCAGCATGTAATTCGAGGAAAGGCCCTTAGCGCATAAGCGCGTCAGCACGCGTAGGCGATTTCATTGGACCAAAGGCCCTTACAGCGTAAGCGCGTCTGTGACGTTTTGCGCACGGGCGTTGCCCTGGCAGGGCTTGGAGATCCCGCGTGCCTTTATGTTCTGTACGTGCTTTTCGTGCGGTGCGTGTGTTTTCCATCCGTTGGGGTTCACACGCTATTACTTCACAGCGGGTGTTGGCTACGCGTTCTACTACACGCAAGGCAGACGGTGAGTGGTACCCCGCTCCCCCAGGCCCGATCGCGTGAGAAAATTCCCGCGCACCCCTGAAATACACGCGCCCAGGCTATTCGCGTGTAGAACTTCCCGCGCACCCCTGAAATACACGTACCCTGCTGAAATCGCGTGAGAAAATTCCCGCGCACCTCTGAAATACACGCGCCCAGGCTATTCGCGTGTAGAACTTCCCGCGCACCCCTGAAATACACGCGCCCAGGCTATTCGCGTGTAAAACTTTCCGCGCACCCCTGAAATACACGCGCCCAGGCTATTCGCGTGTGGAACTTCCCGCGCACCCCTGAAATGCACGTAGCACGCTCCCCCAGGCCCGATCGCGTGACAAAGTTCACGCGAACCCCTGTAATACACGTAGCCCGCTCCCCCAGGCCCGATCGCGTGAAAAAGTTCACGCGAACCCCTGTAATACACGTAGCCCGCTCCCCCAGGCCCGATCGCGTGAAGAAGTTCACGCGAACCCCTGTAATACACGTACCCCGCTCCCCCAGGCCCGATCGCGTGTAAAAGTTCACGCGAACCCCTGTAATACACGTAGCCCGCTCCCCCAGGCCCGATCGCGTGTAAAAGTTCACGCGAACCCCTGTAATACACGTAGCCCGCTCCCCCAGACCCGATCGCGTGTAAAAGTTCACGCGAACCCCTGTAATACACGTAGCCCGCTCCCCCAGGCCCGATCGCGTGAAGAAGTTCACGCGAACCCCTGTAATACACGTAGCCCGCTCCCCCAGGCCCGATCGCGTGTAAAAGTTCACGCGAACCCCTGTAATACACGTAGCCCGCTCCCCCAGGCCCGATCGCGTGTAAAAGTTCACGCGAACCCCTGTAATACACGTAGCCCGCTCCCCCAGGCCCGATCGCGTGTAAAAGTTCACGCGAACCCCTGTAATACACGTAGCCCGCTCCCCCAGGCCCGATCGCGTGAAGAAGTTCACGCGAACCCCTGTAATACACGTAGCCCGCTCCCCCAGGCCCGATCGCGTGTAAAGGTTCACGCAAACCCCTGTAATACACGCAGCCCGCTCCCCCAGGCCAGGTCGCGTGTGTGACTTCCCGCGAACCCCCGGAATACACGTACCCCGCTCAATCGCGTGTGTGACTTCCCGCGCAACCCCGAAATACACGTGCCCCGCTCGCACTATTGCTGTATGTTGCCACGTTTGTAATGCGCAGGGACGCTACCGCCTGCCTTCTTGTGGCGGACGTGTATCGGCTTGTGCGTGTCTTTCGCTGTGCGTGGCTTTGCCCTATTCGGTTCCATGAATACGTGTGGTTCGGGTGCGTGTGGGCGTTCCCTCTGCTTCCCTGCAGTACAACCCCAGTTACGCCCTTGTTTTCGCAAGTTGTTCCCCATTCGGCGCGTTACGCCCCGTGTTCCGCCCACTTTCTAGTGTATGCGCAGAGGTTGTGCGCTTTCACTATGCGCGTCGCGCACGTCTTTCGGGATGTTGCAGTGACGTGTGCGCCATGCACGGGTTTGGCGCACATCCCGAGGAAGACACGCGCAGGGCCTTCCATGAATCGCACGCGTGCGCGTGCGCCTCTTTTTTTCCGCTTGCGCCTGCTTGCGCCTGCTTGCGCGTAGATTTTCGGCGCACGTTTGTTCCATGAATCGGCCCCTTAGTGTCTTTCAGTCCAAATTTACTTAAACTGCTGAAATCCACAGCTCAGCCAGTCTTGTTATAAACCTTCAAGTCACTTCAGAATATAACTTTACATTGTATCCACCTCTCAGTAAGTCTTTCTTTGGCATGTTTTGGGTTCATTTATTCAGTTTTACACAAAAAAAATCTGGTGGTTTTAAAACGCCGGCTTTCTGATAGTGGTGAATACTGGTACTGCACCCCTTTTTGGGATTTAAGAAAATGAATTCCCAACAGTTATGGGTTTGCTTTTGGCAATCAGCATTGCCACTCCCAATGGTTTCAGACTACTGTGTGGGTAGTCCAATGGTGGTTTTAGGCAGTGTCCTTCTGTGCCCATAACATCGGCAAAAATGGGTGGCAGCCTATTCTTCATGCACTTCCCTGGGCATTTTCTGGGAAGCTCTGGCCATCATGATGTTTTCCATGTCAGTACTGCACAGTTTTGAGGTAGGGCTTGGATGCGTGGATAAAAACATCCCACAAGATGACATCACAAATGTCATTGATGACATCACTGATGACATCACATGGCTGGCTCTCCCTTTTTATCCTTTACTGACATATCGAAGCCACATAGTTTTCTTCAGTAACAGTCAGGATGTAAAAATTGAAAAGGTACTATATTTGTAGACTTAGGGTCAAGTCACATCATATGAAACATATACATAGTGGAAGACACAGGCTTGAAAGAGAGCAATCCTTTCTGTGCATGAAGATAATCATTAGGGTTATCAGCACTTTCTCATAGTTTTATTTTTATTACTCTACCTTCCCTGTATATGCTCATATTTGTATACATTATACTCACTCTCCTTTCCTTTGGGTGCAGCCACATCATGTGATACACATACATATGGTAAGTAGCAGCTTTGAAACAGAGCAATAGTTTCTCTGCATAAAGACAATCAGTTAGGTTATGAACTCTTTCTGCTACTACTTCTGCTTTTTTGTTTACTTCACTGTCCCTGTATATACTCATATTTGTATGTGTTGTTGTCTCTTTGTGTTTTGTCTGTAATAATTATGTATTAAGTGGGTTTTATTATCTACTTATTACATGTTTGACAGTACGCAAAACTCTAATAAGAAAGCAGTTATCATTTCAGTATTCAACATGGCAAGATTATGAATATGGCACCTTCATCATGTATGCTGCACACACTGCCTATGTGTCTGCATGAGTAGCTTAGTATACTGGATAGAACTTCATAATAGAATGCTATTTATATCAATGCATTGCTTAATGCACTAATTAGCTCATGATATTTATCCCAATGATCCTTGACAGTTTTTGGTCAGCATTATAAGAATCCCTGGTACAGAGTTTTTATGAAAAGTAAATGCACATGTGATGTCATCAGTGATGTTATCAATGACATTTGTGATGTCATCTTTGATGTCCTGGGTGTTAGCGTTAGCAGTGCACGGTGGCGCGAGTTATGGTTGCTTATGTTACCATAACTGCCGAATTTCAGGGGGTTTTCGGTTTTACTTTGAACCATAACGTCCCTTTAACAAAGTTTTTTCACTGAATTTCATAGGTTTTTAGTAGCGCAATTTAACTATAACGTCCCTTTAACAAAGTTTTTTTTACTGAATATATATATATATTCATATATTCATATACATATATTCATATTAGCGCCATTATGAGAGAATGAAGTCTGCAAACAGCTAGGCCCAAGCACATAAGGTCAGAGACCGGACAGATGAAATCATGAGAACAGGAAGGACATGAAAGGATTCTTTCCAACAATGGAGTTGCAAAATGAACTAATGGTTAGCAGTTCATAATGATGGGAACAGTACGCCAGTACCAACTGCTGAGGTAATAGGAAGAGATTTACAATGTTATATTTTATATGTCACACTGTCACATCTCACATAATTGGTTAAGAGTGCAATCCTTCACTCCCCATCTACTCCTCCTGGAGCAACCAATAGCAAATCGATTTTGACGGATACATGTTTCAATAGGAGCTTGCGCGAATGGAAATGATTTCAATGCGCATGAGCTAACCAGCAAGCACGTATACTTTATCACATGGTTAGAATAGACCAATGAAGTTGTAAAATGTATGGAAGCGCCTATATTGTAGCTCACACCAGCCAATCTACTATGAAGAAGTTTGAACCATTTTTTGTCTTTTCCTTTCATTAATTGCTATATGACCAGCTATTTTTCAATTATTAATTGGAATGTTTGTTAGCTGTTGCCCTGCCCTGGCACTACAATAAATTTTTGTTTTTCTCATATCTTGTGCACTGCATTTTTTGGCTTTTTGGATTGCTATTATTAATACAAAAGTGACTCGCCATACAGCCAGCATACAAAGACATCTGAGGCACTTTTCTGCCCACATTCTGTAAGAATAAGAAAGTCTTTGCACCAAAACAGGACAAGAGCAGCTTTACACTATCATTGGGCAACTACCACCAAAGAAGACAACACTGATCAGGAGCAATATAGACTATTAGAAAAGCTGAAAACAAAATGATCACTACTGAAAGGAATGTAACCTTATATGTATCCTGTACATTTGGAAATATTAGTCTAGCTTAGCTTGCCAATAAAGGCAATAATGGAATTATTTGTGTGTAAAACTGGGATTTGGGTGCCATCCTGCCAGCAAATTCCCATTCATCAAAGCAAATCCCTGTTTAATAAGCAAATAATTCCACGAATCAGGGCCAAATTACCTTCTATTTATTGTATTTTACATATTGCATCTTGTTACACCTAGGGTTGAACCTGACTTGTAAGAACCTCCAGTAACTGCCTCTGGTACTGCACCCTTGTACAGTGCAGTGCCTGCCACCACAGAGAGCGTGTTTTTGGCACTGCACGTTGGCCTGTGGGATTGTTGTTTTTTTCTGATCTATTTAGCATATTCCATTTCTCCAAAAAGGTATTAGTTACTTCTGATATGTGTTTTGTTTAATCTGTGCCGTGAGTCATTGAGCGCGATTCATGGAACTTTTTGCACAGTTCAAAGTTACTTTGCACTGCCGAAACACCCTGATTCATGGAAACTGTGCACAGGTCAATGCAAAGTCATTTTGTACCGCAAAAATGACTTTGTACTGACTTTGCACTGCAAAACTACACTTTGAACAGTTCCCAGGGTTTATGTCGGCAGTGCAAAGTCACTTTTCAGCAGGACAAAGTCACTTTGAACCATGCAAAATATTCCATGAATCAGGCCCATTGTGTTTTTCTCTTGTTGTGTTGTTCTGTGGTTCGTTTCATATTTTTATTTAGGTTTTTAAAGCAGTAGATGTTAGTATTGTGTCTGCTGCTTCCTGATTCCGCAGGGACCTCTAGCAGTAACCTGTGGTACTGCACCCTTGTAGTATAGTATACAATAATATACTCTTATCTCTATGACTAAGGTACAGGAATTATGAATAATATGCGCATTTATTATCATACATCCATATGGAGTTATTGTATATTGTCTGTATAGTCACACAGAGTACACTAGTGCTTATGCCTCCCCTACCTTTCTGCACCCCTCTCCCTCACCTTTTGTTTTTTCTCCGGCTCTACCAGAAATGTCGTCAGGCCTAGTACGGTAGTCGCCTGTTTCCATTTCCTTCCTACTCGCCCCCTCCCTTCCTTATCTATGTTTTAGCTCTTGCACTATCTGAAATTTCTTCAGGCCGAGTACGATAGTTAATTTCACATCCTTACTGTTCATGGCCTGTAAGAATGTCATTGTATTTTCCCTTGTTCCCTCCCTTGCCTTGAAGCCTTTGAAACACATTGTGTATAGGTGCTATATAAATAAACTATCATATCAAAGTACTGCACTGTTGAATACTCAGGGGGTCATTACGACCCTGGCGCTAAGGGCTTCATGGCGTAGTAAAAGGCTGCGGTGCCGTTAACCCCTTAGCGCCTAATTACAAGGTCCCTTTGCGGGACCCGACCTGAACGGCTGGTATGTAATTACCGCCTTCCCCAGTCCCATTGAGCCCTATGGGGCAAAAATGGGAATGGGGAATTACCGTCCCGCCAACCCTTGCTAATAGCGCCATGGGTTACCGCCAGTGTTGTAATGAGGGCCTCAGTGTTGTGCCTGACTCTACAAGGACCTCTAGTAATATACTGTGGGGTATTACACCCTGGACACAGGGCTGAGCCTGACTCCACTAGGACCTCTATTAACATACTGTGCGGTATTACACCCTGAACACAGGCTGAGCCTGACTCCACTAGGACCTCTAGTAACATACTGTGGGGTATTACACCCTGAACACAGGGCTGAGCCTGCCTCCACTAGGACCTCTAGTAACATACTGTGGAATTACACCTTTAACATAGTGCCGAGCCAGCCTCCACAGGGTCCTCTAGTAGCGGACTGTGGTATTACAACCTGAACATAAGGCTGAGCCTGACTCCACAAGGACCTCTAGTAACAGACTGTGGAGTTAAACCCTGAATATAGGGCTGAACCTGACTGCACTAGGACCTCTAGTAACATACTGTGGAATTACACCTTTAACATAGTGCCGAGCCAGCCTCCAGAGGGTCCTCTAGTAGCGGACTATGGTATTACAACCTGAACATAAGGCTGAGCCTTATGTCCACGAGGACCTCTAGTAACAGACTGTGGGAGAGCCCGCCGGCACCAGGACTGAGTTTAACTCTGGGGACCTCTAGTAACCACATCTGGTACTGCATATCTTTCCCTTTCAGATCCTGAACAGCGATCAGTAAAAAAAGAAAAGAAAAAAAAGATGATAAATATTTACTTGATTCATAGATTTCTAAAAATGTACTTGACTGCATCTGGCACCCAACAGTAAACCTTAAATCACTGCAGGCTGGAGTGGGGGAGGCATACAACATAATAAAACCTATGCAAAAGTCAGCTTCAGGTGAAAATTAATAAAATACAACCTGGGGCTTTCAGACAAGTGTGAGAAGGGAGACAAGAATGCAACATCTGCCCAGCCCGGTGCAATCTCTATATAAACGACCTCCCTGCATTGCTAGAGGAATCACAGGCAGAATGATATGATATGATATATATGATATGATGAGTCATTTATAACGCACCTGTACACAAGTGTTTCTGGGCGTGACTAGACTAGGCCTTGTGTCATTCAGATCGTGCAAGTGCAGGGGGTGGAGGGACGAGAGAAGTGCCAGGGGGAGAGAAGGGGGAAGTGCAATCACAGCAACGTTGCTCTGAGTAAGTGCAGCCAGGGCAGCGCGGCTCAGGGTAAGTGCAGCCAGGGCAGCGCGGCTCAGGGTAAGTGCAACCAGGGCAGCGCAGCTCAGGGTAAGTGGAAGGGGGCAGGAGACTATAGGGTTACAGATACAACCTCTAAGTGCACAGTAGGTGCAGAGGCAGTGCGGGTGCTACCGGTCGTGGAGGAGCCTGGTGCCCCTTGAGGTTCTGAGGCTAGCCAGGCAGTCAGTCAATGAAGCAGACAGGTAGGTAAGCGAGGGAGAGAGAGAAAACAGAAGTAAAAAGGAAGGTCTTGAGCCGCTTCCAGAATGTGAGGTGGTCCTGCTCGAGTTTGAGAGGGGCAGGGAGACTACCCCCTACTCTCTGCTTGGTGAACCCTCTGACAATCAGAGAGTTGGAGGTAGCTGAGCGAAGGGCTCCAGAATTAAAGTGTTTAGGAAGAGAGAGGGTTGGATGTAGTGCGGGCACTGGTTCCAGAAAGCCTTGTAGACAATGCAAAGGGTCTTGAACTTGAACCTTGCAGCCACTGGGAGCCAGTGGAGGGATTTGAGGGCTGGAGAGATACGATCCCTAGGCTTGAGGCCAAGGACAAGTCTCGCACTCCTGTTCTGGATTACTTACAGAGGGCAGAGAGTAGAGGAAGGCAGATTAAGGAAGAGGCTGTTGCGGTAGTCCAGCCTAGAGAGAACCAGGGTTCTGGAGACAGTGAGCTTTGTGGGGAAAGTTAGAAAAGGAAGAATACCTCTGAGGAGGTGCAGCTGATAGTGGTCTTCTTAGCAAGGTCCGTGATGCGAGGAGAGAAGAAGAGGCTGGAGTCGAAGATGACTCCAAGGTCTTTTGCCTCACAGGAAGGTACAGGGAGAGGGGCCAAGGAGGGTGGCCAGAGTGAACAAGGGAAAGTGGGAGCAGGGGTCCCAATGAGAAGGATCTCTGTCTTACTGGCATTGAGGCAAAGCTCGTTGGATGCGCACCACTCCAGAATCATGGATTGACAGGAATGTGCCAGAGAGGAGAGGAGGCTTAGGGGAGCCTGAAGGAGAGCCGAGTGTCATCCGCATAACACTGAAAGTTAGTGGAGAAGGTAGAGATGTGATGGGCCAAAGGGGCCAAATAGTGTTTGAAAAGCCAGGGTAGGGGTTGGAGCCTGGGGGAACACCACATGAGGAGAGAGGGGTGGTGGAGGGAAGGGCCCCAGTTGGACCTGGGAAGGACGGTCCAGGAGGAAGGAGGTCAGCCAAGTGAGGGCCTGATCAGAAATGAAAGGCCTGCTATGTGCAGATGGCCTGCTCATACTGGCACCCACCAAAGGCAGGACTCCAACACAATCTTAACCTTCTAGACCTGGGTCCTACAGGTGCACCTAAAACAAAGATTATGTTTTAAACAGGCTATGAAAGAATTTTAATTTATTCATTTCTTTGTTTATGGTTAACAAGCAACCATTATAAAATGTCAACTAAAATACCCAAAACAACTCATTAAATTGCAATTAATTTCATTCAGATACAAACACTCAATTGACTAAAACAGAATCGATAAAAAACCTACACCATTTCATTTTACACAATATAAGTCTACAAATCTTAAAACTGATATATCCAAGGAAGGCTGACAACTATTTAAACTTTTTGGCCAAAACCAATCAGTATTGAAAAGTTGCTTGTCTGACACAAAGTTCAAAGTGACTTTGCACTGCTGATAAATAAACTTTGCATTGCAAAAATACACTTTGCACAGTTCAATGAATCAGGGTTTGTGTCGGGAGTGCAAAGTCACTTCTCAGCATTGCAAAGTCACTTTGAACCATGCAATACATTCCATGAATCGGGCACAAAACGTCCAAAACAATTTAAGCCAAACTCTGATAAAGAAATACATTCAGTTATCAAATGGCAGACCGTTTCATAATGGAGAGTGCAATATCTACAGAGACGCAAGGAGCGTGGAATTTCTTTTCTAGCGCCCAAAACCTTCTTACCTGGCACTACGTTCAATATAAATCATAACATTACGGATCTATGCTTTCTTGAGAGATGCTGTTTGAGATAAAAAGGGATTTTGTTAAAAGCTCTCATCTCGTACTCTAAATGATGTGATGTGATAGTTTATTTATATAGCGCCTATACACAGTGGCCCTCATTACGACCTTGGCGGAGAACCATGGTGCTATTAGCACCATGGTCCATGGCGCTAAGCTGCCAACTCCGCCATGGTGGTTGGCGGACTTACCGCCCCATTCCGACCTTGGCGGGGCGGTAAGTCCCCAATCCCCATTTACCCTTCCCCATTCCCATTTTTGCCCCATAGGGCATAATGGGAGTGGGGAAGGCGTTAATTACGCCACCGTAAATTACGGTGGCGTAATTAACAACGAGGTCCCTTAGCGCCATGGATTTTAACACCTGCTAAAAGCAGGTGTTAAATCCGCCATGGCGCTAAGGGAACTCGTACTCAGGCGGTAAGGGTCGGCGAAGTTTACGCCGGCGTAAACCCCTTACCACCTGGGTCGTAATGAGGGCCAATGTGTTTTAAAGCACTTCAAGGCAAGGGAGGGAACAAGGGAAAATACAATGACATTCTTACAGGCCATAAACAGTAAGGATGTGAAATTAACTATCGTACTCGGCCTGACGACATTTCAGATAGTGCAAGAGCTAAGACATTGATAAGGAAGGGGGGGGAGAGTGGGGAGGAAATGGAAACAGGCAGGCGACTACTGTACTAGGCCTGACGACATTTCAGATAGTGCTGGGGGGGTGGGACAAGTAAGGGGAGAGGGAGAAGACAGACCAGGTTGCTAAAATACTAGGTCCAGGGACAATTCTGATAGAGTAAGTGCATAGAAGAAAGTAAGGGGAGGAGATAGGAAAAGGGAGAAAAGGAGAGAAGGAGAGAACAGAGGATAAGCAGTCAAAAGATTGGAGAAGCAAGAGGGGAGAGCAAATACATTTGCAGAACTCATTAGTAACACATAATGTTGCAAGCCAGGCAACAAGATGAAGATGGGAACAGCATGATTCCGGGCCATCATGAGTACAAGATGCACAGTAAGTCCAGCATGAGAGTTGAGAAAGGGTGACGCACCGTGAAACAATGAAGTCCTAATGGTCAAATCTAGCACTGGCCACAAGACGGTGATGGTGAAACCAGAATGTATCAGGACAGACTCCTGCAGAAGTAGGCTGAGGGGGTGGGGGAGAGCAGGGTAGAAGTATCAAGAAAAACAGGCAACACCTGTGTGCGAGAAGGGGGGGCACAAGGGAACATCACAGGGGCCATGAGGTGGTGGGAGGGCCTGGGGGGACAGAGGGAGTAAACACATGTTGGTGCATGCTTACCTACTGTCTGAGCAGGGGTTCAGGCACTGGGTCCACCTCGTCCAAACAGGGCCAAACAGGAATTGCCCTTTTCTTTCTCTGCCCTTAGCTTCGGACGCCCGGGCGAGAAACGGCCTTGATCTAAGAGTTAAGAGCAGGAGGGAAGAGGCAGAGCTATGAAGGTGGGTGGTGCTTAGGCCAGGTGACCTAGATCCACTTGCACCTGCTCCCCATCTGCAAAGGAAAAGAGGCTGGAGGGCTCCTTAAGTAGGGAAGAAGAGCGGCAAGCAGGAAGGCACCAGGTGGGTGGGGCTTTGGCCAGGTGACCTAGATCACCTTGCACCTACTCCCCATCTGCCCAAATGATAGAACAGACGATAATTCAATGCCAATGATCTGTTTTTAATCCAATCTAATTCAAAAACAGAGCATTGAATGTAGCATCCAGAAGCTTCTCCAGGTCCAGATCATATTCAGTCAGAAGCTTTATGAATGCCAGGACCCACCCAATCAGAACTTTACAGGAATTATTCAGCAGGACAGCACGTAGTTCAGACAACAAACAATTGTTATGCGGTTGCAAACGAGGTCTCAGAAGTTGCCTCTGCTTCCAGTCTGCAAGAGCCTTCAAAGATATTAAACTCATTGCATGCCTAATAACTGGAATGGGCGTCACCCTTGGGCGAATAAGGAGCGTTTTCCATATCAACAACTCCAACCTGCTCCACTCATTGGGCAGTAGACCCGTCTCAGCCCCATAGAGTAGTCGTGGCACCGTTTTTTGATGAAAAAATGTAACCATGGGAATAACTGAAAACCTGCCAAACCTCCTGTCAAAGGCCGCTAACTCAGACATATTCAGTCTTGTTTTCTCAATTATCTGCTCTGAATCTATTTGTTTAGTTCTCTTCGTACTAATTTTAACCTATTTAAAAATCTGATCAATTTCCAAACGATTCTGAGCTACCAACCAATTAAAGTTCAATTTCTTCCTTTTTACAGAATGAATCATTACAATTTTAGACTAATTCACATTAAGTTGTAGATCCAGAGGACGAAAATAATCGGTAGCTGTCAGGGCCCTTTGAAGGCCAATGGGGTCGAATAGAATCAAACTATGTCATTGGCATATGGCAGGTAGTTAATT
The DNA here is from genome assembly GCF_040938575.1 of Ambystoma mexicanum. Classification (NCBI taxonomy): domain Eukaryota; kingdom Metazoa; phylum Chordata; class Amphibia; order Caudata; family Ambystomatidae; genus Ambystoma; species Ambystoma mexicanum. The sequence continues at coordinate 1,480,867,499 of NC_090922.1, forward strand.
GGTTTCTTATCTTTGGTGGAACATTTCTAATTTTCTTAATTTCCTGTTGCAGCTGGTTATCCATCTCGTATAAATCCCCTTCTGGTCTAGAAGCACCCTCACCTTAGTGTCAGTGTGAAAGGCAATCAATATGTTCACCTGACCCGGGGGACATCCCATCTCCACCAGCTTCTCCTAAACGCGACCACGATTTACCCCGTCGAACGTCTGGGTGATATCTAGAAATGCACAGTAAAGCACCTTTTATTGCTGTATTGCCTGAATCTGTAACAAACTAATAAGAAAACAATTATGTGCAGCACTCAGGCCGGTCAAAAATCAGATTGAGACTTGTCTAGAACCCCACTTCCTTCTACCCAAGCCCGTAAATGATCCAAAATAATAGCCACAAAAATCTTGCCAGTGGTGTCCAAAAGCGGCACGGGTCGATAAATAGAGGGTCGATAATTAGAGGGGCTCCCTCGACCTCCCTTCTTGTAGATAATTACAACATTTGCCTTCCTGCACAAATGAGGCTATTTGACTTCAGGGTCTCACCAAATAGCACATATAAGATGGCCGCCCAAAGGCTTGATTTGACTTTAACGTCGCATTTGCCAAACCGTCCGGGCCAGGAGTATAAGAGGCCTTACTTTTTTTATTGATCTCCTTAGGGCCAGATTCATGGAAATATGCGCAGAAATCCCACAAGGGCCGAGCGCCAAGAAGGACATTGCGTGAGTCTGCACGCAGAAAAAAACCACGTAACTGTATCTGGCACTCCGATAACATGTGTTTAAAACATCTTAACTCAGCAATAATTCCGAAATCTGCGTGCGAACCCCCGTAAAACGTTCCTGCACCCCTACACTGCTTACGCGCACCCCTAAATTACATCAGAACCCTGATTGAGTACACGCACCCCAAATTCCGACATGCAACCCCAGCTGCACGCATCAAATCCTGTGCGCAAGTGTACTTACGGCTGCCTTCAGATGGCGAATTGTATGAAGGACTTGCTTGGTAATTTCCCAGCCAAGACGTTGCACGTCTTGGCTGGGAAATACGTCTCATGCTGCGGAATTGTGGGTGTGCGAGGGACGGCCTGCAGGCTGCCCCTCGGAATGCCCACTTTTTCGCAAGTTCTTCCCCATTTTTGGTGCTCCCCTCATTCCTAGCACTCTGAGCAAGTCACGCCCATGCTCTGTGCGTAGTCTCGCGCAAGGCCCTCGATGGCTCGCACAGATTTGGCGAGCCAGCCCGAACTCCACGCAAGTTCAGGTAAAGTACTACACACTCAATTCTATGAATCGACGAAGGCGGATTTGCGTGATGTTGTGCACGCAAGTACCCTTTTTTCCACGCAGATAATTCCATGAATCGGGCCCTTAATATCCAATAAATCTAAACCGACCTGTTCCATGCATCAGGTTTTAACAAAAGCATTTTAAGGAAAACAAACGAAAACCAGAATTTTTTGGGAGTGAAATGTGGAGAACAACAATAATAAAGAGTGTGTGGAATGTGACAAACAGAAATTCTGCACTGCAAGGTCTGCAAACATGTGCTTCACAACCATCTTCCTGACTTTAAGACAGACCTACTCAGGTGCTCGAGCAGTAGAGGCCACAGCGGCAGCAACAGTACAGCCTGGCTCATGACTCTTTACATGAAGCGCTGTGACGCTCCAGGACTAATGTGGGCAAGAAGACACCCTTCACCCACACAACTGATGATGAGATGGTTGATACCAGAGTCCTCTGCTGCTGGTGATGATTATGATGGCCTGCTCTGCCTGTCTACCCTGCAGTTTCTGTCATCCCAATCTGCAAATACTCATCATGTTTATGCGGCTCCAGGTTTTCACACAGGCCACGCACAGAAGATGTAAGCATAAAAGTGATGGCTGGACCCATTATGCAACAGCGCAGACGGGCTAAAAAACAGCGGTGTGGAAGGTGGCCCAGAGCAATGCCAGGGGTTCAGATTCATTCAAAACCTTCCACCCATCACTTTTGTGGTCAAAGTTTGTCTCACGATGTGAGAGAGGGTATGCCCAGACGTGGGTTCCTTGCTCGCTGTGCCATAGGGAACCAAGTTGCACCTCACTGAGGAGGCAGAGCAAGGCCTAAACATGTCTGGGGTTGGTTGTGTTTCTTTGCAGAGGGGACCTGGCCTAGCAGTTCGGGCTGGGCTGCTTCCACTGGTGGCAGTACCTGACTGATTTGCATATGGCTGGACCCCTTTTGCAATGGCGTAGACAGACTAAAAAAAGGTGGTGTGCAAGGTTGCCCAGAGCAATTCCAGTGGTTCAGATTCATTCGAAACCTTCCACCCAACACTTTTGTGGTCACATGCCCCGAAGATGGGCATCATTTCAATGTGAAGTGCTCCACACCACCCGCCCCGCTGCAACCAGGTCCCCCCCGGATGACCCCTCTGCTGCCAGGACAGCTATTAGCTCCGCACTACCACCAGTCCACTGTTTGACACGGTCATGGACAAACTTTTCATGGGTCTCGGTCAGGGCCGTCACGTGGGTGGTGCAGGGGGGCAAACTGTTCCAGGCCTGGCGCTCAGCGGGGTCCTCGCGCCCCCTGGATGGGATTTCGTCATGCGAGCTGAGGGGTGTCATTTTCTAACGGCTGCAGCAGAAGAGAAGATTTAAAAATGAGATTTTAAAAAAGTTACATGCAACACACAGCATGAGGTGGCGGGGAGTGCCATGGCCCACAGGGGATATAGTGGGCAGTGGGCAGGTGGTGCCGCCAGGACTGTACAATGTAACAGCTTGCCGGCATCCAGACCCTGCATGATTTCACGTGACGGTTTGCCAACCTTGCATTTGTAGACGACGCAGGCATCATGCCTGCCTAAAAATAAAAAACCCTGATAATTATGCCCCGCCCATTGCCATACAAGACTCCGCCCAGTTACCCACGACTCCGCCCACATGTCAAAAGGTAAACTATATTGAATGTGTGATCGGCTGTTAACAAAACTGCATCAAATTTAACTGTGCCCTAAAAAAATGCATTACCATTTTTACAGGGCCCTTTTGCATTTGGAAGCATTACACTAAGCCAGATAAAGGCATTGTTTCTAAAATGTGCCAGCAGGTCTTCGCAGCTGCGGGCAAGTGGACCTCCAAACACCATTTTGAAATGTGCATCCACACACCAGTCCATTCGGAGACAGCCTTCCATATACCTATAAATCTGGGTTCCCCGTTATAACTACAAGACTACAAGTCCCAGAATGCAGTTCAGTCATTTCACACTGGCATGCCTCTTGTTACGCAGTATGTAAATAAAATGTGCAATGCAGCATAAAGGGTCAAAACATTGTTTTCATGACAACCAAGCAGACATGGCACAGACTAGTATGCATTGTTAGTCTGGTATTTACTTTAACATAGATGCAGATTGTGGGGCTTTTAAATGCTAAGCAGCCCATCCCAGTGAGCTGTGGCTTGACAGAGAAATGGCCCATTCCAACACACTTGTCTGCTAATGCCTGCAATAAGACGTGCCAATTGAGTTACTTAAAAGAAACCAAGAGAATGAGGGGAAAATGTCTGCAGCCTGTATAGTCCTGCAGAGCCATCTCATTAACATTTTAGCAAGCCCTTGATCAGTGCTTCCTTGGCAGGAATAAATAAAAGTAAGCCCTAATTAGAAAATCACGGACAATTTCAAAAACACCCTTTTCGGGGATGCTGGTGCGGGAAGTGCGCCATAGCCGCTTCAATGTTGACTGCTCCAGCCCTTCCGAGCCACAGGGCAGCCGCAAGTCTGGGCCTGCTGCGAAAACCCTGAGACTCCAAGCTCTTCTCCGGAGACCTGGAGAAGAGCATAAAAACCCTGAGTCTCCGGGATAAACCCAGAGGATAGTCAGGTATGGCAGGCGTTGGAGTCGGAGATGAAGTAGTCAAGTGAAATTACTTCAGTGCCTGGACTCTAGCGCTCGCGCAGCAATTGTGTCAGAGTTCGCTGTGGCCTGGTCTAGGGTCCCAACGCCTGCAGGGGCCTATAGGCAAGAAGTGCTGCAGCAGCAGGTAGGGTACCGCACCCCCGAATTTGGTGAATCAAACCCGTGAGTGTGTGGTCAGCACCATCAGCTTGTAGACTATAAGTCCCAGAATGCAACACAAAGATAGATATGCATATTCATTGTCCCAAACTTCCAGCTGGTAGTTACATAGCTCTCAACCTTATCAAGGTGGGCACAAACACCAGATTTCTTTGTTTTATTTGGTCGGGGTGAGAGCCCAATGAAATGAATGGGCGTATAGGTGGCTTGGCAAGTGAGGCAGCTGATTGTAAGGAGGGTGATACCTGGTAAAGGCATGCAAGTTGAGAGCTATGATAAAGCCAATGCTGCCTTCTGTTATTCAAATACATTGGGTTGGTATGTACTAGATTTTGCTGCGCTTAAAATCTCTATGTCAGTTTATTGACTGTAAGAGCATTAGATTCACTTTTCTCACAATATGTACAATTGCATGGATCCGCCACGTGCACAGATGCTCCAATGTCAGCTGAAAACCACCACTCGCAGCCTAGAAGGGTCACTTCTAGGCATTCCTATGGTGAAATGAAACAAACAGCATATCTAGTCGTGCTTGGACATTTTTCTCCAAAAGCCTTGTCGCACCTGGGGCAAGTGTTACTTTTATCCATATGACATGTTCTGCTACTCTCGGTTAATGCTCCATGAATATTTTCACATACGTGTTATGAGCATAGCAAACGTTGTTGTTCTTCAATCAGTCCATGTTGTGTTACGTTCATGCTACTAACTCAGCTGTCAAAAGAAAATGAGGCATCAGGGCCGTTCAGACTTTTCAGTTGAAAGGGGCTTTGAGGGACCACAGGAAATGCCCCCATGTTGCCAGTCATCAGTCTTGCCACACAGCAGAATATTCCTTTCATTCTGGAGGTTGAAATTAGTGCTTGGAAATGCCTGCCTTATAAGCTGCCTTTGACACCGGTTCCCCACATCACCAACTTGCTGACAAAGGAGGATTTAAAGATTTTCAGTGGGCATTTAGAGTTTCAGCTCCCTGCTAGCTGGGTGTTTCACCGGGGCCTTTCAGCTCATTCAGTTGAAAGTGGCTTCGGGGGACCCCAGCAAATGCCCCCATGTTGCCAGTCAGGAGTTTTGTAACACAGCAATATATTCCTTTCTATATTCCTTTTGTTCTGGGGCTTAAAATGAGCGCTTTGAAATGCTCGCCTTACAGCTGCGTTTGCTGGAGCCCTTTCAGCGGTCACTTCCCTGGGGTATACAGAAGTGTTATCACCTTGTTGCCTTTCAACATTGGTTCCTCCACATCAGCCATCTTCTGACATAGGGGGCTTTAAAGATTTTCAGTGGGCATTTAGTGTTTCAGCTCCCTGCTAGCTGGCTGTCTCGCCGTGGCCTTTCAGCTCTTTCAGTTGAAAGTGGCTTCGGGGGGCCCCCAGCAAATGCCCCCATGTTGCCAGTCAGCAGTTTTGTAACACAGCAATATATCGCTTTCTATATTACTTTCATTCTGGGGCTTAAAATGAGCTTTGAAATGCCCGCCTTACAGCTGTGTTTGCTGGAGCCCTTTTAGCTGTCACTTCCCTGGGGTATACAGAAGTGTTATCACCTTGTTGCCTTTTAACACTGGTTCCTCCACATCAGCCAACTTCTGACAAAGGGGGATTTAAAGATTTTCAGTGGGCATTTAGTGTTTCAGCTCCCTGCTGGCTGGCCATCTGGTGATAATCAGCGGCTATTAACTCCTGGCTGTATTTCTTTGTCTCTGTTATAATGTATACACCCAACGGGTGCCTCAGACTGTTTTGCGCTCTAAGCAGTGGGAGACCCCCAACCGTCATGTTGAAATTGGCCCCAACTCATCTTCAACCAGGCCTAGGTAAAGAAAATGTAAGTCTTATCAGGTAGCTAGACTGGACTACATTGATTACTGGCCAGTATAGCCAGTATTAACACTTATGGTGCACAGGTTTTATGGATATACATTCTGTGGCATGTTTTTGTTTACTGGCTGTGAGTGCTTATATGGTAAAACTGGCCAAGATGCCTTTGGGTTCGGCGCGCTTTACAAATGCCAAACAAATAAATAAATAAAATATATTGATGCAGCCTGCATGGACATGTCTGGGAACAGCCAGCATGGACATGTTTTCATGCTAGCATATGTTGTGGGCAAAGGCAGCATGAAATGCAAGGGAAAACGCTCCTCTGTACAGTTCGTGACTCACATCTATTAGGTTTGTCCATTTGCTACCATACAAGACCAATTGCACACCTTATGGCTTTTTAGCCTAATTTTTAAAGAAAGTGCTGTAAAATGCACCATTTTAATTTGTTTCAAAAAAATGTTGGGGGCGGGAAACCCACTCAAGCCCCCCTTGTTTGTTTTTGGCTCCCTCACTGTGCTCTGTCAATCCCAGAACACATTAAGCTTCTCCAGTTCGAAAATTAATCAGCTGCCACTGAACATCATCTACCTGTCACTGGCCCTCATTACGACCCTGGCGGAAATCGCGGTGCAAAATGCACCATGGAGCACAGCGGAAAGCTGCCGATAGCGCCATAGGGGTTGGCGGATTTTCCGCCCCATTCCGACCTTGGCGGGGCGGTAAATCCCCATTCCCCATTTTACCCTTCCCCATTCCCATTTTTGCCCCATAGGGTATAATGGGAGTGGGGAAGGCGTTAATTACGCCACCTCAAAATACGGTGGCGTAATTAACGACAAGGTCCCGTAGCGCCATGGATTTCTCCGCCCGGAAAAACCAGGCGGAAAACGCTCCATGGCGCTACGGAAACTCGTAGTAGGGCGGACGGGTCCGCCGCGAATAACGCTGGCGTAAACCCACTGCGCCAGGGTCGTAATGAGGCCCACTGTGTATTATGTGTGTTTTAATGAGCACAAAGGGGCAGCGCTCCTCCCTAAAGCTGGCATCACGCACCACCCGCCGTCATGCCATCCTATACATTTTTATGCATATGGCAAAAATGTTAGTCTGGAGTGAACTTGTCTTCAGTAGAGAAACATAACTTAGCTGTAGTTGATTTGCTGTCTTAATAAGGAACAATATTTGGGTTCCTCCACACAAACAAGGGGAAATTTATCACATCTCCTGTTTGCCACTGGCCCGGTACAAAAAATCATAAGGGTGCCTCACCACATGGTTTCCCCCGAGCATGTTGATCATGCCTTGCATTTGCAACTGTCTGGATACAGGAGTTTTAGTTTCACGCTGCATGCCTGGAAGGTGCCCTTCAACCTACATAGTGCAAGGTGGATGAAACACTGTGATTCTACTAAGGGTACCTCTTAAAGTACTAAAACCTTGGGCTCCTCAGATGTGTGCAGTATTAAGGAACACACATAGCAACTCCCATTGGTTGTTCGTCTTCCCATGGCACTTGTATCAGAGTACCAACTATTTGAATGCCCAGAATGGTGAAGGTCCTCCACTTTATCTAGTCCTAAACCGTGGTATGCATCATATTTGTACTGGCGAATTTTCTGTTTTCTTCTATCACTGCACAAGGAAAATTGTTGTTTCTCTAACATTGTTCTATATGATCTACTTTTTGTACATAGTGACCTGTGTACACGTGGTGGCAATAGCTGGACCATTAAGCTTTTGCACAGTGTGGATTGGGAGTTGCTACACAAGGTGTTGGGGGTATTTGTTGTTTTCTCTTCGTTTCGACTGTTTGTTAGCAACACATCACCACTTTTGTTCATGCTTTCATTTGGTATCAAAAAGTGCGAGGAACCTATATTCATGTTAGGGCTTTGAGTGGGCAACATATTAAATACTGAGGTAGGTTGTTGCACTGTAAACATTCTGGGGGGTACAAAAGTAACATTTGGTACATCTGGTAGACTTCAGTCGCATTACCATTGAATGTAGAAAGACCTGGGGCCATGACCATGGTATATGGCAACCATACGATATTTGGGACTATCGTTTCTCTTGTCTGTATTTACACTTCCTGTGTATCATGAGGTACTTTTTTACTATTACTATTCCCAATTGTCACCATCATCATTGCACTATTTGGTACTGCCTTTGCACAGCAACGGAGACCCAGCTTGCACCTGTACAAATCACCAAAACGAACACGATGATAGGGATCAGCATCTTCATGGTTGTTCCAAGCCATGAAGGCACCCAGCTCAATGCCATGTTTACCCACTCGTCCTCTTGTATTCCTGCTTCCTTTTTCATTTTTACTCCAAGTTCATGTACTGTTGCTATTACGTGTGATAGTGTCCCATTTTCAGCATCTGTAGAAGGTACGAACGTGCAACACAATCTTTTTGCAAACACCGCCCTCCATAGCAGTGAGGAGGTCAAGGACATAACGATTTTGCATCGTTATTAGGCGAAGTGCTCTCATTTCCACCTTGATGACTCCTTCTTCAATGTTTGTATTCATCACTTATTTGTGCGAGCAGGTCAGAGGAATCCTTTGACAAATAATTGGAAGATCATTTTTTACTGAACAGACGGTCATGGTGTTCTTTCTCTGGGAGGATGAGAAAGCTTGCGGTAATGCAGTAGGGATGCCTTCTGTTGACTCAGCAATTACTTGTCCATCGTCAGGCAATGGTCCCCCCTTTAGGTGTTTCGCTGGTAACACCAACAGGGCTGAATGTAGCATTGCAAGCAAGCAATAGCCCCTCCATGATGGCGGGAGGTGCAAGTATGCTTTTTTACCACAAACCCAGTAATAGTCCATCAGCGCTGCAGTTCCTTTACTGAGATCTGGAATTATCAGTTAGTGTTGTTTGGACCCCACAGAGACATCCACTTCACCATATAACCGTGTGATTTGTTCAGTCCATATATGTGCACATGTTTGCTCTGCGAATGCTTTGCCAGAGTGCTCTCGGGCAACAGAGTTCCTTGCTAACATTCATATTATATAAAACTTTGTTATCCTTGCAAACTATCTCTTTGCCTTATTCCCTAGCCGGTTGTATTTACTTTGGAGTGTGTTTTCAGAGGTCTATGCCTTCGTTTGGTGACCGCTGTGATGTGATTCCTTAGCCCTGTAATTGCAGCGATATCTAGGAGCCTCTCCAAAGAGGCTGTGCCCACCTACCGCTGATCAGTCCCCTACAACGCGTATGCAGCAGGAGCGGTTCTTGTGGGTTCCGGCTTTGCGAATAACACACTGCTCGTTGGAGCAGCGTACGGCCCAGGGGGAGGTCCAGATGTGTTGTAGATTAACCGGGAACAGAGGCTTTTGGAAGAACACGGTCACGTGAGTATAGACTGCAAGGGATAACGAAGTCAGGGGTTTTGGGTATAGAGCAGTCTGATTGAAGGGAACATGCAGTGACTGAAAGGTAATGAACGGGTTGATTATTTGGAGGGGAAGAATTTTTTTATGGCAATTTGTTATTCTTTTTTCTTATTTTAAGATTATATGGAGAATATAAAAGAGGAAGGAAAGGGAGCCCACCCCTGCGAGGGGGTAGAAGGTGGCAGCCACAGTGCACTGTCCTGACTAGTGCAGACATTTACAAATAAGGACACAAAGTAGGAGCCCCGTATAATTAGAGGGCTTAGAAACAAGTAGTGGTTGTTATTTTAACTTATTAGTTTCAGTGTTTTTTATATGCATGGAGGAGGTCCAGGAGGGGCAGGTGTGATGTGAATGAGAGGCGAGTAAGTGAGGAATGGGAATGCTCGAAGGGGAAGAAGCGGGGTTGTTAAGTTTATGTCTTGTTTTTATGTGTTTTAGTTTTTTGGTTAAAAACGTTTGTGTCTACTGTGTTTGACAATGCAACAGACATTTGTGACGTTCATTAATTGACTGCCACTGTGGACCTTAATGGTTTAGACGAACGGGGAGGGGATCTCCTACCCCATATCTATAAAAGCCTACTCCTGTACAGTGTCAAAATTAAAAAATACCCTGGACAGTGGATGACGGAGACAAAAGGGGAGGGGCTGTCCCATGCCTGGCCAGAAGATGGGTCCATTGATAAGGGTACTTTAGACTGAATATCCACATATTTGACTGCTAAATACAAGGGGAAGCCACTGGAAAATAGAAGAGAAATATTAGATCTGTGGCGGATGATTGAAGAAACACCCATCCCAGAAAAAAGGGAAACAGTATCAGAAAACGTAACCGCAGGTGACGGAAATGTGGGAGAATGCGAAAAGGGAGAAGGGGAACCAAAGAAAATGTACCTGTTACTAACATGATCAGCAAAGGGGTACTCAAATCCGACCTATATGTCAGTGGGAAGTGCTCAAGCAACTGGGAGTACAGCACCGCCCTGCGATATGACCCACCGACCACAACCCCCACCCACACAGGAGTAAGCACAAGGGATATTGAAGTAGCATTGACTTCCACCGGCACGGAGTTGGCTAGATTCTGAGCAGCATGTGGGGCAGCAAGAAGACCAGACAGTGGACCACGGCCCTGAGTACCCCTCCACCTCCACCAGAAGATGAATGGAATTCATGAGACTTTCTATTCAGGATTGATAGCACGCCCATAGGGGCGGTGCGTGTAGAAAGGGAAGGGGAAAAAGATAGTTTGGGATATGAGAACGTGGGGTCAGTAAGGGATGAGGAGTACTGGAGTGACTTTGATGATGTGGAAGAAGGTGCAGTTGGAGGGGTCCAACAGGTACAGTTGACCACACAAAGGGTGGAAGGGACGTGAGAGGGGAGGTTGAGAGAAAGGTTCGGCAAAATGACCTTAGAATAAAGGAAAGGGAGTGGTGTCAAATGTGGGAAGGTGAAATCGAAACTGCAAATGCCCCTGATTCAAAAAGGAGCACATTATGTACCATGGGCACATATGGATAAAAACAACCTCCTTAGATCCCTCCCCCTACTCATGGCGGGGCAGGAAAAGGGATCTATGCTTTCGAGAAACAGATGGCGGGGGTACCCTCGCCATGGGAGACATCAAAAGTCTACTACTTTCTGCAGTGGGCGATCAGGCAGAATCAGTATGGGTGAAAGCAGGGTACCCGGGAAGTAACCATACGTAACAACTCCCATGTGTGGGATGCACTACAGAGAGCCTTCCCAGATACATCCGATTTACACTCCATAATGCAATGCACTATGGGAGATGAGGAAGACGCTGCACAGTTCATTCTATGGGTCCAAGAGATGTGGAGAACAGAGACAGGCAGTGCGTGGGACCAATCAATGTCCCTATTTTACTTCATTATAAAGCGGGGACTCCCAAAGGAAGTACAAAAGGCCCTTTATAAGATAGCAGGCACAGAAGCGAAAGGTTGCCCGAAATTCAAAGCATCATAGTATATCATTGTAGGAGGATCAAGGAGAGGGAAAAGGAAACTATTCATAGGAGGCAAGCAGAGGAAGCGAAACTAGTACAGACAAAACTAGTGAAAGTAGCTTACATGGTAGCACCACAGCCCCCAGAAGAGATGGGGGGAGAGGGAGGTGTCTCCATCACCACATAGGTGTGGAGGGCTGCTGTGTGGCAGACAATGGGCAGGAACGGTGGGGAGGAAATCAACAATACGTAGGACCCCAGTGGCAAGGAAGACTGGCAAGAGGACAAAGTGGGTCACAAGGACAGCAGGAGGGGGATGTGGGGACAAGGGCCCAGAAGAGGGAGCCAAGGGCAGTGTTGGTCATACGGGAGGTGGGGGCACTTCACCAGGGAGTGCCGCAGCAGGAATGGAGGAAACTATCTTTATAACCAGCCTTATTACAATCAACAACAATATGGGCATCCCCAGCCCAGTAGCCCACAGGGGCAAGAACAAGGAGAATATGAGATACCCCTACCCCACCCCTGTTACCTCACCAGAGGCCCAGTCCCAGTACCTATCATCACCCCCCTCACGCAATACAGATACCCCAGAACCACCCCAACCAACAGGCCAGCGCCATATCAAAGGTGCCTGTGTGCTGGGAGGGGACCCTTTTGCTTGCCCGGGGACAGACACATATCCCGACTAGGACAGCCCACAGAGAGCAGGGTTCCTTACACAGAAGATTTAGATGTGAAGATAGGGGAGGAGGTAGTACAAGCACCTCTCCTTTTTTACAAAAGTTCCCCTGTCAACTTACTGGGAAGAGACCTGCTCAGGAAATTAAATATGACCATATCGTTCACTGAGAGAGGGATTGTTTGTTCCCCTCAGAGCAATGTTGGTAGTCCATGCAGTGGCAAATGAAATAATGGTAAGAGGGATATCCGTGAACCCCGATATGTTCATATATGGTATTCGAGTGTTGGCAAAAAGCAGTCCCTGAACTCACCAGGAAAGAAAATGGAGAGTGCCTGCAGATTTTGTCTTTTGCCCCGTAGCAACCCCCGAATTGGTAGCTGGTACCATTCTGTCTGCCAAAAGAATTGTCATACTCAGTACTGACATCCATGGGCGCGAGTGGCGCACATACTGTGTATTGGCCCCAATATACCATTGCGTGAATTAACTGATGAAGAGCTGTTCGCAGATGACAAGAATGATGGGGAGATTGTGTTAGAAATCTGCATTCCCTGTGATATTATGGTATAGCACAGGAAAGTGCCAAGCCCCCTCATGGCTATTATTAGCATGTCCCCGTCCTTTTATGAAACAGACATGCAGCCGGTCCCGCCCCACCTATGGACGACTAACCCATATGATGTGGGAATGTTAAAAGAAGTGACCCCTGTAAACATAACGCTTAGGCCAGGAGCTATACTACCAAGAGTGAAGCAATACCCCTATCTAGGGAAGCAGAGGAGGGGATACAGGAAACACTGCAAGCCCTCTTACAGAAAAGGCATAATTGTCCCCCATACTCCGCTGTGTAACACCGCTATCTATCCTATCAAGAAGGCCATAGGAGGGGAGTTGCAGAATGATCCAGGACCTTTGCCCCTTAACAATATTGTACAGAAAGAATTTCATCTTGTGCCAAATCATGCTTCCATCCTGTGCAGCATCCCGATGCAAGCTACCCACTTCACTGTAGTAGATTTGAAAAATACCTTCTTCTCAGTACCTCTCGACCCAGAATCACAATACCTCACAGCATTTACCTAGGGGGGAAGGAGATATGAACACCGTCGCTTACCCCAGGGGTACTGCGAAAGCCCCAGTTTATTCAATAGGATGTTGCACGAAGACCATGGCAATATTCATGTCCCCAGCATGATCATTCAATACATAGATGACCTACTGGTCTGTAGTGACAGTAGGTCATCTATGTATAACAGAAGGGACTCCATCATTCTGCTCCAGCTACTGGCACAAAAAGGGTACAAAGTGGACAAGAACAAACTCCAGTACTGTTTGTCAGAGGTTCTGGTCCTGGCCCAGCTCATTTCCAAACATGGTAAGAGAATAATTCCAGACAGACCGGTGACAGCATGTGCCACTGCCAAACCAAACACAGTAAAAGAGATGCAGAAGTTCCTGGGGCTGTGTAATTACTGCAGGGCATGAATCTTAGATTATGCAGTTTACAGAAAGCTGCTCCTGCAAGGGCTGATGGAAGCACAGAGAGAGAAAACATGAATCACATGGACAGAAGAAATGGTAACAGCTTTCAATGACTTTCACACTCAAATGGCACATTCATGACCCCAGTACTGACACAGAAAAGCTCAATGGAGCACAAGCCGATTGCCTATTTTAGTGGCACACTAGATTCAGTAATACAGGGTCAGCTCGCTTGTGAACAAGCGCTTGCAGCTGCTGACTTTGCCATTGAAATAAGTTCTACCATTGTCATGGGGTGCTCCATCACTCTATATGTTGAAAACTCACTGTTCACAATATTGGAATGATCAAAATCTACCCTAACAACACAGAGAGCGTCAGCTTATGAAATAATTCTATGCAGCCCCAATATCCATGTGGTAATGTATAGGAGAGTAAATCCTGCCCCATCCCTTACAGAACCATGTACTGTCGAGGACATGCAAGAGCACGGCTGTGCAACATATGAAGGAGAACAAGACGACATACCAAAGGCAAAGGAGTACGGACCAGAGGAGGGAGAAGTGTTCTTCGTCGATGGGTCAGCATCCATCGATCAGGAAACATGTGAAAAACATGTATGGGCTGCTGTAGTGAGGATAGAAGAAGAAGAATGTGAAACATTGATTATGAAGCGAATGCCAATGCATTATCCGCACAAGCAGTGGCATTTGTAGCACTGATGGAGGCACTCCACGCATCGAAAGAGTGCTGTGTGACAATTTATTCCGATTCAGTATACGTCACCACGATGGTATAAGCTGGTCTATCAAAATGGAGAAGGAGAGGGTTTAGGAGAGCAGCCGGTTCGTCAGTGCAACATGCAGGATTACTAAACCAGTTGATCTTGGCCCTCGCAGAACATTCTGTGGTGGCCATCATCAAATGCCTCGCACATACACAGAACACAGATGAAATATCTTTGGGGAATGCGGCTGCAGAAGTGGCAGCCAAACAAGCAGCATATCCCCCGACACACATGAATACAGAATGCATTCTGACAAGCAAATAGGGAACACCTAAAACAGATGCGTACACAGCACTCACCATAGCCCAGATAATAGAGCAAGAACTATGGCTTCCACGTGGGTGTACCCAGTCACCCATTGATCTGTTGTGGAGACAACAAACAACTGGAAAGAATTTTATGCCAGTTAAATTACTATACACAGCGTTTGAAAAACTATATTTCCCAGCACATAGTTTGAAACAGCATATAACTGCTGATGTCCAGGAAGATTGGTTTATAACAAATCTACAGGAATACCTAAACAAGATGGCGGTCCTTTGTACCACATGCCAAGTACTTAGCACAGGAATCACTCTAAGAATGTTATGGGGCACTGTGACGCAGTGGGTAATTATGTCTGCAGTTGTGACATTGTAAAACAAGGAAGTACCTCTCTTTGTGTACGGTGGGAATACAGTCCTTTTTCAGTGTTTACATATGGAGAGTTTTATAGTATGGACTTTCCTCTAATGAGTGGCTGTTTCTATTGTTGGTTTCCAGGAGACGGGAGTCAAAACGGAGGAGGTCGACGATAACGGTTATAGCTGGGTTTACTGAACGACGGAGAGAAGCCCTGGGCAGCTGTCAGTACATGAGGATCGTCGTGATACAAAGAAGTTTCTGAAGTTGAGTAAAAATAAACCCTGTTCATGGGTACCGGTTATCCTGTTAGTTATAATTATGAAGCGCCATTGCGCTCGTAGAAGAGTTAAAGCTGTACTCAGGCGATCGATATCGTGGAGCAAAGACGAGGCGCTGTTGCGCTCGTAGAAGAGCTAAAGTTATAAATCAGGCGATCGATGTCATCTGAGCAGAGCAAAGTCGAGGCACCGTTGCCCTCATAGAAGAAACAGCTGAGTAGTACCAAGGTTGTTGTTACTGGTCGGAAGACAGGGGAAGAAGCCGTGCTATGCTGACGGTGAGCCAATCGACGTGAGAGCCAGACGATTGCTTCCGGCGGGCAGAAACTGTAAGTGCCAAACTGATGTAGGCAAAATCCGACGTCTTGCAATAATTAAAACAGACTGAATGTAAGGTGCTACAGCACCAACGCAAGTGTCAGGCTGAAGCTGTGAAGTTGTTGTTACAGAAGATGCTGTATACCAAGTGATGAAGGGGGAGGAGTCACAGTGACTCGAGCTGCGTTAATATCACACATTACCAGAGAACAGGGAAGGTAGAAAGACACTCTTAAGAACTTTTGAACTGGTTGTCTACCAAAAGAAAGCAAGACAATACAAGCATACAGTTAAAGGAAGCGCAGCACGAGTTAAGACTGGGTGGGAACCTTTAGGTGCCTGGGACAACACTTACTGTCACACAAGAGTAAAGGGTCTAGAGAATTGATGGCCATCCCACTCTTATGTGTTATTTCTTCTACATAGAATAAGTGACATGGTACTGTGCTCTAGTCTGGAACTTTATACAAAGAAATGAAAGACGCATAAGGTGCCTAAGAACTTATGAAGGTGGAGAAGATAGAAAGACTCAAAAGACAAGGAAAGACAAATGTTTGCTCTGAAGAAACAAGGAGCTAGAGCCAAATAACTTTGGAAAGGGGAAAAGAAGTTACCTGAACGTTTCGTGAACTGAATGCCCCTGAGCAGAAGACGTAACGAACTCCTTGAAGAGGTATCCTTTTGCAAAAATAACCTATAAAAGAAAACAGTTATATGTTAATCAAAGAATTGGATTCTCTTCGTAATCCATACACTTACTCACTGGCTCCGTCTACTTATTATGCACAAGATAGCTGAACCGTAACATTTGGTGTCAGAAGTGGGATATTGAGAGAACGCCATGGAAGACCTTATTAAAACATTGAGCGAGGGACAACAACTTCTACAGCAGGCACTACAAATGCAGAGCCAACAAGCCCAAACTGACAGATTAGCTTTCCAGCAAGCATTACAAATACAACAGGCCCAATTACTGGAAGTGAGCAACGTTAGACATAACCCGCAGGTTCCTATGTCAGTCTTACAAAAATACTCGGTTGGGGAGGAACCCGCACATTTTTTTGTAAATTTCGAGAGGGTGGCTCGAAACGCACAGTGGCCCACCGATAGATGGTGCCATTACATCGCACCATTAATGACCAGGGAAATGCAATGTGCGTACCAGGCTGCAAACCCAGCGGGAGACACCAACTATGTAGACATGAAGAAAGTTGTGCTGGAACAAATGGGACATGAGGAGGAAACCTATCGAATAAAATTTAGAGAAGTTAAGCTGGTTGGAGAAGAAATTCTGAGACAATTATTCTACAGAGTAAAAGAACTAGCAGAGAAATGGTTGCAACCTAATGTGTCCTCCCCTGGAGAGATAACCGAAAAAGTGATTTTGGAGCAGTTCATAGAAGCTTTACCCGGGCCGGTACAGAGGTGGGTCAAACAGCATCATCGACTCTCATTGTCAGAAGCAGTAGACGTAGCCTCAGCTTATCAAAAGGCTGGGCAAGGCAGGATGGTGTCCTATCCATCTCAACCCAGATCTCATTCCGCTGTGAATAAACCCATGGCTCCGCCGAGATGGCCCCATTCCATGCTAAGGAAGTCGGAAGTCGAAAATGTACGCTCTAGACCCAATAGTGAGGGACCTGTTAATTATCGTCAAATACCAACAAACCCACGAGGACCCCAGTGTTTTGACTGTAGCGAATGGGGACATCTTGCCAGCTTCTTTCCCTACAAGCTTAAAACAGAGCCAATGGATGTGGGGATCTTTGAATCTTTAAAAGACACTGAACATTCTGAACAAGTTCCAGGAAGGCAATCCCAGTATCTGTACACTTGTGAAGCCGAAGTAGATGGAAAACCCACCACTGCGTTGGTTGATTCTGGGAGCCTACAGACAGCTGTGACATCAGATCTGGTAGGTGAAGAGTACTCATCTTTGGGGAAAATACCTATCCGCTGTGTTCATGGGGATGTAAAGGCATATCCTTCAAAGAAGATTCAGATTAAGTTGGCCGGGGAGACGGTGGGAGTAAAAGCAGCTATATTACCTACTTTCCCCAAACCTTTAATAGTTGGTTCAGACATACCAACATTTTCTAAAATTGTCCACGCAATTGAGAAGAGATGGTCAGAAACAGCCCCATTCTGTGAAGAACAGATACACAGTCCACTACTTAAATTACAAAAGAGTAAAAAGATGAAAAGATTAGTTAAGCAAAATTGGAAAACCAAGAATGTTTTACCGTTAGCGGTTGATTGGAAAATAGAAGAGGCCGGAGATAGCTGTAGATCTGCTCAAGAGTTGGATCCCTTATTAAAATATGCCAAGGAACGTGCCCTAGAAGACCCAAAGGGGCAAGGGCATCACTTCATCAAACAGAACAGGTTGTTGTACCGAGTGAGCAAGTCTCGAAGTGGAGAAGAATTGAAACAGCTCTTAATCCCCAGTAAATACTATAAAACGGTGCTAGAAGTCGCTCACATACAAGTTGGAGAGGGACACTTGGGGTCTGAAAAGACTTCTAAAAAAATTCTAGACCGATTTTACTGGCCAGGGGTATACAATCAAGTTGTGAGATTCTGCCAATCATGTGAGGAATGCCAAAAGAAGAACCGAGCCAATGTGAAAAAAGCACCATTGCAACCTATGCCATTAGTCGTAGAACCTTTTAGCAGAATAGGAGTGGATATTGTCGGGCAATTGGAACCATCTAGAATAGGTCACAAGTATATTCTGGTGCTGGTAGACTATGCAACACGATACCCAGAGGCCGTTCCCTTGAAAGCTACAAATACCCAACAGATTTGTGACATGCTTATCCCTTTTATTGGACGAGTGGGAATTCCCAGAGAAATCGTCACAGATCAGGGAACTTCATATCCAATGTTTTGAAACAGGTCTGCGAGATTTTAAAAATTGAACATCTAAAGACAGCAGTGTACCATCCCCAGACTGATGGTTTAGTTGAGCGCTACAATCAAACCATTAAGTAAATGCTCAGGAAAACCACTTCTCTGGAGAATAAGGACTGGGATAGACTTTTACCCTGGATACTGTTGACGTTAAGAAATACCCTGCAATCGTCAACAGGTTTTTTACCGTTTGAACTACTCTTCGATTGGCCGGTGCGGTCTCTGTTGGATGTTTTGAAGGAGAACTGGGAAGAAGAGCCGGATCAGGAGTTAACCCTTCACGGAGTATGCCTCTCAATTAAAGGAACGCGTAGAGAAACTACAGTCCATAGCCCGAGATAATCTTCTTCAGTCCCAGATAAAGCAGGAAAAATATTATAATCAGAACTCCCGTCTACACACTTTGAAAGGTGGAGATCAAGTATTAGTCTTGTTACCGACATCAGAAAACAAAATGTTGGCAGCGTGGAAGGGCCCATTTGAAATACAAGAAGTACTAGGGCCGTTAACATACAAGGTGAGACAACCGGGGAGTAGGGTGCCTTTCCAAACGTATCATGTAAATCTTTTAAAAAAATGGATTCCGCCACCTCAAACAGTAGCCATGATAACTCTCGATGTGTCCCAAGAAGAACATTTTCCACAAGTCAAGGAAAAGGTAGGACTGGAAAGTCTAAATATAAACTCGGAGTTATCAGCAGCTCAAAAATGTGAATTAACCCGTTTGTTGAAAGAATTTACTGAAATATTCTCCTCCTTACCGGGAAGGACGAAGCTAACTTATCATCGGATTGTCACCAAACCTGAAACTGTAGTAAGAATTAGACCATACCGAATACCTGAGGCGAAGATAAAGGCCATTAATCAAGAGATACAGGAAATGCTTGATCTAGGGATAATTGAGCCATCACACAGTGACTGGAGTTCTCCTGTAGTTTTAGTACCAAAGCCGGATGGCAGCGTTAGGTTCTGTATGGACTTTCGAAAATTAAATGAGGTTTCTAAATTCGATGCCTATCCAATGCCACAAATAGAGGACTTGTTAAACAATCTAGGAAAAGCAAAATTCCTAACCACCATAGACTTAACAAAGGGGTACTGGCAAATACCTTTATTACCATCGGATAAAGAAAAGACAGCATTTGCCACACTTACAGGAATGTACCAGTTCACTGTGTTGCCGTTTGGATTACATGGGGCTCCAACAACGTTTCAAAGACTGATTAACTATATTATAAAGGGTCATGAACAATACGTTGGAGCCTATCTCGATGACATCATAATTTACAGTCAAACGTGGTCAGATCATTTGAAACATTTAGAAGCCTTGCTCGGAACACTGAAGCGAGCTGGTTTACATGTAAATCCTAAAAAAAGCCATGTGGCAACCTTCCACACTAAGTATTTGGGGTACTATGTGGGTCAAGGTACAATCAAACCTCAGAAGGAGAAACTAAAAGTCATCAAGCAGTTGAAGTTCCCAGAAACTCCGAGGCAAGTCCGAGCCTTTTTAGGTTTCGTGGGTTATTCCCCACTTCTCGTCGTTGGCCTCCCCATTAATCGACTTACTGAGGAAGAGTCCGCTTCAGAAGAAAAAGTGGCAGACAGAGGAAACACTAAAAGCCTTTAATTCCTTGAAAGAGGCGCTGACCAATAACGCTGTGTTAAATTGTCAAGATTTTACGGCTCCGTTCTTTCTCCATACCGATGCTTCAGGTATAGGCATTGGAGCAGTCTTATTCCAGAATCAAGGAAAGGAGGAAAGGCCGGTCCTATTTATAAGCAGGAAGTTGTTACCACATGAGTTACGTTATCCAACAATAGAGAAAGAGTGTTTGGCGGTCAAGTGGGCCATCGACACCCTGAGATATTACCTACTTGGCAGAGATTTTACATTGATAACAGACCATGCTCCTTTGGTCTGGTTAGCACGCAACAAGGATTCAAATCAGAGAATACTCCGGTGGTTTCTTTCTCTCCAGCCCTTCTCTTTTAAGACTATTCATAAACCTGGCAAATTATTAGCACAAGCTGATTATTTGTCCAGAGCTGAAACCCTTCCCAAGCGTAAGGGCTTAGTGGAGGGGGTGTGACGAAGTGAGTAATTATGTCTGCAGTTGTGACATTGTAAAACAAGGAAGTACCTCTCTTTGTGTACGGTGGGAATACAGTCCTTTTTTAGTGTTTACATATGGAGAGTTTTATAGTATGGACTTTCCTCTAATGAGTGGCTGTTTCTATTGTTGGTTGCCAGGAGACGGGAGTCAAAAAAGAGGAGGTCGACAATAACAGTTTTAGCTGGGCTTACTGAATGGCGGGGAGAAGCCCTGGGCAGCTTTCAGTCCATGAGAATCGTCGTGATACAAAGAAGTTCCTGAAGTTGAGTAAAAATAAACCCTGTTCGTGGGTACCAGTTATGCTGTTAGTTATAATTACGAGGCGCCGTTGCGCTCGTAGAAGTGTTAAAGCTGTACTCAGGCGATCGATATTGCGGAGCGAAGACGAGGCGCCGTTGCACTCGTAGAAGAGCTAAAGTTATAAATCAGGCGATCGATGTCATCTGAGCAGAGCAAAGTCGAGGCGCCGTTGCCCTCATAGAAGAAACAGCTGACGAGTACCGAGGTTGCTGTTACTGGTCGGAAGACAGGGGAAGAAGCTGTGCTACGCTGATGGTGAGCCAATCGACGTGAGAGCCAGACGATCGCTGCCGGCGGGCAGAAACTGTAAGTGCCAAACTGATGTAGGCAAAATCCGACGTCTTGCAATAATTAAAACAGACTGAACTTAAGGTGCTACAGCACCAACGCAAGTGTGAGGCTGAAGCTGTGAAGTTGTTGTTACAGAAGATGCTGTATACCAAGTGATGAAGGGGGAGGAGTCACAGTGACTCGAGCTGCGTCAATATCACGCATTACCAGAGAACAGGGAAGGTAGAAAGACACTCTTAAGAACTTTTGAACTGGGTGTCTACCAAAAGAAAGCAAGACAATACAAACATACAGTTAAAGGAAGCGCAGCACAAGTTAAGACTGGGTGGGAACCTTTAAGTGCCTGGGACAACACTTACTGTCACACAAGAGTAAAGGGTCTAGAGAATTGATGGCCACCCTACTCTTATGTGTTATTTCTTCTACATAGAACAAGTGACATGGTACTGAGCTCTAGTCTGGAACTTAATACAAAGAAATGAAAGGCGCATAAGGTGCCTAAGAACTGATGATGGTGGAGAAGATAGAAAGACTCAAAAGACAAGGAAAGACAAATGTTTGCTCTGAAGAAACAAGGAGCTAGAGCCAAATAACTTTGGAAAGGGGAATAGAACTTACCTGAACATTTTGTGAACTGAATGCCCCTGAGCAGAAGACGTAACAAACTCCTTGAAGACGTATCCTTTTGCAAAAATAACCTATAAAAGAAAACAGTTATATGTTAATAAAAGAATTGGATCCTCTTTGTAATCCATACACTTACTCACTGGCTGCGTCTACTTATTATGCACAAGATATCCAGGAAGATTGATTTATAACAATTCTACAGGAATACCTAAACAAGATGTCGATCCTTTGTACCACATGCCAAGTATTTAGCACAGGAATCACTCTAAGAATGTTATGGGGCACTCTGCCCCGCCCTGTGTGCCCCTTCCCAGAGCTGCACATTGATTACGCAGACATGGAAGAAAGATGTAATGGGATAATTGATTGCGGTGGTGTGTCCCATTCTCGGTGGATGGAGGCAGTGCCCTGTGCCCACCCAGATGCAAATTGTGCAGCGAAGTTCCTAGTTAGATAGGTGTTTTCCAGATGGGGAGTATGCAAAGTCATATGATCAGACAATGGAACGCACTTCTTTAATGAATTATTCAACGAGGTTACATCCCATCGAGGGATAAAACACAAGATGTGCTTGATTTACCACCCACAAGCGAATGAAGTGGTGGAGAAAATAAACGGTCTCCTCAAAAGTAGACTATCCAAACTATGCAACTCTCTAAAGAAAAACTGGGTGTACTGCCAACACCTGCACTGTTTCAGCTAAGCACACATCCTAGCAAGGATCACCGCCTGTCCCCCCATGAAATAATAACTGGTTGATGTATGCAAATTCCACTGTCACCAGTAAGAAGAGCTTCTGACGCACACAGAATGGCCACAGTCCTAGGAGAAGAATTCAAAGAGTACCTCATACAGCTCACCCGTGCCATAAGATGTATATCAAAACATATTGCACCCCCATTTACAGCATAGAGTGAAACAACCACGGGAACCCCAGCTGGAATAATCCCCATACATCCCTTAATACCGGGAGAATGGTCTACTTGGAAAGCTTTATTCAGAAGTGGAAATCTCCAAGGTTCCACGGACCGTACGAGTTAGTGTACTGCACCCCGCTTGCTGTAAAAGTGAAAGGATTGCGGTAATGGATCCACCTCTCAGATATCCAAAAAGCACAGGGTAACATGCCCCCAAGCACCCAGACTGAGAACTAGACAACGACCGCCATGCCTTAAGAAGTAGCACTGAGTGAAGTTTTATTATTGCATGTGAATTATGTAAAAACGAACATGCATTGCTGTTAGAGCATGAGCAGCTATAAGTAATACTCTCTCTCTCTCCCTCTCTCCCTCTGTCTCTCTCCCTCTCTCTCTCTCTCTCTCCTCCTCCTCTTCCTTCGTCCCGCCTACATTTCTATTAATGCCAACCCTGTTCTATTCCTCTCCACAAGTGCAACGATGAGGGAATTGACTCAGCTTAACGAAAATGTAAATGTTGATAGCAGTAGGAATAGGATTAGCTTTACTAGAGCCTATAGCTATAACTGTGGCTTGCACTTCAGCGCAATACTTTTCACATTGTTGATGTTTAGTTTGGGGATTTATTGGCGAGCATCTTTTATCTGGGGTCCCATATAAAAGAAGGGGGGCAAGGGGACGTGGTACGAGGTTCAATGGAAATGGAACAGTAACTTATCCTTGAGCCTAACAAGTTTACATAAAAATGCGACAAGAAAAGCCCCAGGTCTTTCTACATTCAATGACAATGTGACTGAAAGTCTACCAGATGTAGCAAATGTTACTTTTGTACCCCCAGAATGTTTACAGTTCAACAACCCACCTCAGTATTTAATATGTTGCCCACTCCAAGCCCTAACATGGCTATAGGTTCCTCACACTTTTTGACAGCTAAAGAAAGCATGAACAAAAGTAGTGATGTGTTGCTAACAAACATTCGACCCGAAAAGAAAACAACAGATACCACTAAAACCTTTTGTAGCAACTGCCAATCCACACTGTGCAAGAGCTTAATGGTGCAGCTATTACCACCATGTGTACAGAGGTCAGTAAGTAACAAAAGTAGATCATATAGAACAATGTAAGAGAAACGACAATTTCCCTATGCGCAGTGATAGAAGAAAATGGCAAATACGCCAGTATAAATGTGATGCATACCACGATTTAGGACTAGATAAAGTGGTGGACTTTCACCATCCCGGGCACTCAAATAGTTGGTACTCTGATATGAGTGCCAGGGGAAGACAAAAGACTAATGGGAGTTGCTACATGTGTTCCTTAATGCCGCACACATCTAGGGCACCCAAGGTTTTTGCACCTCAAGAGGTACCCTTAGTAAAATCACAATGTCTCATCCACCTTGCACTATGTAGGTTGAAGGGCACCTTCCAGGCATGCAGCGTGAAACTAAAACTCCTGGATCCAGACAGTCGCAAATGCAAGGTGCGATCAACAGATCCAAAGTGCTTCAAGGAACCCGTCCTAGCTATAGAAGGTACAAGTTTCATGGAAAAGAAGTGGCGAAGAACAACTTTCATGTGCAAAGCAGGGGGACTCTGTGGTAATTCCGAAGAGACATTAGCATTCGCAGAGCAAACATGTACACATACATGGACAGAACACATCACAAAGCTAACATGTCTCTGTGGGTCCAACCAACACTGTCACAGAACCATGATCATTCCAGATCTCAGAAAAGGAACTGCAGCACTGATGGACTACTACTGGGTTTGTGGTAAATAAAAAAAAAACGTGCACCTCCCGTCGTCATGGAGGGGCTATTGCTGGCTTGCAACGCTACATTCAGCCCTGTTGGTAGTACCCGAGAAACACCTAAAGGGGGGACCATTGACTGACGATGGACAAGTAACAGCTGAGTCAACAGAAGCCATCCCTACTGCATCACCCCTGAGCTTTCACATCCTCCCAGAGAAAGAGCGCCATGAACATCTGTTCAGGAAAAAAACAGTCCTCCAACTATCTGTTCCAGGATTCCTCTGACCGGCTCGCACAAATACCTGATGAATACAAACTTTTCAGCTCTGCTGAGACATTTTTCGCATCTCTTGTGCCCAGCATCCAACCCAGAGCAGACACTAAGTAGCTTCAAATCATCTGTTGGGAGCTGATCCAGTTGGCAAATGACACTGAAGAAGGGTTTAACGTCATCAAGGTGGAAATGAGAGCACTTCGCCTGATGACAATGCAAAATCGATATGTACTTGACCTCCTCCATGCTATGGAGGGCGGAGTTTGCAAAAAGATTGGGAGGTCATGTTGCACGTTCGTACCTTGTACAGATGCTGAAAATGGTACACTATGACACGTAATAGCAGCAGTACATGAACTTGGAGTGAAAATTGAAAAGTAAGCAGGAATACAAGAGGACGAGTGGGAAAGCATGGCATTCAGCTGGGTACCATACTGGCTTGGAACAACTATGAAGATGCTTATCCCTATCATCGTGTTCCTTTTGATGATTGTTTGCATGTGCCAGCTGGGTCTCCGTCGCTGTGCAAAGGCAATACCTAATAGTGCAATGATGATGGTGACAATTGGGAATAGTAACAGTAAAAAGGTACCATGTGATACACAGGAAGTGCAAATGCAGAGAGGAGAAAACGATGGTCCCAAATATCATATGGTTGCTATATACCATGGTCATGGGGATGAGGTGGACACTTTATATCACACGACTATTGCACCCCCACAAGACCCCGAGAATTATAAGGAAGTGTGGGTAGATATGGCCTGTGATGGGGGATGCATATACATGACCTGTAGCCCTGAACAATATGCACAGCATGGGAAAGTTTAAGGAGCGTGTGTAGAGCATGGATACCCATAAAAGGGGGCCCAGAATGGGAGGAACCTGAGAGGTGGGCAAATGAACGAAGAAATTGAGGAGGGAATTTGTTACTGTAGGAGTAACGAAAGGGGCGAATGTTGGGATAGAAATGATCCTATCCCACCCCCTAGGTGCATTTGAATTGGGCAAGCTCCATTCAAAGACATGGGGGAACAGCCCCCACCATCAGAATGCATATAAAGGGCCGATAGTGCATAAAGGTAGGTGAATAGCCCTAGCCATGCCCCTACCCCGTGACTCCATTTTGTATTAGGCCCAGAACAGACACACTGAGGGCTGTGGCGCTGGTATCCCGAGCTCACAAAGAGGTCCGAAGCCATCAGCACACCAGGCCTGCTCCGCACGAGTCCTGTTCCCACGGAAGTCCATTTCCCTTCTCTTCCTCCACTGTTGTGAATATATAGTATCACATTCAGGAATGCGCCCGGCACCTCGTGTGAGACAGTAGCAGGCCCTGCGAAGCACCTATCCATCTCCACAAACTGCCATTGGGCCTCTGACCCCAACCCAGCCAGGCCAGAGCCAGCCACCTTCCACCGACCGGACCCTCAGGCCCTAACCTCCCCAAAGTACCCACCACAGATCTACAAACTCACACAACTGTATATCTTCCCAATAGCAACACACGTCTCCTGTATCATGAGGTACCAGTGAGGGTAAATCAGAGATCAATCTGCCGAGGGGAGACCTTTGGTGCTGGAACTGTGGTATTAATGTAGCCCTGAATGTGAGGGTCAACATAACTGTATTTTATCCTCCTTTCTCTCTGGCACCGCTTTCATATGATGTTCAAGTGCCTGCTATGATGAATGAATAACTAGTTCCTGTTGTTCAGCTTAGATTAGACAGAGTGTTTTTAATGTTCGCCGTGACCTTCACCGCAAGGAGGAGCCCAGCTGACCCACATGCACCAAGATCGACTGGGAAGAGGCAGCCAATTAGCGCCTGAAATCCCCTATGAAGCAGGCCTCGGTATATGTCTGCACCAACCAGCTATGTGAATTTCTACTGTATGTGATATGTCACTGATGAAACGCTTGGTCTTTTCAGTGTGCTGCCCGTGTAATTTTTGGCAGGGCGCTCTTGGGCAGCAGAGTTCTTTGCTGACATTCACATTATATAAAACGTTGTTATCCTTGCAAACTCTCTCTTTGCCTTATTCCCTAGCAGGTTGCATTTACTTTGGAGTGTGCATTCAGAGGTCTATGCCTTCACCCGCTTACATTTGCCCACAAATTATTCCTTTATTCCATATTAGTTACTGGCATCAGCATACGACTTTTAGGAGATAGACCCACTTGCGCCCACCACGCAGGCAGGCCAGTCCCAAATGACACTGTTAGAATCCTGGCTGGGGAATCACTATAGTGATCGTGCACGCGAATCAGACACCACAGTGCTCCTTGACAGTGTTCACGAATCACGAATACTGGCTCGTATTCACTTCAGAGTGAACTGCAGATACAAACGGCCCTTAATATCACGAGAGTTGGGCTATTAAAGTCGAACACTGCACCGCCCCGAGGGTCCCAACAGAGCGAAGATGGCAGTGCCTGCACCGGCCGTGCAGCCCTGCACACTGCTTGCTGTGGCCGTGCAGCCCTGCACACTGGATGCTGTGGCACCCGAAGATGGCGGTGCCTGCACCGGCCGTGCAGCCCTGCACACTGCTTGCTGTGGCCGTGCATCCCTGCACACTGCTTGCTGTGGCACCCGAAGATGGCGGTGCCTGCACCGGCCGTGCAGCCCTGCACACTGCTTGCTGTGGCCGTGCAGCCCTGCACACTGGATGCTGTGGCACCCGAAGATGGCGGTGCCTGCACCGGCCGTGCAGCCCTGCACACTGCTTGCTGTGGCCGTGCAGCCCTGCACACTGGATGCTGTGGCACCCGAAGATGGCGGTGCCTGCACCGGCCGTGCAGCCCTGCACACTGCTTGCTGTGGCACCCGAAGATGGCCTGCACCGGCCGTGCATCCCTGCACACTGCTTGCTGTGGCACCAGAAGATGGCGGTGCCTGCACCGGCCGTGCATCCCTGCACACTGCTTGCTGTGGCACCAGGAACGTAACACTCTATTGCGCAAAACGCGACACAATCACCTGCCAACGCATCGAAATGCGCTTCTCCTCTTTTCATTAAACCATCAATAAAGCCTCAGACTTCAGAGGCCTTCAAAAATTGAGTTTATAGCCGGTTATCACAACCACACAAAGTGCCGTAAAACACCGGCTGTTATGATTAAAATTGATGTGTTTTTTGTGTTTTGGGAAACAGGCTTACACTCAAAAGTCCTCTAAATAATAGATGGACCTGAATGCTTTACAATGTAATAGAAAATACAATTGCTATACAGAGAAGCTATTTATACAGCCAGTAAAGACTGCATATATCTCTTTGAAAATAAACCTTCTGTGATTGAGAGATTGTTTGCATGGCAGATGTCGCTATGAACTCTGGGTGTAAAGATATCCGTTCGGCTGGTTGCTCAGCAACAGAGAGCGGCGGAGCTGGCGCGCTGAATTTCTTGGTACTGTTTCTGAGCAGGCCCCATGTTGGGGGAGAAGCCCAGTGCAGGCCCAAGTCTGCCAGCGCCTTGTGCCAAATGTGTGCGCCCCCCACCCCCACTCTCTGCACCTCCCACCGCAAATGCAGAACATCAGGGGGCTCGGCGGAGCCCCCTGCTGTTCTTGTGCACCTGCCGCCAGCTCAGTGTATGTAAATAGCGTCTATTAAAGAATGGCCACATGATTCAAATACATGACACTAAGGGCCTGATTCATGGAACATTTTCCTATGGGACTGCTCCATTATAAAACACTTCCATGAATCAGTCTGAACTGGAGGCACTGCGCCCTTTACTGTGGGTGCGCCCTTTACTGTGGGTGCGCCCTTGCGCAGCTGCACCCCTGAGCGCCCCTTGAGCAGGCGCTGGTGGAGCCTCATGTTTGGGGTGCGCCTTGCCTGTTAACAGCTCTCCCCGGATCTAGAAGGCCGATGTGCTGTTTATTTCACACCTGTTTGTTTTTCCTGACCATGGAGAAGCAGCATTAGTGTGTCCCATGTCTGCACTGTTATTTATAATGTTTGCTATACGGTGCTTTATTCATTAAAGGCTTTTACTCTGTATTTCAGGCACCTCCGCACAGACATCGGCAATAACTGGTGTGCAGAATGTATTAATAATGCATCTGACTGCTCTGTGTGTTGGCAACGGAGCCGGCGTCGGTGTGATGCTTTGACGAATCTATTACTACCTTAATAAATGAAATTACTACCTTCAAAAGGTGGGGACCTGACTAATGTCTCCCTCTACCAGGATGAAGTCTAGAAAGAAAAAGCTCCTGTGGAAGACACCTCACATTTATAATAACTCCAACCATATACACATGCTCTTAAGTCTTTCATCTTCACAAACTACTCACAACGTCCTCTTCTTGCAGAAAAAGAACTGAATTCGGGGCTTAAATAGTTCATTTTAATTATATCAAAAGCGATTAAAAAACCACAATGGACCACATAACAGACTCACGTGCACTCCAGGGGGATTGATTTTACAAATGTTACGTGATAAGGGTTAGTGAAAAAGTGGCAAATATATGCAAAGCTAACAATATTTCTAAACACAATACTCTTTTTTTCTATGACACGGGCAGTTATCTGGATTCATAGCCTGAAATGTATGTTCTTCTTAATGCCATTCCTCGTCATTGCATTAAACTTACATACATTCCTATGGCCAAATGTAACCAGCGACCCTCAGTATCAGACCCACATTCATGACCTCAATGCACTGTGTAGAACACAAAACAAAACCTGCCTGGATGGGAGTTCGTCGTGACAAGCTCAGAGGTGTCATTTGCTAACGGCTGCAGCAGAAGGAAGATTAAAAAAAAGATTTTAAAAAACAGTTACACGCAACCACAACACACAGCATGGGGGGAGGTGCGGGCGTTAGCCCACGGGGGATATAGTGGGCACTGGGCAGGTGGCACTGACGGGACTGTATAATGTAACAGCTTGCCGATGCCCGGGCCCAGCATGATTTCACGTGACGGGGTGCTTACAGACGACGCAGGCGTTGGAGTCGGAGATGAAGTAGTCAAGTGAAATGACTTCAGTGCCTGGACTCTCAGTGTCTGGACTGTAGCGCTTGCGCAGCACTTGTGTCAGAGGTCGCTGTGGCCTGGTCTAGGGTTCCTGAATGATCATGGCAGCACCTGCAGGGGCCTATAGGCAAGACCTGCTGCATCAGCAGGTAAGGTACCGCCACCCTCCGAATTTGGTGAATCAATGGCAACCCGTGAGTGTGTGGTCAGCACCATGAGCTTGTAAACTATAAGTCCCAGAATGCAACACAAAGATAGATATGCATATTCATTGTCCCAAACTTCCAGCTGGAAGTTACACAGCTCTCAACCTTACCAAGGTGGGTCCGAACAGCAGATTTCTATTTTTTGGGTGGGGTGAAAGCCCACTGAAGCGAATGGGCATATAGGTGGCTTGGCAAGTGAGGCAGCTGATTTTAAGAAGGGTGACACCCGGCAAAGTCGTGGGAGTTGAGAGCTATGAGGTTGGTATGTACTAGATTTTCCTGCACTTAAAATCTCTATGTCAGTTTATTGACTGTAAGAGCATTAGATTAACTTTTCTCACAATATGTACAATTGCATGGATCTGCCACGTGCACAGATGCTCCAATGTCAGCTGAAAACCACCACTCGCAGCCTAGAAGGGTCACTTCTAGGCATTCCTATGGTGGAAATGAAACAAACAGCATATCTAGTTGTGCCATGAATATTTTCACATACGTGTTATGAGCATAGCAAACATCTTTGTTCTTCAACCAGTCCATGTTTTGTTACGTTCATGCTACTAACTCAGCTGTTAAAAGAAAATGCAGCGTCTGGGCCTTTCAGACTTTTCAGTTCAAAGGTGCTTTGAAGGACCACAGGAAATGGCCCCATGTTGCCAGTCATCAGTCTTGCAACACAGCAGAATATTCCTTTCATTCTGGGGCTTCAAATGAGTGCTTTGAAATTCTTGCCTTATAAGCTGCCTTTTGACACCGGTTCCCCCATATCACCAACTTGCTGACAAAGGAGGATTTGAAGATTTAGTGTTTCAGCTCCCTGCTAGCTGGGTGTTTCACCGGGGCCTTTCAGCTCATTCAGTTGAAAGTGGCTTCGGGGGACCCCAGCAAATGCCCCCATGTTGCCAGTCAGGAGTTTTGTAACACAGCAATATATTCCTTTCTATATTCCTTTTGTTCTGGGGCTTAAAATGAGCGCTTTGAAATGCTCGCCTTACAGCTGCCTTTGCTGGAGCCCTTTCAGCGGTCACTTCCCCGGGGGATACAGAAGTGTTATCACCATGTTGCCTTTTAACATTGGTTCCTCCACATCAGCCATCTTCTGACATAGGGGGCTTTAAAGATTTTCAGTGGGCATTTAGTGTTTCAGCTCCCTGCTGGCTGGCCGTCTTGTGATAATCAGCGGCTATTAACTCCTGGCTGTTTTTCTTTGTCTGTATCATAATGTAGGCACCCAGCGGGTGCCTCAGACTGTTTTCCGCTCTAAGCAATGGGGGGCCCCCAACCGTCATGTTGAAATGGGCCCCAACGCATCGTCAGCAAGGCCTAGGTAAAGAGAACATAAGTATTATCAGGTAGCTAGACTGGACTACATTGACTATTGGCCAGTCTAGCCAGTATTGACACTTATGGTGTACAGCTGGTCTGGATATACATTCCGTTGCATGTGTTTTTTTTTACTGGCTGTGAGTCCTTAGATGGTAATACTGGCCCAAATGCCTTTGGGTTCGGTGCACTTTACAAATGGCAAATAAATAAATAAAATATATTGATGCAGCCTGCATGGACATGTATGGGAACAGCCAGCATGAACATGTTTTCATGCTAGCATATGTTGTGGGCAAAGGCGGCATGAAATGCAATGGAAAATGCTCCTCTGTACGGTTTGTGGCTTACATCTATTGGGTTTGTCCATGTGCTACCATACAAGACCAATTGCAAACTTTATGGCTTTTTACCCTAATTTGTAAAGAAATGCTGTAAAATGCACCATTTAAATTTGTTTGAAAACCATTATGGGGGCAAGAAACCCTCTCAAGCGCCCCTTGTTTGGTTTGGGCTCCCTCACTGTGCTCTGTCAATCCCACATAATTGGTGCAAACATTTAAGCTTCTCCAGTTCAAAAATTAATCAGCTGCCACTGAACATCATCTACCTGTCACTGTGTATGATGTGTGTATTAGTGCGCACAAAGGGGCAGCGCTCCTACCTAAAGCTGGCATCACGCACCAGCCGCCGTCATGCCATCCTATATATATATGCATATGGCAAAAATGTTGGTCTGGACTGAACTTCAAAGCCACAAGACAGTAGGATCTCAGTGTTATGCCCACGATCAATGTGCACCGCAATAATGGTGATGATGGAAATTAAATGGCTGCTATGTGTTTCCAACCTCAAATAAACACAGACTATGGGCCCGATTCATGAAATGTTTAGCACGGTGCAAAGTGACTTTCCACTGCCAAGAAACACCCGGATTCACAGAGTGATGCAAAGTGTATTTTTGCAGTGCAAAGTCACTTTGCACTGCAAAAATACACTTTGCATAAATTCACAAGGCAACACTCCACATGCCATCTCCAGCTCTCACATGCAGAGACAAGCACATCACAACACATCTCATTCCTTTACTGATAAACATTACAAACACACTCAGGCACGATATAACACTTCTGTTATTGAATTCTAGAAGTTGAAAGTTATTCCAGTCTTGACATTTGGTGCAGAAGCGTCTCTCACAACATCTTGGAAAACATGGGATGTACTGGAAGGCCCCCGAGTTCTTTGCCAATAGCTGCAATCAGATGGGAGTTGTGTCTAATTTCCATGTACGGGTGAGTTATGTGGAACTCTCTTAATCTGTTTAGGAAATCTATACTGGAAGACAGCCCGCAGTGTTATCATCTTGGTCTGTACATTGTAAACATATTTTACAGGATATCAACTCCAGTGAAAGACAATTGAAGACAAATCCCAACAAAACAAAACTTAAATTGTGGTGTGCTGATTGGAACCGAACTGAAAAACGAATGGACCTGTCTAAATTGGGGAGATTGGCAACAATACACGGGAGATTGGTCAACAGAATACCCAAGTATCTGACAAAATGTCCATGCCTGATGAGAGAAATGAACCAGGAAGACATTTTTGATTCAGTATGTAGATTTTGTTGTGGGTCCATGGAAAATGTGAAACATCTTCTGAGTTGTGAGGCTGTAAAAACACAAAGAACAAATCACTTGGGCGCCCCATGGGTTGATGCTGAGGAATGGTGGGAGCGTTTTTATTGTGGAAATGATTTTATAAAAAAGTGGGATTTAGTACATTTTTTAACAGATATTTTCCCAGAGATAAAGCAACTCAAAGATTAAACGAAAAGAATGTATCAATTCCCGAAAGATCATGAAATGTTAGGATGTAAATTAATATCATGTGGGTTTTATTTTTCTTTGTGTTTATATTGAGCAATGGAATTGTGATTGGTAAAAGTTTGTGGCAAACTATACACCAATACAATGTAAAAAAATTAAAATAATAATAATAACTTGAGTTCTACCCAAGGGAGCATGTGTCCCCTCCATCACGCATGACCAAACCAGTAACTCAGAGAGAGAGTTGGTGGCAGAGCCTGACTGGACACGATATTGAGCTGCAATGTGAAAACCTTCCATCTCATTCACTTTCAATTCTAATGATACATTTCACACCTTGAGGATCTTTTTCACACCTTCATATAGTTGTTTTCAGGCATTGGCTGCCTAAGAAGGTAACCGGTCAAACCGACACCTCAATGCAACCAGCCTGCCTGCGCCATCCGTGAAGCCAGTTCCACATGCACAATAATAGTGAAGAGGATCTCGACAAAATGGAAGCAGCGAGCATTGCTGAAATGCGTGTCCCCCATCATTGGAGTAAGAACATCCCAGCAGTCAAGATAAGTACTTATGTGTGTAGAGAGGTGCTCCCCTAACACAGCCATAAGAAGGGCACCCATCGCCCATGCCATTAATGACACCATGGCTGACCTGACAGACTCAAAATACTTCTCAGAGCTAAAACGTAAGTCTAGATGACACCTACTTAAACTATGGAAGAGGCTGTGAGCAATCACAACCTTCAAAACCAATGTGGGACTATGAAGATACGAGAGGTTTAACTTCAATATCTCGTCTGTGGAAGAGGTTGTGAGCGATCACAACCTTCAACACCAATGTGGAACTATGAAAATACGAGATGTTGAACTTCGCTATTTCGTCTATGGAAGAGGTTGTGAGCGATCACAACCTTCAACACCAATGTGGGACTATGAAGATACGAGAGGTGTAACTTCACTATCTCGCCTATGGAAGAGGTTGTGAGCGATCACAACCTTCAACACCAATGTGGAACTATGAAAATACGAGAGGTTGAACTTCGCTATCTCGTCTATGGAAGAGGTTGTGACCAATCACAACCTTCAACACCAATGTGGGACTATGAAGATACGAGAGGTTGAACTTCTCTATCTCGTCTATGGAAGAGGTTGTGAGCAATCACAACCTTCGACACCAATGTGGGACTATGAAGATACGAGAGGTTGAACTTTGCTATCTCGTCTATAAAAGAGGTTGTGAGCAATCACAACCTTCGACACCAATGTAGGACTATGAAGATACGAGAGATTGAACTCCGCTATCTCGTCTATGGAAGAGGTTGTGAGCGATCATAACCTTCAACACCAATGTGGGACTATGAAGATACGAGTGGTTGAACTTCGCTATCTTGCCTATAAAAGAGGTTGTGAGCAATTACACCCTTGACACCAATGTCGGACTATGAAGATCCAAGAAGTTGAACTTCTCTATCTCATCTATGGAAGAGGTTGTGAGCGATCACAACCTTCGAAACCAATGTGGGACTATGAAGATACGAGAGGTTGAACTTCGCTACCTCGTCTATAAAAGAGGTTGTGAGCAATCACAACTTTGGACCCCAATGTGGGACTATGAAGATACGAGAGGTTGAACTTAGCTATCTCGTCTATGGAAGAGGATTTCCAGAATGCCATGCACAGCTTACTCGCTGGGCTTCAAGTCATTGGGCCTCATTGCGAGCATGGAGGTAGCCATGCCGCTTTTAGCGGCATGGCTACCCCCATACTGGGTACAGGGTCTGGGTCCCACAAAAGGGGACTTACCGGGCCATTCCGACCTAGGAGGGCCCAGTAAATCCCTTTTGCGGGACCCGGACCATCCCCATTCCCATTTGAGCCCCCATAGGGCTCAATGGGAATCGGGTGGATGCTAACAACGGGGCCGTTAATGACAGGCTCGTTGTTAGCATCCTGGTCTGCTAGCAGTTCCCGCTAAGGATGCCTGGTCTGACCAGGCATTCCAGATCCCGCTGCAGACCTCGTAATGGGCAGCCCGGAATGAACAACAGTGCCGGTCCCTTACCGGCACCGTTCATTTCGTGGCACCCTACTTCGTAATGAGGCCCATTGTCACTGTCACCAAAGACAGTCTGGAATTCTCAATCACTGAGGATGAACTCCCAATGCGGGTCCACCCTGTATTCCGGGGCCTCTAGGCATGTGAACTCACCCATCCTCAAGAGCAATGCAATACTTCAAGGAAAGACTCAAATTCCTTCCGTCTACAGCTGCGAAAGAGCCAAACCAGACCTGAAAAAGGTGAATGGCATTAAAACAGCAACATGCCCTCAAGTTCTTTGGCATGGCCAACTACTGTGGGTGATTCTTCCCAACATTGGCCACCATCCAGGAACCCCTCAAACACCTAACAAAATCCAACACAAAGCGGGAATGGGTAGAACAGGGTAGCAATGCCCTGTTATGTGGCACCTCCATGGTAAACTTTGATATGAAAAAAGGGAATGAACTAGATGCCAGTCTATGTGGCCTCAGCATAGTGTTCAACTGAGACACCACTGTCCGGGAAGCACAAGAGCCGCTCAATATATAGGAACAGGTATATATGTCCTCTGGACTTGCTACACTTAAAGCAATCAGAAGTCAGATTTCATCAGTGAAACAGAAAAGGGTGAATGCTTTCAAGCAGAGTAAGGCAGATGAAAGAACTTCCTGCATGAACACGTACATAGTCCTGTCGCTTTTCATTCATGCCTATCTGGGATCCTGAGAGTCAAAAGAGAGCTCTCCAAACCCTTCGAAGTGCCAGTAGCGGAGGCAGCTTTTGGTGCCAATGGGCAGTTAATAGGGTGCCAGAGGGATGCTGAGAGCAGTGGTCAAAGTGAGCGGGAGCGGTCAGGAGCGGTGCTCCTCTACTTTTTAAAATGACCTTTTACAGCTCCTATACTTTTATTTTAAAAAGAAACCGTTCCGGAGTGGTTTCGTTTTAAAAAAAAATGTGTAGGAAGAAGTTGAAACTTGCACTTTCAGTGCAATGCACTGAACATTCCCTTAAACAGCAGATGCAAGTGTTTTGAGGTGTGTATTGTGTGTGGGAGGGGACGTGGTGATGGGGTTTGTGGGAAGTGGGTGCAGGCCAGAAGGGAACATAGTTCCACTACTTCTTTTCATACACTTTGACCCCTGGCTGAGAGGCGCACTGTGCAACAGGAGAAGAGGGGGGAGGGCTTTGCCACCCTCCCTGCCCCTCACTCCCTGCCTCTGCCAATGTCAAAGGATTCCTCTTGCAAACCACTCGCAATATGATGCTATAAAAATTACCAACAAGTCCTCTTGCTCGCACACGATGCCCATCAGGGAATCATGAAGACAAAGGTTGGGCCAAAGTATGGCTCCGCGGCATTGTTTCCAAGGTTGACACTCTGAAGACCACATAGATCATGTGCCAGAAAAAATGACACAGCAGCCCACCACCACCAATCTGCACAGATAAAGTGGTGGAACACTCTGGTGTTAACACCCCGGTCCAAGGGATGTAAGGGGGTGGGGGGGTAATGTCCCGCAGCCCAAGTTAATGCCCCGAGTGAAGCTAGGGTGGTTAATGAGGGCTCAGGGCCGTTACCCCCGTTCCAAGGGCTGGAATGGCGGTAACGGCCCTGAGCCCTCATTAACCACCCTTGCTTCGCTCGGGGAATTAACTTGCTGTAAAAGCCCTTTTCACCATGGGTTACCAAAGCGTTAACCCATAGTGCTAAACAAAAGTATTTTCATGCATTGAAGGAAAATACTGACCCAAAATGGTCGCCATGGTTATAGAAAGCGTGGCTCCGTATGGAGCCCCTCTTCTATGACCCTGGCGGCTGGAAAAGGGAAGCTACTGTGGTGGTGGCGGGCGGCTGCCACCGCAATCAGGTAAGTGGGGATGAGGAGAAGGGTTTGGATATTTAAGATTTTTTTTTCTTCAGGATGCAAGGGGGAGGGGAAGATGGCAAACGAAAGGAAGAGTTCCCTATTGGGGAACTCCCGTCTCCTGCACAATATCTATGGCCTGAAAATAATAGCCAAAAGTTGTTTTAGCCTACAACGCCCAAACGTGCTCTCCTAGCTCTAGGGTAGCAGCTATGGCTTGCATTTAGTTAAATTATGAGTACAAACACTTATGTATTTTCAACAGGAAGTAAATTATAACATTAAGCATTCAGTTGACAATTCCATATTTCATAATCAAGAGTATTTATTGTTCAAAAGGGCCCACCGCGTTTCGAGTGTGAATTCACGGTTCCGCTCTAGTGAGGTGTTGCTATATGCCCCACTGGTAGTATGTAAAATCACAGTGGCTGCATGTGTACTGCACAATGTCACCAGACGGCATGGTGTACCAGGGGAAATGCAGGTAGGACACCGCCTACGCCCACAGGCACCACCCTTGCCAATGCTTGGCCAAAGGGCACGTGGAGAGGCTGCACGCACCCAGCTGGTGCAATCATACTTCACATACAAACCAGACTCTGTGGAGCGCACAGACTGTAGCCACATCCCAGATTCCACTCAATGATGAACGGGGGCCTATCCTCCATGCCCACAGGAACTCCCTGAGAATATGCCTCTGGGAGGGCAAAATTGTGTGTGTCCTTTAGACATAAACCAACATGAACAAACTGAGCCTCAGATAGGAATTGCAAGTGGGAGTAAACCACTCCGACTTTGCAAAGTTGGGAGTAAAATGATTCTGGCGGCAGAACAAATGTACACATGTGAAAGAATGCATAATCAAGTAAAAACATGTTGGAACGGAAAAATGCCCCAACCTGGCGACATTCAATTCTTAGCACCTTGTCAATAATGGACATCAAAAGCAACATGTTCACTAATTCCAATAGTACACCTGTGGGACTACGTGCAGTACAGGCTCAAAACAATCCATGTTGATCTAAACGTGAGAGCAGGGGCTCAATATTCCACATGTCACATACATTTTGTGAATAGGGAGATCCTGCATTCCATTTCAAAATGACCACTGAGTCCAAGCCAATTTGTAAGTGTGAAAAAGTGGGTGCAACACACTAAGGGCCTGATTCACAGAAGCATCAAATAATGCTGCAATCCCATGGGGAAACGCTCTCTGATTCATGCCCCTAATCTATGTTTCAACATAGAGCCTCATTACAAGTCCGGCGGTAACCCTGCCAGTGCTACCAGCAGGTTGCCGCTGGACTTTCAATATTTACCGGTGCCAGGCTTGCCGGTAACACCGGAGGATTACAACCCTGGCGTTCCGGGAAGGCAGGCGCCGGTAAATTGTAAATCCCCATTCCCATATGAGTTCCATAGGACTCAATGGGAATGGCGACCACGGAAGCACCGGCACTGTTAATAACGGTGCCGGTGCTTCCGTGAAACTCTGCGGGTGGGTTTGGTTCCTCCCGCCAGGTCTGACCCTGGCGGGAGGGACGCCACCCGCCTGCAGAGTCGTACTGCGCGGTCCAATGACGATGGTGCTGGTAGGCTTACCGGCACCGGTGTTACCAGACAGGCACAGTTGTAATGAGGCCCATACTCATAGTAACCTGAACCAACAGTGTCCATGTAGTACACCCAAAAGCACACAGCACAAGCAAGTCCCTGACCACCGTCACATGGACAACAACTGTTTTGCATGTAGACACTAAACCACGCACATGTAGTAAGGCATAGTACAAAATGGATGCAAAAAACAAACATATGCAAGGATAGCCCTGGACCCACTATGCATGTCCCACAATAATGAACAGCTTGAGTGGACAACCCATTCCCTGACAGAAACTATGCTCACAATACATAGTTACATCAGAGCTGCCATGCCGATCCAGAGAAATGCAAGTTCACTGCAAGAAACATGCACATCTCACCTTATCCCTTGTGTGCCTGCACTAGCTGGACTGTACAATCCATGGTAGTCCCCCTCTGTCGGCCTGCAAACCACCAAACCCTGATGCTGTGTCCCGTACACACATACAGCAGCAACTTCACATTCAATCGCAGCAAACATCTTCCCCATGCAGAATGCCTTTGCAGAGAAATATAATACAATGTGAGGGCAGGCAGCAGCACATCCATGCACCCAACTACACAGCAACATGTGTCCCGCTGTGTGACATGAAACAAATGCAAATGATAACTCACCAGCCACCCATCACCATGTGTACCTGCACCCATGCAGCCAGAATGACCCACCTCACGCCGATGCAATATGAACACCACACACAGTGACACCTTACCCACCCACTACACCTATACTGCCTGCCCCATCGAGTGCCATGCAGTGAGGACCATGTAAAACCTGCCCATTATTATGCTGATCGGACATTCTGAACACTTGCCCCAGGTCACAGTCAGTATGACACTGAGAGGACCCACAAAAAGATACCATTGAGAGGATTGAAACCCAGGATCCCCTTGGAAGTACTGCCAATGCCACTATATGGCATCTCATCATTAAAGTGGCACTGGGACAGAGCAGTAAACCTTGTCATGAGTGCCGATGATGCAAAGTGCAAGAAGATGTGAATGAAAAATATCACTAATGGCATAGAAGAGAGGAACTTGCAGAAGGCAGCACTTCACAGAGGCAGCTGTCATACTGGAAGGCAGGGCACACAGTCAACTGGCATGAAATACAGAAGCAGACATGAGAAAGCAATCAGAAACAGAGGCTAAGAACAAAGACACACAAAGGGAGCAGGATAGCGGAAGGAAAAGCAGACTTCACCAGGATTGATTTGGGGCAAATATGCTTTGAACTGAAGGGAGCATTGAGATGCACTCAGCAGCTGTCAACAGGCCTCATAAAATGTGAGGTTGTGCACGGTACATATCCACCATGGCACCCAACAATCCCTGGACAATGGTGTATGCCTGGTGTCTGTGGAGCGTAAGAGGAGAACAGTGAAGGTGGTGACCCTGTCTCTTAGTACTACAACCAAGCAAACAATGCACCTATTGTCGGAAGACAGCAAGATAACTAAAACACCAGAAAGAAAACTGTGTGCATAGAAAAGGCAAAATGCCTGTAAAGAACTGATTCGAAAACCAACCACTAATT
This sequence comes from Ambystoma mexicanum, assembly GCF_040938575.1. Classification (NCBI taxonomy): domain Eukaryota; kingdom Metazoa; phylum Chordata; class Amphibia; order Caudata; family Ambystomatidae; genus Ambystoma; species Ambystoma mexicanum. The sequence goes on from NC_090922.1 coordinate 1,480,907,571, forward strand.
AATGAAAGAAACAATTTTATTTTACATTTCGCTAAAAATTATAGAAAATTTCTTTGTTAAAAAAGAAGACATTTTCACAAAATGAAAACAAGGACAAAAACATTTCAGCAGAGACAGACCAAAGGTCTGATGCAACACATTTAAAATTGTGGTGGGGTTAGTAGGTGAATATTGTGTCTTGTTGACACTAACTGTTCAAAATGAAGCACAAAGGTAGAGTACTTCTTAATAAGGGGAGCTCTATCAAAACCAAACCTATTAGACATCTTAGGTTTATCTTGTGATGGTCGACATATGTTTCGGCTAATGGCAATGAAAAAAATCAGGCAATACACAAAAATGTCTGTTGTTGCAAGTGTAGCCGTCTTCAGGACAGGACGGAGAAGATATTTGCAAAAAACTTGATTGTGTTGAGCACTTCTTATTGGCCGTACTTTATATGAATGAAACCCACTGAGAGTAAATATACAAAAAACAAGGGTTGGTTTTCAGAAATACATGTTTACATGATGACAATGTCAAAAAGCAAAGTCTTCCTTCATAGTGTGCATCATTGCAATGTTTCTTACTGATTGTAGGAGAGAGACTGACATGAAATTCCAGGTTTTATCATGCATTGTTTTGACAGGTATATTATTTCAAACCGTCAAGAAAAAGGATGCAATTTATCGAGATAATCCACTTGTGTGTGGAAAAAGCATGCATATTTATTGTCGAAAGCTATAGAGCTTTTTAGAAAATCAAAGAGCAGATGTTTTCTCACCTAAGCATTGCGTGGTGGAGAAATCCTAATGGTTTTTGAGTGCTGGCTGTGGAAAGTACAGCTATGCACGGGTGTTCTTCTAGTCCAATGCATCAGAACAATCTGTGAACACCAAGAACTAATTATGAATGAATCTAGATAAGGATTTGGCAAAAGAAGGTTTTTTTTTTTAAAAAAAAAAAAAACAACAACTACAGTTTGTGTACAGTAGCGTCAGGTGTTATGTGATTGATAAGCATACCTGCCTAGGTTCTTGCGAAAGATTGTTGTGCTGAACAAGAGCTGCTGTAGTTATAAGCCTGGCAAAGGTACTGGATACATAACAGGTCGATGTCTGCCTTTCTTGGATAGTCGTCCTGGAAAAGGGGGGCAGAAAATGAGAAATGATGTGCCCGCTATAAACGTTGGAATTGGTCAACAAGGGCGTGGTGGTAATACCTACACATTTAAAGGCGGCATGAATCATACGACACGTGAGGTGAGATTATTACCTCTATATTTCTTAGGAAATGTGATCACTTGGTCACAAGATATCCCCGATGTATTGAGAGCAGTACTTGCAGGTGTGGGCTGGTAGTGCCCCTAAGGATGCAAAGAATGAAAAGAAAGACACGGGTAGACCGGTCAGAACTTGTATCTATCCTTGAGGCTGTGATATGCATTGCAAGGCTACGTATACTGCTCACCTTATTTGTACCCACAAGACTGGACACTGCGGATGGTCCCACAGAGAGTCGTCTTTCCGTGATAAAATGTAGAGGATCGCGACGGAAGGCGTTTGCTGGACAGTGTTGGCAAATGTTCAGACATTCGCGTTCCCTTAGTCTGATGAGTAATTTTATTGCAAACCTTTTCGGTGAAGCGCCGGAAGTGACGTGAGATTAAGTAAAACACTAGACCGCTCATCACTCAGTACTTGCGGAGGCAATATAGCGATCTGGAGGTGGCTATTTTTAAAGCCCGAATGTCACGTTAAGATGTTTGAATACGGACAGTTTTTTATACAAAACAAAAAGTTTGAAATTGTGAATTATTTACATATTAGAAATGAAAGCAATTGAAAGGTACCACGTTCCGGCCCTCAGTCAAAGTATGGTTGAGAGCGGTGGAATCACCGGAGGGGCATTGTATGTGGATTTTACCTAAGGTAGTGTATAGAACGCATGTAAATGTGACACAGGAGAGTGTCTCACAAGAGTAAATATCACCAGATGTTCAAATTCGAATTCACACAAAAGTGCGGACCCCCCTGTCAAAATAGGGACCACTCCACTGTGGAATTTAGGCCTTGTTTTACAGTTTGCAAATTGAAAATCCATTTTTGCTCTTGTTTGGTGAGGAGCAAATCTCTGTTCCCACCACGGGTGGGTGCTGGGATGGTTTGAATGATAAACCAGAACAAGTCATTGGAAGAATGTTTCAACCGAGTAAAATGAGCTACCATAGGTTTGTTATCTATTTTGTTCTTGATACAGGAGCGGTGCTCGCAGATTCTTTGCTTCACCGGACGTTTTGTCTTTCCGATATAGAGTAAGTCGCAGGGGCATTTAATGCCATAAATGGCCCACAGAGTCTTACAATTAGAAAAGCCTAGCAAAGTCCATTTTATTTCGTATAACTCAAGTGTTTTTAAGTTTTTTGTTAGGGAACAGACAGAGCAGGAGCCACATTTATAGTGGCCAATCACTGGTGGTAGTGACAAGAGTGCTGTCTGAGGATTACATGGCTTGCGTGTCTCTGGATATGTGTGTACCAGTTTATCGCTAAGGTTGGATTGTCTTTTAAAATGCAAACCGGGGAGTGGATGGACCAAAATCAGAAGTTTTTATAATATGCCAATTCTGTAGTATTGCTTTCCTCAGATTGTGACAAATAGGCGAAAAGGTGGATGCACAGGTGATGTTGTCTAGTTTATTTCTGTTCGATGGAACAAGGCAATTTTGCCTATTAGTATGCTTCGCTCTTCTGTACGCTCGCTGAATGGTTTTTGAAGGATAACTGCGGTTTTGTAAATGGGCTTTTAAAATTTTTCCGTGGTGCTCAAACTCAGACAGATTGGTGCAATTTCGTCTGATTCTGAAAAATTGCCCTATTGGGAGGTTCTCTTTCAAGCTTGATGGATGGAAGCTATCAAAGCTTAAGAGAGTGTTCTCATCTGTATCTTTTCGGTATAGTGTGGTTTCTAAATGTCCATCTGGAGATTTTCTGATTAAGTCAAGAAAAGGAACAGAATTTATGTTGTCTATACCAATAAACTGGATGTGTGGGTTTTGTTGATTCAACCATTGAGTAAAAGAGCAGAAGTCTGTGGTTGAACCTCTCCAAACCATGAAGACGTCATCGATATACCTGTACCAACAAAAGATGTTATGTTTGTAAGGATTGTCTGGATGATATATAGAATTTTCTTCTAGATTGGCCATGAACAGGTTTGCAAGGTCGGGGGCGAAAGTCGCCCCCATACTTGTGCCATGTTTCTGGTTGTAGAAAAGGCCATTGTAGAGGATTTATTTTTCCATAAGTGCAATTCTGGCAGAAAAGGTGTGGGTACAGAATGTAAAGTTGAAGTTCTTTTATTGAGGTACAGTGCAATCACTTGGATACAATCAAATTGGGGAATACTTGTGTATAGCGAAGTGACATCAAGTGTGACTAAGATAGCCGTGCTCAAGGTTTTAGGTTTTCTGTTATATGAATCATGTTGGTAGTGTCTTTTATAAAAGATCTCATCTCCTTAATAAATGGACAAAGGAACCAGTCTTCATATATGGATAATGGCTCGAGAATGGAGTTTAAGGCTGAAACTATTGGTCTGCCTGGTGGACAAATGGCGTCTTTATGTACTTTGGGTAAGAGGTAAAAGGCTGGAATGATAGGGTTTTTAGCAATCAAGAATTGTTGTTCATCGATGCTAATCCAACCTTCGAGATGAGCATGGTACATGAGGCTTGTAATTTCTTCCGTTAATCTAGATGTTGGATCCATATTGTCCTTTGGGGAGGCATTGTCCTTTGGGATAAGGTAGCTTATGACAAGGAAGTAAAAAAACAGCTTGACAATACCATCTTCTACCGTCAAATTGATAATGATCCAACATCTATATTAATGAAGAAATTACAAGCCTCATGTACCATGCTCACCTCGAAGGTTGGATTAGCATCGATGAACAACAATTCTTGATCGCTAAAAACCCTATTATTCCAGCCTTTTACCTCTTACCCAAAGTACATAAAGATGCCATTTGTCCACTAGGCAGACCAATAGTTTCAGCCTTAAACTCCATTCTCGAGCCATTATCCATATATGCAGACTGGTTCCTTTGTCCATTTATTAAGGAGATGAGATCTTTTATAAAAGACACTACCAACATGATTCATATAACAGAAAACCTAAAACCTTGAGCACGGCTATCTTAGTCACACTTGATGTCACTTCGCTATACACAAGTATTCCCCAATTTGATTGTATCCAAGTGATTGCACTGTACCTCAATAAAAGAACTTCAACTTTACATTCTGTACCCACACCTTTTCTGCCAGAATTGCACTTATGGAAAAATAAATCCTCTACAATGGCCTTTTCTACAACCAGAAACATGGCACAAGTATGGGGGCGACTTTCGCCCCCGACCTTGCAAACCTGTTCATGGCCAATCTAGAAGAAAATTCTATTTATCATCCAGACAATCCTTACAAACATAACATCTTTTGTTGGTACAGGTATATAGATGACGTCTTCATGGTTTGGATAGGTTCAACCACAGACCTCTGATCTTTTACTCAATGGTTGAATCAACAAAACCCACACATCCAGTTTACAGACAACATAAATTCTGTTCCTTTTCTTGACTTAATAATCAGAAAATCTCCAGATGGACATTTAGAAACCACACTATACCGAAAAGATACCGATAAGAACACTCTCTTAAGCTTTGATAGCTTCCATCCGTCAAGCTTGAAAGAGAACCTCCCAATAGGGCAATTCTCAGAATCAGACGAAATTGCACCAATCTGTCTGAGTTTGAGCACCAAGGAAAATTTTTAAACGCCCGTTTACAAAACCGCGGTTATCCTTCAAAAACCATTCAACGAGCGTACAGAAGAGCGAAGCATACTAAGAGACAAAATTGCCTTGTTCCATCGAACAGAAATAAACTAGACAAAATCACCTGTGCTTCCACCTTTTCGCCTATTAGTCACAATCTGAGGAAAACAATACTACAGAATTGGCATGTTATAAAAACTTCCGATTTTGATCCATCCACTCCCCGGTTTGCGTTTAAAAGACAATCCAACCTTGGAGATAAACTGGTACACACATATCCAGATACACGCAAGCCATGTAATCCTCAGACAACACTCTGGTCACTACCACCAGTGATTGGCCACTATAAATGTGGCTCCTGCTCTGTCTGTTCCCTAACAAAAAACTTAAAAACGCTTCAGTTATACGAAATAAAATGGACTTTGCCAGGCTTTTCCAATTGTAACACTCTGTGGGCCATTTAAGGCATTAAATACCCCTGTGACTTACTCTATATATCGGAAAGACGAAATGTCCGGTTTAGCAAAGAATCTGTGAGCACCGCTCCTGTATCAAGAACAAAATAGATAACAAACCTATGGTTGCTCATTTTACTCGGTTGAAACATTCTTCCAATGACTTGTTCTGGTTTATCATTCAAACCATCCCAGCACCCACCCGTGGTGGGAACAGAGATTTGCTCCTCACCAAACAAGAGCAAAAATTGATTTTCAATTTGCAAACTGTAAAACAAGGCCTAAATTCCACAGTGGAGTGGTCCCTATTTTTGTGAATTTTGACAGGGGGGCCCGCACATTTGTGTGCATTCGAATTTGAACATCTGGTGATATTTACTCTTGTAAGACACTCTCCTGTGTCACACTTAATTGCGTTCTATGCACTAGTACACTACCTTAGGTCAAATCCACATACAATGCCCCTCCGGTGATTCCTCCGCTCTCAACCGTACTTTGACTGAGGGCCGGAACGTGATACCTTTCAATTGCTGTCCTTTCTAATATGTAAATGATTCACAATTTCAAACTTTTTTTTGTATAGATAACTGTCCATATTCAAACATCTTAACGTGACATTCGGGCTTTAAAAATAGCCACCTCCCAACAGATCGCTATATTGCCTCCGCGAGTACTGATTGATGAAAAAAATAGCCACCTCCCAACAGATCGCTATATTGCCTCCGCGAGTACTGATTGATGAGCAGTCTAGTGTTTTACTTAATCTCACGTCACTTCCGGCGCTTTACCGGAAAGGATTTGCAATAAAATTACGCCTCAGACTAAGGGAACGCGAACGTCTGAACATTTGCCAACACAGTCCAGCAAACGCCTTCCGTCGCGATCCTCTACACTTTATCACGAAAAGACGACTCTCCGTGGGACCATCCGCAGTGTCCAGTCTCGTGGGTACAAATAAAGTGAGCAGTTCACACAGCCTTGCAACGCATATCACAGCCTCAAGGACAGATACAAGTTCTGACCGGTCTACCCATGTCTTTCTTTTCATTCTTTGCATCCCTAGGGACACTACCAGCCCACACCTGCAAGTACGGCTCTCAATACATCGGGGCTATCTTGTGACCAAATGATTGCATTTCCTAAGAAATATAGAGGTAATAATCTCGCCTCACGTGTCCTATGATTCATGCCACCTTTAAATGTGTAGTTATGACCACCATGCCCTTGCTGACCAATTCCAATGTTTATAGCGGGCAAATTATTTCTCATTTTCCGCCCCCCTTTTTCAGGACGACCATCCTAGAAAGGCGGACATCGAACTGTTATGTATCCAGTACCTTTGCCAGGCTTATAACTACAGCAGCTCTTGTTCAGCACAACAATCTTTCGCAAGAACCTAGGCAGGTATGCTTATCAATCACATAACACCTGACGCTACTGTACACAAACTGTAGTTGTTGTTTTTTTTTTTTTTTTTTTTTTAAAAAAAAAACCTTCTTTTGCCAAATCCTTATCTAGATTCATTCATAATTAGTTCTTGGTGTTCACAGATTGTTCTGATGCATTGGACTAGAAGAACACCCGTGCATTGCTGTACTTTCCACAGCGAGCACTCAAAAACCATTAGGATTTCTTCACCACCCAATGCTTAGGTGAGAAAACATCTGCTCTTTGGTTTTCTAAAAAGCTCTATAGCTTTCGACAATAAATATGCATGCTTTTTCCACACACAAGTGGATTATCTCGATAAATTGCATCCTTTTTCTTGACGGTTTGAAATAATATACCTGTCAAAACAATGCATAATAAAACCTGGAGTTTCATGTCGGTCTCTCTACTACAATCAGTAAGAAACATTGCAATGATGCACACAATGAAGGAAGACTTTGCTTTTTGACATTGTCATCATGTAAACATGTATTTCTGAAAACCAACCATTGTTTTTGTATATTTACTCTCAGTGGGTTTCATTCATATAAAGTACGGCCAATAAGAAGTGCTCAACACAATCAAGTTTTTTGCAAATATCTTCTCCGTCCTGTCCTGAAGACGGCTACACTTGCAACAACAGACATTTTTGTGTATTGCCTGATTTTTTTCATTGCCATTAGCCGAAACATATGTCGACCATCACAAGATAAACCTAAGATGTCTAATAGGTTTGCTTTTGATAGAGCTGCCCTTATTAAGAAGTGCTCTACCTTTGTGCTTGATTTTGAACAGTTAGTGTCAACAAGACACCACACAATATTCATATACTAACCCCACCACAATTTTAAATGTGTTGCATCAGACCTTTGGTCTGTCTCTGCTGAACTGTTTTTGTCCTTGTTTTCATTTTGTGAAGATTTCTTCTTTTTTAACAAAGAATTGTTATATAATTGTTAGCAAAATTTAAAATAAAATTGTTTCTTTCATTAATTAGTGGTTGGTTTTCAAATCAGTTCTTTACAGGTATTTTGCCATTTCTATACACACAGTTTTCTTTCAGGTGTTTTAGTTATCTTGCTGTATTCCGACAATAGGTACATTGCTTGGTTGTAGTACTAAGAGACAGGGTCACCACCTTCACTGTTCTCCTGTTACGTTACCTTTGATCCTCGAAGGTGGCATACCATAAACACGATCTTCCCCAATTTTCATACATGGTGTCTGTGGAGAACATGGCATCCCACAAGTGGCCAGCAATGCAGTTATGTGTGTGAATCTATCTTGGGACAGCACCCCAGAAGGTGAAGAAGGACCAAGATTGGACTACCTGTGTGGGTAGACATGACTATTGAAAAGCATTGTACCAGATGCCATGTGACAGGCAAGACACATGTGAAAAGTGCAAGCCAACACTCACCACCACAACCATTACTATGTATAACAGCACACAAAAATCTGGGCCTGCCACCCTCATGACAACTCACCAACAAAGGTCCTACAGTGACAGCCCCCCTCACAACTATGAGGGGCAGCCAGTGCCACCCTGATTGTCTTGATAAAACAGCATGCATAGATACACCAGCGTACCATCTCCAATAGTCACATGCAACCATGAAGCTGGAACTGCTCACCTCAATACAAGTAAAAGAAAAACAACCCCCTAGTCCCATGCCCCCTAACACCAACCACAACACAAGTGAAACCCTTAGTGCCCTTCACTTACCTGCAAAGGGTATCCACCTGGCTTGCAACCACTGCACCCCACCTGGAAATACATTTCCAAATCGCAAAGTCATGCATTCCAACAACTAAAAGATACTGAACATCCATGACAACTCATGTAGGGAACAAGAAAAGAGGCATGGACCAACCAGTATCGAAGGATGACAGAGTGCAAGAGGGAGAGAGGACACAGACACAGAGTGATGATTGCCTAGCAGTGGAGTGGAGAGAGAGAGAGTTAGAGAGGAATAAGTGAAAAGCACTGCAAGAAGGAGACTGCCTGGAGCGGTGATGAGGATGCAAATGTCTGACATCATAGTGGGTGCAGGCAGAGAGAATTTGATCAAGTGAGTGAGACGGAGACATGAACACCTTTACAACAAGCAGCCTGGTTACAAAGCCTGGAAGAAACAGCGATGGAAAAGTACCACATGTAGCGGGGCATGAATGACAAAAGTGAGTGATGGAGAAGGACGGACTGGAAAAGAATAGGCACATGTGAATGGTCAATCATCAACTCCACATCAGACAAACCAACGGCAACACCCACCATGCCATGCACATCAGAAAAAGACCCATGTACGCCATATGCTTGCAAAGAAGTGCCTACAACCTCATACCCATACCCTAAAGAAACCAACATTCACACCTGTTGGACAGACTACAAATGGACCTCAGGAAAACATGCAGATGTTCCCTCATCCCCCAAAGACCACACACCCTGAGTGAGACTGTCTCAGTAAGTGTGCATGGATTCCAGAGTGCACTTGCAACTCACACAGGGAGAAATGATGAAAACAAGCTGTGTGGAGTGGACGATATGATATGATAGGTTATTTATAATGCGCTTAATACCCAGAGGTTTCTAAGTGCGGACTCTGGGATCGAACCTGTGGTGCTCGTGATACCTTGCTTCCAACGCGAGCACGTTGCCCCTGATCTATCCTCCCGAGACACATGCATAGGCACACAATGTGCACACACAATGTGCACTCACCGATAGTGGCGGAGGAGAGGAACGAGAAATACAAAGCAACAAACATGCAACACACCCTGGATTATAGATAATCAACAGAAACAAACACTGTACAAAAAGTGGCCTCATTGAGTAACTCAGAAGCAATCTGTCAGGGGTACACATGCGCCATCTTTCTAACCCTACAAGCATCAAGTCTGACAAACCTGTCCTGTGGAGTCACAAATGTACAGAATTGTTTCACCAGAGGCTACGACATGAAGCGATGCAGCTGTGGATGAGCATACCTGACAATCAACGTGTGTGGTACATGTTGAACAGTGGCAGGACAGGTCATGTAAGTGGATAAGGGAGTAGATTTGGAAGTGGCACAGATAAAAGAATAGTGTGGACAGGGAGTACACCTGCAGGGCCTGGTAGGTATCATGGAACCAGGGGGAGTAGAATGGTGGCAATAAAGAGAGATCATCACGGACAGTGAGACAAGTGTTGGAGAACCAAAATACACAGAGTGCGGATGCACAGAGAATGCATGACGTCAATTAGTACGAACATCCAGAATGAATTAAATACTGCCAATGGCTAAAGTGTGACAAGTGCTGTACAATCCCTTGCATTAATTGCATCAATTGTGTAAGTGCATCCACCAAAACAATGCACCCGCATAGAAGTGTAACTACACATACACACACATGCATGTGGACAGACACACATATGGACAGACATTCCCTGTAACTCAATGATAACCCCCCCAACTAGTAAAAATGTGTCATGCATGCAAAGACCATTGCGACCAATAATACAGTCACAACACGAGAGACAGTGCACATGCTTACCTGCTGACAGAGCTGGCATGATGTCATTCCCTCATCACCTCCACCGGCAATTGCACCTCCAAATATGTGAAAGTAGGGCCAGGGCATGGCAGACGGCATGGCGATTTGGAACGTGAAAGGATGCAGGGTGGACCACCCATGGAGTGCAGTCACTGGATGAATCAGGATCACTGCAACAACATGGGACATTGCATTTCAACAGCCACAGTTCACAATCATGCATGCAGCACATGTGTCAAGATTTCATATACCCATTGTTACCTGCACATCCCATCCTGTCGACCTCAAGGCATCCATGGCAGTTGACACCAATTTGCATGGTGCATGTCCACAACTGCATTCATCATGCTTTTGGGAGGGCAACTGCACATCTCAATAGAAAAAAAATAAAATAAAATTCCATCTTGGAAAGGGCAAAACAAAAACACATGCCACCATCTGGGCCGGGGGATTGAAAAACACCAAAAAGAGGGACAAAAAAAAAGACCACACCGGGCATGTACAAAAGAAAAGAAAAAAGTCCTTCCTGGACCGGGGCGGGGGGCTGTCCACCCTGGAGGGGTGAAGGAGAGGGTGCATGTCAATATCCACATGAGTGGAGTGGAGAAAAAATAAAGAAGTACAAAATTCCCCTTCATGGGCTCATGCCCATCCCAGCAATGATGGATCAGGAGGCTGGTCTGTGCTGGTACCCCATCCTGCGGTTCGTCTGCAGGTGAGTGTGGTCTTGGATCCCTACGACACAGTGCAGCGGTCTGGATTTCACTGGCTACGGCCAGCCGTGACTCGATTGAATGCACCAGCACAGTAAGTGCGGTGAGGTCTCCACGTATGTCCTCATGGATGGCTGCAGAGTCTGTATGTGTGCTCACCCATGATGCATTGAGTTGCTCGGAGAGAGTCTGCCTGAATGGATCAGGATCAGTGTCCTTGTGGCTGCAAGTTCATCATGGATTGCAATCCTCATGGACTGCATCTCAAAACTCAGAGCCTCTCTGTGTGCCTGAGCATCTGCATGCAGTGACCCCTACAGACACCTCCGATCAGCCAGTCGGCCCTTGATGCTGTCTTCCATGTAAAGTCTGTGTGAGCAGTATGAGCACTGTATGACCTGCAGCTGTTGCTCTACCCAGTCTGCAACCCTCCCTTGGACATCTTCCCCAGGACCTGATGCCAATTCATGGGAGGGTGGCTTTGCAACCGTAACTATCGCAGATGGGGGGGCCACCATTGACTGGCCTTCTGAAGCCAGCCGCACTGCCGCAGACTCATGGGGCCCATCTGATCCGCCCATTGGGGCACTTCCCTTTGCCCTCTTTGAGGCATAAATGGGCGATTCAGAATCAAAGCCAGCTGAGTCCGAAAAGTCTGCGAGTCTGCAGCAGGACTGGGGATGATCTGGAGCACCAGTGGGTTCTCATGGTTCTCCCATAGTGGTCTGATGCACCACTAACTCTTTTTCCTCCTCCTCCTCCTCCTCTGCATCTGGTGCATCTCACCTGCACATGGACAGAGAAAGACATATTGAGCCATGTGCAACGAGACACAAATGCACATTTGCATCAAAGTGCACTCAAACAACAAATGGCAGGACATGAAGGCATCACACATTGTGCATTCATCCACTTTGAGCTGTAAGCAATGGATGCATGGCATGTGCTGACAAGGTCCATTGACCCACAAGAGGGTGAGGGGAGTGGGCCCATGGAGTGCAAGCAGAGTGTGGGAGGTAAAGAGGGAGCAGGGGTCACAATGAGTAGGTTCTTTGGGTCGCTGGCATTGAGGCAGAGACGGGTACCAGTACGCCACGCCTGTATAGCAGATGGCCAGTAATGTATGAGTGAGTATGAGGGGTATGAAGGGAGTGAAGTTTGTTTGATAGCTGCGTGTCATCTGCATTACAGTGGCATGTCCCTGCCCTGTTGCTCCTGCTCCAACCATGCTGGTGGGGAGGCTGTGTATGTGCAAATGTCGAGCGCATAGAACATATCCTGAGACACAGTATTTGGACATGGTGATGAAGGTCATTCAAGGTCCATGAGTTGCATGTATGTGCAACAATCAATCCTCACAGCAATGACTCTGGCATAGGTGTTCCTGTTTGCAATGCAGTCCCTGTATATGCACCTCATGCCACAATGCTGGGTGAAAAGTTTATGGACGTGCATGCTCAGACTGTGAACCTGCACTGCCACAGATACCTATCACATTACACATGTAACAACAAAGCCAGCAAGCCACATCTGGCTGTCCAGTGTAGATGGCATGTCTGACCCTACCAGACAGATGACATGGATGTGTGGACTGTGCATGTATCCAGTTCATAGACAGGCCAATGGGCCTCATTATGACCCAGGCGGTAATCTGCCGACATTACCGCCATGGCGTAATGAGCGTTTACGCCGTGGGTCGATGGCGTAAAGAGCGCCACATTACGATCCATTGCGCACGAGCATTACGCCATGGCGGTAATGGAAATAACGCCATGGCGGAAAAGGCCCCTACCAGCATCGTAGGGCAAGCAAGGTGCACTTCCGCCACCGTAAGTAGCGGCCACTGTAATTAGCGGCCACCGTAATTAGCGGTGGCCGCAATTAGCGGTCACCGTAAAAAGCAGAACCGGAAATAGCGTCATCGCGGCGGAACGGGAAACAGCACGTCGGCCATCTTTAAAAACACAATCCATTGCCATCCTATCGAACAACACCAGATCCAACCCTGACACCTGTCCCAACCCATCACCCACCCATCCAACCACCCAAAAATGCCTAAAGTTGTTAAGAAGGCATGTGACCGCCAGCGCCAGGAAAGATCTAGCCGGGAGAAACTCTGCATGCTTGCGGAGACCCTGCAAGACAATGCAGCTGTCGTTTTCTCGCCGGAAATTACCAGGCCTTCGATAGCAAAAAAAAAGGCCATATGGGCCCTGGTGGCCGAGCGCGTCAGCGCGGTGGGGACCGTACCTCGCGCCCCACAGCAGTGCAGGAAGCGCTGGGATGACCTTCGCATATGGGTCAGAGCCGTCATCTCTGCGAACCGCAACCTTGCCCTGGGTACCGGTGGAGGTTCAGAATCCCCACTGAAACTCCAACCGTGGGAGGAGATTTGTGCAACCACGATTGGCATGGAAGGCATTGAAGGCGTCGGAGGGATGGAAAGGGGAGTTCCGACATCAGGCGATGAAGGTAGGTGCCTCAAACAAGACATGCCATAGTCACTGCAGTCCATTCATGTGTAGCACAATGTTGCCCTAGAGTGTAAATGCAACACATTAGCTCGACACTGCCCATAGCCACATGTGAGCTCCTACCTGTATACACTGCTGGCACCCACATACCTGCATCCACATACCACACAAAAAGGAGACAACCTGCATGGCCTTGCCTGAAATCTGCCTCATCTACTGACCAGATGCATGTCAATCATTGTCATTCCAAAGTCTGCAGACCCATCAATAACGCCCTCCCTCCTTTGCTCCACCACAGGCACAGATTCACACCCCGAGGACAGGACACCCCTGCGACGAAGAGAGCCAAGAAGGCCAAAAATACCATCCCCGCACCCTCAACCTCAGCTGCAGTGAGGCAGACCCCTCAACAAGCAGAATCCACTGCAAGCAAACAGGACGGCCCACCGGCAAGCACCCCAGTAGGCAGCAGGCCAGCAGCAGCAGCTCCACCTGTACCAACATTGCCTGCCACAGAAGGCACCGGGTCTGCGGCCAGCAGCAACATGGGTGAAACAGCTGCAATTGCTGCATGTTCAGACTCTGACATTGAGGAGCATGAAGTCAGAAGCCACACTGACCTTCTACATTCCCCCTGTTTGTCAAATGCCAACCCCCATGAGGATCACTCAGAGGGGCACACAGAGGAAGAGGAGTGGCCTTCTACCCCATGCCCAGTCCTCAGTCCACAGGAGGGGAGCAGCCCCTCCATCACACCACCAGCACTGGGCATGGCCCAGCAGGGGCAGCAGTCCCTCGAGGACATCATAGAACGGCAGCAACATCTGTCCACGATGCTGACTGAGCATGCTGCGGAATGTGTGGGGGCTAGGGCAACCATTGAACAGGCCACGGAGACCCTAAGGGCCGAAATAGCGCAGAGCACTGCCACCCTGAGGGATGCTATGCAGGCCATGTCTAGGGACATTTGTGGTGAACTTGCCGGGTTGCGTCGTGCGCTCACTGAGCTCACCCACACCCTACAGGATGTGCATGCACGGGGGCAGGCAGGGACATCCTCCGCTGCCAGTTCTGCGCAGAGCAGCCCCGTCCGACGTTCTGGACGGAATCTGCGCTCCACAGCCAGGGGAACCCCCGGGGGCCGGGAGAGGGGGCTTGTAACAGCCTGTGGCCACTGTCACAGGCATCTGTTGACACTTACATGGGGTGTGTTGGGGTGTGCAGGGGGGATGGGGGAAGGGGGAGGGGGTGTGTTGGGGTGTGCAGGGGGGAGGGGGGGTGTTGGGGTGTGAAGGGGGAGGGGGGAGGTGGGAGGGGGTGTGTTGGGGTGTGCGGGGGGAGGGGGGAGGTGGGAGGGGGTGTGTTTGGGTGTGCAGGGGGAGGGGGGAGGTGGGAGGAGGTGTGTCACGACGTTTTATGATTGAAATACACTTTTTGCTTTTCCGAAATGAAATGTGTGGACATTTTCATTGCATATGTGTGCTTTATTGGTGTACAGTCCACAGTGTGCATGTCCCAGAGACACACAGTGCCCCAAGTGCAGTCTCCATGTGATACACACCGGCCGTGTGTGCTAGAAGCAGTGGTCGATGATATTTTGGTGCATTGCACGCCCCTCCTGTGCATCGCCTCCTCCATGGGGTGCCGCCCCATCTGCACCCTCCTCATCCTCATCGTCAGGTGGTTGCAGTTCTGCGTCAGGGGGCAGGGGCACATTCCGTCTGATGAACATATTGTGTAGCATGACACATGCCATGACGATCTTTGCCACCTTCTCATGGCGGTACAGGAGTGCCCCACCAGACCTGCTGAGGCATCGGAACCGTGCCTTTCATAGGCCGAATGTCTGCTCTATGACCACACGGGTACGTGTATATGCACGGTTGAAGTCCTCCTCGTGCTGGTTCTGCGGGTTCCGGACTGGTGTAAGGAGCCACCTCTTCAGGGGATAGCCTGCATCACCTGTATGTAGGCGAGAATGTATGTGTCAGTCATGACGTCTGATCAAGAACATGATGTGCCACCATGGCTTGCATCCAACTGTTACTTTGGACCACTTCTAAATGCACTAATTGATTCACACAATGCAACCAGTAAATGCTCATGGCTCCCATGGCCTGTTTTGCATGCCATCACCCAATGTATGCAGAGGGGTGGAGTGCATTGTGAGTGCCCATCCACTGTGTCCGTTCATGCCGTTTGGTTAGTTGGCCTGGCACATGTCCTGTGATGGCAATGCGCACATCATTGCAACATTGCTGTGGGCCTCATCATGACCCCAGTGAGCAATGCTGATGTAGACAGGGACATTTTGGGGGCCCTGCTGTCTGTGTAATGGTGTGTTGATGTTTCTGTCCGTCATGTGCCTCCTTCGTGGGCAGTTATGGGGGACAGGCCTATCGGTTGATGGTGTTTGGTGACGTGCATGTAGGTGCTTTTCATTGTTGACAATGTGGTCTGATTTGGTAGAATGCACTTGCAGATGGTTGTGTCATGGTTGGGACACTACCTCATTCACATGGTAGGGCTGCATACATTGGGTATTGGCTTTACTGGTGTTGGGTGGAGTTTGGGTTGCTTTAGGGTATCATCTGTCTCTGTTCTCTCTGCTACTCACAGCCAATTGGAGTATGCATCATTCCACCCCTTTCAGCCAGGTGGAGTATGCATCATTCCCCCCCCTTTCAGCCAGGTGGAGTATGCATCATTCCCCCCCCCCCTTTCAGCCAGGTGGAGTATGCATCATCCCCCCCCCCTTTCAGCCAGGTGGAGTATGCATCATTCCCCCCCCTTTCAGCCAGGTGGAGTATGCATCATCCCCCCACCCTTTCAGCCAGGTGGAGTATGCATCATCCCCCCCCTTTCAGCCAGGTGGAGTATGCATCATTCCCCCCCCTTTCAGCCAGGTGGAGTATGCATCGGTACGTCATTCACCTACCCACTTCACATTTCCATGGTCATGACATTGGACTCACCGAATAGCCAGGATCTTGGGCCTGCATGTTGCTCCATGTAGCGTGGTATTGTGGAGTTCCTCAGGACCATAGAATCATGGGTTGATCCGGGGAATCGGGCACAACAATGTGTGATGATCTTGTTGGAGTCACAGACCATTTGCACGTTGATTGAGTGGAACTGTTTCCGGTTGCGGTACGGTACCTCCATGGCACGTGGAACCACCAATTCCACATGGGTGCAGTCGATGGCACCAATGCAACCAGGTATGCCGGCTAGTGCATGGAAACCCACTTTGGTGTTTGCAATCTCCTGGGCAGTCCGTGGTAATGAGATGTGGTCGTCTGTGTGCTTGAGGAGGGCATCGAGCACTTGGATGAGTGTTCGTGAGAATAATGGTTGTGAGATGCCATGCAAGTGCCCCAATGTGTGCTGGTAGGTGCCTGTGGCCAGGAAGTGGAGTACAGACACTACCTTCAGTCGGGGTGGGATGGTGGTTGGAGTGTCTATCATGCTGACAATGTCGTTGTGTGTCATGTCTACGATGGCGGTGATGGTGTCCCGGTCCAAACGGTACAGGGTGTGGATCTGCTCAGCAGTGAGGTTGAATGGATTGGCTCTGATGCGTGGGATTGGGGGCTGCCTGCGTGGTGGCATTGGCTGTGCTGGTGGGGCTTGCTGGGCCTGCCTTGCCCTCCTTCTCCTCCTGCGTCTCCTCTGTGCTGCCTGTTGTTGTTGTTGCTGTTGTAGCACTTGCATTGCTATCAGGTCCTCCAGCCCCAACATTGCTAGTCGTATTGGTATCATTATGGAGTGTGACTGGGTGTGGGAAGGGGTGGGGTGTGCTCTTTTTGTACTTCCTGAGTCTGTATTGCCTTCACCTGTGCTGTTTCTGTGCACCTGTGGCAGCTGCATTCACTTTACATGGCCATTTACGGTTGGTTCGCGATGGCGTAATTAGCACCATGGCGGTAAGGTACTTAACGGGCTGGGTGATGGCGTTAGGTGCATGTTCCCTTGGGTCGGCATTCGCGTACCTTTCCGCCATGGCGCTAAGTACGGTGTGGGAGGGCGCGTGCGCGCGCCTTTGGCGCAGTTAGCAGCAGCGTTAACTACGATGCCGCTAATGGCACCGTAGTTAACGGTCACGGGTCATGGTCGGTCCTAGCGGAAAACGATGGCGGTAACCATTTACCGCCATCGTTTTTCACTTAGCGCCAGGGTCGTAATGAGGCCCAATGTCTGTGCAACTGCACATCACAATGATGGAAGTGACAAGGCATGTGCCTGTCAAGTATCAACTGATGAACACATTCAGGCCTTTGACGCCAGACAGGTGCCTCAAAATGTAAATTGCCTGGCATTTTTGAAAAACTACCATGCACATGCATAGAATTGAATGCAGCACATTAATGGTGTACATGACCTACCACATGTACTGTCTACGGCCATGTGATTCTCATGTTGCAAGGATGCTAATCTCTGCATGACAACCCAACATCAGTTATTCTTCACCATACAGTGGATGGCATAACCCCTTACTACACTAATTAGTATAAGCAACAACATCATGCCTGTAACTCAGGGCTGTGGTCGGTGGGCACTTATGCACCTTCACTCTGAGCACACCACAAGACGTAGTGGCAGATAGCTCGGATATGCATCATGACAAGGCATACCATAGTAGCAGGTGACAAATGTAACATGCAACTCAGCATGATGTGATAGTTCAACATTGATCGCATGCACATGTCTCATTGGGAGCATGTACCAGGGGAGTACCCCGTGGGTGATGTGTACTGTCACACAGACATGTGCCACACATGTACGCCACACGGGGTACTCCCAGTATGATGGCCATGTGACATGAGTTTGTACGCCAGAAAACATTAATTACCCAGGGATTTCATACAACTGCAGTCAGATGTGCCCCTACACAAATTAAGTGTGTCATGCATGACACCTTGCACCTGCTCAAGGCGGGTGAATTGGTTTGTGGCCTCTCCATGCGGTGTCAGCTGCTCCTCCTCTGGTGGCCCCACTCCAGTTGCCAGTGCAGAGGCCAGGTTGACACTGAGCTTGTGCTTGGTGCAACGTGTGAGATCATTCCAGCGCTTCTGAACCCGTTCAACAGTGCGCATCTCCACCCCTAAGGCGTTAATCTGGTCCATGACATAATGCCAATACACCATACATTTTGCGGGTGTATGGGTGCTCCCAGCATACAGGCCCATCTCACGATGGTGATCAGTCACGTAGTGAATGAGGATCTGGTGCTCCTCATCAGTGAAGTTCTTCTTCACTGCGGGCCAGTGTCCTGTGCCGTGTCTTGGGGTTGAGCCTCTTCCTGCTGTGCAGGGCATTCCTTCCTGCCCCGAGTGGCACAGGTTGTTGGTGCTGCCCCTGTCTTGCTGGGACCACGTTGGCATCCAGGTGCCGGGCCACCTGTGGACTAGAGCCCACCATGTCCTCCTGGGGCTGGGTCAAATGTATCCACACCAAGTCCCCGAGCCCCTAGGGCTGGGGCAGGTGTCTACACACCACATCCACGACCCTCTGGGACAGGGGCAGATGTTGCCTCACCATGTTCCCCACCCCGTCTACCCCCTTTCCCTCTTAGGTCCTTTCCACTCATGTCACTGGTATAAGGGATGAATAGAAGGCCCACCAATTTATTGTCATGGGCAATATGAGTAAGGGATCAGTCTACATGATATGCATCGTAGATAGGTGGTCCAGCAAGGCTCAAATGTATCCCAAAATGAAAAGAAATACAGTACGGGATACGCAGTGGCACCCAGAGACTCCTAAATAGCATACGCGACACCGGGAAAGCTTCTGTTAAACCAAAAAGCGGTACGTGCTACGCAGTGACATCCACAAAAAACAAAAATTGCGTACGTGACACACCGTAAACCTCAGAATGGGAAAAAGAAAATATGTGCGTATGCGCAGAAGCAACCCCTCCCCCCCCAAAAAATACGGTACGCAGTACCTGAAGGGAACAGATTGCGTGGCACCCCTGTGATGTGTAAATGGCACCCACCCATCTTCATTCCATCGCGCGCTCAACCAGTGTTGTGTTTCGCAGCACGTTTCACGTAACTTATACGCTAAGGGCCCTTAGTCTGTTTTTGTCTGCTTTTCGACCTACACACGGAAAACCCACTCTCCTGCCTCCATGCAACTTTAACTGCCTCCTCCTGCCCTGTGCTGCCTCCCATGTTGCCATCTGCTGCTGCCTGTCCAGTGTGGGTGCCTGCTGCCCACCTGCACTGTGTTGTTAGTGCCTGCTATCCAACCATTGCCAATGCTCCTGTGACAACCACAGCTGCTGTGTTGGACTCCCACCTTATCGTTCCACCACCACTGCTCCACAGCCCATCTCCGGAACCACCCTGCCCATCCACACCTGCCTCAGGGGTTGCCATGTCCACACCATCTTCCTCTGATCAGAGCGGCAACCCTACGGCAGCAAGGCAGTGGGCTATCAACTTCAAGTCTGAAGGGAGTTGGCATCCTGGTGGATAAGGAAACAGAATTGAGTAGCCATGAAAATTGGATACTCCCGTCCCCTGTACACCTTTGTGCTGAATATCAGTCAATATAATTAGAGATATTGTACAGCAAAGTAAAGTTCAAAATTCAAAATGTCACAGTAGTAGATTTCATAGAAATAATATAGAATAATTCAGTCGTTAATGGTCCAGTATTTAGTGAAAAAAAGTCTTTATATTCAGTGCCATCTACACAACATGTTTCGGGATTCAATGTCCCTTCATCAGGTGCTTTTTCAGTATGTCTACAATACAATATGATATACATTTGTATCAGTATAATGTTTCAATGCATGAAACCAACTTAGACTGAGAATACCTAAAATGATCATGTAACATTTCTCATTGAACTGATTTGTATACCATAACACAAGAATACAAAACAATGGGCCTCATTCCGAGTATGGCGGTAAGGGATAGCGGCCACCGCTAACGAGAGCGGTGGCGGTAATCCCTTACCGCCATACTCCGAGTTCCCTTAGCGCCATGGTGCTTTTAACACCTGCTTTTAGCAGGCGTTAAATACCATGGCGCTAAGGGACCTTGATGTTAATTACGCCACCGTAATTTACGGTGGCGTAATTGACGCCTTCCCCACTCCCATTATGCCCTATGGGGCAAGAATGGGAATGGGGAAGGGTAAATGGGGATTGGGGAATTACCGCCCCGCCAACCTTGGAATGGGGCGGTAATTCCGCCAACCACCAAGGCGCTGCCGGTCCGGGTACGGCGTCAACCAAGGCGTTAATAGCGCCATTGGTTAGCGCCGTACTCGGAATGAGGCCCAATGTATTAATCACTATGTGTGTAAATTAAATGCATGTACTAAACTGGTAATAAGGGGCCATCTAATATTCATACTGTGGTGTAATCACTGTCTAAGTTGGTTTCATGCATTGAAAAATTGATGAAAGGGGAGATGGGGAGGCAGAGGAGGAGCCCATGGGGTCGGGTGGGGTGTCCCAGGGCCATGTGCCTGGGCAGGCCACCGTAGAGTTGCCTGTGCAAAATCCTGTCATTGGATGCAGTAGTGCACGCCTTCCGGGATGCATCCACCCAGACCAGCATCCCCTTGCCAGCCTATGTGTCCATCAGGGATCAGGTGCTGCCCCTGCTGTCCGGCCTGATGAGGCTGACTGCAGTCCTATGTGATGATTGGCAGGCTACTCGTGGTATGCTTGCCCATCATCACAATGAGCTGTACCGCCTCGTGGCCTTGCTGGCAGCAAGCCTGTTCCCTGGTGGGCTCCATGTGCTGTTAACTGCTGCGACCTCTTCCTCGGCTTCTTCCTCTGTGCAACAGTCATACACCAGGGTGCCTTCCAGGACACATATGAGCACGGCCCCCTGTGTGCCAGTCGCACCCCCAACGACCCGTCTGGTGGAGCTTACATCCCCACCCGAGGTGGGCGTCCCAAGTACATCAGCAGAGGTGGTCACCATGTCTGCACAGACACCGACATGGGCACAGGCAATGGAAGGACAGCAGTGCAGGTGCCGTACGCCCTCGACAATCATCATAAGCTCAGAGGGTGTACCAACGGATGGTGCACTGCGCACAGAGGCAGCAGGTGGCAACTAGAAGGAGGCTGACTGTTGCAGAGCAGACCACATCAAGGAGGCAGGTGGTGACATTGGGGCAGGAGGAACATTTGGGTGTATTAAATGCAATATCTTCCATATTCCATAACTATGAGAGGCAGCTGCTGGCAGAGAGGAAGCCGGCATGGGAGGCGCTGGAGATGGTGGCAAGGGCTGAGGTGGTGCTGCGTCGCGTCGGGCGAGGGGGATGGCTGCCATCCTGGGGGCCACTTGCAGGTCAGCGCGGGACGCTGAAAGGCAGATGCTGTCCACCCTGCAAGCTATTCCAGGAAACAACAGAGGGCCACCTGCGGGAGGATGACATGGCTGTGAATCAGTCCTGGTCGACAGGTTGGGCGAGATTAGGGATGCCTTTGTATGTAGTTATTTATTTCTTTTGCCCCAGACTTTGATGACTTTTCCCCCCTGTTTTTCATGTATATAGTTCTTTAGGTATAGGGTACATTTAATTTGTCCTCCTTTACCCTGGACTTCTTGGACCTTTCTTCCCAGATTTTGTTTTATATAGTTTTAGATCGGGCGCAGATTGGGCGCAAGTACCCGATTTTCTGCGCAATAAATTCCATGAATCGGACCCTAATAATTAATAGTGCTGAATCTGACTCCACAAGGACCTCTATTAACAGCTTGTGCTATCCAGGTGGCCAGGCTGAGCGTGACTCTACAGGGTCCTCTAGTAAAGTGCTGTGATACTGCAGCTTGGCCGAGTCAGTCCTAACTCTGGCTCCGCAGAACTGTACCATGGCAAACCCATTGCTGAATCCAACTCCACGAGGACCTCTAGTAACAGCTTGTGTTATTACACCCGAGTAGCCATGTCAGAGCCTCACTCCGCAGGGACATCTAGTAAAATACGGTGGTACTGCATCTTGGCATATACAGTCCGAACTCTGACGCAAATAGAATCCTGGCATTCACATTGCTGAACCTGACTCCACGAGGACCTCTAGTAACAGAATGTGGTATTACACCCTGAACATAGGGCTGAGCCTGACTGCACGAGGACCTCTAGTAACAGAGGGCCTCATTACGACCCAGGCGGACTTCGCGGTGCTAAATGCACCGCGAAGCATGGCGGAAAGCCGCCGATAGCGCCATGGGGGTTGGCGGATTTACCGCCCCATTCCGACCTCGGCGGAGCGGTAAATCCCCAATCCCCATTCTGCCCTTCCCCATTCCCATTTTCGCCCCATAGGGTATAATGGGAGTGGGGAAGGAGTTAATTACGCCACCGTAAAATACGGTGGCGTAATTAACAACGAGGTCCCGTAGCGCCATGGTTTTCTCCGGCTGGTAAAACCAGGCGGAGAAAACCTCCATGGCGCTACGGGAACTCGTAGTATGGCGGAGAGGTACGCCATGCACTACGCTGGCGTAACACCCTCTCCGCCAGGGTCCTAATGAGGCCCAGAATGTGGTATTACATCGTGGTAGCAAGGGCTGAGCCTGTTCCTACGGGGACCTCTTGCTGAATCTGACTCCATGAGGACCTCTAGTAAAAGCTTGTGGTATTACACCCTAGAAGCCATGTGCTGTGGTACTGCATCTTGGCACATCCAGTCCTAACAGATCCCTGAATTCACACTGCTGAATCTTACTCCACAAGGACCTCTAGTAACAGCTTGTGGTACTAAACCCCGGCGCCAGGGCTGAGGCTCGCTCCATAGGGACCTCTAGTAATGGGCTATGGTACTCCATATATCCACTTGCAGACCCTCATCTGCATAAATGTTTTTTAAAAAAAACAAATTCAGAGGAAACATTTATGTTGGATTTATAGATATCCGAAGAGTATGGCCCTCATTACGAGTTCGGCGGTAACCATGCCGCTATTGGCAGCATGGCTGCCGCCGAAATCGCGTCGGGGTCCGGGTCCTCGGAATGAGGACTTACCGGGCCATTCTGAGATCAGAAGGCCCGGTAATTCCTCCCTCCAAGGACCCGGACACGGTCCTTCCCCTTTCCCATTTCAGCCCCCATAGGGCTGAATGGGAATGAGAGAGTGAGCAAACAACGGGCCATTACGAGATGGCCCGTTTGCTCCCTCCTCCCCTCGCGGGACCCGGTAAGCACACCTGGTTTTCCCAGGCGTGCTTACCGTGTCCCGCGAGAGGAACTCGTAATGTGGCGGTACGGAGTGAACGGCGCCGGCACCTTTTACGGCGCCGTTCACTCCGTACCGCCAGGGTCGTAATGAGGCCCAATGTGTTTTATTTTGATTTGATCTGACATCCACAGTAAACAAATTACTGCCAGCTGGAATAGGAAGACAACGGGCCTCATTACGACCCCGGCGCTAAACCATGGTGCTATTAGCACCATGGTCCATGCCGGGGTCCGCCATGGTGAATGGCGGAATTACCGCCCCATTCCAAGGATGGCGAGGCGGTAATTCCCCATTCACCATGGGCCCTTCCCCATTCCCATTTTTGCCCCATAGGGCTCAATGGGAATGGGGAAGGCGCTAAGTACGGTGCCGCAAATTGCGGCACCGTACTTAGCACCAAGGTCCCTTTGCGGGTTGGATTTTAACGCCTGCAAAAAGCAGGCGTTAAAATCGCCAACCCGCAAAGGGACCTCGTAATCAGGCGTTAAGGGGTTAACGGCGCCGCCACCTTTTGCGGCGCCGTTAACCCCTTAACGCCAGGGTTGTAATGAGACCCAACATCATCAAATCGATGCACAACTCAGCTTGAAGGAGAAAATCACCAAATTGCAAACTGGGCCTTCAAACGTGAGAGAGAAAAGGGCGCCGCATCAGCCCAACTCTGTGCTATCTCTATCAATGCCCTAGAGGAGTCCCAGGACACATGTCTGAGGCTGAAAGTTTCAGAAATAAAATAACTACTGCATGCAAATGAACTGAGCAAACCTGCATCCACTAGGGAAGGGCTCCAAGTATAACCTCCACAAGGACCAACATAATTTTATTACAGAATAAGGCAAAGAAAAACTGTAACACAAACTATTCCTTAATGGCACAGACGTTGAGCATGTTACAAACCACACTTAGCTTGGTTTCAGAATAACTGCATCTGGAAATGTTAGACTGGTAATAAAACACTCCATGAAGAATCCCTATGTGCATTCAAAAGCAACTAGCATACTTCTACTATGTCACCGGCTTGGATGGCTGATGATGCAAAGCAGGGCCAGATTTAAAGGTCTCCTCCTGGTCCACAAATCTATCCATGGTAAGGCACCACTGTATCTATCCTCCTCTATCTAACTCTACAAGCCTTCTCATAATCTCTGCTCTGCCTCCTGTACTACCCTAGTGGCTCCTGCCCCTCCTTCTGCTTACCCTCGCTTCCGCTCTTTCTCTCTTCTTGCTACAATTGCATGGGATTCTCTTCCCCCAAACATCTGATAAACAGTCCACATGGATTTGTTCAAAACTAAACCAAAAGCCTGCCTCCCCACCTATGAGTAACCCTCTTACCTTACCTCTCATTTGCCGTCTACCTAACTTTTTTTCCTTGCCTCTGTTCCTCACTTCTCCTTTCTCCACTCTAGCATTTCACCCATCATGGTCATGTCCTGAGCACAGCTGGCGGTTCGGTCTGCCTGCACTTAAAAATGGTTAATGTTGGTTGTCGTTAATCTGCGTATGTGCAACCCATGTATTGTCCCCTGTGACTGTTCCATTTACTTCTCTCCACAATATGGTCAGAATTTCACTCAAACTCGCTGCATTGTAAGAAGCTCACTGCTTCCTGTCTATTCTGCTTTCTTAGCCATTGAACGTTCTTGGTGATCAAAAGAGGATTGTTCCTCCCTGTAATTAAACTAATAAAATAAATAAATAGAAAAAGTAATGTAAACATATTTTGACAACACCATCTTCCCAAACTTACTTCACAAGACTTAAGTGTAGGGTTCGAAACTAGAAAAAAAAGTATACAGGATAGACAAATATCCCATTGAAGTCCTGCAATTCCAGTTCTGCAAACAGATGCTTTGGGTACACAGAAATATCCTCAAATCATAACTCCAACTCCTTCCACTACGAGGAGCAGCAAGAACAAACATTGCAAGCCTACAAACAATCCCTTGAACACTATGCTACTGATCTGTAGTATTACTGCATCTGTGCCACACAAATGCACAGCGTGTAAGCCAAACACGCGCGTGTAATTGGCTAGAGATTATTGCATTATTTGCGTGTAAAACAGGAATTTGCGTGCCATTCTGCCCACAAATCCCCATTCGTCAAACAGTGATTTGCGGGCAGAATGGCACGCAAATCCCATTTTACATGCATATAATTCTGCGGGGTACATTTAAGGCTTAAGGCAGAAACCCCCATCCCTACAACAAAAACTGCATTTCAGCAGTCACCAGAAAATGGCTGTGCTTTGGTCTGCTGAGCACATATGGGGCGAGAGTTGAGCACAGCCACCCCAAGAATGGCTGCATTGTGTTGTCATTCACGTGAATCCAGACAAAACAACTCAAATCAGAATGGCTGTGCATTGCTGTTCTGTCATTTAAACATTCAAGGCTGCACAGGAAAATGACCTACATTTAAAACGACATCACACTGGTGCTACTTTCATTTTTAACATCACACAGTTTGGTTCTATTAAAACACAGACCTGTCTGTGTATTTCATTTTGAACACCATCAAATAAAGCCATCCTTCCCAGAACGGCAGCGTTTCATCAGTAAAGCCCATGAAAAGCAGAAGAATTCTGCTTCAAGTTCGCACGGCTTGGATTTACTTTTTTTAAATAAACCAACACACGCAAAGTACTTCAAAGGGAAGATGTTCTCTCTCTTGCCTGGTGTCAATTAACAAGAAACCATTTTCAAGCATATCTCTGTGTCCAGAAACTGACCAAAATCCTTTCGGAAAGTAAATGCAAAGGAAGCTGTGTGAGGCAAAAACCGCATTTTGTGAAATGAACATGAGAGAAAAAGAACTTGGGTAAATCTGCTTTTGTGGTCTGTTTTTCCCCCAAAAGACAAATCATCCTGGCTGACGCCCAGGAATTTCTGTCAAACCAGTTTGGCAGCAAGGCTAAATTTGCACCTACCAGTGACTAAGGCTGCAAGGGCATGTTCCCTGTTGTTAAGGACCTGACAGTGTGATAGTTACAGGCTCTCCCAGTCTGCCAGGCAGAACTGCTCCCAAGGACAAAGCATGGGGGTGAAGCCCTGTATTTTGCCTCAGAGGTGTGATTTCCTCTGCATTCATTCCCAGTATCCAGGTATTCACTGGAGAACTTCAAAGGGGAGTCATGGAAACCCTTGAGCAAGATGACCCAGGGGAGACAATTGGGATTGTGGGAGTGACAGTGCTGCACACATCGTTGGCAAATCCACCTCATTGACAATGCAGGGCATTTATACTTTAAGACATTTTTCCCCGCAATCTGAATAAGCAGTATTGTGATATTATAACAGTTTTAATCTGATTTTTGGACAGGCAGAATAAGACTATGAGTATCTCTCTGGCACGTGGTGAACTGAAATGGCAGGAAAAATGCATTTCTGGGGAAACCATAAATGGCACAGATATTAAACTTGGGGAAACTATGCCAAATACTGTTATGAATAGGTGTAGCCATTTGCAGAATTTTGGGTAATATGTTTCTCCTGCAAACTGTGAAATTTTGCCCAAGGACGAGACAACATCGCACGGAATTGGCGTTCGAACTGGCATATTCCTTGTGAAATATAGGATCTGCCTAACTGATTTTATGATGGTGACTATTTTAAATATGAAGTTTTGCTCCATAACCCAATTTTGTTAAAAATAGGCTTGTGAGACAAAGGGAGTCATAAAAGTACACACACAAAAGATGAGATTGTTTCCCTGGAACCAATCAACCTGCAGGGAGGAGGGGGCACCATAGCCTGGCCTATCCCATGCAAGGGGTAGGTCCATAGTATTTCCACCCAAATTGTAAAATTCTATGATGTCACTCTGCCTATATAAGGGGTAGACAGGGAGATACAGGGATATTCAACATTCAAAATTCACTGAGCAAGATTCCAAGACTCCAGAACCAGTTCCAGAGGAAGCTGGTCCCATCCAGGCAGAACCACCTATCCAGAACCACATTCATCCCAATAATCCAGGGAGAAAAGAGTAAAAGGCAGCTGATCCCTTTAGAAGAATCCAGTGACCAGACTCTTTGCCCAGCTGACCCATCCCGTTGTCCACAGTGACCAGACCTTTCCCAGCTATTCCCCACAAGGAGATCCCAGCTGACCAAGTTAACAGATCTCTTGACCCCGCTGCCCGTGACTTCATCCATGGGCCCGCTGTCCAGAGACCCTGCTGGCTGTCCAAATTACCAAACCCAAGCTTGTATTGTAAGTACCCTATCACCCGTACCCAAAAACTGCATATCCTGCTCTTTTACCTTGCTTCCTGTTCCAACCCTATTGAAATCCCATAAAAACGCTAGTCATTTCTCAAATTGCCAGTGTCCTCTGTTCACCCTTTCCTTAAAAGAATCTGTTTAAGTCCATATCTGTTAGCATATTTTTCTTTATTTCCTTCAGTTACCTGTGAAAGTCCCTAGTATCATTTGGAATAACTCAATTAATTTCCCTATAAAGAGATTCACAGTGAGTTGTTTGTAATATCGAACTCATCCTCCTCATGACAAGTGCCTTTTATTTAACAATTATAGTCCTTAAAATATAGCCTCAGTAGAACTAATCATTGTGCTAACAAAACCGATTTTGCCTGTGTAGTTTACTTTAAAATCCGATTTGCATTTCCCATAAAAAAGCATATCACCATCCTATAAAGAGTCATCCCTTCCCCTCAGTATCCTATCTGTTCTGGGTCTTTGTTTCCCATACCAAAAACTGATTTCCAATTTTGATTGCTAAGCCTATTTTCTTAACTGTTTGCCAATTTAAAGCCTGTGTGAAATAAGAAATTGCAATTCTGCTGTGTGTGAATTTTGTTGTTCACGTTGCTTGAGTACCCGGCTTAGTAGCCTGTCAGCTTCCTTGTTTCTATAGTGCAGCCACACACATTTCTGCCCTATCTATCCTCCCGAAAATGTAAACTGACCAGTGAAATCCGAGTATGCTATTTTGCTCATTTTGAAGGTTTTCATTTTTTGTTTGGACTCCCATTCTGGGGTGGTGGGTTGAATTTAAAAACTGATTTTTCCCTCTTCTTTCTGACTCCTCACCACTGCTTTCCATCCACACAGAATTTAGTTAGCAGGTGTTTGGGGGAGTGTTGCAGGGGGCGTGCATAACATATGTGCCATCTATGCTTGTGAAGAAAAGTGATTTTATTTCCATTTCTATTTAAGGTTTATGTAGATGATGTCAGCAAGTTGAATTAATTGTATTATAACATTTTGCATTATATTGTCACCACACTGGTGATTGCTGCCCTAAATTTTGTTTGGCTCTGATTTTCATTTGAATTCTAAAAATAAATAAATATTTCTTTGTCACACGCCGGCCTGGTTCATGGCCCATCGCAACACAGGGTGTTTGTTAAGGTGGGTGTAAGACAGGTTGGGTTCCTCTTCAAGAAAGAATCCAGGGCTCAAATAAAAATAAAAAGGGATGTTTTATTGTGCGCCACCTTCAGTGTCAGTGGAAGAAGTCTCTGGCTGGAGTGTGCCGTGTCTTAAAATCTGTTACAATTCCATGAATCAGGGCCTTAGAACAAGCCATAAAGAAGCAATACACATTGGGGCCTATTCATGGAACAAATGTGCGCCGAAAATCGTGGCGCAAGCGTGAAAAACAAAGCGCACGCGCACCTGTGCGATTCATGGAAGGACCTGCGCGTGTTTTTCCCTGGATGTGAGCCAAATCCGCATGTGGCGCACACGGGTGCACACATCATTGCAACATCCAGAACGCCATGCGCACAGCGAAAGCACACAACGTTAGCACACACACCAAAAAGGGGGCAAAACACGGGGCGGAACGCGCGGAATGTGGAACAAAGCATGAAAATAAGGGCGTAACTGGGGAAGTACTGCTGGGAAGTAAACGGAACGCCCACACGCACGCGATCTACACGTATTCATGGAATCGAATAGGGGAAAGCCACGCACGGCCAAAGACACGCACAGGCCTAAACACGTCCGCCACACGAAGGCAGGCGGTAGCGTCCCTGCGCATTACAAAAGTGCGTGCAAACAACAAAAACTTATATACAGCTACAATGAATGTCCCATTTTGTGGCCCCCTAGGAGAAATGACGTGTCACGTAATGCTCAGGCAGCCCAAAAAAGCAAGAAAAAGAGATATGCGACCCCTGTAGCCCAAGTGCATGTAAAAAAAACACACGGAGTACGCTGTGGCAGCCAGGAACACAAAAAATGCGTACGTGATCAACACGCATGCTAGTATGCCCGAAAAACAGGGGTACGCGACTAACAGGGACACCCACAGTCGGAAAAATTGCATGTGCGACTCACCGTCTGCCTTGCGTGTAGAAAAAGAATGCGTATCCAACACCCACGCCAAAAGAAGAAGTACGCACTGTAGCCACTGTGAAGTACACGTGTATGAACCCCAACGTCTGCAAAACACACGCACCGCTTTCCATGAAGAGCACGTACAGAGCGATGGAAACCCACATGGGACCTTCAACCCGTGGCGATGGAAACGCCCGCACGTGTTACGTCACAGACGCGCTTACGCAATAAGGCCCTTTCCTCGAATTACACACTGATGTGCTGTTTTTTCATGTGCCAAATCACTCCGTATCAAGCTGGCCACGCGACAACACACAGAAGACCATGCACCTGCCGAGAAGGCCATTTTACCTGCCAGCCAGAGCCCCGAGCCGACTCCCACCAGCCATCTGCTGCTGCCTGCCTGCCTGCTGGCCACGTACCATGCTATTTGGTGCCTGCATGTCAGCCATCTGCAGGGGTCCAGTTGCTGTGACCACCCCTGCTGGAACAGAAGACTCCCGACTGCAGTTCCATCGCTCCACAGCCCAGCACCAGGACCCAGTTGCCCACCCACACCTGCCTCGGGGGTTGCCATGTCGGGGCAAACACCATCAGAGACCACTGGCGACCCCCAGCCAGAGAGGCAGAGGGCTACCGGCTTCAGTGCCGCAGAAGTTGGTATCCTGGTGGAGTTAGTCCTGGTGCATTATGATGCCCTCTACATCAGAAGACGCGCCGACAAGGATGGGATGTACGCGAGAGGATCTGGGAGGACATTGTGGCTGCCATCAACATGGAGGGGGTGGCAGACCGCGACATACGACACGTCCGGAAGCGCTGGGTGGATTTCAGGTCCAGGACCCTCAAGAAGGCCCGGCACCTCTTGGAAGCAGTGGGTGCAGTGAGGCGCCGGGTCCACCTTACCACCGACGACATGAGGGTCCTGGAACGCATTGACCCATCGCTTCACCGCCAGATCCTCGAGAAGCAGAGCGGTACGGAGTCAAGCGGTAAGTGTCCATGCATACTTATTGGACACAGTGCATGTTGAGGATGTGCATGTGCAGGGACATGACCGTGCTGCATGTGAATCCAGTCATGTGTGATGCACATCAATGGTGTATGTGTTACAAAGCATGATGCACAACTGCATGTGGAGACGCACACATGTTAGCATTTCTGTGTATATATTATGGCATGGTTGGGGTGTGACACATGGATGCTGGATCCACCTTCATGTACGTGCACGGCATACATGTGTGTGTGTGTGTTTGATATGTGTGTGACTGTGATACGCCATGGATGCATGTGACATGGACATGTATGAACCCGATTGGCAGATGTGACATAGTTGCCGATGATTGCACTGTGACAGGTAGTGGAGATGTACAGATGCATGTCTGTTTGTTGGCGTGTGTGCATGTATTCGGCACTCCCCATGTTGCTTGTGACGTCATGCCGACCTTTGGATTTCATGCTGGTGTGTGTGTATGGAGGCTGCTGCCTGCTACACGATTCCTGTCAATTTGTGCATGTGTGTGGGTTCAAAGGATATGAGTGTTGGGGAGTCTCATGCCATCTGTGAAGTTTGACACTGCCACTCATGTGCAACTGTCACGTGTGTATCCGACCATCGTACAGTGCCCTGATGCCTGTGTTCTGTCTCTCCCTGTCTACAGCGTCGACTGATGAAGAGGGCGGAGACGGTGCTGTGGAGCACAGAGGCAGTTATCCCACCGCCAGCCGGAGACACAAGGCCCACCTCTCCTCCCACGTTGTCATCTCTTCCAGGAGTGAGGAGTCTGGTGCCGCGTCCATGGCCACAGCTGCCGAGGGGAGGTTGAAGAGGCGGAGGTTGGAGGTGGACTCCTGGGCAGCTGAGCTCCCACAGGGGCCTATGGAGGAAGATGGCACTGAGTGATCCAGGTTGGTGGGGGGTTCGGTTGAGGAGGAGGCCGTGGAAGGCCCATGCACGGGACCTGGAGGGGGGATTCCACTGGTGCTAGTGGTGCAGTCCAGGGGCAGGGACAGGAGGCAGCAGAGGCCACCGCGGAGGTGCCTGTGTGTAATCCTGTCACCAATCCTGTGACTGCATCGTCCTGCACCAGCAGGGAGGCCTTCATCCAGACCCGTTTTCAGGGAGGGGATGCGCACACAACAACTGTCCTTCCTCTCCCTGCGGATGTGGCAATCCGTGACCGTGTTGAGCCTGTCCTAGTTGGGATGGCGTTGCGTCAACGTGGTATTCGGGGTGACGTGCAGGGTTCTCGTGAGGACAATGCATGTCATTTCGAATGCCTCATTGACCGCATCGGCCTACTAGGACAGGTCACCAAGGATGGGTTCCTATGTTTGCTGGATCTTCTAGAGACCCCCTCCTCAACTGAACCCCCTATGCGCCAGTCATCCTCCATTCCATCTTCCTGCCCAAGTATCACCTGGGAACCCTGTGGAGCTGTCACTGATCCAGCGGCCAGGCTGGTGGAGAACACATCCCTGCCACAGTCGGAAGTCAGAGGTCCAGCAGAGGTGGCCACCCCAACAACTGGACCCCAGCAAGAGGAGGACGTGCAGGCATCGCCAAGCAGGGCACATGCACGGCAGCAGTAGGCTCAGGGTGAGAGCGATGATGGCTTGGGGCCTTCAACACCACAGGG
Source organism: Ambystoma mexicanum (assembly GCF_040938575.1). NCBI lineage: Eukaryota > Metazoa > Chordata > Amphibia > Caudata > Ambystomatidae > Ambystoma > Ambystoma mexicanum. The sequence continues at coordinate 1,480,940,155 of NC_090922.1, forward strand.
GCAGGAATCGGCCGGAGGGCAGGAGGACCCTGGATTGGGAGTGTCTTCCATGTGGCAGCGGTTGGGCCAGTGGATAGATGCGGAGGGGCAGCGGGCGGAGGAGGCACGGCTCACTATGGTCAGGGCGGAGAACTCCATGCGCAGGGCATTGAGGTGGGCTGAGTGCCTCGCGGCAACTCGCAGAGAGTGGGAGGACGCCATGACTGCATCCCTGCGAGACCACGAGGCCAGGGAAGAGGCCCGCCTCGGGACATCGACGTGGAGTTCGATAATGCCCTGGCCCGAAACATCAACAAGTGAGCCGTTGGACTTGCCCGCTGCCTTTGTACATAGTACTTTAGGCTTAGGTTTCCTTTTTTTCATATTTTTTTGGGAGTTCATGGACTTTGCTCCACTTTATGTATATAGTTTTTTATTGATATGTTTTTTGGTAGGTTTCCTTTTCTTTTGGGATCATGGACCCTTTGGACTTGCATTGTTAATAGTTCAAGACTTGTAAATACTTTCGTTATTTGAACTTCCCATGGATCAATGGTTTTTACTTTATTTTTATTTTTTCATTTATATGGACATTGGCGATGGACCACTTTTCAGTTTTCATTTTGTGGATTTTTGGTTTTAATTGGACTTTCCTTTTTTTTTTGGTATTGCATTCATTATTTCTTATTTTGCAAGTTTGGTTTTCATTCTGTTATTTCATTATGTTATTTAATACTTTTCATATATCTTCATTATTGGTGTTGTGTACTCTCATTGGTTTTGTGTATATCTCTATGAGCATTGCCTCAGTCATGTGTTGCCACTGTGTGGCTCTGTTGTACATTTATGCATGGCCATGCTGGTTCTTTTGAGACTCTCATGGCATGGGTAATTTGGGAGTGGGTGCAGTGGATGGTTGCGTGCTTGTACTGGGGGGTATGGGGGATTTGGGTTGGCATTAGGACCATGGGGCTGTTTTGTTATGACATGGTGTTTGGTGGGACATCAGTCGGGGCCTGCTGGCAGGTGCCAGTCAATGGTGGTTGGTTGGTTGGGTGGGTGACATGAGCCGAAGCCTGCTGGCAGGTGCCAGTCAATGGTGGGTGGGTGGGGTACATGAGTCGGGGCCTGCTGGCAGGTGCCCGTCAATGGTGGGGGAGCATGTGTTGGGGCTCACAAGTGCATGGTGCCATGTGGGCTGCCTGCAGGGCATGGTCAGGGGTGTAGGGTAGTCCCCTGTGGTGTGGGCTGACTGCGGGGCATGGGAAGGGGGAAAGGGCACACACAGAGGGCCCACACTGCCAAATCGTGTGTGAAACTCCCCGCGCACCCCCGGAATACACGTACCCCGCTCGCGCCAATGTAAATGCGTGTAAAAGTCCACGTGCACCCCCGGAATACACGTACCTGCTTGCGCCAGCGAAATCACGTGTAAAACTCCTCATGCATCCCCGGAATATGCGCAGGCAGCCCATCCACCCTCCCCATGCCCTACAGGCAGCCCACACCACAGGGGGAACTTTTTCCACACATTTTACCTGATGCGAGCGGGGTACGCGTATTCCGGGGGTGCGCGTGAACATTCACACGCGATTTCGCCAGCCTACGTGCATTCCAGGGGTGTACGTGGACTTTCACACGTGTTTTCACTAGCGCAAGCGAGGTACGTGTATTCTGGGAGTGCATGTGGCTTTCATACGTGTTTACGCTAGCGCGAGTGGGGTACGTTTATTCCAGGGGTGCGCGTGGACTTTGACACACGTTTTCGCTAGTGCAAGCGGGGTTTGTGTATTCCGGGGGTGCACTTGAACTTTCACACGCATTTACGCTAGCGCAAGCGGGGTATGTGTATTCTGGGGGTGCGCGTGGACTTTCACACGCGTTTTCGCTAGCGCGAGCGGGCTATGTGTATTCCGGGGGTGCGCCTGGACTTTCACACGCGATTTCGCTAGCAGGAGCGGGGTACGCATATTCTGAGAGGTGTGCGGGGAGTTTTCCATGCATTTTCGTGGTTGAGGGGCTGTATGCTGGTCCACTGGCCTTTGCGTTTTGTTGGGAATTTGTGCGATGTTTTTGGCGCATGGGGCGGGTTTGGGGGCGAAACTGGCGTTGCTGCAGGGTCGCTGCACCACTCTGCGCCACGGCTGGTTATGGATGTTGAAATCCATGAACACGCTGTGAGCTGAAATGGGTTTTGGCGCACCCGGCTGGCGCAGACTGCCGCACGCACACTCTGTGCGTCAGCCACGTGCGCCACTTGTGCGCCGAATTCTATGAATTACCCCCACTGTTGGAAAGCAGAACTATGGCTAGAATGCTACAGATCACTGCAGCAAAACCTGAGCATTGCTGTATACTTAACTCTGGTTAAAATCATCTGCTTGACTGTGGTAGGCCGTGGTGTGTTCTGTACTGCAGTGGCACTTTCTGGTGTTATTTTACTGCCTGCTGATGATATTATCTGTCCAAAGTACGCAACGTCTTGCTGACAATACTGCAGTTTATCCTTGTCTCTTTTGTAACCCTTCTCTGCCAATGAGCTCAAGAAATGTTTGACTCATATTTAGAAAGCTCTTCTGTCGAGCTGCAGACCAGGGTGCCGTCAACATACTGAATAACTGTGCTCTGTGTTTTGTAAGTCTCCTAAATCCATTTGCAACACCCTGTTAAAAATACTGGGAGACTCACAGTACCCTTGGGTAAACAAGTGTTTTGAAATCTTCGGCCCCTATAGGGGACCGCCATAAGAGACTGGTACTCAGGATGTAATCGGATAGAGAAAAATGCATTCTTAAGATCTATAATAGTAAAATAGGTGGCTTCAGTGGGGACGTTACACAAGATGTTGGCAGGATTGGGGAACTGGGACCTCTGCCATCCTCAAGGTTTACCCTTTTGCTTTTCTCACAGGATAAATAGCCATGGTATATGTAGATTCTGATGGCTGCATGATGCCTTGCTGCCATAAGTCCTCTAAGGTGGAGTGAATATGGGACTATGCTTTTCTTGACATGGGGTATGGTTTCACTCAGGGAAAAACTGCTCCTGGTTTTAGTTTAATGAAAACCTCCCCTATGCTTTTTTAGCAGCACTACTTTGTGTGGGCCACTGGTCCACAACTGGCTGGGCCCTGTATAGATCCTTTTGTAAGTGTGACCATAATGTGCTGGCCAAAACCAGGGTGTGCAACACATCTATGTTTTCCACAACTACCTGGCAGGGTATGGAGAGTTCAAATATCATATCTCCCTCTCATCCTCACTGTCTTCAAAAAAGCTGTTCTTTGGACACATCCATCAATCTGCTTTGGTAATTACTGCTTGCAAATATGTCTTGATAATGGTGCTTGGTGCCCATTCCATTCCTGCAGGGGAACTGGTTGAAAAAGGAACTCCGCAGGTACACGCAAAACGTTGTGCTTAATCCATGACACCCAACCTAACATGACTGTTATCCCATAGAGGAACAAATATGTGAATACAGGAACAGGGCTGATAATGTATGTGTGCTTATGGTGATAGGTAGGTCTTCAGTGAAAGGCAGCGAGATAGCGAAGCCTCTCGTTGTGACGCCTGCGCCCCGTTTCCCTGCCACTCCCTGGCCACCTTCCATGGGCTCCCTCTTCTTACCAGCCAGAGAGGCTACAAACCCTGGTGTCATCTTTCACTCATCCCACTCCTCCGTACATCACGGACCTTTGCCAAGTATTCACTATGGGAATGGGGAAGGTGCTAATTACGGTACCGCAAATTGCGGTACCGTAATTAGCTCCACTGATCCCTTTGCGGGTTGGTTTTTAACGCCTGCAAAAAGCAGGCGTTAAATTCCCCAACCCACAAAGGGACCTCGTAGTAAGGCGGTAAGGATTTACCGGTACTGGTAAAATACTGGTACCGGTAAACCTTTACCGCCATCCGTGTAATGAGGCCCAATGACTGCATATGCTGATTTTGTGTTCAACGATTGTTTACCACTGCTCACACTTCAATTGTAATGTCAAGCATAACAAATAATGTTAACAAAAAAAAAAAACTGCTCGACACTTCAAAAAAGTGCTTTCCCATGCGAGAGGGCGAGGGGATTTCATGAGGCCTGTTAGAGTACTCACAATGTTAACATTGGTAGGACTGAGTTTATTGATGAAACAAGGAGTAACATAACCCACGTCCATCCATTCCACAGTATTGTCAAGTGGATATTTCATTATCGGCCTGCTTCTTGAGGAGGGGCTATGAATTGAGAGTAGATGAAACCATACCCATGTGTGTGAAGAAATGCAATACAAACCCCGTTTCCTGTGTTTTCAAACCCCTCACTTCAACATGACTTTTAAAATAACATCATTTACTTCAGGAAACTACCGCGGCCTGCCTTAAGACTGACTGGGTCCAACTTAAAAGTGATATATGAAAATTATTTCTCACCTTTATTTTGCTAAATGCAACTCCCAGAATGAGTACTGCTTCTAAACCGTTATGCAGCCCCTACTTCAGGTGTGTTATGTTCTTTCAGACAAGTCAGCCATTACAGGCCCACATTCAATGCACACTGTTCCTTCAGCTAGTGAAGCTGAAGATGTTCCTTTCATCCTTTGTTTTGAGAATGATGTGAGCTGTGGATTTATCTTTACTAGCCATTTCACTCTGAAACATCTGATGGAGAGGTCTGTGGGACTTCGAGAGCGAATGTCTTATTCCATCTCTGCACAGTATTTCCAGTGAGCCCAATACCAAGTACGCGAATCTGCATCTTGTGTGATTTTAACTGGACAAACACACAGTTAAGCCATCCTTTGCATAGTAACATTTAAAGTGTTACTCACAGTAGTGCTAACAGGATTGGTGCACCAGCAGAAATGTGAAGTCATACCAACAACTGTAAACCTATTAAATGGAAAGGTCTAAAAAAAACTATATAAAACAGATGTCTTCTTAGGACAGTTACCGTAAAACAAACTAAAGCTACAGATAAAAAAATTGTAGATAAAACCATTGAATCCACGTTCTGAATTTTTTCTTCCATCTACTGATGCACAAGTGGTTCCACTTATCCTGGCCGGGGAACTGCAGGTAGGAGCCAAAGCTTTCATGAGTGCTTTTGCACACTCTGTATAATCGTTGGAAACTCATTTAACACAAATGCATCATGATCTCTTGTGACCATGGAATGAAAAATAAGTGTATAAATGGACAAGAAGGCTTAATTCAGTCCCAAAAATGTAGAAGATAAAAAAAAATCTAATTTGGAGCAATTGGAAAAGTGCCAAATTTAGGCCAAAACGCAGATTTACTGTGTGCTGGTAAATGCATTTGGCTTGCTGCCTGATTCCTCTTGCCATGGCCAGTCAAGGGTGTACCCATTTCTGTGGTTCAGCTCTGCCTGCCAACTGTGTCCCACGTGGCACCAGGATACATCAAGAATTATGGATGTGTTAGCCCTGCTCTGGGGCTTACTTCATAGACTCAAGTCAGGTTTATCTAAACCCCACCTATTTCATTGCCAGCCACTCTTTATTTGTGGGCACCAGTGTCTTACTCATTTCAAGAATTAACAATGCAGATGTCACTCGGGGAACTATAATCTTGTCTCTTCCCAAAAATGTAGTCAACCCACCCTCAAAACCTGAAACCTGCCGGAGGTTTATTTCCCAAAGACTGCCCATTGATTGCAAAAATGAAAAGGGAAAATGTTACTCATGATGACCTCACACTCGGATATAGGGATATTTATTTAACAGTATGTATCTTATTATTTACACGAAACTTACAAAAAATATTAATGTTTTCTTACTCAATATATTATAAAACTGGCCTTACTAAAAGCCCATAACATACATTTTAAGGCCCATCAATATAAAAACAATATACAATCTATTAATTCATAAAATAGCCATTTGTAAAAACTATAAACTGTATCCTGTTTTTTAAAAACCATCAACATAATCAATTTCATAAAATTTCATTTTTTATTACATCAACGTTTAAACAGCTAACCATATAAAGTTGTAGTCTATAAATATGGTTTCCTTTTTCGGCATCCATTCTTAGAAGGTGTTTCATGTGGTGTGTAAGTGTGGTAAACCTCTTACTAGCTGAAAGAGATCCACAAGAGGGCCTATTTCTAAATGTGGCTACCGAGACAATCCCAAAGGCTACCAACTAATCTTTCTGTCTGGGGCTATTGAACAGGCACTGAACTTCCTACTGATCACTAGCAAATACACTGTCAGCTACGGGTCTTCTGTCTGGCTGTTTTGTATGTTTCTCTTTAGAGTTCTTGACTGTGTTAGTAATGCCCTACTGTGGAACAAAGGGTCTACCTACATGGATCCTGAATATTCTAAAAGAACTTCACAGAGGCTTGGTAGTTAGGGTAAGGTTCAGCCCAAATGGCAGACTGTCTTCTGGGCTTCCATCTAAACACAGATCATGGAAGTGATTTATAATGGCACAATCCCATAGAAACACGTTGCCTGAATCAGGCTCAGAGTTGGTCAGGGCTGTGTTTTGGCCCCACTCTGTTTAATTTGAGATTCTAATGTAATGATATGTATTAACATCTTAACAATGTAGGCAATGTCCCAATGGTTGGCGGAACTAGTAGCTACACTGCGTTTACTGCTATATGCTGATATTTACTGAAATGCACTCAGAAATCCCTGGAATTAATGATTGCATTGCATAACGAATTCATGGAAACTAGAGGCTTTCAATTAATATAGGCAAGTCTAAATTAACGTCAGTTGGCAAATGTCAAGTGCTATTGTCTAACCTGCAGAGATCAGACAATGGATTGGGTAGAGACGTAAGACTTCTTGGGCATTACAGTCCTTAATGTCCCTGGGCCGAGTCTTAGCGCCTTACATATAAAATAAATAAATCAAATAACCAATCAAGTTTTGCACATCCAATCAAACCCATTCTCGTGGCTTCTCATGCAAAGGCTGTAGAGGCGGTGGCCTTCTTGCGAATATCTGGGGTTGCGCAGATTCACAGTTCCTGTCGGTAGCAGCGTAGGAAACTCCTAAGACTGTCCCAGTCTACTCCAACGTTTACATTATTATTATTTCTTTATTTCAGCTGTAAGCTCAAAAAGCATATACATAGGCTAACATATCAAACATCATAAAATCCCAAGAGATCAGTATTGGCAACACAGTTCATACAGTTTGAAAGAAAGAAAAATAATGACATAGCAGTATAATCAACATCACAACACAATATCATATAATTATAAAGCAGTGATACAAAGTTAAAAGCAGGTATTTCAGCTCAGGCCATACACAGTAAAGTGCAAACGCACAAAAAAGTGCAGATGGGATCAACAAAGTGTTATTTCATAAAATCCAGTGTCCTTTTCACGAGTCCAATTATATCGGTACATAGATAAAATCTGCCCCATTTAACGGCATCCCTACATATCATCCCCACCAAAAATATCACCGTATATATGGTCATCTGTCTCGCCATAGGCAATATTTCTGGGGGAGATAATTTGTGGGAGCGGGTGTTGTGGGGGTGTCCCCCGCACATTTAAAAATAATGCAGGGGTTGTAGGGGTGTCCCGCGCAGGGTCCATGCCTCAATATCGCCGCAGAAATATGGTGATATTTTTGTATTGTGATATTTTGGCGGGGATATTAACACATGGAACCCATTTAACTACTTAGATCCAGCTTCCTTTGTTTAAAAGCAGCAATTCAAAAAGAAGAAACCGCCAGGAACACTGTGAAAGAGGAACAGGATTTCATTCGAATAAGGACTTCCATAATAATTCTAACACCGCATTATGAAACAGTGATTTTAGACACTTACGCCTGGGCACATCACAGATTGGGCATAACGTCAATGTATCCTTCCCCCCAATACGCAGTGCATTCTACGAGTGGGAGGATGCCAAGACAACATTTAGTATATACACATTTCATCTTTCTTTCAACATGGCAATCGAGGTAAGGTTCCAACCCCAAGCTAGTTTTAACAAGGATATAGTGGCTTGACAACTGTCCAATATGACAGCTATCTAGCCTTGTTTTTAAAGACTATTCATCAAAATGGTTCTTAAGAATAGCCTTAGACTGGGAGCCAAATTCAAGAGCCATAGCTCTTCAAGACAGAAGTTCAAAAACATAGATTTAACAAACCACGTAAGGATATGCCACCATTCCGATCCAGTACCTCAATAAGGCCCTCCGTATAGAGCGTAAGTGCTTCCGAAAATAAAAAGGTTTCAGCATAAGGTAGTGCTTGGGCAAGTGCTGGTAAAGGATGCTGGGGGAGACTGGTTGAGTATGGGCTGGACCCAGTGAGACTCATGGGGAACCACGCCCCAGACAGCCTTGTGTATGGGGCAAAGCGTCTTGGATTTCATCCTTGCGGTCACCGGGAGCCAGCGGAGTGATTCAAGGGCTAGAGGGAAGTGGTCCCAGGGCTTGAGGCCTAGGATGATTCACACGTCCCAGTTCTGGAATAGTTTGAGTGGGTGAAGGGAGGTAAGAGGTAGATTGAGGAAGAGGCTGTTGCAGTTGTCAGGCCTAGTGAGATCCAGAGCTCTGGAGACATTGGGCTTCTGGGGGTAGGTGAGGAAAGGGAGGGTGCATCTGAGCTGGTGGTGCAAAAATGGGAATGGGGAAGGGCAATGGTGGAAGGGGGAACTACCGCCCCGCCATCCTTGGAATAGGGCAGTAATTCCCCTTTCCACCAAGGCGGTGCCAGTATTTTACCGGCATGAATCAATGCGCTAATAGCACCATGGTTCACCGCCATCCGTGTAATGAGGCCCATTGTGCGGTAACAGCGATCAAACACTGTGGATCATCATAACAGTGGTTAGACATCAAACATATTAGGCTGAGCTTTCAAGGGCATCGTCTGAGGGGAAGAAGGTGTGGAAGAGTCGAGCACTATTTTTATTGTACTCATCCGAGCAGGCGAGGATGCTTTTAGGAGATCTAAGTTGTGTTTACAGTGCATGCTTTGCATTGCTAATGGCAGCCTCTAGATGGCAGCAGTGCGCCTAGCATTTCTGTTGATATCAGGCCCTCATGTTGCCCTTGTATTGGAGGAGGCGGCTGGACTTGAACACTGGAGCAACTGAAGGAAAACAACGTGATCCGGGAGTTTAAGGTTGTGAAGTTGCCAGAGCTGCATGGAGTCCCTCCCTTTTCTAGAGAAAACTGGCCCTGACAGGCACGTGGCACCGGATGTGTTCAGTGGCCTCAGCAGCCCATACAACCTGTTTAGCAAAAGAGAGGAGCGTGTGCATTGTGGCGGGAATCAGCCAGGATGCAGCTATGACAGGGACACACAAATTGAACTTTCTACATGAAATCTTTCACAGATTTGTACAAAACTGTATGACGAATCCTGTGGCTTCTGGAACGAGTCGTTTTTCTGTTTGGAAACGCAAAGCCTTTGGAAACTAAAGCGACAGTTTCTAAAGTCAAATAAAGTTTGGAAGTTAAATGCTGCGCAGGGTGAAAGGTCATGCGAGGAACCTGAAAAAACACAACTTAAACCGAGACTGGATGTGGCATGCAACTATTAAGTCAGAGGGCCTCAAATAACGGCAGTTCCATAGCTAGTCCAGCAGGATACTAGCAAACTACGGGCAATTCAACTATTCGACAGAGTACAGGGACCCTGCAGTGGGGAGGATATCAGTCTGATAGCTCTGTGGTCATGTGTGCCCCCTGCAGAGATCTTTGCTGGTTGGAATGTAGCTTGAGCTTTTCATCCTCCTTGGGTCGATAATACATGGAATTTGCACGACTTATTTGTAAGATTGGCGGTTTCTGAATTGAGTTTGAAGTTGGCATTCTTTGTATTATATAGAGTGGGAGAATCTAAATTAATTGCAGGTTTAAGAGGTGCGATCCTGTTCCATGCAACATGTATAGATACTTTGCCTGCCTGCCAGGCATTGTAGTTTTCACAGCCCTCGTGCACAAAGCAGTGGATGTTTCCCCAGCCCCACAGTATTCGAATGTTATTCATGTGTTTGATAGCTTGGAAAGCTTGGTGAGCTAATGTACCTACTGCAGGGTAACCTGCACAACACGGATTTCAATCTCAGAATAACTCATCTGTTTACCTTACTGAGGTCAGAATTGAGTGTGCTCTGATAATGGTGGCATGCATTAAATATAGTACTTCAAGCCCTAATGAGAGCACTATATAAACACCACGCACTGTTACGATATTCTCTATGTACATGGCGGCAATTGCCACATGAGGGCAATTTCAGAAACCTTTCATCGAGGTTGCTGATAGGTTTCACTCCGTGTCCTAAGGGATCACTAGACCAGGCCCTGCTTTCATGCCTTTCCATTCTCTGAATGGGGTCAGAACAAGTGTTCATGTTACATGTGTGGTGTACACTGGGCAAGCAATCAATCCTACATCAGAGGACATGTCACCATGCAAGCAGGCTATGTGTACTTAGGGCAGCAAACCCCAAACACAGTACTTTAGTTGCCCCGTCCAAATGTACTACTGCTAAATTATTTAGATTGTGGGAAGGTCCGTTATAGTTGTTGACCTTAATTTGTGTGTGTCTACGAGGTACAGATCACTCTGAATATGTAGCAGCGAGGTACAGATCACGCTGAATATGTAGCAGCAAGGTTAACAGATCACTCTGAATGTGTATCAGTGAGGTACAGATCATGCAGAATATGAAGCAGCAAGGTACAGATCTCTGAATGTGTAGCAGCGAGGTACATATCACTCTGAATGTATAGCCGTGAGATACAGATCACTCTGAATGTATAGCCGTGAGGTACATATCACTCTGAATGTATAGCCGTGAGATACAGATCACTCTGAATGTATAGCAGCGAGGTACAGATCACTCTGAATGTATAGCAGCGAGGTACAGATCACTCTGAATGTATAGCAGTGAGATACAGATCACTATGAATGTGTAGCAGTGAGATACAGATCACTCTGAATGTATAGCCGTGAGATACAGATCACTCTGAATGTATAGCAGCGAGGTACAGATCACTCTGAATGTATAGCAGTGAGATACAGATCACTATGAATGTGTAGCAGTGAGATACAGATCACTCTGAATGTATAGCCGTGAGATACAGATCACTCTGAATGTATAGCAGCGAGGTACAGATCACTCTGAATGTATAGCAGTGAGATACAGATCACTATGAATGTGTAGCAGTGAGATACAGATCACGCTTAATGGGTAGCAGCAAGGTATAGATCACTCTGAATGTGTAGCAGCGAGGTACAGATCACTCTAAATGTGTAGCAGCGAAGTACTCTCTGAATGTGTAGCAGCGAGGTACAGATTACTCTGAATGTGTAGCAGGGGGGCGCTGTGTGATGTAAATATTCAGTGTTTTTGGTGATCCATTGGTTACACAGGAAGGGCAGGGGTGGAATTTGAGGTGGGCTGAAGGTACCCCCCATTGCAAATCCTTTCCGATCCAGTGATGCACCCCTTCTGCCACCTGCAAGGGAGTGATATTGTCTTATAATTATCCATTATGAATGGATTTTTAGTATGAATGTGCAGAGAACAGTGTGTGTCCTGTAGCACACTGTCCTGTTACAGCACAGTTTCTGGGAAACAACGTGGTTTAAGGATGTTCCCTCTCTCCTCTACTGCCTGTGACAGATGTTCTGGTCCGAACGCACCTTAGTGCAGCAGACACACTCTAATTATTCTTTATTTTTCTACCGCCAATCCGTGGAAAGTCCTCATTCCTGTACAATCTGTCAGAAATCTGAGCATGCATTGTCTACCCCAGATGTGCAGTCTGTTCACTTCTATGTAATACATTTAAGTCACGTGGGAGCAGCCCTGTAAGATTAGAAGGAAAACAGCAACCTCTCTGCAGGTCTGCAGAAAGGTCAGGATGGGGCAGCCTGAACTGGCACTACCCCCCCACCCCTCGTTCTCCTGGACTTCTCACTGTAGAGAAGGTGTATTATCCATCTGTCCAGCCTCTATGCAATTCTGGTCAGAAGGGAACCACGCTGGCGGCCCAATTGTACCCCCGCTCTCAGCTCACTTCCCTCGTGTATCCGATATATACAGCTCTTTGCAATACCCCAAGGGCCAGGCACCCTCAACCAACTCTCTGTTCAGGTCAAACAGCAAGAATCTCTTTAAATACCTTGGGCATAGCAGTGGCGCCCAGAACATGGAAGGGGCATGGTCCCTATTCCTAACATTCAGCCCTGGTTGAATACAAGTTTGCAGAATCCTAGGTTTTACAGAGGTGGGCCCCCAGGAGTAGTGCATGAAGCAATGTGTGCACCAGGGAGAACTGGCAGGCAATGGTGGACAAAGTGTTTATGAGATTCCTAGCAATTAATTCCCACTAATTGACCTCCCAGGATTGGCCTCTTGTCTATATTTGTATCATGTTCTCTGAGCATGTGTGGGCAGTATGTTTTTCACTACAAACAAAATGGCCACCAATTTCTGGGGTTCAGTGCAATTCTCGAAGGTCACGTACACTTATTAAGTTACTCGGCCTGCAGGTCGAGCAGTTTCTTAAAGATTCTTTGAGGCCTGTCTAAGCTGAGGTATCATGATGAATAAATGTAAAGGATGTGCTGTGTTCATTGATAGATAAGTGTCTTTTGAGAATAGTTAATAGATGAAAAGGTACAGAAAGAGGATACAGCTTGTACTTCCTCGTCGTCGTAGCATTCCGACTCATGGGCTTGTGAGCAGATCAGTGCTTCAGTAGCATCATTCTTAGTTCTTCAGTTGCTCCTTTTCGCCTCTTTTGAAAACAGGTTCTCATATGAATGGTCACTAACCATTTATTCTTTGTTTCCAAAACAATGAACCCATGTGCCGCTAATTTCCGCAGTCATGGTATTACCCGTGTAGTCATCTAGAATAGCGTCCACATTTGATTTCCATTTTTTACTGATGTCAGCTCATTTTTGCTCTTCATTTCAAATCCACTTATTTAAATAATTTTGAACATGATTAACTTTACTATTTCTACCCTTTTTCTGTTTAATAGATTGGTTACCAACCAAAGGGTACCTTCCCGTACAATTCTATTAATCTATGCGCTGTTGCACCATCTACTCAACAACGATTAGTAACCATCTTTTTTCCTTTTTTATCCTTTTTCATCCTTCATTTTCTCTTCTTTTTGCCACGTTGCAGAGGCCTTAATTCGACCTATTTTCTACCAGGCAGTTCTCTGCGTGGGATTTCTTTTCACATATCATTACTTATCTGTCCTTGACATCTTCTTTTGCTTCTTTACAAGAGATATTCTTACTGCTGTCATCATTGTCACTATAATACTTGGATCATAATTGTATCATTTCTAATGGGGATAACCTCCTCTTTGGTTCTTGTACATGGCGTCCTCTAAACACACCACTTTGTGCTTTTGCAATCCCAATTCCAAGCTTATGTTCTGGCATAATTTAACTAGTGTGTTTATTGTGAAATGCAAAGCCTCTAATGGTATTGCTGCAGTGCTATTAGGGGTAGATGTGAGGGTACTGTAGCTGCTTTCCTGCTGCGTTAATATGGGTACCACAGGAGAATTCATCAAGTTTTTGCTTGATTTGTCACTGTTGGATGACACAACCATCATGTGCTCTCCAGTTATTTCTCTCTGCTGGCTTTCCCATAAATCAAGTAACAAGTTATTTTCAATGTCTTGTTTTATGACACCTGCTAAGAATGGCATGTTTCCAAATGCCAAGACCTCTGTGTCTGTACAGCCAGGCACAAGACTAGGAGTGAATAGCCCCCACCTTTTCTTAGGTCATATGACTAGGGGGGGAGATTTGATTATAAAAAGAGACTGCTCACAGATAAAGGTGGTTTATTAGAATTAATATTAACCAAAGGATATGGCTGGCTGGATGCAGTGTGTGGGATGTTTCAACCCATGCATCCAACATCATTGTGCATTACTGGCAGCGGAAACATCATAATGGCCGCTGGAAAGCATGCTGCTTGCCAGAAATCATCCAAAAATGCACAGTGAAAACCTGACAGATAGGCCACCATCTTCTCTTGCCTCTGTCAGTGTTAATACAGGAGACCATTGCCAGACCCTATCATTTGGCTGCACACAGAGGAAAACCAGTGCAAAGGAATATGGGGCTGTTCAAAATCCGTTTTAATTGATGTCAAAAATTGTTAAAATCATGGGCACGAAACCACCAAACAAAAAATCCAACTTCTGGTTGGGTGTTCTATATTACTCTACTGTAGAATCAGCATTAATACAATGTTAGCAAGGATCATATGCTATCAAGTAAAATCCCCTTTTTGAAATGTATTAATTTAAGGCAGCTGTCAAAAATGGGTGCAATACCGGTGCCCGCCACTGACCGGCGCTAGCGACCTAAATTCTGACAGGATACTTGTATTTCAGGGGCTACACAGTGAACCTGAATTAGTTGGGACTTCAAAGGCTTGCTTGTCCATGAGAAGTCTTCACACCTGGTCATCTCAGCAACAAGGCAGGAAGTCACATGGTTCTGTTAATCAGATGGAGAGTGGCACCCTGGACTGATGCCCTGCTAGCAGGAAAAACAGGACAAAGAATTCCTTCAGGTGAATAGGGTATGCTGATTTTGGGTGTGAACTGTCAACAATGCTCTGGGGGAAGGCAAGACATTTGACCTCTGAGCCAAGCCAAGTTTCTAGGGGCGGGGACAAACAAATGGGTGTACTGCAGTGGAGGCAAATGCATGTTTTATTAAATTTCTTATAAAATATTGTATCAAGCTGACAGAAATGTACAATTTGGGGATTCTTAATATGAAAAATGCACCCACAATTTGAGAAGAAGCTGGACGCTGTAGGATGTTCTGAGGCCAAGCCCTGTAATTATTAATATTGTAACGTCTGTGTTTATGCTAGAGACCTCTAAATGTACTGTAATATGCCCAGAGAGGATGTGTACCTCCGTGCCAGATTTGATGAAAAACCAATATGGCGAAACCCACTAAAAGTGCAAAATGTTGTCATTTCTGGACCCAAGCTCTTAGAAAGATCAGGGTTGAACAGAGAACTGTCTTAATTAATGTGTGATGTGTGCATGTAATTTCAACAACTTGTGTATCTGGGAAGCATGTTTGGTTATGAAAAATTGTTTTTCTAAGTAAATGCTAAGGGGAGGGACTTCAGTCAAGCCATAAACATAGCATCATAAAAAGATCCACTGAAACCCAGATAGGGACTGCTCTTTCCACTTTCCTGTGCAGCACGCTGCCCGACCATATCCAGAATTTAGACTCCAGATAGACTCCAGAACTTGAAGCAGAGAGGCCTGAACCAAAAGCTGAATCTTCCTCAGCAGGCCTCAGAATTCAGCAACCTAACCAAACTATTCAACAGCCGGGCGAGCTGTTTGATTCTGGCTAGAACCATATCCAGACCCAGAAAGCAGAGCTGTATCCAGACCAGACCACTGTGCAGTGTGGATAGCAGACCCAGACCAGACCACTGTGCAGTGCTGATAGCAGACCCAGACCAGACCGCTGTGAGCAGAACCAGTGCCAGAGACCGTCCCGGGGCGAGAGAACCGCAGCCCACCTGACCAAATCCGTGACGAAGTCGCATTCCAGTCCAACACTAGGAGTGAGTATCCAGCCAAGAACTGTGCATAGTCATCTCTTAGTCTAAAGTAATCTCATCCCATCCATTTCAACCTATTTAGAACTGCATAGAAATTGTGTGTCCATTCTGTGATTTCAAAGCTGCAAAAGTGTCATCTGTCATTCTGAAATCTTGACTTCATTTCTGAAAATCTACCTCCATAAAAACGTCCGTATCTTTTGAACCGCACGTCCTAGAAGCGAAATTTAACTGTCATCTTAAAGCTAAGAACCTAAGCTTTCCAAGAAACCCAATAGAACATACATCCAACTCCTCATAGTTTTTCCGTAATCGCGATCGCCGCACTCGGAAAAAGTGCCGCCAATTGCAAACAAGCTCAATTTCACCACTTGTAAAAATAGCTACTTCTTGCTTTCCACTGCTGAAATTCGTTTTCAACCTGATAATCATTCCTGAATCATTGCTAGTGTTGACCTGAACTAATTCAAAGTAGCTATCACCTACCCTGAATCTCCTATCGGGAATTAAAAGAATTTTTAGCATTTTTGTCACCTCCACATTTAAAAGTATTTGGCCTGTGTTTTAAAATCATCCCTGTTTCTCTAAGCTTGCTGGGGGGGGGGAATGGGAACTGAACTGCTTCTGATTGTATTCCTGAAAACCTGTGTGCCCTCATTTCCATCTCTTCATATTGCATAGGAGGGGAGTGAGGAGAAAATGATCACATTATCTCTTGTTGAAACCATATCCAGTTTATTTCTGTGCTGCATTCTTTCCATCATTGCTTTTCCTTGAAACCATACAAAGTATTCTCTGCTACCTTATCCTTTCTATACCAACTCCTAAGTAATTAAGGAATTGTGCTACTGTAATATTATCCATTGTTGATCACTGTTCACACTTATAAGTGTGGTATCAAATATTAAATAATTCATAAAAATGTGATATATATATATTGTTTAATTTTTCCAATAAATCTTTTAATTTGCAAAACAAACCTACTTCTTGGCTCAGTGAGGTCAGGGGGATTCAAAGAAAGGGGCGTTATATAAGGGTTTATCATCTAGATTTAAGAACTTGACATAAAAATATATGAATAAGGGCTTCCATTGGGCATCCCAGACTAGGCATTGACTTAGTTGGAGTGCTTGATTGAAGCCACTTACAAGTGACACCAACTGGGAGAGCTGGCATTCCATAAAGGCTGCAGAGAGAGGAGCAATCCATATGGGAACCTGGCCAATGAACAGCTTGTAGACCTTGCTGATTGAGGAAATCCAAACTGGCAGTGTCCAAGCTGATTCCCAAAAATACTGTGCAACATTTTAATGTAAGTATTTAAAATCCCATGTAAATCCAGACTGCCTTATAGTGGCATCCTGGATAGTTCAATGGGAGTGAGGGTGTCCTCGGAGCAACAATGGGATGCATGTTTTCAAGAGACACAGGCACAGGATAAGATCAAATTAATTTAATTGTTTTGTATTGTAGTATTGTATTGTAAAGATATTTATAAAGCGCAGCAAGGACCTGTTGGCATCTAGGCGCTAATATAACCAGAGGGAAGAGGAACATAGCCACCTCTAAAACAGCAATGTTTTGAGATGTTTTATGCGAAAGCTTGATAAAATGTGGTGTGTGGGGAACATTTACATACTCAGCAGAATTCCCCTCCTTCACCAAGCTGCACTTCGGCAGTTATCAGCAGAATGGCTGCGCTGGCTCCTTTGAGCACCATGGCCTTGCATCAAAACTGCGTTTTTCAGCTACAAAATGATGGCTGCACTGTCTTGCCAAGCACCTATTGTGCAAGATGGAACAGGGAGCACACCAAGAAAGGCTGCCAGTGTGTTTTCTTATGTGCACCAAACAAGAGAATTGAAAAGCAGCTCTGCTTTGCTGCAAGCTTAAAATTTCCCATTAAAAAAGGAAACATTTGGCCTTTAAAATGATGGCGCCCTGATGTTCTTTTTCCCCCGTTCAACATTACACAGTGTGATCCAGTGAGACCAGCTATGCCCATCCAATTGTAAAAAGGAGTGATTTATGTCAAAATTGATTTTTGACAAAAATTACTGCGGGGTGGCTTTGTACCTCATAATACACAGCCTCATAAACTGAGTCCCCTCCTGGAGGAGACAACCAACATAGGCTGACCTATCCGGTTCTTAGGGGTAGGTCTAGCTTAGTTCTGCCCAACAATAAATCCTGTGAGGTCACCCGCTTTATAAAAAGGGGAAGCTCACAGAGACAGGGACACTCTCTCCTGAATTTCCAGCGCCTGCGTATCCAGCTATTACACATTCACTTTGCAAGATTCCAGACTCTACTGCTAGGACAGAGCATAGCTGACCCTATCCAGGCAGGACCATTGATCTAGAAACCCCACTAAAAATCACAATACGTAGCAGGAAAAGCAGTGATACCCTTTTGGGAGTATCCTGTGACCAGACCTGTGATACCACTACCTGCATGCCATCTGTACCCTTGCTATCCATGACCAGACAGGCCTAGCTGTTTTCTGTTAGGAGAGCCCGCCATGCTGGGACCAGAGCCTTTGAGTCCAGAAACCCAGTTGGCTGTCCCAAATCCCAAACTCAAGTACGGATTGTGAGTATTTCCCCATCCCATAGCCACACATAGCCTACCCCATCTTGATACCTTGTCTTTGTTCCACTCTCTAAGTAATCCCATCCATAC
The DNA here is from genome assembly GCF_040938575.1 of Ambystoma mexicanum. Classification (NCBI taxonomy): domain Eukaryota; kingdom Metazoa; phylum Chordata; class Amphibia; order Caudata; family Ambystomatidae; genus Ambystoma; species Ambystoma mexicanum. The sequence continues at coordinate 1,480,958,413 of NC_090922.1, forward strand.
CCTGGTAACTTGTTTAAAACTGTAAGTATTCTCTGTGCCTCCTGTCCTTGATCTCCAAGCGTTAGTGCCATTCTTCTATTAATTTCTGTCTTGCATAGATCCTTAGTCATATTTTGAAAAATGTAAGTAATTCCCACATAGAGCTGAACGTGGGGTGAAAAGGTTTACGTTGCAAATTAACCTTGGAGCGTACTGTGTCTTTCTTATCTAGATTTGATAATCTAGTTTAAGTAAAACCTGTCCTTTATTTCCAAACCGACTTTCTCTGTTAACTGCGTTTATTTTCGCAAAACCGAATCTCCTTCCACATTGAAAATCTCAGGTATCTCAGGTATTCAGCTAGAGCCACTCTGTCACTTCTATATTATTCCTATGATGTGCATTTATCACCAAGCCTAAAAAACGCATTCCGATTCTATCTATTTCACCTGTTTTCTTTTTCCAAACTGTTTTGACATTTAAAAGTGCACAAAGTGGAAAATTCAACTTTTCAATGTGTGATTTTGGGCTGCACTGTGTTCTTACTCTCACGTTGCTTTCTGAACTGTATACCCTTTGTTGATTTAGTGTGAAGGGTAGATGCATTTTCGCAGGTGCATTAGCCTGCTGAGCTAACCATATTACATATTAGGTCCTTAGATGGCTGCATTAACAGCTAAGACTAATAGCTTATTCGAAGTGTGTACTAAATTCTGAAACAGAACTTTACAGATGGCTTAGTAATGCTTTGGTAGCGCCTACATACCAAGCATAGTGCGCTATATTGAACGTGCAGAAATCAAAGGGTTGGAAGGTTACACTATGCACAAGTGCATAGCTTGAAAAGGCAGGGCAGAGGCCCAGGTTTAGTAGCTAATAGAGGCATGTATTTAAGTGCTTAAAGCATTATAGCGCCTGTCTTGTAGTATTATGACACTAGCTAGCAGAGTGCAGGCCCGGTAAAGCTTTCTCACTAGGGGTTAATTGCAATGCATATTGCTTCAACTTCCCCTGGAATATTCTCATTTTGCAACCGTGGCACTGCCAGCCTCCATTAACAGGCCCTCTTTCACGTGAGAAGGAACGGTACAACCTTGCACACGCTGATAAGAGACATTCGCTTAAGATGCACAAGGGTCCCCAGGGTTAACATACAAGGAACGTGAGACTGGGCCTCATTACGACCCTGCCGGTCTGGAAAGAAAGGTGGCAGTAAAACCGCTGCCACCGTTGTTTCCGGACCGGCTGATTCAGAGTCCTACAGGAGGGAGGTGTCACTCCCGCCAGGTCTGACCTGACGGGATTAACACCACCCGCCTGCAGGCGGGCATGGAAACACCGGCTCTGTCCGGTGTTTCCATGGTCCCCATTCCCACGGAGTCCTATGGGACTCCGTGGGAATGGGTATTTACAGAATTCCGCCTCCGGAATTACCGCATGGCTGAATGGTATTATGGTTCCGGTGGCAGCCTGCCGGTTTTTCCGGCACGGCTACCACCAGACTCGTAATCTCGTAATGAGGCTCACTGTGTTCCAATTATTTGTGATTTTCTTAACTTGCATTTTCTTTCCATTTGCTGCTAAAATTACTGTCTTATTTTATATTTTGGCTTTCTTTCAAATAAATGCTAAGTTTTATGCTAAAAGTGTCATCTCTCCAGTTGCGAGTTCATGGCCATAGTCAAACCTGTTAGTGGGAAGTGTGGGGTGTGTTATAGTGTGTGGGCTGGTCCCAAAATGGTGCTTGCACCCCTTCACACGACAGTTGATACCTTGCCTTGATATTACATCCCTGATACTGTGATAAATCATATTTACCTCATTTATTCAACCGCACGTTTAAATTAATTATTACCAATTCCGAGTGTCATTTTATGCAATTGCAAAGGTTTTTTTTGCCGCACATTTCGTGAGGGAAGGTCGGATTTTAATTCTGTTTGCTGCCTAGTATCACTGACTCCTTGCTACTCCTTTCTATCCACTCAAAACTTGATTGGGGTTTGAGGGAGCATTGCAGGCGGAAATCTTAAATCATAACTCGGGTGCTATCTACTCGACAGTAAAATTGCTCCTATTCATCTGTGCATTGGATATTTTCTAGTAGAAGGTCCAAAGTGTATTTCATCAGTTTATTCTGTAATTATAACCCCATTGGTGATTGCTGCCCAATATTCAAACTGTGTGATTTTCTTTGAATCTAAAATAAATAAATATTGCATTCCCACCAACCGGCCTGGTTCATGGTCCATTGTGACCCGGGGTATTTGTAAAAGGCGGTCTGAGACGGGTTGGGTGCCAGCTCAATCCGAATTAATAGAACATTTAAGAAAAAGTATTCTAATTGAGCGCTACATCCTAGTAAAATGACAAGGGTCCTGGTCTTGAGTGCGACGCCCGATTGGAATTTCTTTACAACTTGGGGGCTTGTCCGGGAATTGGGATTGTGTATTCACCCGTGACAGCTTAACACAGAAGGCTAACCTTCACGGTAGTGATACTTTGTGCGGTTGGAACACTGTTATGCTGTAAAAAGCGCCTCCCAAAACAAAGACCCTAAGTATCAGGCCTGTGTATAAAATTAAAGCTAAATCAACTCCGAAATAGACAAAAAGTAACAGAATACAGGTTACCCTTATAAAAATAAACTAATAAAGAAAAAACACTTTCCAAAAATGGCCACAGTAGAGATCAACATGGCTAGGGAGCACCTTCTGCACAAATTAGGGGAATGGAGGCAGTAAGATGAGAAAGTCTGGCTAGAAGAAATGATGCAACAGGTCACCGCCATGGACATGGAAACACGGCAGGACGGTGGCCTATTACATCAAGCTTTGAGCAAGTTGTACATGACTCTGAAAAATAAAGAGGAGTAGATTAAAATTGGCAGAATCACGGCCTACATGCATCTCCATATGGGAGTGATTGGGGCAAAGCATGAAGACAATAGAACTCTTGTGCAAAATCAATCAAACTCTTAACTCAAATCCAGACTGAGCTAAAATTCGCGGAACAAAAATTGCAAAACAGCCAAGATTCTGAGGTCCAAGCTGAGAACTACATCAAACAGTTGAAAGAGGACTTGGCTTTACAACAACAGAATAAATCTGACCAAGAGGCCCAATTAGATGCATTGAAAGAGGAGTGTCAGGAAAAGGTTGACTCTCTGAAAGAGGGTCAACAGAAGCTGAATCAACAAATAAAAAATACCACGGCCTGTTCAGAGCAGATAATCGCTTTACAAAAACAGGTTGACGAATTGGAAGAGGAGAATAATACATTAATTAGTAAAGAACTCCACCTCCAAGCAGAATTTAATCAAGAATGCCAGAAATTAAATGCTATCAGGCAACAAAGGGATGACCTAGCTGAACAGAGGGGCACCCTAAATCAGGAGAAAGATGCCCTATGTCAGGAAGTAAGCAACCTAAAAACAGATTTACAGGAAAGAGAGTTGGGCCTCCAGAAACTAAATGAACACAAAATAGAATACGGAAAGTTATTGGAGCACACCAGACGGGTAGAAGGTGCTCTGGAAGAGAACACCCAAACTAAAAATGTGCAAACACAGGAGGTGAATTTCCTGCAACAAAAATTGTTCCCAAACTATACAGGCAGCACAAAAAAGATAATGAGGCCTTCCGTGAGGAGAAAGATGGGCTCCAACAGCAGGTGGCAGCTCAAGAGCAGGTCATAGAGGCCAGTAAAGCCCTGATAGCTGAGCAAAAGGCTCAGACCTTTGCCTATTATCAAGAGGTAGGGCCTGAGAAGGAGAAACTAGCGAGGTTGGAGAAAGAGTATGCTAGATTTAATCCAAACTGGAGGGACCTGGAACAAGTAGAGAGGGACAGGGCAGCCCCTGATCATAGTATGATGACCTCTGTACTAAGGGACTCAAACCCATTTAATACTTTGTACACTGCTGACTTCATGTCTACTGGTTCACATGAGCCAGAAACCATGAGGTTGTCAGAATTAAATAGGCCTAGCATAATGGAGCTGACAGGTCAGCACCCCCTAGAAATTGATGGACGGGTGTCCCTGTATAGATGCAAAAATATTATGGCTGATGTCTCTGACAAGGAAGCCTCCTATGAAGAGAAAGTCAGGGAATTAGATCTGCAGAAATACTACCTCCAAAGGGACCAGTTGGTTCGATTTGCAGAAAAACAGCATGAAATGAGGCCCTAAAAGAGCATTCTGAAGACCTCCACCCAATCAGGGCAGTGGGGGGGATCCTCTGCCAACCCTGGAAGCAGTGAGGAGTCAGATGACTACTCTCTTGTGCGACCCAGGGGAGAGGAAACTAGGCCCCACCATTCTGCAAGACCCTCCCAAGCTCACAGAATCACAGAGCACCTAGAAGATCATGAGGGGACCTCAAACAGTAGCGCCTCTGAGTGTGAGGGCGAGTGAATTCGGGTGACGTGGCAAAAGAAGGCAGATAAACTAAAGAGAGTTCTGGTGAAAGACCCCAGTAGGAATTTCATAACACTGTTCCATAAAACGCACTCTATGAACAAATGATGGACACTTTTCACATAAAAGATAGCCAGAACTGTATAGAGTATGATAAATGGACGTTCTCTCCGGAGTACTCCAGCTGCTTTGCTGGACTGGAAGACCAAAACAATTCAAGATGGTCCACCTACTAGGCGGCCATCTTGCAGCACTTTTCCACCCACAGAAACACCCAAAAGGCTTGTAAAGCAGCCTACAATTTACAATGTGGAGAAGATCAGGCCCCACGAGAATTTGTGCAGGAGCTAAAATGGGCCTTTGTACAAACTACCAGGAGGGTGCACACGGATAGCAGAGAGTTTATAACTACCTACTTTCATGCGCTTCCAAAATGCATCATGACCCATCTGTTAAGGGATTTTCATGATAAAAGATCCCTGGACTGGGTAATAGAGCAGGCTACCCACATCTATGATGTCCAAAAACCTGCAGAAACAAAAAATCAGGTAAAAAAAAAACAAACCAACCAACACCCCTGCTGCTGCTAAGGTGGCAGAGGTGAAGGATGCCCCCATTTTGGACCTAGAAATGAGGGAGCCTATAAATGTACCTACCCAAAACCAGCAAAATCAGAGGCCAAGAAGGCCTTCTAACCAATCCGCAACAGGTGGCAGTCAGGGAGGTAATCCCACCAATGGGACCCCTAACTCTCCTGATTATATAAGCCCCAGATACAAGGGCAACCGGCCTATCTTGGGGTATGTATGGACTCCCCCAGCCCAGGGGGGGATCCAACCCGGTAAGTACTGCCCCAGGAAACTTCCCTCCTAACTTCCCTCAGGAGGGCGGTAATCACCCAAATCCTGCGTTAAGTGTCTTTCCCCGGTATCCACAAAACCCCAACCTGCAGGACAGCCCTCCTTTTTAATCTCTGTTTTCAGGAGCCCAGACTACCCAATCCGGAAGAGGGGAGGCCAAGGGTGGAGGGTTACCAAAATCCCCAGTACCCAAGGTACTCTGGGAGAAGCATAGTTACCTAGGAGGTTCATGGGAAGGGTATGAACAAAGACCCCCATACCAGCCGGAACGGGTGTCCCAACTGGAGCGCCAGGTCCAGAACCTCACACAGGATCTGGGTCGCATGCTGAGGGCTCAGCAGAACCCTCAGATGAACATGGTGGCTCAGAACCCCTCAAACCAAGGGTCTGGCACCCCAGAACAATGACTGGGAGAGAATCCCGATAATTCACTGGTTCCCGAGGAAGAGGCACAGGGGGAAAGGGGGGTGTAAAGCCTTAGAGGAAGCTTCCTTACTCACCCATGAAAAGCCCCTGGACACCCCGGAAACCGAAACTAAAATCTCCTGCCCCGGAAAATATACAACCCAGGGAACAGAGGATGGGTAGGAGAAATAAAGACATCAAACAGGCCCATTTTGTGGAGGAAGTTAGTGTCCTCCAGTTTGAAGGGGAAGAATCCTTAGAGGACTCTGGGAAAAAAAATCTTCTCCTTCAGGGACGGGGGAATTCCTCCCAAAGAAAAATGGGTCCCAAGAAATCTGAATGAAGACTGGGTGGGTGTAGGGACTGATTCAGAGTCACCCATCCCTGAACCTCAGAATTGCCATTCTGAGAAATAAATAGTAAAGGAGGGATCCTCCACACAATCCGGTCCTAGTGACTACCTCCAGGCAAAAAGGGGCAGCACAGAGCTAGGGGAAAAAGGGGATTCCGAAATCCCATCTATTTCAGGATGTCAAATTTTTATTGCAGATTCACAGACTCTGGCACAGAAAACTGTCCAAAACGCCACTCTGTCGGAGTCTAAAATAAAGAAATTGACCACCCAGCTTGCCCAAAATGCCCATTACCTTTGTCCGCTTGAGGAGAATTAGGGGAGATTTTATGCCCGAGTGCGAGTGTAAGGGCAATGTGCATCTTCTGCACTGGTGGATACTGGATCCCAAGCCACTCTTCTGTCAAAAAGGGCCTTTGGGCAGGTAATTCAGGAAGGGTGGAGATGCATCAGATCCCTCTCACCCCTCTTCCTGGACAACTCCAGAACTTCGACGGGAATGAAATTCCTGTTGAGGGGACTGCGGATTTGGAAAAAAAAAGAAATTGGGCGACATAAGGTGAAACATCCGGTAATAGTCTTGACTCCAGAGGGAACACCCGGTCTACTAGGGAATGACATCCTTCCCAGGTTGTCTCCCATAATAGATTGTGTGAACAAGGTACTCTGGACTCAGACTAACAGGCCAATAAAATTAAAACAGAGTGTCAACCATGTTAGTTTAAATGGCACATGCCACACGGTTGAACAAAAATCTGATCATAATGAGTTTCATTTCCAGAATAATCATATACCTGATGTTACAGTAATTGCTGTAGGACAACAAACGGGTGATGGTAAAAACTCTCCATTTCTAAAAATCAACCTTCCTTCCAGTTTTAAGTGGCATTCCACTCTGGAAATAAATACTTTGAAATGTTATACTGATTCACAATCTGAAAATCCAAATTCTATAGTCAAAGGTGAGGAGGAACCAGTTCAAAGTTTAGCTGACATTCGGAAAATTAGAGAACAGTTGTTCCTCGCTATTCAGTTAAATGAGGGGAAGGAGTCTGTTCTCGCCAGAGTGTGCGTGAACAACGGAAAGAGCTTCATCACCGAAGCCATGTTCAGAAAGCTCCTAAAAGATCCAACCATTCCCACATTTAAATTGATTGATAAGTGGGAAATGGGCGTGGAAACTCCCAATTCCAAACATCTCCTGCCTAGCAGGTGTATACTCAAAATTTCTATAGGTGACAAAAGCATAGAACTTAATTGTTGGGTCGTGCGAGATGTCCCTGCTGCATTCTATTTAGGCAATGACATTCTCAATCGGTTTGTGTCATGCACTCACCGTCCGAGAATGCACCTACCTTGCTCCCAATACACCAGAACACGCCCACCTACAGTTCTCAATCCCTTCCATTGCAGCAGCAGGGGTAAGTCCGGTCGGCTCCTCCGCAAGCAGGCTTACACTCCCGGAGGGCTCAACAGGATCTATGTTGTTTCGGCGACTACGCCCGCTCCTGTATTGGCAGCTACCTTGGCGCTTGTCGGCACGCCTGCCCAGACGTTGCGTTGCCATGGACCCACAGAGCTCTGCACGTCACGTGACACGGAAGCGGCGATCACGTTACATGAGTTCCATGGCAACCCTATAAACAGCTGCAGTTTGCGCCGCTCTGTGCTTCACAGCTGTTGTCTTTCAGCGTTTTGGCGTCTTGTTTCTTGGACCTTGTCTTGACTTTGGAAAACTCTGACCGCGTATTACCTTTCCCGCATTGCCTACTGCCTAACCCTTTGTCTCGTTGTTTTTGCTCGGCTGACACTTCTGGATTATCTCGCCGTTGGCTGTAGCTTTATGGGCTGTTTTGGGTTCTGATTTTGGTACCGTACTTGGATTGATTACCCGTTTTTTTGCCCCTGCTTCACGTATTTTGGACTCCATAATTTGTCAAGCAGACTTCTACCTAGACGGGGGTTGCCCGCCCTTGTCCTCTCTCAGGGGCGTCCAGTGAGTGTTCTCTTTTTGCCCTGAGCCGCTGCCACGGACACCTCTTGCGGCTGCTGCTAACTACTCACTGAGGGTACAGTATACACCATCCTATGAAACTGAGGCCAGTCACCACCTTCCTTGGTTTCCAATTGTTGCCAACCCCCGCCATCACTCGAGTAGGTGATACTTGATACTTACACTCATTGTAGTTGTCTGATTATTTAGACCCTGTTGTGTCATTTGCCTAATTGCTTGTTCTCCTGCAGTCGTGCAGGGGTTCCGGTGTTCCTGTTCCTGCCACCGGTGGCCCTAAAGACTGAACAGTGAGTTGTTGGTATCTCCCTGTTCGGTACTTAGGGACAGAGGTCGACCTAATTCACGCGACTCTCAAGTCTTGACAGCTTGCAATTCATTTGGACCTGATAAATTACACGGCCTGGTCCTGACTAGGGGGCAATCCCTTGGGCTTTGTTGATTCAGAAAAAGCATTTCGGTCAGCCCAATTGCTGCCGTATGCGGTTGAAGTTCAAATTGGAGAGAAGGTCACCATCCCAGGACGGACCTGACAATTCCCACTTGAATTAAAAATTAAAAGAGGACAGAAACTGCAGAATCCTGATGCATATGTACATCTCAATGCCTATCTCCAACAGCAGGGGTTGTGGTTAAACCCAACAGCATTAGTCAATGTACAATGCAACACCATTCCCATAGTGGTGGATAACAGCGACCTCAGGAGTATCACTCTGGGCGCAAGCACCATTATTGAGATGGTGGTTGATGAACAATGTTTTTCCATGGATCTAGGAAACAAACTGATAAGACCAATCCCCAATGACTGCTTTGACAATGACAGTGACAATGACATACCACCAGACACAGGATATTCACCCGGCAAGGGGGGAATTTCCTGGTGTACTCTTCATGCCCTTACGGGGAGGAAGAGGTGACTTGTGACATCAGGCAGAATTAGGTGATATTCCAGGTCCACAATGACTGACTCTCCTACCTGAAACACTCTGTCCAGGTGAATACTCTAACCAGAGACCTCTCCACCCAATTGGAGGAGGCCGCTGAGATAGCAAAACCCGAAGTCTTTCCAAGCTTCAGGCAAATGGTTTAAGAGCGGGTCTACATAGCTGATGCCTGTGAGACTCCGGAGCAAAAGCAAAAGTTGAAACAGGTGTTCTTAGATTTCCAAGATATCTTTGCTGTGGACTCACTGAGATCCATACTACCACAATTCCCACAGACCCTGGAATGACTCCTGTGTTTTGGAAGCAATATTGCTTGCCTCTCGCATCTATGGAGTCCCTGACGGAAAGAATCAAAAACCTTGAGTCCCGTGAGAAAATGGTATTACCCAAATTGATGTTTTACAATTGACCTTTTGTCCTAATTGACCTAATTATAGTGGTCCTAATTGACCTTCTGCACAATTGACCTTTATATTATTTTGGATATTTTATATATGTATTGGGTTGGTTTTTGATTATAAAAAAAAAAGGGATTGGGTGGGGTGTTGCGGGGGGTTTCGGATTGGCTGGGGGGTTCCCCCCGCATATATGTCCTAATTCCCAAAGTCATTTGTGAAAAGGTCAATTAGTATACATCCGGGATAATTCGTCCAGTCCACAGCACCTTTAATAATCCAGTGCTGGGGATTTTAAAACCAAATGGCCAATGGAGACTCTGCACAGACCTTAGGGAGCTAAATAAACGGGTCCACATGTCCCGATCGCCTCTCCCCTACATTGACCAAGGGCTGGCCCAGATCCAGGAGTCAAAGGTATACACTGCCATTGACCTGGCAAATGGGTACTGGACCGTGCCCGTCAGTAGGGAGGACCAATACAAGCTGGCCTTTACCTTCGCGGGGCAGCAGTACACGTGGACGCGGACTTCCTTCGGATACATAAACTCCGGCAACAAATTCAACATCTTCCTACACAAAGCCATGGCCGACTTGGGTGAAAGGGGTAACCTGGCCTATGTGGATGATGCCTTGATAAAAAGCTCAGCTGCGGAGAAACGCATAGCGGAAACCTGTTATGTTCTGACCCAGTTGAGGGTTTCCAGAGCAAAACTGTCCTTCCAAAGGGCACAGTGGTGCAGGACCCGTATCAACTTCTTGGGACATGAAATAACTCCTGAGGGTCTCTGTCCCCAGGAGAAGAAAGTGGAAGCACTCCCAAAACTAAAAGACCCCACAACTCTGTGTGAGCTAAGAAGCCTCCTTGGACTGACTTATTACAGTAGGAAGTTCATTGAGGATTACGCAGAGGTCAAACAACCCCTGATCCACCTATTGAAGGGGGGGTCAAGTGGGAGTGGGGTCCAGAACAAGCCGAGACAGTAAAACAACTCAAAAGTAGTGTCTCACAAGTGCCTTGTCTAGCTTGCCCTGTCAAAAACAAGGAGTTATTCTTGGAGACAGGGTACTCAAATACATGCTTGACAGCAGTATTATATCAAAAGCATGACAAGGTCAATAAAGTCATCTGTTATGCAAGCAAGACTTTATCCTCTGTGGACGAAGAATTCAACGATTGTGAGAAGGCACTCCTGCCAACGGTGTGGGCATTGAAGAAATACGGCCCGTTCATCCAGGGGAACACATCATAGTGGAGACTTCACACCAACCTTTGCAATATCTTCAAAGTGGCAGAATCCGGGCCGGAAATTTGAGTAATTCCAGAATTACTTCCTGGATTCTGTCAATGAAAGGCTTTCCTGTGGATGTCAGATATGGCCAAAAAAAGAAGAGTCCCCTCGCGCAAGGTCTGGCTGACTTGGATGATTGTGCCAGAGAAAACTGTCTCAAGGACGAAAGCCTTAAAATCCAAGACAACATGGAGGCGTACCTGAATTCCCCGCACAAAGTCTATGAAGAAGACAAGTGCCAGGGAATGCCCACAGTTTATGTGGACGAGTGTTCCTACCATGTTGACAACAATGGGGAAAAGGAACTGCTGGCCGGCATTGGGAATGCCTGGGTGAATGATGCCCCGGAACCCTACGCTGGGTACAAAATCGGTCCCCTCAGTAGTCAGGTGGTGGAGTTGATGGCAGTTCATCAGGCCCTCCTCACTAATGTCCAATACCGACTTCACAAACTGGTCATAATCACTGATTCAGATTATGTCCCCAATGGGTTTGTGGAACACCTGGTAAATTGGATAACCAGAGGCATGCTGTGTGCTAATAACAAACCACTCAAACATGGCAAGCTAATACAAAATGTTGATGATTAGGTCACCTCTAATGGGATGACCATCTATTGGAAAAAAATCAAGGGTCATTCCAGAATAGCGGGGCCAGACAAAAGTGGAAAGGACCTAGCTGATCAGCTGGCCAAAACCGGAGCCATCCAGGGCGATCTCTTAGAGATCGAGTCCCTGTTGGGGGAAATCCAAGTCACTACTGTCACTAGGGCCCAGACAAATGCTCATAATGAACTCTGAACTGCCCAGTAGAGTAAGGAGACCCCAGATGCTGATTTAATCACGGCCCAAAAAGGGGATCCGATTATTGGGAAGTTCTATCAACACATTGAGGACCCTGAGAACTTTCCTCTGATGATACCAATTACATTGGGAAAGAGGACATTAGGGTGTTGATGAAGTGTTCCAAAATGTTCTGAATCCAAAACGGTTTGTTGGTAAGGAGATCCATCTCTGGTTGTGACCAGTGGGTGGTACCTACCTCATTCTGAAGCCTGATGCTAAATCACACCCATGATGCGGCCACAGCCGGTTATCTGGGGTTTCATACTACTCTAGAAATCTTGTGGTGAAAGGGGCCCCTGAGGGACCCTCGGATGTGGAAACAAGGCAAAGTCACCACACTCGAATAGATACGCCAGACATGAGGGTCCGTTCCCAAAATCTAGGGTTTATTGCAATACAAAGAAGTCCCAGTTGGCCAAGTGGTCCCACGTCCCGCGACGTGTGTCTAACAGACCTCGGGGACGCAAGTGAGAGTGAAACGTACATCAGTTACATATATACAAATCGAGCACATTACAATCAGCAATGACACAGTATGACACATTTGATGCCGCCCTCAATTCATTTCCCTTTGAATTAGCGGCGATAATTGACCAGTATGACAAATATGACACCTTAGACCACCATTTTTAGTAACGGTTTGCAATCTTCAATTTTACAGACACCATTCTTTATTTGTGAGAACACAGCGTTTCTGTTTTTCATGGGCAAGCTGCACGTAGGAGACTGGCACATACCAGACCTCACTATCTCTTAGTTTCGATTCTCGCTCTAGAGGTCAGCCCGCTCTCTGGGGCCTCACTGGGCTTAGAAAGGGGGGCCGTAAAGAAGATCATAATTCAACTCTTTAAATGCTAGATTTGTATATTGCTATTCTTTCAGGAGACTCGCTGGCATTCGTGTACTGATTAAATGCCATGCTCCCTGTCTTCAAGGATATGTGAGGGAGGGAATCAGGCATTTCTGTCTGGCTCTCCAGTGTAATGTTTCAACATGTTTCTTAGCCTTGGACCATTGAAGCGAAATAATATCTACAGCAAAGCAGTTTTACATGAGGCAAAGTGGCAACGTTAGAGAGAGCAGAGAGAGAAAACAAAATGGCGATTCTGGTCATCTTAAAATGGCTTCACTCTAGTTGAACTAAAAGCTACTTAATAACTAATGAATATATATTCTTAACACTGTAAATGAGGCAGTTGGTCTTCAGCCAACCAATTATCATTCATTTCCGGACCCTCAAGGGGTGTTTGGTTTTTCTGGACTGAAAGTGGGAGGTTGCATACTGGCCACACATGGGGCAGGACCTCGACCAATATTTGAAGGGGTGTTTTGTGTGTGTAGAATTTCAGCCAACTTCACTCACACACCGAGCTCCCCTTCAGAAGAGAGGGATGACACTGCCTTGGTCAGATTTACAAGTAGATTTCATTGGGCCCATGATTCGCTCCTCTAGGGGGAACAAGTACATGTTAACAGTAACATGCTTGTTTACCAAATAGGTGGAATGTCTCCCGGCCCCAAATTGCAAGGCAGAAACAGCAGCTGCCCTGATGATCAACCACATCTTCTCGCGTTTTGGCCTACCCCAAAGGATTGAGTCAGACCGAGGAAGTCACTTCACCAGCGAAGTGATGACAAAGATGTGGGTGATACTTGGGGTAAAAAGGAAACTTCACATTGCATACCGCGTGGTCTCTAGTGGGGGAGTTGAGAGGTACAATAAAACAATTGTGAGCTTTCTAAAAAAGTTTGTGGCAGATTCTGGCCCAAGTTGGGACATCCGATTACCGCTTGTCCTGATGGCCATCAGATTTACCACATCTTCTGCAACCAAGATGTCTCCATTTGAACTAATCACTGGATGAAGGATGGTGCTGCCTCAGCATCTGCTCTACAGAACACAAGAGCAGGCACTGATAAATGCCTCCACAACACATGAATATGTTGAGAATCTAAGAAAACACCTTCAACATGCTTTTGCGTACGCTCAGCGGAATCTGGAAAAATCTGCAGAGGGGATGAAGACTCAATATGACTTATAAACAACCAAAAAGAAATACCAAGTAGGAGACAGGGTCTACTTGTACAATTTCCAAAGGAACCAGACCAAGGAGCGGAAATTTCTCCCCAGCTGGTGCGGGCCTTTTGAAATTGTAGATATAATTTCACCTGTCACCTACAGAATTGGCATCCCCAAAGGAGAGTTGGCAGAAGATAAATGGGTCCATGTTAATCAGTTAAAGAGTTGTCATCCCAGACACACTTTGCGTCTGATTGAGGAGCCAAGAGAAAGTCAAATAGAGGAGACATCTGGAGAATGAGAACAAGAACAAGAAGAACCAGAAGGGAACAGGTAGGTTCATAGGTATATCTATATAACAGGGAGTACTTTTCTTCATTGTCAGTGCAAAAGGGATTACCAAAAATTCTAGTGAAAATCAAAAGTTATCTGTGTCTTGTGAGGGATTATTCGTCGTTATTGTCTGAGTACTCTAATGATCGTAATACATGTGTGTCCCACTGCTGTCAACGTTCCCGGAAGGCAGTCAGTGGGAAACTGTTGTAACCGGTTCTGATTTATTCACTAGATTCATACTAGTTCCGGCCCTTCCTAGACCAAGGAGCACTTCCCCGGGGACCTGGAAAAGAAAGAACAAAGGAAAATCTGGGGGTGTCGCTCCACACCACAAAGAAAGACCAAAGGAAAAGCTGTGGGTGTCGCTCCACACTCCAATGAGAGAACCAGGAGGATCGTGGCATACCACTCCCTGATGATATGATATGATATGGCATTTATAACGTGCCTATACACAAGTGTTTCAAGGCGCATGGAAGAGGGACTCCACCTGATGAACCCCACTTTGCCCTACTATCCCTCAACAAGAAGTCTCAGGAGAGACGTGTGGGAATTTGTGTGGTACATTTACCCACTCAGCAGAATTCCCCTCCATCACCAAGCTGCACTTCAGCAGTTACCAGCAGAATAGCTGCACTGGCTCCATTGAGCATCATTGCCTCGCATCAAAACTGCGTTTTGCAGATACAAAATGATTGCTGCACTGTCTTGCCAAGCACCTATTGGGCAAGATGGTACAGGGAGCACACCGAGAAAGGCTGCCAGTGTGTTTTCTTATGTGCACCAAAGAAGAGAATTGAAAAGCCGCGCTGCTTTGCTGTAAGCTAAAAATTTTCCATTGAAAAAGGAAATATTTGGCATTTAAAATGATGCCGCCCTGATGCTCTTTTTCCCCTGTTCACCATTACACAGTCCGATCCAGTGAGACCAGCTATGCCCATCCATATTCAGATTGTGCTTTGGCAAAAGAAAGCATTATCACTGAATGACAGTCTGTGTCAGATAAGATCTGGGAAATCACCAGAAACTTTACTCTCAGCCGTAGGGAAAAATGCTTGACTTTTATGCTTTAAAATGTCAAAAATAAAAGCTTCAAAAGAAACCCTAGCTCTCTGTACATATGTCAATTTCAGTGGACCTGTGCCTTGAACAGATTGCTGTGTAAGAAAAACTGACTAGGGCTGCAAACAATGTTGGGAATCCAGATGGAAGAGAAAACCAAATTTGAAAGAGACATTCCAGCAGAATTCACCACGTGTCAAAATGGGCTTTTGGAAACAAGAAAAATATCTGGATTAAAAGTGTAATGTTGAATAAGGCCCTGTCCTTGCCTAGAAATGTAAGAGGGGTTTGGTTAAAATCAAATATAATGTTTTACCAACAGCCTGGCCTTTTGGGCTCAGGAAAACTAAATAAATAAAGAAAGTAAATAAATGCATTGGCTGTACTGGGGACCAGCCAAACAGGTTTTCTGCTTGGCTTCAAAGGACATTTGTGTGCTGGCAACAGGAGTTGCCTTCCCCCAAAAGGAGCCACAATGCATTTCTGGGCCACCTACGTGTTACTTTTTGCCCCTGGAAACCTTGAATGACCAAGAGGAAGAATATAACACGCCCATCAGACTTTGTGGCTGGGCTCCAGCTTCACACAATAGATTCTGGGACACCTATGTCCCCCATTAAACTAGGGAGCCTCAAAGGCCACTCCAGAGCAACATTTGGATGTATGCCCTTATTTGGTAGACAATGCTGACCATCTGGCTCAAAAGACTATTTTATTAATACACGTTTAAGACTTTTATCTCTGCAACCGGACCACGCAGGAATGTAAAAGTTTAATAGTTTAAAGGTAATTTTTGTGTATTTAAAACAAGATATTGTGGCTGTCCATAGCATGTTGAGGACAGAAATGGCAGAAAATTGGATACTTTGAGGAAAGTGTATATGGTGCCACTCTGAAATTCAATACTACCATGCCTTATGATAATATGTACACAGGGATAAAGTTATAGAATTTTAGGTAAAATATTTCTCACTGAAAATGACGAAAAATTATTAGACAGAAGAAACAAAGTCCTACAAACTTGGGAGTTGGACTGCCATGCTCTGTGTGAAATATGTAATCTGCCTATGTAATTTGCAAAAGTGGCACAGTTGTAAAAAGGAGAGATTTAGTCAAAATGATTTTTGGCAAAAACTGACCGTGGGATGGCTTTGTACCTTATAAAACACAACCCCATAAACAGAGTCCCCTCCTGGAGGAGGCGTCCAACATAGGCTGACCTATCCGGTTCTTAGGGGTAGGTCTAGCTTAGTTCTGCCCAATTATAAAACCTGTGAGGTAACTCGCTTTATAAAAAGAGGAAGCTCACAGAGACAGGGACACTCTCTCCTGAGTTTCCAGCGCATGCGTATCCAGATATTCCACCTTCACTCTGCAAGATTCCAGTCTGTACTGCCAGGTCAGAGCATAGTTTACCCTATCCAGGCAGGACCATTGATCCAGAAACCCCACTAAAAATCCCAACTAGGGGGAAAAGCTGTGGTACCCTTTTGGGAGTATCCTGTGACCAGACCGGCTTTTTGCCCCCCTACCTGCATGCCATCTGTACCCTTGTTATCCAGTGACCAGACAGGCCCAGCTGTTTGCTGTTAGGAGAGCCTGCTGTGCTGTGACAAGAGCCTTTGAGTCCAGAAACCCGGTTGGCTGTCCCAAATCCCAAACTCAAGTGCGGATTGTGAGTATTTCCCCATCCCATAGCCACACATAGCCTACCCCATCTTGATACCTTTGTCTTTGTTCCACTCTCTAAGTAATCCTATCCATATCCTGGTAACTTGTTTAAAATGGTCAGAATTCTCTGTGCCTCCTGTCCTTGATCTCCAAGCGTTAGCGCCATTCTTCTGTTAATTTCCGTCTTGCATAGATCCTTAGTCATATTTTGAATAATGTAAGTAATTCCCACATAGAGCTGAATGCGGGGTGAAAAGGTTTACGTTGCAAATTAACCTTGGAGCGTACCGTGTCTTTCTTTAACAATCTAGTTTTGATAATCTAGTTTAAGTAAAACTTGTCCTTTCTTTCCAAACCGACTTTCTCTGTTAACTGCGTTTATTTTCCCAAAACCGAATCTCCTTCCACATTGAAAATCTCATCTAGGTATTCAGCTAGAGCCACTGTGTCACTTCTATATTATCCCTATGATGTGCATCTATCACCCAGCCTAAACACCGCATTCCGATTATGTCTGTTTCACCCGTTTATTTTAAAAACGCTTTTGACATTTAAAACTGCAAAAAGTGGAAAATGTAACTTTTCAACATGTGATTTTGGGCTGCACTGTGTTCTTACTTTCAAGTTGCTTTCTGAACTGTATGCCCTTTGTTGATACCTTGCCTTGTAGTTGCTAGTGATATTACATGCCTGATACTGTGATAAATCATATTTACCTAATTTATTCAACTGCACGTTTAAACTAATTTTTACCAATTCCGAGTGTCATTTTATGCAATTACAAAGGGTTTTAAAATCCGTTTCTGCCTCCCATTTCGTGATGGAAGGTTTAATTCTGTGTGCTGTCTAGTATCCCTGACTCCTTGCTGCTCCCTTCTATCCACTCAAAATTCGATTAATTGGGGTTTGAGGGAGCATGGCAGAGGGAAATCTTAACTCGAGTGCTCTCTACCCGACAGTAAAATTGCTCCTATTCATCTGAGCTTTGGATATGTTCTAGTAGAAGGTCCACCAAGTGTATTTCATCAGTTTATTCTGTAATTATCACCCCATTGGCGATTGCTGCCCAATATTCAAACTGTGTGATTTTCTTTGAATCTAAAATAAATAATTGTTGCATTCCCACCAACGGGTTGGGTGCCAGCTCAATCCCATTTCTTAGAAAATTTAAGAAAAAGCATTCTAATTGAGCGCTACATCCTAGGCTAAGGGCAAGGGTCCTGGTCCGGTGTGTGACGCCCGATTGGAATCCTTTACATTTGCTCCTAATATGGTAAGGAAGAACGTTCCACAATGACGGGGCCAAAACGGAAAGCGGGAGACAAAAAGCAGAATTTGGTTAGAAGAACGCAGCAATCTCTTGGTAAAGAGAACCCTTAGTTTGAAGAAGTTCGGCTCCCGCAGTGTAAATAGCACGATGGACCGTGCATAAAATCTTGTAATTCACTTAGGCTTTAACAGGCAGCCAATGTAGGCATTGGAGAAGGTCATGAGAGTGGGACAGTCTAGGAGCATTAAGAGCAAGCCTAGCGGCCGCGTTGTACACACTCTGGAGCTGCTGGAGTAGCATCTCTGGTTGGCCGAGATAGATGCCATTGAAGTCATCTATTTCCCCCATAATGGAGGCAGTCACTATCTTGACCCTAGCCTCATCAGGAAGAAAGGGGAGAACCTTCTTCAGAATATTCAGTCTAACAAACCCAGTTTGGCAATCTGCAGAGATTTGTGCTTCTTTGGAGCCAGAAGCCATAACCTTAATGCCAAGGCTCTTGACTACAGCAGAAGGACTCAGGCAAGGCCCCAGACATGCTGGCCAGTAATCAGAGGTCCAACAAGGGTTGGCGGAGTCCTGGCCAATCACCAGAACCTCCGTCTTCTCACTGTTTAGCTTCAACCAATTTTCAGTCATCCACATCCATTTTTCATTGTATTTAATTACAAAGTGAGACTTCACTTTGCTACTTTGCTCCATAAAGCCCAAATGCATATTTGTAATAAGATGTGCAGTTTGCAACGTATTTGCAGTTTGTTTATTTTTTGATTATCGTGTTTTACAGTTATAAAGAATAACTTTCTACACCAATTAATATAATTCACATACTACATTAAATGCAATATATCATCTCCTACTCTAAAATGTAATAGCTATGGAATTCCATGTGCATTCCTAAGTTTCCAATAACTTTTTTATAAAATTCTGGAAATTGATGAATGCAAAAAAAAGGGATTGTTTTCTTCTGACCAAACACTGTATCCAAACTGCATTCATTTGATATACACCCACTCCTTTTCTGTACTTTCACAAATATGAGAGGCCAGGATTCAATCAATTCCCCTTTAGACTATAACTCCCAGAGAATTATATTACCCCTTGGCATCACACTCACATAGGAAATTTGTTTGCCTGTCACACAGGTTGGTACCCTGATTGAATTCTTCCCTTTTGGTAACAGGAGGGCGTCAGTCAGCAAAGTGGGTCAGTTTCACTCCACAGCCTTGTTACTCTGCTTCTACATTGGGCCTGTCTGCATCCCTTCTTCCACTGAGGAAAGTCTAGAGTTAAATCCCATGTAAGACTCTCTTACAGTGTTCCGCCTGTAATCCAAAATGAGCCAAAGGAAAGACAGACTATTCTATTCTCCTTCCTGTTATCAATACTTCTTTCTAGCTCCTTCTTCCAAACGGTCTATCAATCCATTAGTGAGTGTGTGAGTTCAGTCTCTGCGTGTGGTCTTTTATAGATTAGAAACCACTCCCTTTAGAGGTGTTTATCATTTCTCTATTGTGACTGGTTAGGCTATGTGATTGGACAGTGTTTCAAAATTGGCAACACACTAAAGAATCCTGTTCATACTCATTGGGCATATTAATGAAGAGGGCAGTCTAATGGGAGTAACTTCTAAACCAAGTTTCCGTCCCATTTGATACAATGGGATCTTCAAATGTCTACATTAAACAAATGTGAATTTCCAAAACCATGTGATAGTTACATGTGATGAAGTTTCTAATTAATGTGTCTGATTACTCTAACTCCGGATATTCAAATAATAGATTTTTTAATTTCAGTATCGACATATGATTGTGCCTGACAGATTTTTGCTTTTCATTCTTTGATACTTTCACTCAACAATCCTATTACCAACTGTGAGAAACCTGAAGGTGTCTCACTCACTAGTCCCTGGGGATCTGTCATCCGGGTGGCCAGGACACGGCCATCGCTATTGGCCCAGTTCCTGGGGTGGACCAGTGCCGGAGGATCACCTGGATGAAGGGTCTTATGGAGTGAAAGTGGGACAACAAAGGTTGAGACACAGTGTCCCGTTCCTTGTGACACCTTTTCCCCATCCTGCCTAGTAGGATACTTAGAAACTCTACCCCCCCCTTTCCCTTTTCCAACACAAACACTTTCTCACAGCATGAACAACAATGGAATAATACCTGAGCCGTCTACCTGACATGTCCCAAGACAAGGGCCAGGCAGAGTCAGGCAATTGCCACCAACTATACACACCTGACTACCATTTCCCTTTCACATAGGGATAAAAGGGAAATGGTAGTAAAAAAGTAGGAAAAAAGTAGGAAAAAGGAGCACAAGAGCACACTCCGAGGGTATCCAGTCATATTTTTGAAAACACATTTTCGACATGCCATTTTGTCGACACAAAAATGCTGAAAAAAAAATTCTGAAAGTATTATTTTTTATTTGATATGTTTTATTTTTGTTTCGTTAGTAAAAAACAAAAGTGTCAATAAAAAAACAGGGGTTTGGGGGGAACCCCCTGTAGTGATACACGAAATTGCAACCTTACCAATCAGGGCTTTAGATGACAGCATTAGCCGCTGAAAGCCAATAGTGTATTCAAAGTATGTGCTAAAAATGCTGACAGTAGTCTGTTGTAGCACTTCCATTATGCAGTAGTGAGCTACAAGGAATATGCAGGCCTAGTATGAAATAGGTCACATTATGCATTGTTGATAGACAGGCAGGGAGAGGGCCCCAGCTATGTAGCTAATAGGTATTTTTGGAGTGTTTGGAACATCATGGCACCTATATAGCGCTTAGATAGCCAGTCTTAAGCGCTATAAACACTAAGCTATGAGTGCATGCCTTTTAGAGCTTGCAGATGGGGTTAATACACCCCTGCTTCCCTTAGAATATTCAGCCTCACTAACGGTAGCCCTGGCTCCAAGCTAATCTTGCTTTTCTCTGGGAAGGTACTGATAAGACATTCCTCAGCCAGCGCAGATGGGAACCAAGGGAGGGGGTAGGAGCGAGCAGGGAGCATCTCAGAGAGAGCTGGGTTTTTTCCATGAACCAGCCTCACAGGGAAAGTTCTGGAACTATGTGTCATGGTGACTGACAGCAAGAGATTATAAAATATCCATGCACACATGGGATCAGGGGGAGATCGTCCTGTGGACTTGATTCGTGTACAGTCAGGTGCCCGGAATTGGCTCTCACGGTGTCCTCCAGCATTGTTTTTCTATGAAAAACCATGGTCTCCCAGTGCTGATTAAAGGGACGTAAGACTGTGTTTCTCTATGTTTCTCTATATTTCTCTATGTTTCTCTATGTTTATCTAAGTTCCATGTTTCACTATATTTTGCATTGCTCTTTGTTTTATGCTTTGTAATATTCTCTAACTTGAATCCCAAATGTATATGAAATTCACTGCTTAGAATAAATATGCTAAAACTTTGAGGGTGTCATTTGTCACTAGCATGAGATCACTGCTCAGCACAATAGAACCTGTATTTTGGGCTGAATTGGGTATTTTTGCTCTCAAAGGGCTGGCCCCGAGGAAGATTTTGCCCATATCAAGACACCCCCCCATTAAAAAATAAAAATAAAAAATTAAAAACATAAAATGGCATTTCGAAAATGTGATGTTTGAAAATGTCACTATAAACCCACTCTGAGCAATGCTAACACATGAGGAAACAGCCATTCCAGGACGACAGTTCAAATGGAGGAGAAAGGCAGTGGGACCTGAAAGGACGTCAAGGCGAGAGTTGCCCTTGCCCTTTTAAACCCAGACCGGTGAAGCCTCTGATGAAAGAAACTTAAGACCGGGAATCGCAGCTGGCAAATGGTGTGATGTATGTCAGCAGTACATGGGACCCTCCTGCACTGATAGCCAGGATGGGAAGATGCAGTTGCCATTGTGGTACCACCCTTGGCTCCAGCGGCAACAGAACCGCCAACAAGTTCAGCACAGCCGGTGAGCCAGAAGAACCTGATAGTCAACCGGACTGTGTTAGGCTCAAGGTTGCAGTGGCAACATTAAGAGGAAAATTAGACAAGAGGTCTTTTGTGAACAAACTTGGTACCAGAGATAGAGTGGTCCGGCGCTACGTGGGCGCTCAGTCGAAGGTCTCTGGCTGGTACCTCTTCCCTGAACAAAGAGACTGTGTGGAACATTGCTGGTAAAGAAACTACAAGCACCAAGAGGCAATATGGGAGCTGGTATATGGTGTTAAGGTGGTCATACAAGGGTCAAGTCAAATCCCTTGTACAATCGAAATCCTTGGCACATTGCAGAAGTTTTGATATACATGTCTTTGCAGCACTGGAGCTCGTGTCAGGCTGCCATGACAACATGAGGTCTCCCATTTGGAAAAGACACACATGTATACGCCAACATTTGTAAAGCAAGGACCAGAGAACTTGCAGATGTGGACATCGCATTCGAGCAGGATAAACTGACACGCTGACATAATCATACTGCCGGAACACTTCCGCGAGGGTGCATCATTCGAATTTGCTGCAGTAACGCGGATATCTATTGCCGCACATTATGAACTAACAAGAACTGGTCATCAGGATATGCATTGCCTAGAAAACAATCAGATTTGTTTTTATCAGTCACCCATTGGGACACCAGGCTGGCTATAGAAGACTGGGTACCCTCAACTGCGAAGACCCAGCAATTTTGGAATCCCCAAACCATCCCCCCTGTCTGAGAAACAAGGGTTGTTTTCTCTGACCTGAGGAAAGCGAAGATGGATGCCATACCACATGCGCGGCGCAATGTGTTCAAGTGCCAATCAGGCAAGAAAGGGCATTGTAAAATCTGAGATTTTGGACACACACGTAGGCAGATCAAATGCATGAATATTTTACCATGCTAAATTGAGGGTAGCATTACTAATACCCTTCAGAACTTATAACATAGATTACAAATAATAACCATATCATGTGTACATCTTTAATCTGTTTTCGGTCATTATATGTCATTGTTTGACTTTGAATTCTGCATACCTGTCTTACACGCTAATTATTTGTTTCTGTATGATAATGACACATGCATTTTTTTACTGTATATAAACTTCTGTTTTGAGTATTAGAGATACTCTCCATGAGTTGTTTGCACAATCCATCTAAAATAGTTGTAATTTGCCCAACGAGTTGTGCTACTTGCAGCATGGACCTCCTTTTCTTTTATTATCTCATACTGACCCCAACCATGCCTCCTCACAAGCGGCTTCCCTACTTTGATGTATCTTTGATATTGGAAAACAGCCATTTGCACTCGGCTGGAGGGAACGCTGTGTGAACTTTGATTGGGTGAAACCCGTGCTTGCCGCAGGCTAACAGAGGGACCCAGCAATACAAGATCACCCTTTGAAAGTCTCTGTTTGATTTGGCAAGTGCTCTGGAAGGTATGAGCCCGGATGAGAGGATTAATTGAGTTTATAATTCGTCATAAATAATGAAAACCACCTATCCAGGTTGTGTGTGAAGATGGTTTATGACGTTTTAGGGGCCGTAAATGAATGCTTATGTACAACTGGTGGCTGCAATATACGCATTCACGTTTCACCCTAAAATAGGGCGGTGTCTGGAATTGCATTCCTGAAAAATAACACACAGTCCAATGCATACGTACTCAAGTTTTGCAACTTTGAAATATCAATGGACCAAGGAAAAGTGGTGAAGGCAGCCACTGCACCACAGAGAAAAATAAGCTGGGAACGAAATATGACAGATCTTGCAGTGCGTAATATACCCTTGCCATGTAAAAGCAGTCTGGAGAAGTGCTTGATGTATTAAACTGCCCTGAAACCTAACTGATTTAACACTTTTAACACAACATTCCCATCAAGTAGCAGAGAGAGTTTTTAGGGAGAGGGACAAGCCTGTTTCTGTCAGCACTTTCCATCTTTTTGGTGATGCAGAGAACAAGGTGTAAAGTCGTTGAATGACGCCAAGAAAATGTGCTGCACTAGTAGCAGAAGGTGCTGCACCCGCGAGGACTCGATTCCAGTTGTGACACGCACAAGGGGTGAAAAACGCACGCCGATTCTTTTTTTAAGATTCGTGTTTGCACTCCATTGTGCTGACGTCGCATGTTAACACCGTGATCGTATCCTTGACCGGTGTCCGGTCAAAGGATCGACTCAAAAGGGTCGAGTCAAAACGACCGAAAACAAAAAGGTCGAATTTTTTAAAAAAATGTATATGGGTTTTTTTGGTGCTTTATATAGGTAAAAAAGGTGTTTTTACACCAAAAACGGGGGTTAAAAAAAAACTAAAAAAAAATATTCTACCCTTTTTTTCGGTCGTTTTGACTCGACCCTTTTGTCATTCGACCCTTTTGATTCGAACATTTGACCTATAACCTCCTTGACCTCGACAGTGGGAAGTTTCATTGTTTCCAACATATGCAACAAGGCATTGGCCAGAGCGTGTCCAGTTTCCTCTTCTAGGGGGAAAAATCCAAGGAAATGCTCCTGGATGGTAACACAACTGAATCGACACATCTTAGAATGAATGTCATTGGTTCTGTGTGGCTCAGGTCAGGTGTGCAGTCAGGCAAAACGAGTACTATTGAGCTTCTCCAACATGACATCTCTGACATCAGCCCAATCATTTAAAGGAGAGTTCCGGGACTTTTTTTTTATTGTCCCTACGGTTCGGCCATGTGTTTTTAAGCATAACTCGGTAGATCGTAGAAAACTTTCCTATGGACCTTACCCGACTTTTCGTCCATTAACGCACTCGAAATCAGCCGCCATTTTATGATAATCCTATCACTTGCCGCATCGCCCAGGCTCACCTGCTTTTGCGGCACTAAATCAAATCCCCCGCCCCTGAGCCTGACATCAGCAGACGCGTACCGCCCATTTCCCAACGCCAAAGCACGTTTCGTGTCAACAATCGCTGCGCCTCAGCTAATGAAGTGTCGCCATGGAAATGGCAGGACGCCTCTTTCCTCAATAAGTATAAACACACCGTTTCACAACACACAGCAGCAGATTTTCGAATCCATTCCTCTCTCTGTGTTACTTTGAGTATTCTGTGACTCGTTTCTGTGCTCTGGTCAGCTACCTTCGCCGCTTCTAGGCCTTGTGAACACCTGTACCATCTCTGTAAATTATTTTACTTTCTTTACCACACAATAGCTACAATAATGCCGTATATGTACGAGCCCGAGTACACCGAGGAAGAACTACTGGAAAGGCAAGCACGCGAAAACGATGGGGATTCGGACGGCAGTTGGGAGGACCAGTCAACGGATGAAGAGCCTGGACCATGTCGCATGGACGGCGTCTCCACCTGGTGCACGTGCAATCGGTGCGAGCTAATGCCAACTGAGGAGGAGAACTGCTGCTGCCGTGAAAATTCCGGGTGCTTGGCCTACATTTCGGAAGGCGAGCCAAGTCCGCAATGCATCACCGAGCTGCCAGAGTTCAGGGAAGCCTGCCTCTCACGGACCGTGTTGAGGATGATGATGGTGCTTATGCACGAACTTTGCGGCACTGTTCGTCCGCGTAATCCGAGTAACGAGTAAGTATACTCTGGTTGTGATGTCAGTGATGCCACTACTATTTCATGGTCGTCTCCCACATATAAAACTACATCTACATATCATTCGAATGCATGTAAATTGGTTCCATGTTGTGCATTTTCTAGATAGAATTTTTTTCAAAGCAGAATGACATTTTTTACCTGAATCGACAGTGATAAGAAAGTTGTCATTTTAATACAGTTTGCATCTTTCATTTTCACAGGTGGTACAGGCTGGTGGCCTATCGTTGCTTCACTTGGTGGCTTCACGGGAGGCTCGGACACCGCGTTCGGAGAGTAATACCTGCCTGTGCGGTACTTGCCATTAGACAACATTTCCCCAGCGACAGTGGACAATACCGCGGATTTTCCCGGGATGTGCTGCAACCGCAACTTTACAATGTGTAATGTTTATTATTTATGTTCAATTGATATTAAGATCTAAAATAAAACACAACATATATTTTAACAATGGTTGTTTTGATTTTTTAAATGAATCTAGTGTGTCTCCATTGAATAGTCTTCCTGTGCCTTGTCTTGTCACACCACATGTCTCCGGCCAGCATCCTCCCTCACGCTGGCCGCCCACCTTCAATCCACATAACCGTTGAACCCATATGCAGCAGACATACATATGTTATTTTGCGGGTTGGCATCAAGCCTAGGCATCCAGGGTCTCCAGGGTGAACTGCACCCATATATTCTCCTGGGACGGTGAGGTATTTATAAACTCACCCCCCTGCCTTCCATGTACTATCAAAGGCAGTTCGCACCGGGATAGTTGTGCTGGCAAGTGGAGCTGTCAGGGAGCGATAAAGGCCAAGAGGTGCCAAAGACCATGTACACTTCAAAGTGGTCTATAGCGCATGGGTTGTTGTTCCCATGTCTACCTCCAGACCCCGTGTCTCCTGCCAAGCATCCCCCTCACGCTGGACGGCCCCCGGCAATCCACATAAGTGTGTCTCCATTCACGAGTCTTCCTGTGTCTTGTCTGCATGACCACCGCCCCAATCCACCCCCCGCCCTATCAAAGGCAGTTTGCACCGGGGTACTTGTGCTGCCAAATGGAGCTGTCAGGGAGCGATAAAGGCCAAGAGGTGCCAAAGACCATGTACACTTCAAAGTGGTCTATAGCGCATGGGTTGTTGTTCCCATGTCTACCTCCAGACCCCGTGTCTCATGCCAAGCATCCCCCTCACGCTGGACGGCCCCCTGCAATCCACATAAGTGTGTCTCCATTCACGAGTCTTCCTGTGTCTTGTCTGCACGACCACCGCCCCAATCCACCCCCCGCCCTATCAAAGGCAGTTCGCACCGGGGTACTTGTGCTGCCAAGTGGAGCTGTCAGGGAGCGATAAAGGCCAAGAGGTGCCAAAGACCATGTACACTTCAAAGTGGTCTATAGAGCATGGGTTGTTGTTCCCATGTCTACCGCCAGACCCTGTGTCTCCTGCCAAGCATCCCCCCTCACGCTGGACGGCCCCCTGCAATCCACATAATGCCACGGCATATACACGTCATTCATTCACAAACACACCCCTGTTTCGAATTCTTTATAACCCACTTCATATTTCTAATGAGAACTTCTTTGCGCTTTGCTAGTCAACCCGTGAAGGTGCTGGTTATCTGCTCTTCGTCTCTGTGAACTTCCGTGACCACTTCGAGGAAACTCGTCAGTTTGCAACCTGTGAACTGCTCCCTGTTCTACGACAAGAAACTACTCTGATCCCTGCATCTAACTGTTTTCTCGTCAAGGTAAGGCCATGTACCATACTCATTTTGCGTCCAATTTCTTTTCGTTCAAGACAGTACATGCAAGGAACTAGTCACATGTTCTGAGTTTAGTCAAATTATTTTTCTATTTTTTTAAAGTTATTCAAATACTTATCCGCATGTGAATAACGTGTATAGTTCCAAGAACCAAAACATACCTTGCATTGAACCTTTTATGTGTCATTTAATTTTTTAACACATTGATATTCATAGAGAATTGTTGATCTTTACTTTTCAGAACTTTCCACAATGCCTGCCTGTTCCATTGGCGGTTGCCCTTCGAAGACCCATAATAAATCTGAAGGTGCATGTTTTCCCTAAGACAATAGATCAGATAAGAGAATGGGTCCGATATTGCGGATATCCACCCTCTGAGCTTGAAAGTAGAGTCCTAGAAGTCTTTGCGGACAAGAGGGGTGATCGATACCGCATCTGCAGCAGGCACTTTACCTCTGACATGTACTCCACATCATTTCTAATAAAGAAGAATACACCGCGAGCGAGGCGAAAATTGCTCTCCACCGCTATTCCCACTCTATTCGTCCACATCCCTCCACTGGTGAGTCAAGTTTACGTATTTATCTCTCGGCCTTGCGGTAGTGTGTAGCATTAGCTAACAATAATTTCCCCATTTATGTATCCACTCAATATGAAGGCGGAAGATTCTCCATCCGTGTCGTTATTGCAGTCATCAGCCACTTCAAGCGCCTATCGGGTAATCTTACTTAGCTATTCTGCCATTGACTTGTTTTAGGCATGTAAATCAACAGTTTTAATTTATCGTGTAATTATTTTACCTAATGGTACACCCTTGTACTCGTCCTCTAGTCTTTGTTTTGAGTTATAATTATTGTTATCCAAAATAATTCAAGTACTGTCTTTCAGGGAGATGCTGAGGAGTCCAACGTATTGACGACTACCGTTGATGTCACTCAGATGCTCGAGGTACGTTTCAGGACAGTTCCATCGATGGAGATCATCAGATCTTGCATTCTTGTAGCGTGATTGTTACACACAATGTTTCTTTCGTTTTTAGCCATTGATATGTCCTTCTGTCGTCGCCCTCGTATGTGTCTTCTTTTTTCAATATTGTGTTCATTACTAATGAAAGTCCTATGTTTCAGGGAGTCGATGGAGCATTAGTCCAAGAAGAAGGGGGAGCGTGCAGTTACGGGTCGGCGCAACAGCTTGCAGAAGTGTGCACCGCAGTTACATCGTCCCTTGATGTTCTTATGCATTTCGAGGTATGGATACTGACAGCTCGATCAAGCGAGATCATATGACGTGATTACATCCGCTATACTTCCTTCTTTATTAACGCAAGTACTATGTTTCAGGGAGATGACGGAGCTTCTTCTACAAGAACATCACCCCTAGTAGTTGATGCAGATTTCTGGGTGGTGACACTTCCAACGATCGAGCAAATCGAATCATATTTAGATATCCATTATTTATTTTAGACAACTGATCATTTGTGCAGGTCTATTTAGATGAGCCGTTGACGCCTGCACAAACTTTATGTTCTTTTTATCAAAATAGAAAACCATACTAATGCAATTACTGTGTTTCAGGGAGTCACTGAAGCATCATCTTCAATAATATCATCAATGGAAGTCTATGAGGAGCCCGAGGTATGGATCTTGACAGTTCCATCTAACTAGATCAACAATGCGTGAATAATTGTCGTTTGAATGTTCTACACAAAGCGTTCATTCGTGTTTTGCTATTGAGATGTATGTGGGTATTGGTCCCCAAGTACATTTTGTGTTTTCGATATTATTATACATACTAATGAAAGTTCTATGTTTGAGGGAGTCGATGGAGCGTCAGTGCGTGATGGATGTGCTTATCAGGAAAACATAGTCGTTGCAGCGCAAGAGGAAGTGGAGACATATACACACGAGTCGGAGCAACAGCGTCCTGATGTTGAAGTTCGAGGCAAGAAAGTTTCAAAGAAAAGAAAGCAAAAGAAGGTTAGTGTCCTGGTCACTATATTATGTTGTTTTTCACTGTTAATAGTTCAATACTGTAAGTTGTGTTTAAACTGAACACCCCTTTTCCAATCTGTCCTCTAGTTGCGAGTGGGTGTACGAACTAGATCTACACAGACAGTGAAGCGAACGAGAGATGTTGCTTGTCAAACCTTTTGGCAGGGACTTGAGACTGGAGAAGCATCGTGCCAATGGGAAGAATATGAAGTGATTGACAACGGAGCTATACCACCACCAGCCATTGATAGTGAATGTCCTCCTGGTAGTTCGGATGCAGTCGGAGATCAATTCACAGAATCCACACCCGCAAAAACTAAGACCGCGAGAAAGTTGAAGAAATTGTTTTATTCACCCATCGCCGGAGAAGGAACAGATGTTGCAATGGAAGAGAATGAAGTAGGCGACAATGAAACACCATCAATATCACTGAACATAGCGGAAGACGATATCAGAGATTCTACCTTTCATGTGAGTGACATGTCCTCAACGTTACAGGCCGAACCAGCTGGGATGCAGAGTGACAGTATAAGGAAAGAGGCCAAATTCATTGTATTCGATAGTTGTTTGATTGATATTATTATTCGGATTAAATGTGGGCATTTGGTTGGTGGGGAAGTATGTGGGGAGCCATTGATTAATGTGACTCGTGCAATTCGAGGCACTAACCTTAAAATACATGCCACCTGTACAAAATATCATCCTTTCACATGGTCTGCACAACCTATGCTGGGACAACTGCCAGCAGGCAATCTACTTTGTGCAGCGGCTGCACTTTTTAGTGGTTCAAGTTTTAAAAAATTAGAGTCTTTCTTTCAGTTTGTGGGAATCCATTTCATTGCGAAAACTCAGTTCTACAAATACCAAACCGATTATCTATTTCCAGCCATTAGCGAAGCTTGGAGAAATGAAAAAATGTCTATTGATAGTACATTCGCGGGCAAACGGTTCAGGCTAGCCGGTGATGGACCATGCGACAGCCCAGGATTTTCAGCCAAGTACTGCACCTACCACTTTCAGGACATGGAAAGTAAGAAAATTGTGAGTTCGGTGGTCGTGCAGGTGTCACAAAGTACATCCTCAGTGGCCATGGAGAAAGTTGGCTTTGTAGCATCATTGCAAGAACTACAATCGCGGGGAATGGTGATCGACCTGATAGCCACGGACAGACACGTTTCAATTGCCAAGACAATGAGAGAACAGTACAAAAATATAAATCACCAATTTGACGTTTGGCATCTTGCAAAATCAATCAATAAAAAATTGTCGGCTGCAGGTAAAAAAAAAGAATTGCAAGGTATTTCACAGTGGTCCAAGTCAATCAGCAACCATCTTTGGTGGAGCTCAAAAACATGTGGAGGGTCGTTGGAAATTCTACTGGAAAAATGGCGGTCAGTAATGCCACACTGTACAAACGTTCACCGATGGAACACGAACCAACATTTCCACAATTGTGAACATGGCCATTTGTCCACAGAGGAGGCACGGAAGAAGAAGTGGTTGATTCCTTCATCACCCACTCACAAAGCCATTGAAAAGATTGTATTTGATAAAACTATAACAAAAGCTTTGAGGTGACTCACGGAATTCTGCCACACAGGAGATTTGGAGGTGTTCCACAATATGTGCCTCAAGTACAGGCCAAAACGATTGCATTTTGGCATGGAGGGCATGATAAATCGGACTCTTTTAGCGGTCTTGGCACATAACCATAATGTTGGCCGTCAACAAAGTAGGACGACCGGAACTTTAGGGACGCTTCGCTACAATAAGGCCTTCACTAAAAGAAGTAAACAATGGGTGATCAAACCAGTGTTTGAGGATATGCAATATGAGTTTATTGAGAAACTTATTGTTGACGTCCTAGATAGGCACATAAATGGAGTTGTGAACGAACCTGTGCAGGGGACAACTGCATTGCCACCCAACATTGCATCTGTTCCATGTCCACCTAAAGAAGAACTCATTGAGAAATACACATCACGGTTTAAATGATTGTAATTTCATTGTCTGTTCTCTCTAGTCTCCTCATGTCGCAGGCCCATTGAATATGTGTATCTATCCAACCTTGTTCATTTGCGCATTAAATTAAACCAAACAGTAATATAAATCATTTTTCAAAAAATATAGAATGTCTCCGTATTTATGGTTCTGTGTGGCTGCAAAGCACGCAGACAAAATGCAAAGATGGAGTGTAAATTTCAAGTTCTGTGAGAATGCCTTACACTCAATGTAGCTAACTAGGAATGTGTGCTCGTTCAAAGTGAAGGTCAGCTGCTTTGATTTTTTCTCGGGTGCCAGAATGGCACACGACTCAGTATAAGGTTCTATTGTATTTTGACCTTGACAGGCCGGGACCACGTAAGAAACGATAATGAATATAATTTCAGAAACAAAAGCCATTTCATGTTCGCTCATTAGAAGAAATAACGTCGGCATAGAAGGAGTGGTATTTCGGGGCTGCCCTACGCACAGACGCAATGGAAAATGCAAATATAATGTAAGTAACTCTTTAGATGAGTTTATACCGCAATTTAATTACTATACAGTTGCTTTAAAGACGGGTTAAGTTGTACTTGTTCGTTCTATGTGGCATGTTGTTTTGTACCGCGCACTATCTTGGGGAGAACCGTCTACTTTTACGGAAGCACCTCAAAACCTTTGCTTCTGCTTTCTCTCTCCCTCTCCCCTGCAACAACTGGTCCACTGTCTGCGATCTCGGTCCTGGGCCCTTCCACTCTCCACCTGCACTCCCTGTCAACCCCTGCACTGAGGGACTGTCTCAGTATCCTACAGCCCCCCCTTGACGTTTAAAACCCAGTTGCACTGTCCTAGCTATGAAATAATTTACCGACCGAATATATAAAATGAATAATTTTAATAAAGATCTGATGGTGAGACTAATTTCATTGTTTATGTTTTTCAAACAGGTACATCATGCATTACTGCATGTGTCACGAGTACCAGACACCGGCGGACGGCTTCTTTAACCGCCAGTTGCTTCTCCGCGTGAACAACGTTACCACCCTGACCATTTTATGGGACGATCGCCAAGTACAAGTATGCCCTTACGCGGTACTAACGGCTAGATGCAACATACAGACCGTTGTGGTGGCCTAGTGCCTCGTTGTTGGAACAGCCATGCGATTATCAGTGCGACCGAAGAGCTTATTTTATCGTAAACCAACACCCTGTTTACTGCACACGAACATCGCTTGCCTCAAGACGAACTATTTTGGATCGAGAGCAAATAAAAATGAAAATCGCTGAATATTCTATAAACATTTGATGTCCAATAAATGTACTTTGCCAAATGTACAATCTTGCAGTTTGCTTTTAAACCACAGTTTGATATTCCGAATTGTGGCGCTGTATTGTGAGATGATCTAAGACCCTGTGTACAGCAAAGGAACATCGCGTGCCTCAAAACGAACTATTTTGGATCGAGAGCAAATAAAAAAGAAAATCGCTGAATATTCTCTAAACATTTGATGTCAAATAAATGTACTTTACCAAATTTACAATCTTGCGGTTTGATTTAAAAGTACAGTTTCATATTGCGAATTGTGGCGCGCTGTGTTGTGTGAGCTGATCTGTGTTGATTTCCGGGTTCTGTGTGGAGTCGCGTAGAAGACGCCTGGGCGCGTTTGCCTACGCAGCACAGTCACGTCACGGATAGAGGCGGGGAATATGAATGTTTTGATAAAGTCTGTTTCAGGGGCGGGGGATTTGATTTAGTGCCGCAAAAGCAGGTGAGCCTGGGCGATGCGGCAAGTGATAGGATTATCATAAAATGGCGGCTGATTTCGAGTGCGTTAATGGACGAAAAGTCGGGTAAGGTCCATAGGAAAGTTTTCTACGATCTACCGAGTTATGCTTAAAAACACATGGCCGAACCGTAGGGACAATAAAAAAAAAGTCCCGGAACTCTCCTTTAATTCTGAATATGTTTGCCAAGATAGTGAGTATGAGTGTCATGCGTGGTAACTCTGCGAACAAGCCCTAAAAGGTTACCACTGTGGGGGTGGTTAATCTAATCAACACCTCCATGGAATGCAAGGTTATGTCCTGCAAGTTACTGAGTGATTGCAAGGAGTGTCCCCAACACTTTCCTCCAGTGCCTCTTGGAGGTGGGAAAGAGTTTGCTAATTAATTGTGGATTTCTTTTGTAGCCGATTTTTCTAGTTCATACCATTTCTGAATCTTTTGCAAATTGCAAGTGTTCCACTGAATTCGCATGTTCATTTAATCGTCGCCCTAATATGTTGCCAGTCACACAAGCCACTGCCGACAAGCTGAGTGTGTGAGGAAAGAGTGAATAGTTTACAGCAGAAACAAAAGACTGCATTTTGTGTGCAAAATAAAGTAGCCATCTGCGATTAATTTGTTTTCCATTACTCATTTGCCTTTTACAATAAAACAGGATTTGAGGATCGATTTGCGTTGTCACGTGGATAAGATATGGATGATTTACATCCAGCCTGACTTGCTCCTCTTTCTACTAGGTAGCAGAGACTTTCATCATCTAAACTGGTAGGCCATTTCCCAGGATCATCGTCAATGTGTGTAATAAATCATCTGTTGGATATAAGCACTGGTAACTGGTGTGGACTCGGCAGCGTGCCAGGAATGTTAATTGCTTTTCCTCAGTTCAACCATTTCATCTTTCCCTTTCTCAGTCACTCACCCTTGATGCTGCGCTGCTCCATCTTTCTGCAGATCTTGTGAGAGGACTGTACTGACGGTGGCACGTTCCACCTCCTGCCCCTGTCCAGGTCCAAGTCCTTGCTCTGAACTTGAATGTGGTGGCTCTTTGTCCTCCTGTCGGATGCCTGCCGCTACACGTTGGGGTGTGATGGCTGTGATGGTGACAGTTTCTTTCTCCTGCCACTGGCTTCTCTCTTGCTCCAGATGTTGGGATGTGGGGATGGTACATGTTTCTTTATCCTGCCCTTGTCCTATTCCTTTCTCTGGACCTTGGGATTGGCAGACTGTGATAGTGGCGGATATTTCTTCCTCTTGCCCCAGTCGGATTCTTTTCTTCGGACCTCGGAATGGGATGACTTTAGAGGAAACTATTTTCACAAGACATTCCAGTTATGATTCGTAGTAAAGGCTTGTTCTGTGCTTGTTTCTCCACATGCAGTTCCATCTGCCTTTTTCTCTTCAATGCACCAGACGCATATTTTCGTGCAATGTCACGATCACGGCTTGTCATATCTGCAGATTAATAAAGTCGTAAATGCAAAATCTAAATAAGGACACTAGAATATACTAGAATATCACATGGCCAGGGAAGTCCCATTCTCTTTACAGTCTTTACTACTTGTGAGGCCTGAGTGTGTTGGTGTTTGAGTAAGCTATGGGTGTTATAAACCATGAAACAAAAGGAAAGCAACAAATTAAATTAAACAATTAAATGCAAAAAAGCAAAACACTGATGCAGGTTGCAGAGTTCTCACAGCTCACTCCCCACTCACCTAGGCCTTGCAATCAATATAGTAGAGTTTGGAGCCTTGAATCCTTTCCATGGTGGTTCACTGCGCCTATGGACGACGCATTCTGCTGGAGACCTATTGGATAGAAATTGAGGTTTCAGAACATTTAGAGTATAACAAACACACAATACTCAGCTACCCACCATTATCATTAAGAAGAGGAGCCGAGCAAAGTCAAGAAGAGTTTTTAAATAAGAAGCAATTTATAAATTACGGCGCAATTAAGGGAATATTGTTTTGGACAAGACACTCGTAACCTTTCCGTGTGAAGACATCACCACCCCTTGGTTATGGAAACTAGCAAGCAGATGTGGAGGTCTATGGCAGGTGTATCAGGTGGCTCTGAGGATGGTGCAGTTATGGTGGAGATATTTGGACACGCCAGGCATAATATCAGATGGAACAAGCTGTTGTTTGACCTGTTGTTTGGGAAGGTACCCACTCGAAAGTCCACAGCTATACTTGAGCTCACTTTAGCTTTCACAGAGGGGAAAATATCCGTCCCGTATGGCAATTCCCTTCTGAACAAGAGTACCAACAGCAACCTCAGACATGTGTTTCAGCCTTGTTGGGCCTCATCAGTGAGGTAGAGCTATGCCTCTTTAAGCACAGTGAGAATGAATCCACATCTGGATGACCCTGGGAAACCTAGGGTGACTAGATCTAAGGCCATTGAAACAATCAAAATGTATTCGTAGGCACCCCTCTGCGAGAACAAACACGACCCATTGATCTGTTATTTGGGAAAGTACCCACTTGAGAGTCCTCTGCCGCACTTTAGCTCACTGTACCTTTCACAGATGGGAAAAATTAATTTGCATATCAGTCTTTGTCCCGCCCACAAGGCCAGTCCAGCACCGAAATTCTATGGCAATTCCCTTCTGAACAAGAGCACCAACATCAACCCTTTTTTTTCCTCTTTAATGTATGTCCAAACCAAAACATGGAACCCACGTCTTGGACCTGTGCAGAACTAGTGCTGATCCACAAGAAAGGCTTGAGGAAACAGCCCTCGAATTATCGTCCAACCTCGCTACTAGATGCAGGGGGAAAGACTTTTGCTAGAGC
This sequence comes from Ambystoma mexicanum, assembly GCF_040938575.1. Lineage (NCBI taxonomy): Eukaryota > Metazoa > Chordata > Amphibia > Caudata > Ambystomatidae > Ambystoma > Ambystoma mexicanum. Next base: position 1,480,994,119 of record NC_090922.1, read on the forward strand.
TTTAATGTTTCACTTGGAGGCATGGGCTATAAGCAATTCGATCATTGGCCATCGGCAAGCAGGGTTTTGTGATGGATTGAGTATCATAGATCAAAGCCTCCGGTTGCAGTTGATTATTGATAAATATGCAGTCCTCATAAAGGTCAAAGTGTGTGCTGTTTTTGTGGATCTGAGAACTGCATTTGATACCATACCGGGACATGTCCTCTGGGAGGTCCTTCAGGGTTTGTTGTGCCTCCTGCCTTACTGTGTGCAATACTGAGCTTGTATATGCATAACACAGCGGTTGTCCGGTGGAGAGTTGATGGCAGGACCTCTGTTAGTTTCAACGTTGAAAAGGGAGTCCGTCAAGGGTGCATTCTGGCCCTCAAATTGTTTTGCACCATCATAAATGGTGTTATCAAGGAGTTGCTGGCTGCCCAGCAAGTAGCTGGACATTTTTACAGCCTTTTGTAGGAAAAATTGATTATCTCTTAAGGTTATTAAAACTAAATCTATGATTTTTCAAACAGGTACCCGGAAAAGCCGTGAGGCATTAGGTTGGATGGGGGCGTAATTGAGCAGGTATCACATTATGACTATCTGGGGGTGAGATTGATGGCATCTTGCAGGTGGACGCAGCCGATTGAAAAGGCTAGGAACACCCTTGGACGGTATAGCGGATCCAAGGCACGATATACTGCTGAAAACGGTAATGGGGCAGCGCGTGTCTCATTGGAAGCCTACACGGACCAGACCAGACAGGCTGCCATGTAAAGGGCGGAGTTATGGGGCACGTGAACACCCATCCAATGTCAGCCGTAGAAAATACATTTCTGAAAAACGTCTTGGGGTTGCCCAAAAGCACGCCAACTGTTCTACTGTTATTAGAGACCGGCATGCAGGGGATAGCATCCTTTTGCCTGATCCGCCCAGTGTTATACTGGGTGCGGTTATGGTTGAATAGAACCTTGTTAAATATAGAGATGCTTTAGTGGATGTATTAGCACAACAAGGGGGTACATCACTGAAGTGGACTGTGCATGTCAGGAATTGTTTGAGGAAACTGGATCTTGGTCCGTACTGAAGCTACCCAAATGCAATTACCTCACAATCAAAGGGTATTGTCAAAGATGCCGCCCTTGCTAAAGCACAGAGAGATGTTCTTGAGAAGACTCTTGGTTCAGTGACCCTGGCACAATACATTAGTATCAAAACTAAGGCAGGCTATGAGGATTACTTGGACTATGTTACCCCAAAACATGAAGAGCATTGTTTATCCAATTTCTGCTAGGTATTTTACCAACAGCTTTGTTGAAACATAGTTGGCAGAATGCTGTTTCGCCGATGTGCCCTTTGTGTAACAGCGTCATTGAGGATCTAAACATTTTTTATTGCTTCGCCGAGTTACATTGCCACTGAGGAGGCGCTTTCTCGGATCTCGTTTTTGCAATCGTGGTCGCAGAACTACAGAGGAGGACATGAGGACTTCTTTAAATTAAACTGACACCTCTGCAGTATTTGCCACCTACAAATTTCTTAACTGGGCATGGAGTTTACGTTTAAAGAGGTCACCGGAGATCCCTTGATAATTGCGTGTTATCTTCATTCTTGTTTTATGAAGCAAATTGTATGTGTTGATTTCCAATGATGTATGCTTTTATGATATTTTTGTCGAAATAAAGCTATATAAGAAAAGAGAAATTATGTGGGGGCGCTGTTGCGCGCAATCAAGATGGACGCCTGATCTGAGTACTCCGATCCCACGAAGATCCTCGAATCAAATTAATCCTGATCGGGGCCAGAGCAACATAAATTAAACTACCCGGCAGATGCCCAACAGCACACAGCATATCCAGGCCAATTTGGGCTGAGAAACGCGGTGGCGTTGCCGAGTTCGCTGGACCCATTGAGAAGGCGGGCTGTCCTGCAGGCCGGCAGCCGCTGAGGAGTTCCGGGAGGAGCTGGAGACATGCCGCGGCTCTGCTGCTGCTGCAAGGCCGTGAAGGGGGAGGGGCGCGAGCCCTGGGAGTCTGCGGGGAGGCGCTGCAGCTGGTCAGAGGATTGCGGCGAAGGAGCCCCAGTCTGTGCACAGACCCGGCTGTGGGACATTGGCCTGCCTCTGGCGCAGAGGACCCCTGCCGCCCCCAAATGTCGCCCGGTGCAGTCCACGTGCTGCAGTGGGTGAGGCCTCGCCACAGAGGCTCCAGCCCAACGCGGCCCCGCGAGCGTAGTGGCAGGGCGACTCAGGAGACAAAAAGTGAGCCGCGCGCACACTGGGGAACGAGAAGTGGCCCGCCAATAATACACAGGTGCACGCCTGAAGCTGTGGGGCTCACACGAACGGCAACAATATTTTATAAACTCCTACAATACGAGGGAGGATACAGTTCATTTAAAGGAGAGCCAAACACCTATTGCCTATTTGAGAACCCATATACTGCAGCTGGATGTGGGGAAGCCCAACAATACTTAATATAACAAGGAACCTATGACGCCGGATGCGGGGGCTGCACATGGCTAAAAACCATATTCATGGGTGATTTGAACACAGGGACTGCTGGCCCTTGACACTTCCAGTGATGTCCCCTACGCTAATACAAACGTTTCCCTTTGGCAAGACTGAGCACCCTTGAACTCCCTGGGATTAATATAGTGACCCAGAACCCATCATGCTGGGACAGTGGGGCACCCAAGTGGTAGTGGAGGATCATAGCTCCCTTAACAACACGGCACATCACAGGGAGCCTACGATTGTGGGACAACGTACCCAATTGGATAGGCTGGGTCGTGGAGAGGTCCTGCCTTCAGGGGGCAACCAGCACAGTCTGCAATCCGCGGTGATGCTCTGAAGCTGGCACACACGCAGGGAAATAACACACCCACGGGGAAGGCACGGGTGACACTGCCCAGAGACAGGTTTCCCAAACGCCTCATCAATGAAGCCACTGCCCTACAGAGCCTCACAGAGTAAGATCCAAGATAAATCCGGGGCTGATCGGCAAGAAACAACCCGCACTGTATGGGCTGCACCGGACCAATAGAACTTTCATCCCAGAGCAGGCGACGGGAGTACGCTGCCTACCCCAGCTAGATAACAGAAGCACATGGGTAGCCACGAGAAGAAAAACCAAGGGGCGAAGAAAACCAGTCCAATGGACTCCTTTGCCAGTACCCAATCCCACGGGATGCCCTCCACCACACCGGCAGGTGAGGACATCCCAGGTGAGACATCACCGGAGGCAAGAGAAGATCGCCTCATGACTATGGTCCAAAATGGCTTTCTGACTGTCAACGTCAAACTTGATGACATTGTAGCAACAATTGGTTCCCTCAAAGCCGGGGTTGATAAGGAAAGCTCCCGCATCACTGAAGCCGAAAACATGATAAGCACAAACGAAGATGCGTTAACTCAACATGGCCGTGACATAGCGCAATAGAAGGGGGAACTACGCAAAAATCAAGCCAAATGTGAAGACCCCGAATCGAGATCCAGAAGGAACAATATCTGCATTGTAGGTATTTCTGAGGCCTTCTGTAAGGGCCCAATTGAGAGACACATGGAGAACCTTCTGAAAACGCTTCTGGGCACAGATCCCTTCTCTGACCACTTCCTCGTTGAACGGGCACACCACACCCTTGCGCCGCCCCCCCCCCAAGCCCGGGGCACCACCCCGTATGATTATTGCTCGTCTCCTCAACTACAGAGACAGAGATACGATCCTGAGAATTGCCAGGGAAAAGGGAACCTTACAATTTGAAGGGAATAGAGTACACATCTATCCTGATTTTTCGACCAGTGTCCAGACACAGAGAAGATCCTATGAACAAGTTAAGAAACTTTTAAAGCTACGCCACGTCCCCTATGCTCTCATTTTCCTAGCTAAGCTGCGTATTCAACATGGCGGAAGATCACATTTCTTCGAAAATCCATCTGAAGCTACAGCATACATTGAGGCATCCATCCCTCTTCCCCCCAAAGAGCGAGCACAAGAACAGAACATACCGCTGAGACGGGAGGATGACGGACTTGGCCCAGCCAATTAAATCAGGCCTACAACAACGCACTTGAATAAAGCATGAGCTCAACCAGTTGAAATGAAAGGCCCCAGACGAAACCAGAATATAAAGTTGGGATCCACAGGTTATGGGGAAAGGGTTACATCATCAGGTTGGGGTTGATGGTGCGGGAAGGGGTGGGAGTTGGGCACAGGGTTTAGCCATAACTGGCAACTGTTCAAAATCAAGGAGTTTGGTTACATCGTGCACAGCTACAAAGCCCGACAGTACACGAGAACTAATGCACAGAATTGTGTTAAAAGAAGATTATGGCATGGGATATGTGTTGTGTATGGCTTGGCTTTGCAGAAGGAATGTTGTGATGTCATGTGGAGTGTTTATGCCTGAGTGATGGAATGCATGGGTGAATGTTCTAACCTGGTCACTTGTTCAGCCAGAGGCCTGGGTAATGGGCTGCCAGTGTTTTATTGCCCTATATGTAACTTATATGTAACCTGATTGACTGCTTGTAATGATGCCTATAAAGCTGGCAATAAACCTAGCAAGTCAACCTAAGAAAGCTGGGAGCTGCTTCGTTACATTGGCGACGAGTTGGCCTTTTAAAAGAAGAATCTACGCGTGAAACAGATGTAAAGCTGGTGCCCTGCTGCGGGGGGTGCAGGAAGGAAGAAGAGGACAACTCTGCCCCCAAATGAAGTAAGGCCCATCACCCAGGGTGGCAAGGTACTGCAGGGCTGAAAAAGGGAAGCCAACTCTTAAAATGAAGAAAGGGGAGTTGTTTCCATCAGCAGGAGAGCTGCAGAGCTGGGTCCCATAAGCAGGAGAGGGAACAACGGATTGGTTATTAGCCGGATTATTATGATCCAGGGACATCTTTATGGAGTCATCTTCCCAGTTTTGGGGTAGTGCCAATTAATGGAAGATGCATAGCGCTTGGATGCTGGGCATGAATTGCATGGCAGGTAAAGCGAGTCTCATGTGCAGGAGAGAGAAGTCTGATGGTCTGGAGAATAACTGCTGTGGTTATGTGCACTAAAAACTGCTGCTCCAGTTATGTGCACTGAAGTCTAACATCATAGCTGGGCTTATGTGCATGTCATTACTGTGGGATGTATTTACCCATGCATCCGAGCCCTACCTCAAAACTGTGCAGTATTGACATGGAAAACATCATGATGGCCAGAGCTTCCCAGAAAATGCACAGGGAAATGCATGAAGAATAGGCTGCCACTCATTTTTGCCGATGTTATGGGCACAGAAGGACACTGCCTAAAACCACCAGTGGACTACCCACACAGTAGTCTGAAACCATTGGGAATGGCAATGCTGATTGCCAAAAGCAAACCCATAACTGTTGGGAATTCATTTTCTTAAATCCCAAAAAGGGGTGCAGTACCAGTACTCACCACTATCCAAAAGCCGGCGTTTTAAAACCACCAGATTTTGTAGAAAACTGAATAAATGAACCCAAAACATGCCAATGAAAGACATTTTAAGAGGTGGATCCAATGTAAAGTTATATTCTGAAGTGACTTGAAGGTTTATAACAAGACTGGCTGAGCTGTGGATTTCAGCAGTTTAAGTAAATTTGGACTGAAAGACACTAAAAAAATCTAAATGTTTAAATTGAATGAGTGACCTACTTTGAATGTCACATAGGTTGCAATTGTTTAAATGTCATAGTTTTAAACTTAGAATCAGCATTCTAGCTGCATATGTAAAAATGTTTAGTTTATTTGAATGCAGAAAACTGGGGAACAGAAGTGACATTTTATCTGAAAACTGGCTTAAAGAGATTCCAATTTTGCCTGGCAGCTACCCCCATCAGGAATGAAACTTGAGTCACAGCTGTGTTCCCAGGCCTATCTGCCTTTTGCTGGCCACACTAAGGATATGCCATCTCTCTGATAATTGAATTAAGGGGAGCCCCACAGAATACAGGAGCTCTGAACAAAGCCCTGTCCTGACCCAGGCAGATGGTTTATTGCAGACGTCGTAAATGTAGCTTCCTCTTGGCAGAAGTTGGGAGGGGCAGGGTCTCTGAGCTTGGCAGAAACTGGAAAGACTGGTTTCTGTACCATGTGACATGAAAAGACACACCTCTATAGCCAGAATATGGTTTTAGAAAAAGATGAATAACTCATAGAGCGGACTTGTGAAAATTTTATAAATGACGCCATAATTCTTGTGATTTTTCTGCCCACATTTTAAGAGGTTTTTAGAACCGGTGGCATGTTCAGGGGGGTTTTAGCGGAAAAGAGGACATTACTCAAAATGTGTGCATGTGAAAAATCTGACACTTCATCAACTAATGTCCATACTCCTTGCGCACATGTGTGTAAATTTGGGGTAATGTCCGGTATTGCAAACCAGTTAAAAAGTGCAAAATATTGCCATTTCTGAATGCAAGCCCCCAGGAAGAGCAGAGTTTGAACAGGGTATACCTCCTGTGATATGTGATGGGTGCATGTAATTTCAAACCACTGTGTAGCTATGAAATATGTATTTGGTTCAAATCTAGATTTGTGTGCAAGTTGACAGGAGGAGTGGACTTTCTGCAGGCTGTAAAATGACATCACTCTGACACAACTTATCTCCCCCAATCAGGGGAGAAATGAAAGCTTGGCCAATGATAAGTGGAGAGGGGCTGGCTAGTGATGCTGCTCACACACACCCATTTTAAAAACACATAAAAGCAGAGAGACAGGACAGATAGGGACTTTCAAATCCATTTGCAGCTGGAAGCTCTGCCGGGAAAATCCATACTTTATCTCCATCAATCTCCAGAGAAAGCTGTGCAGAAAGATTCAGACTTTAAATCCCTCAATCTTCAGAATCCAGAGAGAGAGCAGACCCAGATCACTGTGAAGTGCAGAGACCAGAGTCCCGTCTAAAACCTGACCAGATCCATGGCGAGGCCCATTTCACTCAAGAATATAGTGTGAGTACCTAGAAAACTGTGCAGAACCAATCTCCTAGTTAAAATAATATAATTCAATCTAGTTTAATCTAAGTAGAACTGCCTCCTAACTGTCACCTGTCATTTGTAAAGCTGTCACTTGTCATTTTCTAGTTGCAAGCTGCACTTGTCTTTTTGAACTTTAAAATTTCAAATCTGAAAAACGACCTTTATTTAATCGCTCATATCTCCGCGACCGTTTGTCTTAGAGACTTGCAGTAACTTTCATCTGGAAGCTGAGATCCTAGGCTTTCCTAGGACCCCAAAACGATATTGCTAGCCCTTGTAGTTCCTCTGTAATCGCACCGGACGCATTCGCGAATTTTGCCGCGATTTGCAAATTTCTCCACGTGTGAAAACAGAAGCTTCTTGCTTCCATTTGCCAGAAATTCGTTTAACCTGCTAATTATCCCTGAATCATTGCTAGTGTGAGCCTGGACTAATATTAACTAGATACCACTCACCCTGAACCTCTAGAGGGAATTAAAAGCATTTTAGCATATTTTTTTCTACATTGCCAGCACATTTAAAAGCATTTGGGCCTGTGTTTTCAACGTCTGTAGTCTAAGTTGCTGGGTGAACTGAATTACATTTGAAATGCATTTCTGAGAATTGTGTGCCTTCCTTCCATTTCCTTGCATTGCATAAAAGGGGGAGTGGATTGCCAGAGAAAAGTGATTACATTGTCTTTTGCTGAAATCCTATCAAGTTATTTTCTGTACTGCATTTCATTCCACATTGCATCCATTGGAAACCATAAAAGTATTGTTGCTATCTTATCCATTTCATGTCAACTCCTTAGTGATTATAAAGAAGTGTGCTAGTGCCAGCTTCTCCGTTGTTAATCTTTATCATATCAGATTAAGTGTGATATTCAATTATTAATTTATTATAAAGCGTGATATATATATATATATATATATTGTTTAAATTATCAATTAAACCTTTTAACTTGCAAAACAGAACTACTTCTTGGCTCAGTGGGGTCAGGAGGATTCCAAGAGAGGGGTGTTATATAGGGGTAGTCATCCAGAACGCATGAACTGGACATAAAGATATATCAATAAGGGTTTTCATTCAGTATTCTAGACTAGGCGTTGACTTGGCTGTAGTGCTGAATTGAATCCTCTTACAAATTGGGGGCTCGTCCGGGATGTTTGGGTTAGATCTACCATTTGTGCAGATTAATACAGCGTGCCAGCTGACCAGATACACATATCCGGTCGGATCACCACGCTGTGTTACGCTGTAAAGCATTCCTCAAAAGGGACACTCCAAGAAAAGTTCTGTTCTGCAAAAATAAAATACAAACTTCTGTAAGTCAGGACAGAGACCAATCTCTAGAATGACGACCTTAGTAGACATGAAAATAGCCAGAGAGCACTTCTTACATAAGTTATTTGTGAGAGGTGAATGGGCTGAGCAGGGCCAGGAGGCCTGGTTGCAGGCCATCACGCGACAGGCCACTGAAACAGGGTCAGACTTATGGAGAGATCAGGGTCCATTACATGTGGCCCTGAGTGAACTATATATGGCTCCTAAGGCCAAAGATGAACACGACAAGATTGTTAGGATAGCGGCATATTTATATTTATATATGGGAGCCATACAGAATAAATGTGCTGAAGGCCATGATCTGGCGAGTAGGCAACTGCTGGCATTACAGAAGGCCCAATCTGAGCTGGACTCTTCTGAGCAGAGGCTGCTCAGGAGCCAGGAGTCAGAAAATGACAGTAGGCAGTATATCATTAAAATAAAAGAGGACATGGATATACTGCAACAGGAAAAGGCTGACCAGGATACTAGATTTCTGGCCCTGCAAAAGGAGCACCGAGACAGTTTGGACTCCTTACTGCAGAGCCAGAAAAAGCTGGAGCAACAATTAGACTTTAACAGGGCATGCACGGAGCAGGTAGCCACCCTGCAAAGTCATCTAGATAGAGTGAAGGTAGAGAGCAACAAGCTGATTTCGAAAGACCTGGATACCCAGGCAGAGTTTGATGAAGAACGCCAGAAAGCTGGTGCCTTTCAAAGGCAGAGGGACGACCTGGCGGCACAAATGCAGGCTCTTAGTCAGGAAAGAGACGCCTTAGGCCAGGAAGTCTGCCATTTAAAAAGAAAAATGGAAGAAAATCACCTGGCCCACCAGGGACTGGGTGACCTCCAAAAAGAACACCAGAACTTGTTAGAGCACACCAGGAGGGTGGAGGATGCTCTAGCAAGAAAGGAGCAGGCCAATAGGGATACAGCTCAGGAGGTAACCCTCCTGAAGCAAAGACTGGCCCAGTGCTCCAGGACCAATCAGGAAACACAGAGAGAGAATGAGGCTCTCTGCCAGCACAATGATAGGCTCCAGCAACAGGTAGCGATGCAGGAGAGACTGATAGAGTCTAGTAAGGCCTTGACTGAGGAACTGAAGGCACAAATGCAGGCTCTTGCATTGCAGACAGGGAGCAGGGGCGGATAGAGATGAGGTTCGCTGGGAAAGGGAAGCTCCGGAGCATAACCTCAGGAGCCCTAGTACCAGAGGCCCTCATACCTCTCAGTCCCTGGACTCTGCCACCCCCATGTCCCCTGGCGCACGTGAGCACAGGGCCACAGGGATGGCAGATTACTATCCAGCCAGAAGCATGGGGCTCATAGGCCAGTACCACCCAGGAATGGAGGGGCGGGCATCCGGGTATGGGCACCCCAGCACAGTGCAATTTAATGGGGAACCCCAGGAGAGTAGGCCCATTAAGGGCATCCTGAAAACCTCTGCCCAGTTAGGTCAGTGGGGGGGGTACCCATCAAATCCTGGCAGCAAGGAGGAATCTGAAGACTCCTCTGAACTGCGCAGGACACAGGAGACCAGGTCCCCACATTCGGCCAGCCATTCCCAGGCTCGCAGAATCCGGGAAAACCTGGAAGAGCAGACAGGAACCTCTGGGAGCAGTGCCTCTGAGTCAGAGGAGGAATGGACAAGGGTTACCCGAACCAAAAAGGCCAATAAGGCAAAAAGGGCCTTGCTTAAGGACCCCTTAAAGCAGATTAAGGCGATCAGGAGCGTCATCACGCCTTACCATAAGAACGCTAAGTATTCTGTTTGGGAGCACTTAGAGTTGTTTGAGCAAATGATGGAGAGCTTCCATTTGAAGGACAGCCAAAGCTGTATTCAATATGTAAAGTGGACCTTCTCCCCGGAATACTCCAGTTTCTTTGCGGGACTGGAGGACCAAAATCATTTAAGATGGTCCACCTATAAGGCGGCCATCTTGAAACATTTTTCTGTTCACAGAAATCCTCAAGAGGCTCGCAAGGCAGCCTACAATTTGCAATGTGGGGAGGATCAGGCCCCACAAGAATTTGTGCAAGAACTGAAACGTGCTTTTGCGCAGACCACCAGAAGGGTGCGCACAGACAGTAGAGAATTCATTAATACATTTTTTCATGCCTTGCCCAAATACATAATGACCCAGCTCGTGAGGGATTTTCATGAGAAAAGATCTTTAGACTGGGTCATTGAACAGGCTACCCGGATCTATGAGGTGCAGAAACCGGTAGATAGCAAAAGTAATGCCCAGAAAAATCCCAAAGCCAACAGCACCCCTGCTGCTGCCAAGGTGGCAGAGGTAAAGGTCACCCCCGTTTTGGATTTGGAGATGGGGGGGCCTAAAAACCTACCTGCACCTAATAATGCTAGGCCCAGAAGGTCCTCAGGCCAGTCACAGATAGGGAGCCAGGGAGGCAGCCCCATAAATGGGGTCCCTCGCTCTCCTGATTATGTAAGTCCCCGTTACAAGGGAAATCGACCCATCCTGGGTTATGTGTGGACTCCTCCAGCCCAAGGGGGGGGATCCAGCCAAGCACCTAACCCAGGGAACTTCCCTCCCAACTTCCCACAGGAGGGCAGAAATTCTCCAAATCCTGGTCAGAACTTTTTCCCCAGGTATCCACCCAATTTCCAACCCCAAAATCATCCATCCTTCTTTCCCCAATTCCCTGAGCCCAGACAACCTAATCCGGGAGAGGGGAGGCCAAGGGTGGAGGGGTACCCAAATCTTCCAAATCCGGGGTACTACCAAAGAAGGGATAGCTACCCTTCCCGGGATCAGCCCAGGGGAGAAAACAGGGCCCCGTATCAGCCTGAGCGGGTTTCCCAGTTAGAGCGCCAGGTTCAAAACATGGAGCGGGATCTGGGTCACATACTGAGGGCTCAGCAGAACCCTCAGATGGGGGTGCCGGCGCAGAACGCACCCAACTCTGGACCTGGTGCTCCAGAACAATGACGGGGGCAGCACCCCGATAACTCACCGGTTCCCAGGGAGGAGGCACAAAGGGAAGGGGGGTGTAAAGCCTTGGAGGAAGCTTCCTTCCTCACTTGTAAACAGCCCCTGGAAACCCAGGAACCGGAAACAAAATCTCTTGCCCCTGAAAGTCTGCCTCCTAAGGAGCAGAGGGGGGGTAGGAGAAACAAAAGACCCAAACAGACACAGTTTGCGGAGGAGGGACAGATCTTCCAATTTGAGGTAGAGGGATCCTCAGAGGATCCTGGGAAAAGGATCTTCTCCTTCAGAGAGGGGGGAACTCCTCCCAAAGAAAAATGGGTCCCTAGGGATGCAAATCCAGACTGGGGAGATGTGGAGACTGAGCTACCGCCGCCCACCATCTCATCCCAGAACCAACAGCAAGAAAATCCCCTGGTTCAAACCCATCCTGGTGACTGCCTCCAAAAAGGGGGGGGCGGCCCGGAACCGGAGCCAGGGGAACCCACAATGGCTCTGATCTCCAGTTGCCAAATTTTTCTTTCAGATTCCCAAGGCTCTCCACAGAATTCTGCCCAAATCTCTTCGCTAGCAATGTCCAAAACCAGAAAATTAGCCCACCAGTTGTCCAAAAATGTACATTATCTGTGCCCCCTTGAGGAGAAGGAGGGAAGATATTATGCCCCGGTACAAGTACAGGGGCAGGGTACAATTTTGGCACTGGTGGACACTGGATCTCAAGCTACCCTTCTGTCCAGAAGGGCCTTTGACGAACTGAATGCAGGAAGGGGAGAGAATTATCGTATTCCTCTCACCTCTCTTCCTGGACAACTCCAGAACTTCGACGGGAAGGAAATTTCCGTTGAGGGGACGGCAGATTTGGACATAAAAATTGGGCGACATAAGTTGAAACACCCGGTCATAGTTGTGACCCCAGAGGGCACCCCTTGTTTACTAGGGAATGACCTCCTGAGAAGGTTGTCACCCCTAATAGATTGCGTAAACAAGGTCCTCTGGACCCAGACTAGCCGACCAATAAAATTAAAACAGAGTGTCAACCATGTTAGTTTAAACGGCACCTGCCACATGGTTGAACAAAAATCTGACCAAGTAGAATTTCACTTCCAGAACAACCAGATTCCAGATGTGACAGTAATAGCAGTAGGACAACAGACTGGTGATGGGGGGTCCTCTCTATTTCTGAAAATCAACCTTCCTTCCAGTCTAAAGTGGTATTCCACGCTGGAAGGAAACACTCTGAAATTCTATACTAATCCACAATCAGAAACTCCCACTCCTATAGTCCAGAAAGATGTGAAATCAGCTCAGAGCCTGGCTGATATTCAGCAAATTGGAGAGCAGTTGTTCATCCCTGTCCAATTAAATGATGGGAAGGACTCTGTTCTCGCTCGAGTGTGTGTGAACAACGGTAAAAGCTTCATCAGCGAAGCCATGTTTCGCCAACTCCCAAAAGATCCAGCCATTCCCACCTTCAAACTGATAGACAAATGGGAAATGGACCTGGAAGCACCTAATTCCAAACATCTCCTGCCAAGCAGGTGTATGCTCAAAATCTCCATTGGCAACAAGAGCATAGTCCACAATTGTTGGGTCGTGCGAGACGTCCCTGCCGCCTTTTACTTAGGCAGTGACATTCTCAATCGCTTTGCCATTAGTTTGGACCTAATAAACTTCAAAGCTTGGTCCCGAATAGCGGATAATCCCATGGGCTTTGATGATCCAGAAAAAGCATTTAGGTCAGCTCAATTGCTACCTTATGCAGTTGAAATTCAGATTAAAGAGGAAGTCACCATACCAGAAAGGACTCGACAATTCTCCCTGGAAGTGAAAGTTAAAAGAGGACAACATTTGAAAAACCCTGATGCTTACATACATCTAAATGTTTCTCTCCAACAGCAAGGGTTGGGGGTAAACCCAACACCATTAGTCAACATAGAACATGACACCATTCCAATAGAGGTGGATAACAGCGACTTAAAGAGTATTACTCTAGCCGCAGGCACCATTATTGGAATGGCGGTTGATGACCGACATTTCTCCATTGATCTTGGAAATGAACTGTTAGGACCAATCCCCAAGGACTGTTTTGACAGTGACAGTGATGACAATACAACACCAGACAGGATTTTTACCCGGCATGGGGGGAACTTCCTGGTGCACACTTCTTGCCCTTATGGTAAGGAAGATGTGACTTGTGACTGCAGGAGGGATGAGGTGATTTTCCAGGTCCATGAGGGCTGCCTTTCCCACCTGAAGCCTCCAGTCCAAATCAGCGCTCTGACCAGGGACTTCTCCACCCAGCTGGAGGAGGCCGCGGAGATAGCCAAACCAGAAGTCTTTCCAGGCTTCAGGCAGATGGTGGAAGAGAGAGTCAACCTAGCTGATGCCTGTGTGACTTTGGAACAAAAGCAAAAGTTGAAACAAGTTTTCTTGGATTTCCAGGATCTCTTTGCGGTAGACTCATATGACTGTGGTCGCACCGACATCCACACAACAACAATCCCCACGGACCCTGGCATGACTCCTGTGTTTGTGAAGCAATATCGCTTGCCTCTCGCATCAAAGGAGTCCCTTACTGAAATAATTAAGAACCTTGAGTCCCGGGGAATAATCCGTCCAGTCCACAGCACCTTCAATAATCCGGTGCTGGGAATATTAAAGCCAAACGGCCAGTGGAGACTCTGCGCTGACCTTAGGGAACTCAACAAACGGGTCCATACTTCCCGATGGCCTCTGCCCTACATTGACCAAGGGCTGGCCCAGATTTAGGGGTCACAGGTATTCACTGCAATAGACCTGACCAATGGATACTGGACCGTGCCGGTCAGTAGGGAGGACCAATACAAGCTGGCTTTTACCTGTGGGGGCCAGCAGTATACATGGACCCGGACTCCCTTCGGATACCTTAACTCCGGTAATGAGTTCAATATTTTCCTACATAAGGCCCGACCTGGGTGCAAGGGGTAACCTGGCTTATGTAGATGATGTCCTCATTAAAAGTTCATCTGTAGAGGAACACATAGCGGAGATCCGTTATGTTCTGACACAGTTGAGGGCCGCCGGAGCAAAACTTTCCTTTCAAAAAGCACAGTGGTGCAGAACCCGTGTTAATTTCTTGGGGCATGAGATTACTCCTCAGGGTCTCTGTCCCCAGGAAAAGAAAGTGGAAGCACTTCAGAAACTGAAAGACCCCACAACTCTGCGAGAACTAAGGAGCCTCTTTGGACTGACTAATTACAGCAGAAAGTTCATTGAGGGCTACGCAGAGATCACCAGACCCCTGACTCATCTCCTGAAGGGGGGGGTCAAGTGGGAATGGGGTCCAGAACAAGCCGAGGCAGTAAGACAACTCAAAAGAAGCCTCTCACAAGCGCCCTGCCTAGCTTACCCTGTCAGAAACAAGGAGTTCTTCCTGGAGACAGGGTTCTCTAATACGTGCCTGACGGCAGTATTATACCAAAAGCATGACAAGGTCAATAAAGTAATCTCCTATGCGAGCAAAACTTTATCCTCTGTGGAGGAAAAATTCAACGATTGTGAGAAGGCACTCCTGGCAACGGTGTGGGCATTGAAGAATTACCGCCCGTTTATCCAGGGGGAACACATCATAGTGGAGACTCCACACCAGCCTCTGCAATATCTCCAAAGTGACAGAATCCGGGCCGGAAATGTGAGTAATTCCCGGATTACTTCCTGGATTCTATCAATGCAAGGCTTTCCTGTGGAGGTCAGATATGGCCAAAACAAGAAGAGTCCCCTCGCGCAAGGTCTGGCTGACTTGCATGATTGTGCCAGAGAAAACTGTCTCGAGGACGAAAGTCTAAAAATCAAGGACAACACGGAGGCATACCTTAATTCCCCACACAAAGTCTTTGAAGAGGACAAGTGTGAGGGAATGCCCACTGTCTATGTGGATGGATGCTCTTACCATGTTGACAACAACGGGGAGAAAGAACTGGTGGCCGGCGTAGGGAATGTATGGGTGAATGAGTCCCCAGAACCCTCCGCTGGATACAAAATTGGTCCCCGAAGTAGTCAGGTGGCAGAATTGATGGCTGTGCATCAGGCCATCCTCACTGCTGTCCAGCATCAACTCCACGAACTGGTCATAATCACAGATTCGGATTACGTACGGAACGGGTTTGTGGAGCACCTGGTTAATTGGAAAACCAGAGGCATGTTATGTGCTAACAACAAACCCTTGAAACATGGGAAGTTGATTCAAAACATTGATGACCTGGTCACCTCGAATGAGATGACCATCTATTGGAAGAAGATCAAGGGTCATTCCAAAGTAGAGGGACCAGACAAAACTGGAAATGACTTAGCTGATCAGCTGGCCAAAACCGGGGCCATCCAAGGGGATCTAATTGAGATTGAGTCCCTGTTGGGGGAAATCCAGGTCACTGCTATCACTAGGTCCCAGACAAATGCTCACAACGACCTGTCAATTGCACAATGGAGTAAGGATACCCCTGATGCTGATTTGATTACAGCTCAGAAGGGGGATCCAATTATTGGTAAGTTTTATCAACACCTTGAGGACCCTGAGAACTTTCCCCTGACGGATACCGATTACATTGGGAAAGAGGACCTAAGAGTGTTGATGAAATGTCCAAAAATGTTCCGAATCCAAGACGGTTTGCTGGTAAGGAAATCCAAAGCTGGCCACGATCAGTGGGTGGTTCCTACCTCATTCCGAAGCCTGATGTTAAGTCACGCCCATGATGCGGCCACCGCCGGTCATAGGGGGTTTCACACAACATTGGAAATCTTAAGAGAGGTTGCATACTGGCCACACATGGGGCAGGACCTCGACCAATACTTGAAGGGGTGTCTTGTGTGTGCACAATTTCAGCCATCATCCCTCACGCACCGCGCGCCTCTCCAAAAGCGGGGGATGACACTGCCATGGTCAGATTTACAAATCGACTTTGTAGGCCCCGTGATTCGCTCTGCTAGGGGGAATAAGTACATGTTGACCGTCACATGCTTGTTCACCAAGTGGGTGGAATGTCTCCCAGCCCCAAATTGCAAGGCAGAAACCGCAGCTGCCTTGATGATTAACCACATCTTTTCCCGTTTCGGTCTACCTCAAAGGATTGAGTCAGACAGAGGTAGCCACTTCACCAGTGAAGTGATGACAAAGATGTGGGAGATACTGGGGGTCAAGAGAAAGCTACACATTGCTTACAGGCCAGCTTCTTCTGGGGCAGTAGAGAGATATAACCGGACAATTGTGAGCATATTAAAGAAGTTTGTGGCAGATTCTGGGCCAAGTTGGGATATCCGATTACCTCTGGTCCTAATGGCCATCAGATCTACCCCTTCATCTGCAACCAAAATGTCACCATTTGAATTGATGACTGGGCGCAAGATGGTGCTTCCTCAGCATTTGCTCTACAGGACCCAAGAGCAGACACTAATAAATGCCTCCACAACTCATGAGTATGTGGAGAATTTAAGGAAACACCTCCAACATGCTTTTGCTTACGCTCAGCGGAATCTAGAAAGATCGGCTGATAGCATGAAGACCCACTATGACCTGAAGACTTCCAGGAAGGAATATCAGGTGGGGGACCGGGTCTATCTATACAACTTCCAAAGAAACCAGGCAAAACAGCGGAAATTTTTGCCTACGTGGAAGGGACCCTTTGAGATCATCAACAAGATCTCCCCTGTGGCCTACAAAATACACATCCCCAAAGGTCCTTTGGCAGCGGGGGAAGACAAGTGGGTCCACATAAATCAGTTGAAATGTTGCCATCCCAGGCACGCTCTGCAACAACTGGAGGAATCCTCTGGAATCCTAGCGGGTACTGTCTCAGACTAATTCAGTTCCAACCATAAAACATACCACATCTAGTCTCTAAAATATTGTGATTTGCATGAAACTGTCTCTTAGTTATACTGTTTTTTTTTCAAAATAAGAATGTAATGTTTCGTTATGATGAAATGCATATGCTGCCCCACTATATCAATGGTGGGGGAAAAATGTCTATGGATAGGTATTGCCGCTCTTCCTTTGTCGTCCTAGGAGAAAGAAAACCTGGAGACGGGACAAGGAGGACGATCCGGAGACCGGGAGCAGAGACGCAATGGGCCCGGGGTACCGCCCAATATTCCCATCAGGACCGGGGAGGATGACCGATCGATCCACCGGATGAAGGAAGAGATGCTGAACTGGCCATCTACCGGAAGAAGATGAGAACTACATCCCAGGTCTTGCGAGTCCCATCAGTGAAACAGAATGGCCATCGCAAGAGGGGGGCTTGTGGGATGTATTTACCCATGCATCCGAGCCCTACCTCAAAACTGTGCAGTATTGACATGGAAAACATCATGATGGCCAGAGCTTCCCAGAAAATGCACAGGGAAATGCATGAAGAATAGGCTGCCACTCATTTTTGCCGATGTTATGGGCACAGAAGGACACTGCCTAAAACCACCAGTGGACTACCCACACAGTAGTCTGAAACCATTGGGAATGGCAATGCTGATTGCCAAAAGCAAACCCATAACTGTTGGGAATTCATTTTCTTAAATCCCAAAAAGGGGTGCAGTACCAGTACTCACCACTATCCAAAAGCCGGCGTTTTAAAACCACCAGATTTTGTAGAAAACTGAATAAATGAACCCAAAACATGCCAATGAAAGACATTTTAAGAGGTGGATCCAATGTAAAGTTATATTCTGAAGTGACTTGAAGGTTTATAACAAGACTGGCTGAGCTGTGGATTTCAGCAGTTTAAGTAAATTTGGACTGAAAGACACTAAAAAAATCTAAATGTTTAAATTGAATGAGTGACCTACTTTGAATGTCACATAGGTTGCAATTGTTTAAATGTCATAGTTTTAAACTTAGAATCAGCATTCTAGCTGCATATGTAAAAATGTTTAGTTTATTTGAATGCAGAAAACTGGGGAACAGAAGTGACATTTTATCTGAAAACTGGCTTAAAGAGATTCCAATTTTGCCTGGCAGCTACCCCCATCAGGAATGAAACTTGAGTCACAGCTGTGTTCCCAGGCCTATCTGCCTTTTGCTGGCCACACTAAGGATATGCCATCTCTCTGATAATTGAATTAAGGGGAGCCCCACAGAATACAGTAGCTCTGAACAAAGCCCTGTCCTGACCCAGGCAGATGGTTTATTGCAGACGTCGTAAATGTAGCTTCCTCTTGGCAGAAGCTGGGAGGGGCAGGGTCTCTGAGCTTGGCAGAAACTGGAAAGACTGGTTTCTGTACCATGTGACATGAAAAGACACACCTCTATAGCCAGAATATGGTTTTAGAAAAAGATGAATAACTCATAGAGCGGACTTGTGAAAATTTTATAAATGACACCATAATTCTTGTGATTTTTCTGCCCACATTTTAAGAGGTTTTTAGAACCGGTGGCATGTTCAGGGGGGTTTTAGCGGAAAAGAGGATATTACTCAAAATGTGTGCATGTGAAAAATCTGACACTTCATCAACTAATGTCCATACTCCTTGCGCACATGTGTGTAAATTTGGGGTAATGTCCGGTATTGCAAACCAGTTAAAAAGTGCAAAATATTGCCATTTCTGAATGCAAGCCCCCAGGAAGAGCAGAGTTTGAACAGGGTATACCTCCTGTGATATGTGATGGGTGCATGTAATTTCAAACCACTGTGTAGCTATGAAATATGTATTTGGTTCAAATCTAGATTTGTGTGCAAGTTGACAGGAGGAGTGGACTTTCTGCAGGCTGTAAAATGACATCACTCTGACACAACTTAGCTCCCCCA
Organism: Ambystoma mexicanum; assembly: GCF_040938575.1. Taxonomy (NCBI): domain Eukaryota; kingdom Metazoa; phylum Chordata; class Amphibia; order Caudata; family Ambystomatidae; genus Ambystoma; species Ambystoma mexicanum. The sequence goes on from NC_090922.1 coordinate 1,481,013,114, forward strand.
ATCAGGGGAGAAATGAAAGCTTGGCCAATGATAAGTAGAGAGGGGCTGGCTAGTGATGCTGCTCACACACACCCATTTTAAAAACACATAAAAGCAGAGAGACAGGACAGATAGGGACTTTCAAATCCATTTGCAGCTGGAAGCTCTGCCGGGAAAATCCATACTTTACCTCCATCAATCTCCAGAGAAAGCTGTGCAGAAAGATCCAGACTTTAAATCCCTCAATCTTCAGAATCCAGAGAGAGAGCAGACCCAGATCACTGTGAAGTGCAGAGACCAGAGTCCCGTCTAAAACCTGACCAGATCCATGGTGAGGCCCATTTCACTCAAGAATATAGTGTGAGTACCTAGAAAACTGTGCAGAACCAATCTCCTAGTTAAAATAATATAATTCAATCTAGTTTAATCTAAGTAGAACTGCCTCCTAACTGTCACCTGTCATTTGTAAAGCTGTCACTTGTCATTTTCTAGTTGCAAGCTGCACTTGTCTTTTTGAACTTTAAAATTTCAAATCTGAAAAACGACCTTTATTTAATCGCTCATATCTCCGCGACCGTTTGTCTTAGAGACTTGCAGTAACTTTCATCTGGAAGCTGAGATCCTAGGCTTTCCTAGGACCCCAAAACGATATTGTTAGCCCTTGTAGTTCCTCTGTAATCGCGCTCGGCGCATTCGCGAATTTTGCCGCGATTTGCAAATTTCTCCACGTGTGAAAACAGAAGCTTCTTGCTTCCATTTGCCAGAAATTCGTTTAACCTGCTAATTATCCCTGAATCATTGCTAGTGTGAGCCTGGACTAATATTAACTAGATACCACTCACCCTGAACCTCTAGAGGGAATTAAAAGCATTTTAGCATATTTTTTTCTACATTGCCAGCACATTTAAAAGCATTTGGGCCTGTGTTTTCAACGTCTGTAGTCTAAGTTGCTGGGTGAACTGAATTACATTTGAAATGCATTTCTGAGAATTGTGTGCCTTCCTTCCATTTCCTTGCATTGCATAAAAGGGGGAGTGGATTGCCAGAGAAAAGTGATTACATTGTCTTTTGCTGAAATCCTATCAAGTTATTTTCTGTACTGCATTTCATTCCACATTGCATCCATTGGAAACCATAAAAGTATTGTTGCTATCTTATCCATTTCATGTCAACTCCTTAGTGATTATAAAGAAGTGTGCTAGTGCCAGATTCTCCGTTGTTAATCTTTATCATATCAGATTAAGTGTGATATTCAATTATTAATTTATTATAAAGCGTGATATATATATATATATATATATATTGTTTAAATTATCAATTAAACCTTTTAACTTGCAAAACAGAACTACTTCTTGGCTCAGTGGGGTCAGGAGGATTCCAAGAGAGGGGTGTTATATAGGGGTAGTCATCCAGAACGCATGAACTGGACATAAAGATATATCAATAAGGGTTTTCATTCAGTATTCTAGACTAGGCGTTGACTTGGCTGTAGTGCTGAATTGAATCCTCTTACAAATTGGGGGCTCGTCCGGGATGTTTGGGTTAGATCTACCATTTGTGCAGATTAATACAGCGTGCCAGCTGACCAGATACACATATCCGGTCGGATCACCACGCTGTGTTATGCTGTAAAGCATTCCTCAAAAGGGACACTCCAAGAAAAGTTCTGTTCTGCAAAAATAAAATACAAACTTCTGTAAGTCAGGACAGAGACCAATCTCTAGAATGACGACCTTAGTAGACATGAAAATAGCCAGAGAGCACTTCTTACATAAGTTATTTGTGAGAGGTGAATGGGCTGAGCAGGGCCAGGAGGCCTGGTTGCAGGCCATCACGCGACAGGCCACTGAAACAGGGTCAGACTTATGGAGAGATCAGGGTCCATTACATGTGGCCCTGAGTGAACTATATATGGCTCCTAAGGCCAAAGATGAACACGACAAGATTGTTAGGATAGCGGCATATTTATATATGGGAGCCATACAGAATAAATGTGCTGAAGGCCATGATCTGGCGAGTAGGCAACTGCTGGCATTACAGAAGGCCCAATCTGAGCTGGACTCTTCTGAGCAGAGGCTGCTCAGGAGCCAGGAGTCAGAAAATGACAGTAGGCAGTATATCATTAAAATAAAAGAGGACATGGATATACTGTAACAGGAAAAGGCTGACCAGGATACTAGATTTCTGGCCCTGCAGAAGGAGCACCGAGACAGTTTGGACTCCTTACTGCAGAGCCAGAAAAAGCTGGAGCAACAATTAGACTTTAACAGGGCATGCACGGAGCAGGTAGCCACCCTGCAAAGTCATCTAGATAGAGTGAAGGTAGAGAGCAACAAGCTGATTTCGAAAGACCTGGATACCCAGGCAGAGTTTGATGAAGAACGCCAGAAAGCTGGTGCCTTTCAAAGGCAGAGGGACGACCTGGCGGCACAAATGCAGGCTCTTAGTCAGGAAAGAGACGCCTTAGGCCAGGAAGTCTGCCATTTAAAAAGAAAAATGGAAGAAAATCACCTGGCCCACCAGGGACTGGGTGACCTCCAAAAAGAACACCAGAACTTGTTAGAGCACACCAGGAGGGTGGAGGATGCTCTAGCAAGAAAGGAGCAGGCCAATAGGGACACAGCTCAGGAGGTAACCCTCCTGCAGCAAAGACTGGCCCAGTGCTCCAGGACCAATCAGGAAACACAGAGAGAGAATGAGGCTCTCTGCCAGCACAATGATAGGCTCCAGCAACAGGTAGCGATGCAGGAGAGACTGATAGAGTCTAGTAAGGCCTTGACTGAGGAACTGAAGGCACAAATGCAGGCTCTTGCATTGCAGACAGGGAGCAGGGGCGGATAGAGATGAGGTTCGCTGGGAAAGGGAAGCTCCGGAGCATAACCTCAGGAGCCCTAGTACCAGAGGCCCTCATACCTCTCAGTCCCTGGACTCTGCCACCCCCATGTCCCCTGGCGCACGTGAGCACAGGGCCACAGGGATGGCAGATTACTATCCAGCCAGAAGCATGGGGCTCATAGGCCAGTACCACCCAGGAATGGAGGGGCGGGCATCCGGGTATGGGCACCCCAGCACAGTGCAATTTAATGGGGAACCCCAGGAGAGTAGGCCCTTTAAGGGCATCCTGAAAACCTCTGCCCAGTTAGGTCAGTGGGGGGGGTACCCATCAAATCCTGGCAGCAAGGAGGAATCTGAAGACTCCTCTGAACTGCGCAGGACACAGGAGACCAGGTCCCCACATTCGGCCAGCCATTCCCAGGCTCGCAGAATCCGGGAAAACCTGGAAGAGCAGACAGGAACCTCTGGGAGCAGTGCCTCTGAGTCAGAGGAGGAATGGACAAGGGTTACCCGAACCAAAAAGGCCAATAAGGCAAAAAGGGCCTTGCTTAAGGACCCCTTAAAGCAGATTAAGGCGATCAGGAGCGTCATCACGCCTTACCATAAGAACGCTAAGTATTCTGTTTGGGAGCACTTAGAGTTGTTTGAGCAAATGATGGAGACCTTCCATTTGAAGGACAGCCAAAGCTGTATTCAATATGTAAAGTGGACCTTCTCCCCGGAATACTCCGGTTTCTTTGCGGGGCTGGAGGACCAAAATCATTTAAGATGGTCCACCTATAAGGCGGCCATCTTGAAACATTTTTCTGTTCACAGAAATCCTCAAGAGGCTCGCAAGGCAGCCTACAATTTGCAATGTGGGGAGGATCAGGCCCCACAAGAATTTGTGCAAGAACTGAAACGTGCTTTTGCGCAGACCACCAGAAGGGTGCGCACAGACAGTAGAGAATTCATTAATACATTTTTTCATGCCTTGCCCAAATACATAATGACCCAGCTCGTGAGGGATTTTCATGAGAAAAGATCTTTAGACTGGGTCATTGAACAGGCTACCCGGATCTATGAGGTGCAGAAACCGGTAGATAGAAAAAGTAATGCCCAGAAAAATCCCAAAGCCAACAGCACCCCTGCTGCTGCCAAGGTGGCAGAGGTAAAGGTCACCCCCGTTTTGGATTTGGAGATGGGGGGGCCTAAAAACCTACCTGCACCTAATAATGCTAGGCCCAGAAGGTCCTCGGGCCAGTCAGACAGGGAGCCAGGGAGGCAGCCCCATAAATGGGGTCCCTCGCTCTCCTGATTATGTAAGTCACTGTTACAAGGGAAATCGACCCATCCTGGGTTATGTGTGGACTCCTCCAGCCCAAGGGGGGGGATCCAGCCAAGCACCTAACCCAGGGAACTTCCCTCCCAACTTCCCACAGGAGGGCAGAAATTCTCCAAATCCTGGGCAGAACTTTTTCCCCAGGTATCCACCCAATTTCCAACCCCAAAATCATCCATCCTTCTTTCCCCAATTCCCTGAGCCCAGACAACCTAATCTGGGAGAGGGGAGGCCAAGGGTGGAGGGGTACCCAAATCTTCCCAATCCGGGGTACTACCAAAGAAGGGATAGCTACCCTTCCCGGGATCAGCCCAGGGGAGAAAACAGGGCCCCGTATCAGCCTGAGCGGGTTTCCCAGTTAGAGCGCCAGGTTCAAAACATGGCGCGGGATCTGGGTCACATACTGAGGGCTCAGCAGAACCCTCAGATGGGGGTGCCGGCGCAGAACGCACCCAACTCTGGACCTGGTGCTCCAGAACAATGACGGGGGCAGCACCCCGATAACTCACCGGTTCCCAGGGTGGAGGCACAAAGGGAAGGGGGGTGTAAAGCCTTGGAGGAAGCTTCCTTCCTCACTTGTAAACAGCCCCTGGAAACCCAGGAACCGGAAACAAAATCTCTTGCCCCTGAAAGTCTGCCTCCTAAGGAGCAGAGGGGGGGTAGGAGAAACAAAAGACCCAAACAGACACAGTTTGCGGAGGAGGGACAGATCTTCCAATTTGAGGTAGAGGGATCCTCAGAGGATCCTGGGAAAAGGATCTTCTCCTTCAGAGAGGGGGGAACTCCTCCCAAAGAAAAATGGGTCCCTAGGGATGCAAATCCAGACTGGGGAGATGTGGAGACTGAGCTACCGCCGCCCACCATCTCATCCCAGAACCAACAGCAAGAAAATCCCCTGGTTCAAACCCATCCTGGTGACTGCCTCCAAAAAGGGGGGGGCGGCCCGGAACCGGAGCCAGGGGAACCCACAATGGCTCTGATCTCCAGTTGCCAAATTTTTCTTTCAGATTCCCAAGGCTCTCCACAGAATTCTGCCCAAATCTCTTCGCTAGCAATGTCCAAAACCAGAAAATTAGCCCACCAGTTGTCCAAAAATGTACATTATCTGTGCCCCCTTGAGGAGAAGGAGGGAAGATATTATGCCCCGGTACAAGTACAGGGGCAGGGTACAATTTTGGCACTGGTGGACACTGGATCTCAAGCTACCCTTCTGTCCAGAAGGGCCTTTGACGAACTGAATGCAGGAAGGGGAGAGAATTATCGTATTCCTCTCACCTCTCTTCCTGGACAACTCCAGAACTTCGACGGGAAGGAAATTTCCGTTGAGGGGACGGCAGATTTGGACATAAAAATTGGGCGACATAAGTTGAAACACCCGGTCATAGTTGTGACCCCAGAGGGCACCCCTTGTTTACTAGGGAATGACCTCCTGAGAAGGTTGTCACCCCTAATAGATTGCGTAAACAAGGTCCTCTGGACCCAGACTAGCCGACCAATAAAATTAAAACAGAGTGTCAACCATGTTAGTTTAAACGGCACCTGCCACATGGTTGAACAAAAATCTGACCAAGTAGAATTTCACTTCCAGAACAACCAGATTCCAGACGTGACAGTAATAGCAGTAGGACAACAGACTGGTGATGGGGGGTCCTCTCTATTTCTGAAAATCAACCTTCCTTCCAGTCTAAAGTGGTATTCCACGCTGGAAGGAAACACTCTGAAATTCTATACTAATCCACAATCAGAAACTCCCACTCCTATAGTCCAGAAAGATGTGAAATCAGCTCAGAGCCTGGCTGATATTCAGCAAATTGGAGAGCAGTTGTTCATCCCTGTCCAATTAAATAATGGGAAGGACTCTGTTCTCGCTCGAGTGTGTGTGAACAACGGTAAGAGCTTCATCAGCGAAGCCATGTTTCGCCAACTCCCAAAAGATCCAGCCATTCCCACCTTCAAACTGATAGACAAATGGGAAATGGACCTGGAAGCACCTAATTCCAAACATCTCCTGCCAAGCAGGTGTATGCTCAAAATCTCCATTGGCAACAAGAGCATAGTCCACAATTGTTGGGTCGTGCGAGACGTCCCTGCCGCCTTTTACTTAGGCAGTGACATTCTCAATCGCTTTGCCATTAGTTTGGACCTAATAAACTTCAAAGCTTGGTCCCGAATAGCGGATAATCCCATGGGCTTTGATGATCCAGAAAAAGCATTTAGGTCAGCTCAATTGCTACCTTATGCAGTTGAAATTCAGATTAAAGAGGAAGTCACCATACCAGAAAGGACTCGACAATTCTCCCTGGAAGTGAAAGTTAAAAGAGGACAACATTTGAAAAACCCTGATGCTTACATACATCTAAATGTTTCTCTCCAACAGCAAGGGTTGGGGGTAAACCCAACACCATTAGTCAACATAGAACATGACACCATTCCAATAGAGGTGGATAACAGCGACTTAAAGAGTATTACTCTAGCCGCAGGCACCATTATTGGAATGGCGGTTGATGACCGACATTTCTCCATTGATCTTGGAAATGAACTGTTAGGACCAATCCCCAAGGACTGTTTTGACAGTGACAGTGATGACAATACAACACCAGACAGGATTTTTACCCGGCATGGGGGGAACTTCCTGGTGCACACTTCTTGCCCTTATGGTAAGGAAGATGTGACTTGTGACTTCAGGAGGGATGAGGTGATTTTCCAGGTCCATGAGGGCTGCCTTTCCCACCTGAAGCCTCCAGTCCAAATCAGCGCTCTGACCAGGGACTTCTCCACCCAGCTGGAGGAGGCCGCGGAGATAGCCAAACCAGAAGTCTTTCCAGGCTTCAGGCAGATGGTGGAAGAGAGAGTCAACCTAGCTGATGCCTGTGTGACTTTGGAACAAAAGCAAAAGTTGAAACAAGTTTTCTTGGATTTCCAGGATCTCTTTGCGGTAGACTCATATGACTGTGGTCGCACCGACATCCACACAACAACAATCCCCACGGACCCTGGCATGACTCCTGTGTTTGTGAAGCAATATCGCTTGCCTCTCGCATCAATGAAGTCCCTTACTGAAATAATTAAGAACCTTGAGTCCCGGGGAATAATCCGTCCAGTCCACAGCACCTTCAATAATCCGGTGCTGGGAATATTAAAGCCAAACGGCCAGTGGAGACTCTGCGCTGACCTTAGGGAACTCAACAAACGGGTCCATACTTCCCGATGGCCTCTGCCCTACATTGACCAAGGGCTGGCCTAGATTCAGGGGTCACAGGTATTCACTGCAATAGACCTGACCAATGGATACTGGACCGTGCCGGTCAGTAGGGAGGACCAATACAAGCTGGCTTTTACCTTTGGGGGCCAGCAGTATACATGGACCCGGACTCCCTTCGGATACCTTAACTCCGGTAATGAGTTCAATATTTTCCTACATAAGGCCATGCCCGACCTGGGTGCAAGGGGTAACCTGGCTTATGTAGATGATGTCCTCATTAAAAGTTCATCTGTAGAGGAACACATAGCGGAGATCCGTTATGTTCTGACACAGTTGAGGGCCGCCGGAGCAAAACTTTCCTTTCAAAAAGCACAGTGGTGCAGAACCCGTGTTAATTTCTTGGGGCATGAGATTACTCCTCAGGGTCTCTGTCCCCAGGAAAAGAAAGTGGAAGCACTTCAGAAACTGAAAGACCCCACAACTCTGCGAGAACTAAGGAGCCTCTTTGGACTGACTAATTACAGCAGAAAGTTCATTGAGGGCTACGCAGAGATCACCAGACCCCTGACTCATCTCCTGAAGGGGGGGGTCAAGTGGGAATGGGGTCCAGAACAAGCCGAGGCAGTAAGACAACTCAAAAGAAGCCTCTCACAAGCGCCCTGCCTAGCTTACCCTGTCAGAAACAAGGAGTTCTTCCTGGAGACAGGGTTCTCTAATACGGGCCTGACGGCAGTATTATACCAAAAGCATGACAAGGTCAATAAAGTAATCTCCTATGCGAGCAAAACTTTATCCTCTGTGGAGGAAAAATTCAACGATTGTGAGAAGGCACTCCTGGCAACGGTGTGGGCATTGAAGAATTACCGCCCGTTTATCCAGGGGGAACACATCATAGTGGAGACTCCACACCAGCCTCTGCAATATCTCCAAAGTGACAGAATCCGGGCCGGAAATGTGAGTAATTCCCGGATTACTTCCTGGATTCTATCAATGCAAGGCTTTAGTGTGGAGGTCAGATATGGCCAAAACAAGAAGAGTCCCCTCGCGCAAGGTCTGGCTGACTTGCATGATTGTGCCAGAGAAAACTGTCTCGAGGACGAACGTCTAAAAATCAAGGACAACACGGAGGCATACCTTAATTCCCCACACAAAGTCTTTGAAGAGGACAAGTGTGAGGGAATGCCCACTGTCTATGTGGATGGATGCTCTTACCATGTTGACAACAACGGGGAGAAAGAACTGGTGGCCGGCGTAGGGAATGTATGGGTGAATGAGTCCCCAGAACCCTCCGCTGGATACACAATTGATCCCCGAAGTAGTCAGGTGGCAGAATTGATGGCTGTGCATCAGGCCATCCTCACTGCTGTCCAGCATCAACTCCACGAACTGGTCATAATCACAGATTCGGATTACGTACGGAACGGGTTTGTGGAGCACCTGGTTAATTGGAAAACCAGAGGCATGTTATGTGCTAACAACAAACCCTTGAAACATGGGAAGTTGATTCAAAACATTGATGACCTGGTCACCTCGAATGAGATGACCATCTATTGGAAGAAGATCAAGGGTCATTCCAAAGTAGAGGGACCAGACAAAACTGGAAATGACTTAGCTGATCAGCTGGCCAAAACCGGGGCCATCCAAGGGGATCTAATTGAGATTGAGTCCCTGTTGGGGGAAATCCAGGTCACTGCTATCACTAGGTCCCAGACAAATGCTCACAACGACCTGTCAATTGCACAATGGAGTAAGGATACCCCTGATGCTGATTTGATTACAGCTCAGAAGGGGGATCCAATTATTGGTAAGTTTTATCAACACCTTGAGGACCCTGAGAACTTTCCCCTGACGGATACCGATTACATTGGGAAAGAGGACCTAAGAGTGTTGATGAAATGTCCAAAAATGTTCCGAATCCAAGACGGTTTGCTGGTAAGGAAATCCAAAGCTGGCCACGATCAGTGGGTGGTTCCTACCTCATTCCGAAGCCTGATGTTAAGTCACGCCCATGATGCGGCCACCGCCGGTCATAGGGGGTTTCACACAACATTGGAAATCTTAAGAGAGGTTGCATACTGGCCACACATGGGGCAGGACCTCGACCAATACTTGAAGGGGTGTCTTGTGTGTGCACAATTTCAGCCATCATCCCTCAGCCACCGCGCGCCTCTCCAAAAGCGGGGGATGACACTGCCATGGTCAGATTTACAAATCGACTTTGTAGGCCCCGTGATTCGCTCTGCTAGGGGGAATAAGTACATGTTGACCGTCACATGCTTGTTCACCAAGTGGGTGGAATGTCTCCCAGCCCCAAATTGCAAGGCAGAAACCGCAGCTGCCTTGATGGTTAACCACATCTTTTCCCGTTTCGGTCTACCTCAAAGGATTGAGTCAGACAGAGGTAGCCACTTCACCAGTGAAGTGATGACAAAGATGTGGGAGATACTGGGGGTCAAGAGAAAGCTACACATTGCTTACAGGCCAGCTTCTTCTGGGGCAGTAGAGAGATATAACCGGACAATTGTGAGCATATTAAAGAAGTTTGTGGCAGATTCTGGGCCAAGTTGGGATATCCGATTACCTCTGGTCCTAATGGCCATCAGATCTACCCCTTCATCTGCAACCAAAATGTCACCATTTGAATTGATGACTGGGCGCAAGATGGTGCTTCCTCAGCATTTGCTCTACAGGACCCAAGAGCAGACACTAATAAATGCCTCCACAACTCATGAGTATGTGGAGAATTTAAGGAAACACCTCCAACATGCTTTTGCTTACGCTCAGCGGAATCTAGAAAGATCGGCTGATAGCATGAAGACCCACTATGACCTGAAGACTTCCAGGAAGGAATATCAGGTGGGGGACCGGGTCTATCTATACAACTTCCAAAGAAACCAGGCAAAACAGCGGAAATTTTTGCCTACGTGGAAGGGACCCTTTGAGATCATCAACAAGATCTCCCCTGTGGCCTACAAAATACACATCCCCAAAGGTCCTTTGGCAGCGGGGGAAGACAAGTGGGTCCACATAAATCAGTTGAAATGTTGCCATCCCAGGCACGCTCTGCAACAACTGGAGGAATCCTCTGGAATCCTAGCGGGTACTGTCTCAGACTAATTCAGTTCCAACCATAAAACATACCACATCTAGTCTCTAAAATATTGTGATTTGCATGAAACTGTCTCTTAGTTATACTGTTTTTTTTCAAAATAAGAATGTAATGTTTCGTTATGATGAAATGCATATGCTGCCCCACTATATCAATGGTGGGGGAAAAATGTCTATGGATAGGTATTGCCGCTCTTCCTTTGTCGTCCTAGGAGAAAGAAAACCTGGAGACGGGACAAGGAGGACGATCCGGAGACCGGGAGCAGAGACGCAATGGGCCCGGGGTACCGCCCAATATTCCCATCAGGACCGGGGAGGATGACCGATCGATCCACCGGATGAAGGAAGAGATGCTGAACTGGCCATCTACCGGAAGAAGATGAGAACTACATCCCAGGTCTTGCGAGTCCCATCAGTGAAACAGAATGGCCATCGCAAGAGGGGGGCTTGTGGGATGTATTTACCCATGCATCCGAGCCCTACCTCAAAACTGTGCAGTATTGACATGGAAAACATCATGATGGCCAGAGCTTCCCAGAAAATGCACAGGGAAATGCATGAAGAATAGGCTGCCACTCATTTTTGCCGATGTTATGGGCACAGAAGGACACTGCCTAAAACCACCAGTGGACTACCCACACAGTAGTCTGAAACCATTGGGAATGGCAATGCTGATTGCCAAAAGCAAACCCATAACTGTTGGGAATTCATTTTCTTAAATCCCAAAAAGGGGTGCAGTACCAGTACTCACCACTATCCAAAAGCCGGCGTTTTAAAACCACCAGATTTTGTAGAAAACTGAATAAATGAACCCAAAACATGCCAATGAAAGACATTTTAAGAGGTGGATCCAATGTAAAGTTATATTCTGAAGTGACTTGAAGGTTTATAACAAGACTGGCTGAGCTGTGGATTTCAGCAGTTTAAGTAAATTTGGACTGAAAGACACTAAAAAAATCTAAATGTTTAAATTGAATGAGTGACCTACTTTGAATGTCACATAGGTTGCAATTGTTTAAATGTCATAGTTTTAAACTTAGAATCAGCATTCTAGCTGCATATGTAAAAATGTTTAGTTTATTTGAATGCAGAAAACTGGGGAACAGAAGTGACATTTTATCTGAAAACTGGCTTAAAGAGATTCCAATTTTGCCTGGCAGCTACCCCCATCAGGAATGAAACTTGAGTCACAGCTGTGTTCCCAGGCCTATCTGCCTTTTGCTGGCCACACTAAGGATATGCCATCTCTCTGATAATTGAATTAAGGGGAGCCCCACAGAATACAGGAGCTCTGAACAAAGCCCTGTCCTGACCCAGGCAGATGGTTTATTGCAGACGTCGTAAATGTAGCTTCCTCTTGGCAGAAGCTGGGAGGGGCAGGGTCTCTGAGCTTGGCAGAAACTGGAAAGACTGGTTTCTGTACCATGTGACATGAAAAGACACACCTCTATAGCCAGAATATGGTTTTAGAAAAAGATGAATAACTCATAGAGCGGACTTGTGAAAATTTTATAAATGACACCATAATTCTTGTGATTTTTCTGCCCACATTTTAAGAGGTTTTTAGAACCGGTGGCATGTTCAGGGGGGTTTTAGCGGAAAAGAGGATATTACTCAAAATGTGTGCATGTGAAAAATCTGACACTTCATCAACTAATGTCCATACTCCTTGCGCACATGTGTGTAAATTTGGGGTAATGTCCGGTATTGCAAACCAGTTAAAAAGTGCAAAATATTGCCATTTCTGAATGCAAGCCCCCAGGAAGAGCAGAGTTTGAACAGGGTATACCTCCTGTGATATGTGATGGGTGCATGTAATTTCAAACCACTGTGTAGCTATGAAATATGTATTTGGTTCAAATCTAGATTTGTGTGCAAGTTGACAGGAGGAGTGGACTTTCTGCAGGCTGTAAAATGACATCACTCTGACACAACTTAGCTCCCCCAATCAGGGGAGAAATGAAAGCTTGGCCAATGATAAGCGGAGAGGGGCTGGCTAGTGATGCTGCTCACACACACCCATTTTAAAAACACATAAAAGCAGAGAGACAGGACAGATAGGGACTTTCAAATCCATTTGCAGCTGGAAGCTCTGCCGGGAAAATCCATACTTTACCTCCATCAATCTCCAGAGAAAGCTGTGCAGAAAGATCCAGACTTTAAATCCCTCAATCTTCAGAATCCAGAGAGAGAGCAGACCCAGATCACTGTGAAGTGCAGAGACCAGAGTCCCGTCTAAAACCTGACCAGATCCATGGCGAGGCCCATTTCACTCAAGAATATAGTGTGAGTACCTAGAACCTGACCAGATCCATGGCGAGGCCCATTTCACTCAAGAATATAGTGTGAGTACCTAGAAAACTCCTAGTTAAAATAATATAATTCAATCTAGTTTAATCTAAGTAGAACTGCCTCCTAACTGTCACCTGTCATTTGTAAAGCTGTCACTTGTCATTTTCTAGTTGCAAGCTGCACTTGTCTTTTTGAACTTTAAAATTTCAAATCTGAAAAACGACCTTTATTTAATCGCTCATATCTCCGCGACCGTTTGTCGTAGAGACTTGCAGTAACTTTCATCTGGAAGCTGAGATCCTAGGCTTTCCTAGGACCCCAAAACGATATTGCTAGCCCTTGTAGTTCCTCTGTAATCGCACCAGACGCATTCGCGAATTTTGCCACGATTTGCAAATTTCTCCACGTGTGAAAACAGAAGCTTCTTGCTTCCATTTGCCAGAAATTCGTTTAACCTGCTAATTATCCCTGAATCATTGCTAGTGTGAGCCTGGACTAATATTAACTAGATACCACTCACCCTGAACCTCTAGAGGGAATTAAAAGCATTTTAGCATATTTTTTTCTACATTGCCAGCACATTTAAAAGCATTTGGGCCTGTGTTTTCAACGTCTGTAGTCTAAGTTGCTGGGTGAACTGAATTACATTTGAATTGCATTTCTGAGAATTGTGTGCCTTCCTTCCATTTCCTTGCATTGCATAAAAGGGGGAGTGGATTGCCAGAGAAAAGTGATTACATTGTCTTTTGCTGAAATCCTATCAAGTTATTTTCTGTACTGCATTTCATTCCGCATTGCATCCATTGGAAACCATAAAAGTATTGTTGCTATCTTATCCATTTCATGTCAACTCCTTAGTGATTATAAAGAAGTGTGCTAGTGCCAGATTCTCCGTTGTTAATCTTTATCATATCAGATTAAGTGTGATATTCAATTATTAATTTATTATAAAGCGTGATATATATATATATATATATATATATATATATATATATATATATATATATATATATATATATATATTGTTTAAATTATCAATTAAACCTTTTAACTTGCAAAACAGAACTACTTCTTGGCTCAGTGGGGTCAGGAGGATTCCAAGAGAGGGGTGTTATATAGGGGTAGTCATCCAGAACGCATGAACTGGACATAAAGATATATCAATAAGGGTTTTCATTCAGTATTCTAGACTAGGCGTTGACTTGGCTGTAGTGCTGAATTGAATCCTCTTACAAATTGGGGGCTCGTCCGGGATGTTTGGGTTAGATCTACCATTTGTGCAGATTAATACAGCGTGCCAGCTGACCAGATACACATATCCGGTCGGATCACCACGCTGTGTTACGCTGTAAAGCATTCCTCAAAAGGGACACTCCAAGAAAAGTTCTGTTCTGCAAAAATAAAATACAAACTTCTGTAAGTCAGGACAGAGACCAATCTCTAGAATGACGACCTTAGTAGACATGAAAATAGCCAGAGAGCACTTCTTACATAAGTTATTTGTGAGAGGTGAATGGGCTGAGCAGGGCCAGGAGGCCTGGTTGCAGGCCATCACGCGACAGGCCACTGAAACAGGGTCAGACTTATGGAGAGATCAGGGTCCATTACATGTGGCCCTGAGTGAACTATATATGGCTCCTAAGGCCAAAGATGAACACGACAAGATTGTTAGGATAGCGGCATATTTATATTTATATATGGGAGCCATACAGAATAAATGTGCTGAAGGCCATGATCTGGCGAGTAGGCAACTGCTGGCATTACAGAAGGCCCAATCTGAGCTGGACTCTTCTGAGCAGAGGCTGCTCAGGAGACATGAGTCAGAAAATGACAGTAGGCAGTATATCATTAAAATAAAAGAGGACATGGATATACTGCAACAGGAAAAGGCTGACCAGGATACTAGATTTCTGGCCCTGCAGAAGGAGCACCGAGACAGTTTGGACTCCTTACTGCAGAGCCAGAAAAAGCTGGAGCAACAATTAGACTTTAACAGGGCATGCACGGAGCAGGTAGCCACCCTGCAAAGTCATCTAGATAGAGTGAAGGTAGAGAGCAACAAGCTGATTTCGAAAGACCTGGATACCCAGGCAGAGTTTGATGAAGAACGCCAGAAAGCTGGTGCCTTTCAAAGGCAGAGGGACGACCTGGCGGCACAAATGCAGGCTCTTAGTCAGGAAAGAGACGCCTTAGGCCAGGAAGTCTGCCATTTAAAAAGAAAAATGGAAGAAAATCACCTGGCCCACCAGGGACTGGGTGACCTCCAAAAAGAACACCAGAACTTGTTAGAGCACACCAGGAGGGTGGAGGATGCTCTAGCAAGAAAGGAGCAGGCCAATAGGGACACAGCTCAGGAGGTAACCCTCCTGCAGCAAAGACTGGCCCAGTGCTCCAGGACCAATCAGGAAACACAGAGAGAGAATGAGGCTCTCTGCCAGCACAATGATAGGCTCCAGCAACAGGTAGCGATGCAGGAGAGACTGATAGAGTCTAGTAAGGCCTTGACTGAGGAACTGAAGGCACAAATGCAGGCTCTTGCATTGCAGACAGGGAGCAGGGGCCGATAGAGATGAGGTTCGCTGGGAAAGGGAAGCTCCGGAGCATAACCTCAGGAGCCCTAGTACCAGAGGCCCTCATACCTCTCAGTCCCTGGACTCTGCCACCCCCATGTCCCCTGGCGCACGTGAGCACAGGGCCACAGGGATGGCAGATTACTATCCAGCCAGAAGCATGGGGCTCATAGGCCAGTACCACCCAGGAATGGAGGGGCGGGCATCCGGGTATGGGCACCCCAGCACAGTGCAATTTAATGGGGAACCCCAGGAGAGTAGGCCCATTAAGGGCATCCTGAAAACCTCTGCCCAGTTAGGTCAGTGGGGGGGGGTACCCATCAAATCCTAGCAGCAAGGAGGAATCTGAAGACTCCTCTGAACTACGCAGGACACAGGAGACCAGGTCCCCACATTCGGCCAGCCATTCCCAGGCTCGCAGAATCCGGGAAAACCTGGAAGAGCAGACAGGAACCTCTGGGAGCAGTGCCTCTGAGTCAGAGGAGGAATGGACAAGGGTTACCCGAACCAAAAAGGCCAATAAGGCAAAAAGGGCCTTGCTTAAGGACCCCTTAAAGCAGATTAAGGCGATCAGGAGCGTCATCACGCCTTACCATAAGAACGCTAAGTATTCTGTTTGGGAGCACTTAGAGTTGTTTGAGCAAATGATGGAGACCTTCCATATGAAGGACAGCCAAAGCTGTATTCAATATGTAAAGTGGACCTTCTCCCCGGAATACTCCAGTTTCTTTGCGGGGCTGGAGGACCAAAATCATTTAAGATGGTCCACCTATAAGGCGGCCATCTTGAAACATTTTTCTGTTCACAGAAATCCTCAAGAGGCTCGCAAGGCAGCCTACAATTTGCAATGTGGGGAGGATCAGGCCCCACAAGAATTTGTGCAATAACTGAAACGTGCTTTTGCGCAGACCACCAGAAGGGTGCGCACAGACAGTAGAGAATTCATTAATACATTTTTTCATGCCTTGCCCAAATACATAATGACCCAGCTCGTGAGGGATTTTCATGAGAAAAGATCTTTAGACTGGGTCATTGAACAGGCTACCCGGATCTATGAGGTGCAGAAACCGGTAGATAGAAAAAGTAATGCCCAGAAAAATCCCAAAGCCAACAGCACCCCTGCTGCTGCCAAGGTGGCAGAGGTAAAGGTCACCCCCGTTTTGGATTTGGAGATGGGGGGGCCTAAAAACCTACCTGCACCTAATAATGCTAGGCCCAGAAGGTCCTCGGGCCAGTCACAGACAGGGAGCCAGGGAGGCAGCCCCATAAATGGGGTCCCTCGCTCTCCTGATTATGTAAGTCCCCGTTACAAGGGAAATCGACCCATCCTGGGTTATGTGTGGACTCCTCCAGCCCAAGGGGGGGGATCCAGCCAAGCACCTAACCCAGGGAACTTCCCTCCCAACTTCCCACAGGAGGGCAGAAATTCTCCAAATCCTGGGCAGAACTTTTTCCCCAGGTATCCACCCAATTTCCAACCCCAAAATCATCCATCCTTCTTTCCCCAATTCCCTGAGCCCAGACAACCTAATCCGGGAGAGGGGAGGCCAAGGGTGGAGGGGTACCCAAATCTTCCCAATCCGGGGTACTACCAAAGAAGGGATAGCTACCCTTCCCGGGATCAGCCCAGGGGAGAAAACAGGGCCCCGTATCAGCCTGAGCGGGTTTCCCAGTTAGAGCGCCAGGTTCAAAACATGGCGCGGGATCTGGGTCACATACTGAGGGCTCAGCAGAACCCTCAGATGGGGTGCCGGCGCAGAACGCACCCAACTCTGGACCTGGTGCTCCAGAACAATGACGGGGGCAGCACCCCGATAACTCACCGGTTCCCAGGGAGGAGGCACAAAGGGAAGGGGGGTGTAAAGCCTTGGAGGAAGCTTCCTTCCTCACTTGTAAACAGCCCCTGGAAACCCAGGAACCGGAAACAAAATCTCTTGCCCCTGAAAGTCTGCCTCCTAAGGAGCAGAGGGGGGGGGTAGGAGAAACAAAAGACCCAAACAGACACAGTTTGCGGAGGAGGGACAGATCTTCCAATTTGAGGTAGAGGGATCCTCAGAGGATCCTGGGAAAAGGATCTTCTCCTTCAGAGAGGGGGGAACTCCTCCCAAAGAAAAATGGGTCCCTAGGGATGCAAATCCAGACTGGGGAGATGTGGAGACTGAGCTACCGCCGCCCACCATCTCATCCCAGAACCAACAGCAAGAAAATCCCCTGGTTCAAACCCATCCTGGTGACTGCCTCCAAAAAGGGGGGGGGCGGCCCGGAACCGGAGCCAGGGGAACCCACAATGGCTCTGATCTCCAGTTGCCAAATTTTTCTTTCAGATTCCCAAGGCTCTCCACAGAATTCTGCCCAAATCTCTTCGCTAGCAATGTCCAAAACCAGAAAATTAGCCCACCAGTTGTCCAAAAATGTACATTATCTGTGCCCCCTTGAGGAGAAGGAGGGAAGATATTATGCCCCGGTACAAGTACAGGGGCAGGGTACAATTTTGGCACTGGTGGACACTGGATCTCAAGCTACCCTTCTGTCCAGAAGGGCCTTTGACGAACTGAATGCAGGAAGGGGAGAGAATTATCGTATTCCTCTCACCTCTCTTCCTGGACAACTCCAGAACTTAGACGGGAAGGAAATTTCCGTTGAGGGGACGGCAGATTTGGACATAAAAATTGGGCGACATAAGTTGAAACACCCGGTCATAGTTGTGACCCCAGGGGGCACCCCTTGTTTACTAGGGAATGACCTCCTGAGAAGGTTGTCACCCCTAATAGATTGCGTAAACAAGGTCCTCTGGACCCAGACTAGCCGACCAATAAAATTAAAACAGAGTGTCAACCATGTTAGTTTAAACGGCACCTGCCACATGGTTGAACAAAAATCTGACCAAGTAGAATTTCACTTCCAGAACAACCAGATTCCAGACGTGACAGTAATAGCAGTAGGACAACAGACTGGTGATGGGGGGTCCTCTCTATTTCTGAAAATCAACCTTCCTTCCAGTCTAAAGTGGTATTCCACGCTGGAAGGAAACACTCTGAAATTCTATACTAATCCACAATCAGAAACTCCCACTCCTATAGTCCAGAAAGATGTGAAATCAGCTCAGAGCCTGGCTGATATTCAGCAAATTGGAGAGCAGTTGTTCATCCCTGTCCAATTAAATGATGGGAAGGACTCTGTTCTCGCTCGAGTGTGTGTGAACAACGGTAAGAGCTTCATCAGTGAAGCCATGTTTCGCCAACTCCCAAAAGAGAATGTCACTGCCTAAGTAAAAGGCGGCAGGGACGTCTCGCACGACCCAACAATTGTGGACTATGCTCTTGTTGCCAATGGAGATTTTGAGCATACACCTGCTTGGCAGGAGATGTTTGGAATTAGGTGCTTCCAGGTCCATTTCCCATTTGTCTATCAGTTTGAAGGTGGGAATGGCTGGATCTTTTGGGAGTCCTTAATATATAGTCCAGAAAGATGTGAAATCAGCTCAGAGCCTGGCTGATATTCAGCAAATTGGAGAGCAGTTGTTCATCCCTGTCCAATTAAATGATGGGAAGGTCATAATGAGGCCCAACGTATCCCAACACACACCACAATCACATACTAATCACACGCACAACAACCACCTACACGTAGCCCAGCACCACTAACCAGCTGACCATTAGGTCCCTCTCTGCCAAAATAGAGATTCAGCGAGTAGGGCACTACCACAAGGGTTTGTAAAAACAGGCCACGTTCGCAAATGAGGCACTAAGGAAACATTTGTGCATATCAGGCCTGCTTTAGAGGAAATACAGCCTTCTAAAGTGTGATTTTGTCCCCCTCAAGTGCAATTCAGAGGACGGTGTAAGTTTGCTTAGTTCCACGTGTGACCCACCCAAACACACACACACACTCTGTCCCAACCCTGCTTCATTGCACAAATTTCTTCCCTTGCGCTTTGGCAGACACCATTCGTATTTGAGATTTCGACCCGGGAATGCGTCTGTCCATACACTTGGAAGCTATGTGCAAACTGTCACCCAAGCACCCTGTACAGGTCTTCCTCCATTGTGCTCTTTTTTGCAAATGATGCATCTATGGAGCATTTGCAAAAAAAGAGCACAATAGCTCCCTTGCGTGAGAGCTCAGCATCACTAAACACTAGTGAAAAAAGAAAAATAAAGGCACGCTTTACCTCCCCAAAGCATGCCAATCGATTCCACAGTGTCCTTAGGAATCATTTTTTAAAAAGCATGTAACAGAAATAGTGGGGATTTAAGACACACGTACACTAGGCAAGGGAGCCAGACCGTGGGACTGGGATGCTAACAGTCAGACCACACACACACACACACAAACACTAACGGGTTGCCATTCACAAAATTTGGGAAAAATGTGGAGATGGGCAGGGGCTGGGGGTGCCTTACCTGCTGCTGACGTGCTCGTCCAAGGAAGGAACAGGCCACAACAACGCCCCACAAGTCCATAGGGCTGTCCAGGCACTGATGCCACTTCGTCTCCACCACACATTGCGTCTGCTGGCTGGCAAGGTGATAACTGCTGAACCCATATGCATGCATTAGTAATGGCCGAACCCCAAACCCTCACCCATAATGATAGGCTCACAACTTGTTTCAAGCGTTGGCAATAAAAGGCCGTAGGATTTTATTATACAGATATGGGTTATGACAATAACAATATCACATATCATGATGGTATCATACTTTTGGGCACCGGGTCCTGAGGTTACCCCCTCGGACCCGTGCCGCCTTCTTGTGTCCCACGAATTGTTGTGGGCACCGTACAGTGCGTTGTACTTATTTTTGCCCTATGGAGTAAAAGACCCCAGAGCCCATAAAGCACATGGAAAGACAAAGGAACACCTCAAATCATGTCTAAGAGTGGAAGTAAAAGAGTCTCACTCTTAGCAGGAGAAGAAAATAAACCCCAGAAATCCAGCAAAGCTGCTGGGGGACTCACTAGGTTTGGGAAATTAGCCTTTACAGAGAATTCTCCCTAACACTCGCCCACCCCCAGACTAACGGACAGGAGGATTTAGTCCACTCCTGGATGAACCTCATACTTCTCGTCGATGACATACATCCTAGAGAGTCCATCAGCATTTTGATGGTGACACCCTGACTTATGTTCAGTGGTAGAGTCAAAGGTTTTCCTTTGTAAGCTATATGACCTACAAACCCTTTGAGGAACATTAGTCTTTTTAAAGTTATAGGGGATCTGGTTGGCCAGTCCCTCAGAAGTTGGTACAACTTCTGAACCTGTGATAGGCTTTTTCAAGGGGTCCTTATAAAGGATTCCCTTAGATCTAGAGGGGCCTCCCAAGGTCCTCACCACCTCTCTGTGTTGGGAGAAGGTTGGGTTTTCGGCCTCTTGGTTGGAGGGGATGGAGATAAGCAAGGTACATGCTTCTCCTTCCTCTTAGATCTACCTTTACCTACTTTAGGAGTTTCCCCCTTAAGACTAGGAATTGGGTTGAAGTCTTCTGTGGAGGTCCAACAGTCTGAAGGTTTTTGGCCTTAGACTTTTCTTTTCTGGTTTTCCACCAGCACTGAGAATTACCAGTTCTCTTAGGCCTAGTTAGGGTTCCAGTAGGTCTATCCACCTCTTCCTCAGAAGCAGGGGGAGTCACAGACTCTAAAACTGGGGGAACAATGATGGAGCTTGGTTGGGGCTCCCATTTCCCATTTTAGCCTGAAATGTGCCTGGGTCAGAGGTCAACTTACCAACACCAGGGCTTGTAGTGGGGTTCTCAGTAGAGGTTCCCACAGGCTTAGAGGGGTTCCTTAAGGTGGCCTCTCTAGCCAATTTGGTTTTGTTCTGGGTCTCCATACTGGGAGGCCTGGGGGTACTGGATACTACTCCTAGAGTTCTTAGATCATTCCCCAACAGGACTCTCCCAGGCACCTCAGTCTGAACACTGACAGGAATTAACACTGTCATGTCATTACACTGAATGAGGGCTGGTAGAATTGGAACCATTTGGACAGGGCCTCCAGACATCTTAGTGGGACCTTTGTGTGCCTTAGCAACATCATCAGGACTGAAAAAGCTTTCATCCACTACTGTTCTGCTGGCCCCCAAGTCTTGTCTGGCAGGAGTATCCTGGCCATTAACAAGAACACTGTCCATATAATAAACTTTACAGTTTTCTGGTATGGAGTTGTACACACTCCTATTCTAATCACTAACCAGACCCATGGACTCTACGGTTACACTTGCTTGAAGACCCAAAGGTTCTTCAGTAAAGACTTCAAAGTGAGCACTAGCCATTTGGACTTCCTCCTCAGGAGTGAAGGCTAAGGAGACTGTGCTGATCCCTGTAGGTTTACCCTTACATCTGGGATCTCCTTTGATGTGGTCAGTTGCCCCACAGAGATAGCATGTTCCAAATACTCTCTGGAAGGGTGGCTTGGCCTGACCTCCTTCTGGTTTGTGACCAGAAGGTACACTAGCCTGTTGTGGTTTACCCTGGGGCTTACCCTGGTTATTTTGTTGTTTGGGGCCCTCTTTGTTTTGGGAGGTATTAGAAATCTCTTGGTTCCCTTTTGGTTGCTGCTTTCCCTCATCCTTTTTCTGCGTGACCCCTGAATCCTTGTGAGTAGCCCTGTTGGCAACCCACAAGTCAGCAGCCTTAGCTAGTCTTCTAGGATCTAATTCCTTTCAATCAGCTAAGTGCTGTCTGAGCTCAGGAGAGCAGGCATCATAAATTGACTCCAACATTACAAGATTTCTCATTCCCTCATAAGTGTTGACCTTGTAACCCTTAATCCATCCCTCTAAGTTTTTCAAACACTCACTCACCCAGGTAGCCCAAGGGGTACCATCATTCTTTTGAGGGTCCTAAACCTCTTAAGGTACTGGGAAGGGGTCTTCCCAAATCTAGCTATCAAAGCTAGCTTCACACATTCATAATCCTTCCTATCCTCCTCCCCCAACTCCATTACCACATCAGTTGCAACAGGGGGGAGCCTAGAGAACAACCAGGAAAGTAGCTAATTTCCTGTAATGTTCTGGAGCCCATGATTATATTCAAACAAACTCAACCAATCCAACACATCCAATTTAGGCTCATTCATACCCACCAACTCCTTAGGGATCCGGGGTCTTTTGGGACTGGAACTCCTAGAGGATTCGGAGAGAGAAGCACTTTCCACAGACAATTTTTTTCATTTCTAGCTCATGGTTGAGCTCCATTTCTCTGAGCCTTAGTTCTTGGTGCCGTTGTTCTGTTTGAGCATTAATTCTTTTGAATTCTAATTCAAGCTTCATTTTTTCTAGTTCCATATATTGAGGATTAAGTGTGGGACCTGGTAAGAGTTCAGTAGGTACAGCTGGCAGGGTAGGTAGAGGCCCAGGGGAGACAACTCTATCATCTTCCACCTCCTCTTCTGCGTCTGACTCAAAGTTATCAATACTAACATTCATATCAATATCATTGCTGTTATCTACAGTTGCTGGAGTGGTAGGTTCCTCTGAACAGCATCTAGACTTTGGTTTGCTAACAACCTTTCTATTAGCTCCATTTTCTTGCCCTTAGTCAGGAGGTTCTTATGATTACAGAGAACTCTTAAACAATCAGCAGTTTTTGTAGCAAGGGACTCTTGACTATAGCTTTCCATAGTTGACATGTTTTAGAAAATACTTCTTTAGTGCTAAGCTTTGTGGTTAGGTGCACTAAGGTATCTATAAGCACACTAAAATGTATACTCAATACAGATCCCACCGCTGTACACCAGTGTTAGGCAGAAACCGGTGCAGTTCCCTTAGGCACTACTACAAAAGATTTAAGACTACCAGTGTTTGGCAGTAAACCCACTTGGTAGCAGTCTGTACCACACAGATTCACTTGGTAGCTGTGGCTGAGCAGTCACACTTCCCTCAATAAGAGTTAGGCAGTATGTACAGTATACACAATAGGTACAGAGATACAGTAGCACAAGCAAACACTGACCAGAGCTTTGGTGTAAAAGTATATAATATTTATTTAAAGACAAACTTGTAAATTACACTAGCACAAAGAGAAGAGTAAATTCAGCACACGTCACTATTATATATATATAACCCTAATCACTTATTAGACAAGTCTTAATGAGAAACACCACTTTTTTTCAGACAGAGGTGAGTGCCTAACATAAGATGGCACTCTAATAAATTATTAAAAAAAGGGAGGGAAAAAGGCAGAGTTATGAAAGCACACAAATTTCAATACTTTTAAAAGAACCACAGTAAGGCAGGATAGGCAGAGTTCTACTGGAGAGCAAGGAAGTCAATTGCAAGGCCCACTCTTGGAGAGAGCAAGCAGAAGGGGTCCATGTTCACACAGTGGGGTTATGCCCAAAGAGTCTTCTAGATAGTTCGCACACAAAGAATGAAATTAAAGTCAGGAAAGGTTAGCTAGGCTGTCCCAGGCCAGCCCAGGTTAGAAAGTCGAGGCTTTACTGTCACCCCGAACGATCTGTCGCAAGGGAAGCCAGGCAGGACACAGTACCTTAAGTGTGAAGGAAGCTCCAGCGGGGGCAGTTGTTCCTGGCAGCGGGTGCAAGTCAGTGTTTCGTCCAGAGGAAGAGGAGGTCTCACCGTGGAGGAAAGATGAAGGTTGTTGCACTGCCAGGGAAGAAACCAGCCGCAGAGTTCTTCGGTTAAAAGGTACTACCCTTCTCTTTGCGGTAGTGGTAAACCGTGGTATTCCGGTTGCCGGGGTGCTTGGCAAGGGCAAGGCGGCCACGAGATGCTCCAGGAAGGTGAAAAGAAGGCAAAACTGGTTATCCCCACCAGTCAAAGGAAGAAGACTCTCAGGACTGGAGATCTCCTCTGTCATCGGAAAAAGTGGTGAGACGGTTCAGCAGGGCTCCACCGGTGGTGTCGTTGTAGCAGGTCAGCTCAGCTTCTCCCTCTTTGGATTCTTAGGTCCTGTGGCGACTTCTGAAGTTCCAGTCCCCAAAGCCCTGCTTTTATGCAGCAAGCCCCCATTCATTCAGCCTAGCTGTCAATCAAACATGCTAAGTGGTGAGCCGGCCGGCTCACCACTTGGGCCAATCACACAAGAGTGCGACTTGAGTTGCCAAGGCAACTCAGTCCCGGGTGCCTAAACCCCCTCCCACAACCCCTGTGGTACCCAGACAGAGTGGCACCACTTTTGGAGGCTTCTGTGGAGAAGCCCGCCAAAAAGTGGAACAAAGGGCTCGACTTGGGTTGGAGTCACAGAAGAGAACACAAACGCCATTTTAGAATCGAGTTCTGGGAAAAAATACCAACCGGTGAATTAATATTAAATAAATAAACCGGCGGTATGTTCGAGGCTATAGGAATTAAATAATTAAAGTTGGTAGCCTCGAACAATGGGAAAATCCCATAGAGATATATTCACGGTCGAATATAAAAAGTAGTATCCACTGCCACCAGCCAAAACTCGATCAAGGGGGACGGAGACGTGCCCCCTCGAACAACAGACCGCGGGGCAATCAAATTGCCCCGACCAGTATGCCCACAATATGATGGTTTGTACTGGTTTCTGTTCATATTTTGGGACTAGTAAAGCCAATCGTGACTTTACATGCCCTGGGAGACAGTAGTCGGTCCCAGGGTATGGAGTCTATGTTTGGGGGTCGCTACGACACCCCTGAGTTACGGCACGGAGGGTGCTGTGTAACCCACATCAAAAACACATGAAACCCTATGGAGTAAAAGACCCCATAGCCCATAAAGCACATGGAAAGGGAAAGAAACACCTCAAATCATGTCTAAGAGTGGGAGTAAAAGAGTCTCACTCTTAGCAGGAGAAAAAAATAAACACCAAAAATCCAGCAAAGCTGCTGGGGGACTCACTAGGTTTGGGAAATTAGCCTTTACAGAGAATTCTCCCTAACAGCAACTGCTGTACTTGTTTTGGCGGGATTGCTATCGGTAGTGTTGCGGGTGGGTTGACAACCGTTATAGTAGGTTCTATTGTGATGACGGGGTTTGAGGCCCCAGGTTCCCTTGTGGGCAGCGTCAGTTTCCTCCTTATTTCTACCATTAGTTGCTGTAATTCCGCTACATTCTCGCATAGTTTTGACAATTTTTTGGTACCTTTTCTGGCGTCTTCGGAATTTTTTCTCCTTTTTAATGGTGCAGAAAACTCGTTGTGGCTGGGTGGGCTGGTAATTCCTTCCCCTGGTAGGCCGTACATGTTTTCTCTAACCCATGCCCATCCGTAGTGCTCTGCCGCTTCAATGGCTGCTAGAAGTTGTGGTGATTTGGGCTTCTGCGCCGGTGTTGGGGGTGCCCGTGTTTTCCGTTTGGGTCCCATGTTTTTCTATGCCTGCTATAGGGAAAAGAAAAAGGGTTTTATCAAGGAGATAAACCGTTGTTATCGGCGAGTTCTTTGCGCCTGTTCTCTTTGTTGCCCGTGCTTGGTAACTGTCGACTGGTGCCTTCTTGCCCGGGTTCAGAAAATTGGGCAGCCCCCAGGCTTGATTAACTGGATTTAAATAATTGGTTTTGCTGTGAGGTCGCCCTGCAATATCACAGAAATTATTTTAATTCTGCAGTCTTTGGGCCCGCCGAGCTTGGAACTGTGTTCGGCAGATCTGCGTGGCTGTCAAGCAAAGACGAGATCCCAAGCTGGCTTGTGACTCTGGTTTGTGTTATCTTACCCCGTCTGCCTTAGAACGCAGGGGTTCCGGTCCACTGAAATGAATTGTATCTTTTTTGGGCATAAATGTCTATTTATCCTCCCTCGTAGCCCCAGCGCGGTGGCTCACCTGTAAAGTGTTGAATCGGAAGCCATCCGCGCCGTGCTGTTCGAGTATCGCTTCTCTTTCATTCGCACTGGTTTTGGGGATGATTCCACGGCACGCGTCTTTGTTTGTTTTGTTTTGGACATGCTCACCGCTCGCTTTTCGTTCTATGCCGAAAATGTTGACGTTGACAGCGTCCGCGCTAGCTGTTCGGTTGCCGCTTCTTCCTTCGTTAAAGCTGCAATTAATTGCTTTGAACAGTACAATGTTCAGGAAGGAAAAAGACACTGCAATGTACAGCGAACTTCAAAGATTTGCTTAAGAAGCAAGAAGATTTGGAAGACACTGAGTAAACAGTGAACCTCCTGTTTGCTTGGGTCCCTGTTCAGGGTTCACAAACAGATTGTGTTTACTCTGAGCATGCTGCTCTCATTTATAGGACCCAGGGAGGCCCTGGGTCTTTGTTGTGTATGTGTTGGGGGCTGCTGTTGTCGCAGTCCCCGGCCGGATAGCCGACTGTCTGACCCCCTGGTGGGGCAAGATCTTTGAACCTGGGCCCTGCCTGATGGTTGTTTTCCTTATGGCGCTTAGCACCTTGCTGTTTGGAGGAAGGGTGCGATGACTGTTCGCACCTTACCCTTCCGTGGCTTTTGTGCTGCCAAGACTGCGTGTCTCTGTAGCTGAGGAGGGGAGGGGCAGTCGCGGGGAGGTTGGGGCTGCCCCTCTCCCAGCTGCCTATGGTAACAGCAGTTAGCCTGCCTCGCTTGTGGGATGCCCATGCAGCATTGCCCAGAAGTAACTGGCTCCCAGAGTTCTTTATCTTGCTGAGGCGTTCCGGCCACTGGTGACGTCAGTGAAATCATGGCGGGGCGGCGGCAAACCGTTACCTGCCCAGTGCCTGTGTTATCCCCTCGTGGGACATGACCCGCTCCCACCCCCACCCCCATGCTGTGTTGCACATCATTTTCTTTTTATCTTCTCTCTTCTGCATAGGCCACCCGTGTGTGTGCCTGAACACTCACGACACGGGACAAACACAGCCCATGCTGCAGCAGCCTGCAACAGAGGGAGGTAGACGGGGAGTCAGACAGGTGGCATCCTCTGCGCGAGGACCCACCATGAGTGTCGCAGGCGCGGGGCCAAGTGCAGCCACACATGGTGCACACACCCAGTGCCGGCACGGCACACATACACAAACACAGGGCAAATATCCAAACGTTCTCATACAGCACGGAATACTGAACAAAACACACATTAACATACCAGAATATTTGCATGAAAACCCACTGCATATAAGAGCAACATACACATAAACATGCACTCTCGTGGACACACATGCAAGCACATACTTCAGCTGGCACCCGCCATCCCTTTGTTGCCGGCCCTTTCTGTCTAGCCATCTCTGGGCCTTCATCTGGGCTCGGCCCTGGAGGTATGCCGGCTGGGCGAATGCGCATTGCGCCACTGATTCATGGAATTATTTGCGCCGAAAAACGGGGATTTGTGTGCCATTCTGCCTGCAAATCCCTGTTTAACAAATGGGAATTTGCGGGCAGAATGGCACACAAATCCCTGTTTTTCAGCGCAAATAATTCCATGAATCAGCCATTGTGTCGGCAGCAGCGTTCGTTCTCTCGTGGATGGTTACTTAGCTTAGCTTGTCCGACATGAGTGCAGGCAGGCATAATGGAGCTGCGCTTTTTTGTAAAATAGTTTTTGTTTTTCAACAGGAGTATTCTATTGAAAACCACAAACTAGTTTTTAAAAAAGCATGTGTCACAGAGGAGACGGCAGGAGTCACAGCTGTGACCACAAGGGGTGCGGCTGCGATCCCCAAATGACGTCCCTGAGCATAAACCAAAGCAAAAAACTACATTTCCCATGAAACAGTCTTATTTGTAGTCTGTTTATGATAAATTGTAATTTGTAACATCTGATTACTTCATCCAATCACCATTCCTCGAGTCCATAACCTTGCCTTCCTATCCCTGTCCATCCTTTTTTTCTTTGCTGCTCGGGCAGCAGTTAAGTACACATTCCTTTTACTATTTTATATGAATGTGTGAGGTGATTTCAATGATTTATTTCGAACTGTTCAAAATGAATGTGAACGCCAGTTTGAGTAAGGTAGGTGTGCAGGGCTGGAACATTTCCGTGTAGCCCAGAGATATTTAGGCGTGACGGGCCTCAGGGGAGGTCTGGCACCAAAGAGTTAGGATACCAGTAGGGTGCACTCCCGCAGACGCCTCTATCGAAGGAGTCCAGGAATGCCCCAGGCCTCATGTGCCAGGTGGTGTGGCAGAAACAATGGACGTTGATGAGAAGATGCTATCATTCATGGGAAGGTATGGCAGGGACATGAAGAAGGGCATAGGCAGATCCTGGCGGTCATGCCACGATAAGGTCCTAGATATTCTAGGCCCTTTAACCAATATCTGGCAGATGGCTGAAGAGGCAAAACAGGCAGATCAGAAAGTGGACCAGAGATTCTGTCTGACTGGACGCAAAGAGCAATATGCCTACTCGGCAATGCCAACAGCGCATTGACAACAGAGAGGAGGAAGTCTATCCTGGTTAAAATAGACCCATAGATGAGGGAGCTGGGTTCCTAGGATTCAGAATCGAACACAAGAGGCAAACTCGTCGGAGATGTTTTCATCAAAGAGAATTTGCAAATACTGATGCTGCAATAGACAAGGCTCAGGCTTCATTGAAAAGAGTCTTTGGACAGAAGGTTTTAGGAAAAGCTGGCAGAGGCCGGGGCTGCTCGGCCAGCCGCTATTCGTTTTACAGGCCCAACTATAATAACAGAAGCAGCTGGAGAGAACAGGAGGAGCGTAGACCGAACCCCTTTTTTTCAATCGAGAGGAAGGTTTAGAGGAAGAGGTTGGAGAGCCAGCAAGAGAAGCCAGCAAGCAAATACAGTTGAGACTAAGCCCGAGCGTGCCAATATGGCGGCCGGGTCCAGGGACCCCAGAGGTTGCGGGGAGGACAGCACTCTTCTTAGAGATGTGGAGAGAGTTATCAGGAGATGCATGGGTCGAACCAACAATGCAGGGTTTCCAGCTAGAGTTCTGTTAGAACCGAGTACAAACAGAGTGACCAAGACCTATAGTGCTCAGCAAAGAAGACAAAGACATGTTAGATAAAGAGATCTTAGATCCAAAGCGGAAAAAGGGCCATCACACAAGCGCCAAGCTCCTTGGTCGGTTTTATAAGGAATATGTTCTTGGTAAAGGGCAGACGGAAAACCAGACCAGTGATAAACTTAAGAAGCTTAACACATTTATCATTTACAGACATTTCAAGATGGAGGGAAACTATCTTTTAAAAGACGTGTTACAAACAGGAGATTGGCTAGTGAGGATAGATGTCAAAGATATATATTTAATGATCCCAGTCGCAAAACAATATCAATGGTTCCTTCAATTCTTTTGGAGAGGCCAGAAGTGGGAGCTCACATGTCTCACATTCGGATTGGCATCAGCGACTTGGTGTTTTATGAAACTGATGAGGGCAGTGGTCAGTCACCTGAGAGAGCAGGGAATCAGGCTGATAGCGTATTTAGACTACTTCTGTCTGATGGGACAAGACAAGCTGATTTTAGAACAACAGGTGAAGGTAGCAAACAATCTGTTTAGAGATTGGGCTTCTTAATGCAGTGGGATAAGTCGGAATTGACACCTGCTCAGTCGCTAGAGTTCCTAGGTTTCGTGATAGACACGAGGGCAGCTACTCTCAGCTTACCGATAGTAAAAGTGAATCTGATCAAGAAAGAGATCAGGACAATACAAGCAAGGGAAGTCATCTCGTTGAGGGAGCTAGCCAGGTTGGTAGGGAAACTGGCCTCTACCATTCAGGCGATCTTTCCAGAGCCACAGCATTACAGCGCACTGCAATCTCTACAAATTCAACACATTCAGAGAGGATTGTTTTCCGAGTCCAGTAGGAAACCCTGCCGGTGCTATCGGTGGGTTGCCGCCAGACTCGGAATGAATTACCGGCACATGACTTCCCGGTATCACCGGGGGGATTACAACCCTGGCAGTCCAGCAAGTCAGGCGCCAGCAATTTGTAGGTCCCCATTCCCATAAAGTCCTAAGGGACTTTATGGGAATGGGGACCACGGAAGCACCGGCACCGTTGTTAACATTGCCAGCGCTTCCGTGACGGCTTGCCTACCATGGCCGCTGTGTCCGGCAGGGTCAGCCCTCTCAAGCACAGTGGCACCAGCAGGCAAAGCTGTAGTGTGCCGGTCCAGAAACAACAGTGCCTGTAAGCTTACCAGCACTGTTGTTTCCAGGCCGGCACACTTGTAATGAGGCCCATAGAGTCCTGGAGCAGGAGAGCAATATTTGGCTCATCCCCAGACCTCATAATAGAGTCGGATGCCAGCCAGTGGGGCTGGGGAGACCATTGCAGGGAAATGACAACGGGAGGCAGGTGGTCAGAGAGGGAGCTAGAGCATCAACTGTCTTGAGCTAATGGTGGGGTCCTTTGCTGTGAAATGTTGGACCCAGGACAGAGCAAATTGTTGCGTGTTATTGAGAATGGACAATGTCTCCGCTGTGCGATAAATAAAAAATGGGCAGGTCAAAGTCCAGGATGCTAGCGGAGGTAGCAGATGAATGTTGGCACATGTGCGTACAGAACAAGGTCAGCTTTCCGACAAAGTATCTCTCAGGTTTGCAGAATCAAGTGTCAAACTGGAACTCGAGATATTTGAGAGATGCCAGCAATTGACAGCTGGAGAGAACCGTGTTTCAGACCCTAATGAAACTGAGGGGTCCATGCAGGACTGACTTGTTCACATCAAGGCTGAACAGTCAGTTATCTCGTTTTTCCAACTAGAGACCAGATCCAGCAGCGGAGGCAACAGACACTTTTCTGCAGAAATGGGTTCGTGAGAGGGAATCCACCTTTCCGCCGTTCACTATGATTCTGAAAATGTTAGCACAAATAAGAAGACAACAGGCAACGGTAGTTCTGGTGACACTAGACTGGAGAAGTCAGGTATGGTTCCCGGACCTTCCAGAGATGTCATTCGACAAACCGCTGATACTCCTGCGGTCGAGTCAATAATTCAGGGTCCAGCAGGTGAGATTCATCCTCTGATAGAGGAGGGAACCTGAGACTGTTAGCACGGGTGATTTCCAGGGAGCCTGGCAGAGACCAAGGGGCTCATTACTGGTCCGGCGGTAACCGTGCCGGTGATACCGACAGGTTACCGCCAGACCCATAAATATTTTCCGGCACCTGACCTACCGATGCCACCGGGGGATTACAACCCCAGTGGCCCAGAAAGTCAGGCGCCGGTAAATTGCTGTAGAGTCCAATAGGACTCTATGGGATTGGGGACCACAGAAGCACTGGTACCGTTGCTAATGGTGCTGGTGCTTCCATGATGGTCTGCCTACCATGGCCGATGTGCCCGGCAGGGTCAGACGTGTCGAGCACGGCAGGAAGACCTGTAGTATGCCGGTCCAGAAACAACAGTGTCTGTAAGCTTACTGGCACTGTTGTTTCTGGTACAGCATACTTGTAATGAGCCCCCATGACTTTCAGGAGACGCTGAGAAGTTCATTGAAGAGGCATGGGCGCCATTTTCCAGGAAGGAACCGATCTGCTTGGTCAAGATGGAGTTGCTGGTGTGTGGCACAGGACATTGTTGGGAAGGGAATCAACCCATCCCACCCTTTAGGGTAAGGCAAGTCCCATTGTGCCAGGGAGAGGGAGTTGTACTAAATGGTTTGCACGGTCATAATATTATGTGAATTTTAGATGTTTAGAATTAGGGAGCGCATATAAACATACGCCATTTTGTAGCTATGGCAGAAGCAAAGGGCCTGCATGGCCACAGAGCGCTCAGAGTATTAGACCCAGGCCGCAAACTTGAAGAGGAAATCTGTATAGGCCCAAGCGCTGATGAGAGAGCGTCGCCCTGAAAACTTCCACCGAAACACCTTTTGTTCTAAAGTTGTTGTCAATATGTTGTTCCAAGAAAGAATGTTCCCTTTAAGGCCACAAGACAGCACCAGGCACCTTTGTGTATGTTTTATCAGACGCAGGCCAAAGCAGATCTCTGACTCCCACCCAGCCAACCATGAGTTATACCCCCTGTCTCTGTCCCAATCCTAAGAACCCTGAATTCCAAGATACCAGTTGACCCCAGACCACACACCATAAACCAATCTACCCCAAAAAATCTAAAAGTATGATCGTTCAACCCTTATTCTTACAATGGCATGATTTGTAATGCGAGGTACAGGGAGGGATAAATTATAGTACAAAGTGAGGGAGCAAGCCTTGGAGGCCAAAAGACACAATCGGGATGAGTGAAATGTTTGTGTATGCGGGTTAGTGTGACCTCCAGAATCCCCCAGTGTCACTCTATTGAGTATGCCAGGTGCACTGTATAATGATAGAGTAGCACTATTTTTCAAATGAGGCTAATTGCTCTTTTGGCCTTGCTTGCCCAGAGATAATGAACCCAGCAGACCCCACGTGGTGGAAGACGGACGGAGGGGGATGCGACCAATGGCCTGGCATCCCCTATGGAGTAGGCTGACCATGTATAGGGTCGGACCAACCAGCTGTGTGGGTTTTTACTGTATATGTATATTAAGCTTTTGCTTGCACCCTTTTTGCTCAGAATGTTCCTGGGCAGCAGAGTTCTTTGCTGGCACATCTATTTTTTGTATAATAAAACTTGTCATCCTTGCAAGAATCTCTTGGCCTTTTTTCTCTATCGGATTGTATTTTATCTGGTGTGAGCGTTTAGGGGCGTGGCTTCCATTGGTGATCCTGATGTGCTCCCAGAGCCCCCATACCTGCAGAGATGTTCAAGCAGCTTCTTCAGAGGGGCTGCGCCCACCCACAGCGACCAGTCCCAAAAAACATGTATTGCCCAGTGGCCTTACTGGAGCCGTCTTTTGCAGAATTCCTATCTGCTCTTTGAAGCAGGGCAAGGCTTTGAGGAGAGTGCAGAACGGTGTTATTGGGGACCCCGTGATGGAGAAGTTTTGGGTGAACACGCACACATGAGTATAGCCTTGCAAGTGATAACAAGTAGGGGACAGGTGTATGGGAGAGTGTGAAGAGCGTGTATGTGCAGAGAGTGAAAATGTTGGTGTGCTGTGGGTGTGGTTTGTCATATTTTTTGGTATTATTACTTTTTTAAGAAGAATATTAAGGAAAGGAAAATGGAATGGTAGGGAGTCTTGCTGAGTGAAGGGAGAAGGTGGTACCACAGACATTGTGTGACAGAGGAATAATTAGTGGGCTAGGGAATAGTAGTCGTGCTTATTTTAGCTTATTATTTTAGCTTGTTTTGTTTGTGTTTTTGTTGCATTGGGTGGAGGCCCGCAGTGGGGCTTTTTTTGTAATTATTGGTATGAGTTGACTGTGTGGAGTGTGACAGCGGGGGTGTGGGGAGAAGGAGGGGGTAGGAGAAGATCAAATAACTTATCCCTGGTAACGTTCTTTCGATTGGATGTTCCTCCCACATATTCCTCATCTTATGATAATTATCTCTCTAGCTTCAGCAGCTTCGGACATTTTTTTCTACCGTGGGCACTGTGTGCCATCTCGTACAGTCAATGTCCCTCAATGGCCTCTGTTCGACTGTCGACGTCATTATCAATATAAGTAGAGCATGCAGCGCCCGTTGGCTTTAGTTCTGTTTTTTCCCCACCTCCTGAAGAGGAATTACGAGGCGTACCTTTAGACCGTAGGCCCACAGAAAGCGTAAAGTGTAAGAACACGTAAATTGTACGGCCGGATAGGCTTGGAGGGGTGATGAGGAATATGTGGAAGGAACATCCAATCGAAATAATGTTACATGGGGTGTGTAACTTGTTTTTCAATTTGGATTGTGTCTTTCCATGTATTCCTCATTTTATGATAGACTCCTAAAGCGGTAACAATTTGGTGATGGGAGTACAAATTACATTTTTTTGTTCTCATCATGGACCGAATGAAGGACTGCTCTTGCAAATTGTCCTCACTGACTGGAAGAATCCAGACAGTAATGTCTCACAAAAGTGTTGCCAGGTGCCAAAGTGGCCACTGAAAAAATGTCTTTTATTGGGACACCAATGTGCTCTTAGACCTTCCGGCGGGTCCTTGCCCGCTAATCTGTAACATTCATCAATAGCCAGAATGATCCATCTGGATATGGGTTGTTTAGTAACCTTTAGACCCAATTTGGGGCCAATATAGCCAATGAATAATTGGTAATTTTGGTGAAATTTAGCCATTCTGGATATGTAAAAATTGAGAGCCCTTTTTGGGTCCAGTCTATGTAATCTTTCTTCCTCCTTCCCTGAATGGGGAGGTGGATAGAAAGTTGGTAATGTAATCTGTCAGGGCTGATGTTATTGCAATAAGCAAAACGGTTTTTAATGTCAACAATCTTTATGGGCATGAGTGTAGAGGCTCAAAAGGAATCATATTAAAAATCAGAACACTAGATTAAGATCCCATACAGGGACATTGAATGGAACTGGTGGATGTACATTAGTAAGGCCTTTCAAGAATTGAACAATCAGAGGGATCTTAAAATATGAATCCTCCTCTGAAGAGCACTTGAAAATAGATAGCGTCAGGTAACCTTTAATTGTTCCAATATGGAGCCCTAGATTAGCCAGATGTAACAAAAAAGAAAGCACCATAGGTGTGTCACATAGAAAGGGATTAACATTCTTATCCCTGCACCAGCTGCTGAACTATTTCCAACGGCAGCAGTACAAAGATTTTGTTGCTGGACTTCTGGCCGAAAGCAAAATCTCCATTACGTCAGCCAGGAGGTCCCAATCCTTGTATCTCAGCCTTTCAGAAACCATGCGTGAAGGGTGAGTGTCTTGACCTCTGGATGGAGAACCAACCTTCCTCTCGCCAGAGAAGGTCCTCTATTGTTGGAAGATGCATTGGAGGGAAGATAGACATGTCCAGAAGGTCTGGGTACCAGGTACTTCTGGCCCAATCCAGAGCAGTTAAGATCATGGATTTCCTGAACTTTCTTAACCTCCTGAGCACGTGAGGAATGACAGGGACTTGAGGAAACAGGATACAGGAGTGGAAATTCCCAATCCACCATGAACACGTCCGATAG
Source organism: Ambystoma mexicanum (assembly GCF_040938575.1). Lineage (NCBI taxonomy): Eukaryota > Metazoa > Chordata > Amphibia > Caudata > Ambystomatidae > Ambystoma > Ambystoma mexicanum. The sequence continues at coordinate 1,481,048,248 of NC_090922.1, forward strand.
AGCTCCTCTTCAAGGAAATTCCCTGTAGCAAAACAGTTTGTACTTCCGGTTTACACTGGTTGCGAAGAGATTCACTTGAGGGGTCCCCCGTCAAGGGTGAAGATCTCTTGAAGGCCTTCCTGAGCTAGTTCCTACTCGTGGGAGACTGTGCTCTGCCTGCTCAGAGCGTCTGCGGCTGTGTTCTCCTCTGCGGATAGGTGGACTGCCAACAGGGAGATTCCTTCTTGAATTGCCCAGAACCAGAGCTGCATTGCCTCTCTGCACAGTGGTAGTGACCCTACACTTCCTCTCTTATTGAGGTACTACATGGCCACTGTGTTGTCTGTCATTATCAGGACATTCTTTCCCCCGTACACAGGGCAGAAAGGCCTTCAGAGCTAGTATGATTGCCCTCAGCTCCAAAACGTTGATGTGTAGTTTGGACTCCGATGGAGATGAACGACCGCTGATATTCAGATCGTTGCTGTGGGCTCCCCGCCCCGTGAGTGAGGCGTCCGTCACTACCGTTATCTCTGGCTGTGGCTGCCAAAAAGATTCTCCCTTGAGAATGTTCTCCTTGCAGGTCCACCACAGAAGGTCCTGAGAGACTCTTGTTGGGACATTCAGGTGGTCTGACATTCTGCCTGAGAACTGGCACCATTGAGTCCTGAGAGCCCATTGGAGGGATCTCATTCTCAAGCGAGCCTCTGGTGCCAGAAAAGTGCAGGATACCATGAGACTGTGCAACCTCACAAAATTCAAGGCCGGAAGATGGTGGGCACTCTGGAATTTGGTAACCATCTGCAGGATGTGTTGAGCTCTCACCTCGGGTGGTGAAGCTTTTCCAGAGGAAGCATCAATGACTGCTCAAATTAATTGGAGTCTTTTAGATGGTATTACGTGGGACTTCTTGTAATTGAGGGAGACGCCCAGCCTGTGTAGCTAGTGGCTGGTTATGCTGAGATGTTCCTGGGCTTGCTCGGGTGAATGAGCCCTGATTAGCCAATCGTCCAGTTAGGGATAGACATGAATCCCCCCTCTCCTGGGACTCGCTGCCACCACCACCATCAACTTGGTGAAAACCCTTGGGGCGGATGTCAGCCGAATGGCAGAACTCAAAACTGATAATGAGAACCGTCAACAGTGAACCTCAGGTACTTTCTGTGCTTGAGATTGATTGGCACATGAAGTAAGCATCCTGAAGGTCCAATGATACCATCCAGTCTTGGAGTTGGAGAGTCCGAACGATTTGAGAAAGGGTAACCATCCTGAACTTGTCCTCCCTGAGGGACTTGTTCAAGTTTCTTAAGTCCAAGATGGGTCTCAATCCACCATCCTTTTTGGGAATCAGAATGTATGGGGAGTACCAACCCTTATTCCCTTCTGCTAAAGGTACATGTTCTATTGCACCTTTCTCAAGCAGGGTCAAAATATCCTGCACAAGTAGCGGATCTGGGATTTTGAAAGAGTTGTTCCCTGGTGGATGATACTGAGGCCTTTTTTGGAAAGGAAGGCAGTAACCTTGGGCTACAGTTTCCAGTGCCCAAGCATCTGAAGTAATGCTTCGCCATTCGTTCAGATGCTGAGTAAGTCTGTCTCCCACCAGGGTCTTGTGAGTCAAGGCTTTAGAGTGGTTTTGAGGTGGCTGAAGCAGCGGCTGAGGGTAAAGTTGCTGTTGCTTGGTTTGGCTTAGCACCTCTCCCGCGTCCATCATGATGTAATCTTCTCTGCACTCTTTGACCGACTTGTTCTCTTCCTCTTCCTTATGAAGAATAGAAACTAAAGGACCTACCCCCCCCCCAGGAAGATGGGGGCAGGGCTAAGGGATTTAGCTGCCGCTTTTGAGGTCTGCAGCTTTTCCAAACTCTCATCCGCCTTGCTGCCTCGAGCCGTCAAAGTGCATGTTGAGTAGTCTAGCTTGCACATCTGGTACAAACCTGGACTTCCTCAACCACGCAAATCTGCGTAACCCTGTGCTAGCCGCCATGGATCTGCTGATGCTGTCTGCACTTTACAGACCTGACTGAATACATTCACCCATTGCCTTCTTACCATCATTGATGATTGCCAGGAAGCCGTCTCTTTCGTCCCCTTCCGAGAGGTGGTCCGCCGCCATAGCTACGCAGTCCCACAGGGTAAACATAAATCCTGACAAAGTACAAGTCACATTAGTCGATTTTAATGTCATACTGCCAGCCGTGAAAACCTTTTTTGTCCAGGCAACCACTCTCTTATCATCCCTGTCAGGAGGGATGGATGGGTGTGCTGACTGCCTGGTAGACGTAGCAGCCTGAACCACCAAACATTCTGGTGTTGGGTGTTTAGTTAAATACTCTAGGTCACTGCTGGGTGGTCTGTATTTTTTGGCAAAAGGTTTATTTACTGCAGCCGCAGTTTTTGGTGTCTCCCAATTTGCAGAGACCCTTTTCTGTAATGCAGTGTTGAAGGGTAATATTGAAATCTTCTGGGGACCCGGTCCAAGATGTCTGTCATATCATCTTGTTCAAAAGAAGGCGTAGGCCTGCTCCAGCCTAAATACTCCATTACCTTACTCAGTAGCTTTCTATTTGAGGAGTCAGTGTGTTCAGTTGGGTCTGGTCTGCCAAACTCTAACTCAGGAGAGGTATCTAACCCACTGGCTGACTGAAGGTTGTCACATAGGTCCCTTAATCTGGACTTATCATAGATGAGCTCTTCTGGCACATTAGGGGTACCGAATTCTAGCCCAAAAGGTGGTGTGTTAGCATCAGAAGGATGATCTTCCTCATATAGAGCTGATAATGACTTAAACCAGTCTTTTTTAGGTAAAGGTTTGAAAATCTTTTCCTGTACCACCATTCGCTTCGACAATTTCGAAGTTGTCATCGTCAATGACTTCGAAGACATGATCGCCTTAGTCAGCAACTTTGATATCGGCGTTGAGAGCTCCAACACCAACAGAGTCAGCAAAGGTGTCAACGTAGTCAATTTCTTGTACTTCTTCGACAGAAACTGTAAAGCAATAAACTGGGCACAACAATTTGAACAAATGGTTTATTGCTTGTAGGGATAAGCTGGGTAGTAGAGACCCCCAACCATCTATCTGCACAAGTAGACTGACTCCTCTAAGAATAACATTCTAACACAAAGCTCAGGATTGCTCTGATGTCATCAATAGCTAGGATTCCATCAGTAGAACAAGGAATGGGAATCAGATAACACATTAACATATAATAGAAAAGACATCAACATAACACACCCCCCTCCCTTATCTGAACACCAAATTTCTATTTACACAAAACAATTTATAATACATGTAATTCGAACGATGACATTATATAGAGAAAAAGGCGTCTGTTTGCTCAGCACTTTTACCCCCTCACCTTCGCAACCCTTGACAGGCTCCAGACCTCTCCACTCTCCAATTTCACAGAACGGTCAAAAACTTGTACAACCTTAACCGGATCCGAATATAACGGATCACCCTTTTTCTTTATAACAGCTTTCCTTATTCTAACTAGATCGCCCACTTCAACTATAGTCTTCTTTCTTGGAAATGTTTCATTAACTTTCTCAGCACACTTCCTCTTTCGTTCATCCATATTCCTTTTCACTTCATCCACCACCTCATCCGTTTCTGTGGCCAGGCCTAACCAAGCTGGGGGTAACATTGTGTTACTCCTCCGTCCTCTCATTAATTCAAACGGACTCACTCTTGGCATTAGGAGCCATCCGCAACGCATACATTAGTTCCTTTACCGCAACTTTCCTGTCCAACCCACACGCATTGGCATTCCTAATACCTTCCATTATACAGCGGTTGACCCTCTCGATCATACCATTGGCTTGAGGGTAATAAAATGCAGTCTTTTTATGCTTGATTCCACATCTGTACATGTACTCTTGAAAGAAACCTCCATTAAACTGTGGACCGTTGTCCGTCAACACACTCCTTGGCAAGCCCTCTCTCTCAAATATCTCTTCCAGAAATGCTACAATAGATTGACCCGTGACTTCTCTCAATATTTTGAACTCCGTCCACCTTGAAAACATATCTACAATGGCCAACACAAACCAACCACGACCTCTGCCCATATCCACTGGGCCTAAGATATCCATGGCAAGGTCTTGCCACACACCCTTAGGACCTTCAACTCCTTTCACAGGTTGCACTACAGCAGATATGCTCTTCCCTGACTTTATGCAGTCTACACATCCTGCCACTGTTTTCTCAATCTCGCGGCCCATACCCGGCCACCAATAATCGTCCATAATTACTCCCTTGGTTTTATACGTACCAATATGGCCTTGATGCGCAATAGCAATTCGTTTTTTTCTAAAACATACTGGAACAACAAGCTTATCCCATCGATATATTAGACCATTCTTCACAGATAATTCCTCTCTCACTTCCCACAAAGCCCGCTCTTCTCCAGATAACAATCTTTTCTCTGGCCAACCATCCTTGATAAAATTGGTTATCCGCCTCCACATTTCATCAGACAACAATGCTTCAACCCATTCTTCTTTGTGAAGTACACCTTCCACCGTAGCAAATACCATACTTTCAACTTCAACAGACTCCTTCTCATCTTCCTCATCACTAATCCTTACTCTAGATGCATGATCGGCCTGCACATTGTCCTAACCGGCTACCACTTCAATGTTAAACTTGTGACATTGCAATCTTGTCACCCAAAAGGCAACTCTCCTTGAAACTTTGTCCAACCCTTTGCTTTCAAATATAGCCTTCAGTGGCTTATGGTCTGTTCTTAACACAAATTCCTGACCCCACACAAAGTTTTTCAGTTTTTCTATACCCCAATGGCATGCCAAAGCCTCTTTTTCCAAAACCGAGTAGTTCAATTCAGGACCTCTCAACATGCGCAAGGCATGTAACACCACGGATTCTGCACCATCCATTCCCACTTGCGACATAACCACTCCAATACCAGTTTCACTCGCATCAACAGACAAGATTGTCCTATTTATAGTATCATACATGGCTAAGGGTTTTGCCATATCAATCTCAGACTTAATCTCAACAAATTCCTTTTCACACTCTGCATTCCAAACAAATTCCACTCCTTTTCTCAACAATGCTCTCAGCAAGGTAACCGTATCCGCATATTTTTCAATGAAACAATGGTAAAACTCTATTGTCCCCAAAAATGAACGTAACTCTGCCTTATTCTTTGGAGACTTCATTCTTTTAATTCCATCTACCAACACGTTTTTGGGCCTTAAACCTTCCTCCGAGATTTCGTGTCCTAAATACTCTACTACTTGATTAGAAAAGACACATTTCTCACTCCGTAACGTAATACCTCATGTTCTGAAAATTTCTAAAACCTTATTGAGTTTCCTTTTTAAATCTTCTTCAGTACTGCCACAAACCAACACATCATCCTGGAAGCACCAAACATTGTTAATACCTTTGAATAATCCATCCATGACTTTTTTGGAAAACTGATAAAGCTGATATTAATCCGAAAGGCATGCGCCGAAACTTGTAAATGCCTTTGTATGTGATAAAAGCTGTCAGTTTTTGTGACTCGGCATCAAGGTTAATCTGATGATAGGCTCTCGCCATATCCAATTTGGCAAAGTATTTGGCATTTCCTATCCTAAACAGAAGTTCTCCCAAATTTGGAAGGGGATGGCGGTCAGCAACCACACATCGATTCAATTCTCTTAGATCTATGCATACTCTCAAATCCCCACCAGACTTTTTCACAACAACCACGGGGGAAATCCATTCAACCGCCTTCGATGGTTCAATAATGCCAGCTTTCTCCAGTTTCTCCAACTCCACTCTCACAGCATCACGGAATGACATTGGTAACGGTCTAAGTTTTGCCGCCACGGGCCTGGAACCCTCCTTCAGCACAATTTTGTGAATCATCCCTTTCAAACACCCAAAGCTATTATTAAACACATCTGGATACTTGGCAATGAAACTTTTAGAACTATCATCCAAACTACAGTCCATGGATAGTTTTTCTACATTTAACACTTGTTCTTTACTATTGGGATCTAATTTAATACATAATCCCCATTGTTCTCTCCATCCCAACAGCGTCTCACCCTTCTTGGTGATATATATTTTTCTGCGCGTAACCCTGTCTTTAAATTTAAAAGTTGCAGGACAACATCCTATCACATCGATCCTACTGCCACTATAGCCCCCAGGTGTCTTTTCTGACGGGCTTAAGTCGTCCATCCTACCTCCCAGCACATTTTCATACACCGCCTTTGACATCAAAGTGATTTTGGAACATGAGTCCCCTAGCATTTTAACTTGGCAACCATTCACTTCCACCCAAGCTGAAGGATGCTCGCATTCATCCATTCCGGAACATTGAACCATATTCACAGTAACAATTTCATTTTCTGAACCTTCATATTCATCTGAGGATGGCCCATCTGGCTCCTCAACCAACATAACGCTCCTCCCAGCACCGACACTGTAATTGGCACAACAATTTGCAAAATGTCCCCATCTTTTACAGATGTTACATATAGCTGTTCTTCCAGGGCAGATCAGAGAATTAGATAGGTGGCGGGCACTCCCACACCTAAGACACAGGCGCTCCTGTCTCCTTTTTCCCACTTGTACATTTTCTTCTTGCACAGATTTATTTGCTATTTGGTTACCATTACCACCCTTGCTTTGATACATGTCAGTCGATTTGGCCGTTTTGCCCTTCTTTTTCTTTTGGACTTTTGCGGTTTCTATCCTCTTGTCACCTACTTTCAAGACCTCAACCTGTTGGACAGCTTTGGATTCTTTCACAGCAAGTTTTGCCACACATTTCAAAGTATTCTCAATTCTTTTTGCAATCCCAATTACTTCATCTAAGCAAGGGTCATCTTTTAGCCACACTTCCTCTCTGATCCTGTCATTGGCACAATGTAACATGAACTGATCTCTAATATGTTCATCCAGACTTACACCAAATTTGCAATTCAGCGATAAATGCCTAAGCGCAGTGATGTATTCCTCTACAGTTTCACCCTCATGCTGAGATCTCATACCAAAGTGATAGCGCTCCAACACAGTACTTATCTTTAGTTCAAAATGGTTATCCAGTTTTGCCAATGCTGCATCAAAGTCATTCATACCTTCCTCAACATCCAGTTCGCTAAATTCAGGTAAAGTTTCAAAAATTCGCTGCCCCTCATACCCCAGAAGATGCATAAGCATAGCCAACTTTCTTTCTACTGACATGCCATTGCCACATGTGGCTTTCACATAATGGAGAAAACCTTTTTTCCAGGGCCCCCATTTAATTCTCGGTGGGCCCGGGGTCGGTAAAAACATCTGGTGACCCGGGATTCCGGATACAGCCATGGTGCCAATCCAAGTGTGTAGTGCTCTCCGAAATCAGCTACCAATCCACCAAAAGCGAAAAACAGAATGTCACTCACTTGCCACCTGCAGCCAATGTTTCAAAATATAAGCGCTCACCTCCTGTAAAAACACTGCTCTCCTCTTAACAATTCCACCATGTGATATCAAAACCAAACATGCGCAATATTGCTTGCAGGTCTCCAGAAGGTAAGCTCAGAGAAGGTCCAGCGCACTTTCCCTTCAGTCCAACGTCGTAGGCCAGGTCAGGGGGGGCAGCTCCTCACCCGTAGGCCTGGCGGTTGAGGTCTCAGTCCGGCTCCAGCACCTCAGCTCCGGATAACTACTCCCACTCCAGCTGCTGCTTTCCTCTTGCAGCATATCCCATCCTTGTCGCCAATGTAAAGCAATAAACTGGGCACAACAATTTGAACAAATGGTTTATTGCTTGTAGGGATAAGCTGGGTAGTAGAGACCCCCAACCATCTGCACAAGTAGACTGACTCCTCAAAGAATAACATTCTAACACAAAGCTCAGGATTGCTCTGATGTCATCAATAGCTAGGATTCCATCAGTAGAACAAGGAATGGGAATCAGATAACACATTAACATATAATAGAAAAGACATCAGCATAACACAAACCTCGATGTGCTAGGTTCCTGACTTCCGAAGCCCTCAATGATTTCTCGTCGGATCGAGATCTTTCTCGATGCAGCACCAGCTTATTGCTCGGTTTAGCAGATTTAGTCTTTTTGTTGATCGACAGGGGCATGGGTTTTCTGCTTGTCCTTTTTAGGGGGTCGAGGCCACATTCTCAATGATTTTTAGCATCTCAGTACGAAAAGCATCCCACTTTGCAGGGGAGTCCAATTACATGTGTGGAATGCATTATTAGTGCAATATTATTTGCCATTTGTATGTTTAATTTAGGTATTTCTTGGGGAGATTCTGTTATATTCGGAAGCTCATATAACAGCGAGGGGGTTGCATTTTAAAATATAACCAACAGTACTAAAGACGTGTACAACACCAGTGATAAGCTTATTAACAGCGACAATATGTCAATAAGTACCCTTGTGCATATGAGTATGACTTTGAGCACCATATTAGAACACCTTTTTCTCTCTGTCTTTAAAAGTATTTATCGTAACTTAACTATTCATGATGATGTTAGCAGTATAAGTGTGGCTAGCAAACGGACTGGGCAACACAAACAAATGAAGGGCAAACACGAAGGGCGAAATATGACAACTACCAAAGGCTTGGCATAGATGCCATTGAGGATGTACGACATCTGGAAATGACTAAGAGCTAGTACACGGCCATTAGTGCAGCAGGGAGACAAACAGCAAATGATATCTGTTATGTCTGTACACTGAGCCCACACACATCAGAGGCACCCAAGGTATTAGTACCCCAAGAAGTACCAATTATAGACGCACAGTGCCTGGTTCATCTTGCGCTATGTAGGGTTAAAGGCACCTTCCAGGCACACAGAGTATGACTAGATCAATCCAGATCCTCTGCAATGTAACGACAACCCGAGAGACATTAAATAGGCCTGCAACAGCCATATTTAGTTATTGAAGGACTGAAATATATAAACAGCCAGTGGCAAGAAACCACACTTAGTTGTCTGGTAGAAGAACTTTTAGGATATGAAGAAGAACTCCTAGCTCGAGTGGACGCAACCTGTGCACAAATTTCCACAGAGCACATCGCAAAATTGATGTGGACTGCGGCTACAGAAAAGCCAGTGAAAGTGCATAGAGAAGAAACATATGAACATTGCTTCCACAGTGAAGGAACTATCTTTCTCGGCTCAAATGAAAAATGCAACAGGGTCCTCCTGATCCCAGACCTGAAGAAGGGCATGGCAGCAGCTGTGACGGATTACTACTGGGTCTGTTGCCAACAAGCGTACTTGCACCTCCCCCCCATCATGGAGCGGCTAAAATGTGCTTGCAACGGTGCACTGAGCGCTACTAGTAATCCAAGAAGAACACTTGCAAGGGGGGCCAATACATGACACAGCCCCAACAGTTTCTCCTGCATTCTGGAAACAGAATCCAGTGCTGCCACCAGAATTTCACATCTTCCCCGGGAAAAGCCAGTATGAGAAACTGCGAAGAAAGAATAAACCCACAAACTATCTATCAAAAGACTCAGCCGCATTGCTTGGGGAAATTCCTGACGAATACAGATTGTTCAGCTCGACAGAGACCTTGTTTGCCTTGCTCTTGCTACCTGGTGTACAGGCAGCAGCTAATGCACAATGGCTGCAGATCTTACACTGGGAACTGGTCCAGATGGCAAATGACACAGAGCACAGGTTCAACATCATAAAGTTCGAGCTGCATGCCCTGAGGCTGATGACGATGCAGAACCGCTACATCCTCGATATGTTGACGGCAATGGAAGGAGGTATGTGCCAAAAAATCGGGGATTCATGTTGCACATTCATGCCTCCAGAAGACACAGAAAATGGGTCACGGCCCCACATAATCACAGCCGTGCATGACCTGGGAGTCCGCATGAAGAAAGAAGGTGGAATACAGGGGAATGATTGGTTTGACATCGCATTCGATTGGGCCCCGTCCTGGCTAGGAGCCATCGTGAAGATGCTAGTTCCTGTCATCGTGTTCATCTTGGTCATCTTCTGCACCTGCTACATGGGCCTCCGGTGTTGTGCCAAAGCAGTACCTAATAGCACAATGATAATGGTCTCAATTGGGGTTTCAAAAGTACCTTGCAGTGCAATGCAAACTGACCACCCCATCCCCCACATGATCCCCATCCCTCATGGAGACGAAGTTGACTGTATCACGCCATTATTGCCCCACCTGTTGACCCTGAGAATTATGAGGAAGTATGGGTTGATCTAGCAGGAGACGAGTTCCATTAGGAGACCTGTGATGTGCCAGGGAGGAAGGAGGCATACTAAGGAGCCCTGCACAGTCATAATAATATACACATACAAACAGAAGCAATTTTGTAGCTATGGCAGAAGCATAGGGCCTGCACGGCCATGGAGCACTCAGAGTATTAGACACAAGCCGCAAACTTGACGAGGAAATCTGAATGGGCCCAAACACTGATGAGAGAGGCCTGCGCTGCAAACTTCCACAGAAAGCCCTTTTGTTCTAGAATTGTTGCTAATATGTTGTTCCAAGAAAGAATGTGCCCTGCAAGGCCACGAGACAGCACCAGGTGCCTTGGTGTATGTTTTATCACACACAGGCCAAAGCAGGCCTCCGACACCCACCCAGCTAACCATGAGTTATAGTCCCCATAACTGCCCCAATCCAAAGACCCCCGAATTCCAAGATACCAGTTGACCCCAGACACACCGACCATAAACCGATCTACCCCAAAGATTCTAAGATTATGATGGTTCAACCTTTATACTTACAATGGCATGATTTGTAATGCGAGGTACAGGGAGGGGGTACAGGGAGGGATACATTATAGTTCAAAGTGAAGGTGGAAGCCTTGGAGGCCAAAAGACGCGATCGGTATGAGTGAAATGTGTGTGTATGTGTATTAGTGTGACCTCAAGACTTCCCCAGAGTTCATTCTTTTAGCATGCCAAGTGCACTGTATAATGATAGTGGAGCACTATTTTTCAAATGTAGCTTATTTCTCTTTTGGCCTTTGTACCCCGGAGACAATGATCCCAGCAGACCCCACATGATCGAAGACGGACGGATGGGGTTGGGGTCAATGGCCTGCCATCCCCTATAGAGTAGGCTGACCATGTATAGGGTGGTACCAACCAACTGTGTGGGTTTTTACTGTATATGAATGATGCTGTGTCTCCTTTTAAGCTTTTGCTTGCACCCTTTTTGCTCAGAATGTTCCTGGGCATCAGAGGTCTTTGCTGGCACATCTATTTTTGTATAATTAAAACTTGTTATCCTTGCTACCTGGTGTGCAGGCAGCAAGAGCAAGGATCGTTTGGCCTTTTTTTCCTAGCGGTTTGTATTTTTTCTGGTTTGAGCATTATGGGGTGTACCTTCAACATACATCCCTCTGGAGCAAATATAATTCAGATAGTGAATTCTTTAGCAGCTTTGACGGTCCAGGGTAAAGCGTACAGATAGTGAATACCTGTAGATCAGCTATATCAGTGGGACACCCTAAGATAGAAGGCATGCCAGTAGCGGCACACCCATTAGTGTGCAGACTCCTTAGAGGAATAAGGTTTATGTGGCCCCCAAGGCCCAAGTATTCTCAGACATTTGACATAAATGTTGTGTTAAATCTGTTTAATACTTGGTCAGACAATGAACAGCTTTCGAGGAAAGCCTTATCAGAAAAGCTCACTACTCTGCTATGCCTTATATCCTGTGAAAGGGTTTCGGACGTTATAGCATTAGAAGTGGACCAGCAATCCTTTACTCCCTCTAGGTCATGTTTTATGTTCATAAGAGAACCAAGACAGGTATTAAATCGATTTCATATTCAGCATTTCCAGGTCAAACAAGGTTATGCCCGGTGCATTGTTTGAAAACGTATGAAACATTGACAGCTAGTCTTAGACCGTCAGGGGTGTCTCAACTGTTGATCACATTGCGGAGGCCATTTGGGGCAGTATCTACGGCTACCTTAGCTAAATGGGTAAGATGGAGTATGCTGCAAGCAGGTATCAACATCAGAGCGTATGGGGCTCATTCAGTTAGAGGTGAAATGGCCCCAAAGGCGTATAACATATGAGCACGGTTGGAGGACATTTTGAAAGCAGCTGACTGGTTGAAGGAGTCAACTTTTAAAGACTTCTACTTTCAAACAATAGATCAATTGTCTGCTTTGGTGGTGAGTAAGCTTTGAACATGCATAATCTGAGCCTGCGGTCTTGACAAAGAATAATGTTTTTCCATACTAACCTTATAGAATGTCAAGATTCAATTTAAAACACAGAGGCAAAGGATTATCCCACCCTCTCAATTGCTGCATGGGACATGATTTAATGTTATATTGAATAATGTTTATTGTGATGTATTTGTGCAGGCGATTGCCCACCTTATCATGGCTAGCCTCAGCTTTAGTTTATTTCTCGACAGGAACAGAAACGAAGGCAGTGGGATCCTGAGGAAGGCCAAAAAAAGTATTGGTTAAGTTTCAGCATCTACCAGTTGGAGCGTACGAGTTAAGGTTTGAGACGGAAGAAGAAATTGGAAGGACAGGGATTGGAAGGCAAGGTTATGGACTCGAGGAATAGTGATTTGATGAAGTAATCACATGTTAAAATATTACAACATATCATAAACAGACTACAAAAAAGACTGTTTCATGAGAAATGTGTTTTTTTGCTTTGGTTTATGTTTAATGTTGTTGGTTGTTTTAATGCTGCTCAATTAAAGTAATGGACGAAGAGAGCATGATCCTTCGCCTGTGTCTTTAATAGAATCTTGACTTTCTATAACGCTGGTATGGAAAATCAGTATTTTCTTTAAATAAATTTGCAGTGTCAGAAGCGGCCTCTGGTGTCTCGGAGCGAGGTGTGGCTTGACGCAGTGTTTGGCGGCATACAGAGGTGCTTTCCTCTGTGTTGTGAGCTCTGTGCTCTGAGTGTTTGCCAAGATGCTGAGAGCGGTTGAGGGCCGGTCCACCTGGCTTGGATGAGAAGTAAGCAGTGAGCCTCTGTTATGAGTGCCTGGGACGAGCTATTGCTTGCATCCTGCACTTTGAGAAGGCCGTAATAACGCCCAGATGCTATATTTAGCATGTGCAGCTCACTGTGCCCACTAAATGCTCAGTGCAAGTGCAGTCGTCAGGAATAGGACAGTTAGGAATAAGGTGAGGTAGGTGCATGTTTCAGTCCTGCTATAGCAGCGTCATTTAGCTCTTGGTATAGTATAGTATGGTATTGTTTATTTGTGAAGCAGACAATTGTTTACAGGCAAGTGTTTCAAAGCGCTCTTGTGTGCTGCTATTGAGCTACCACCAAGTTTTTACTTTTTGCTTGTTCTAGAGTTTGTTTCTTTGTCTGTGCCATTTCCTGCCGGAATGTTCTTCTTTTTTTGTATTTGTTTGTTGGCTAAGTAAAAAACTCAACCTTAACAATTGATAAAAATGTAAAAAGGCTGCATACAAAGACATTTAAAACACATATTACTTTCGCACTTACAGCATAGTTCGTCTTCACATAAGTTTACATTATTAATCATCAATACATATACGACCAAGACCTGTGAAAGCTCCACAGAGCGAGTGATAAATCTGCGAACAATAGCCAGCGTGTGTTGCAGCAGATGTCTACGGTACACAAGAACGTTCCTAAAAGTGGGAGAAAAACACATCCTACTTTAACACTGGCAGCATAGTTCGCCTTCATACCAAACTATATTATTATCAATTCATATACCATTGTTGCAAAATACACAAAATTGCAAAATACACCAAAAATTTCAGCCATCTTACGACTGAATCAATTTCCATAAAGCATTTTATCACAGGTCATCTTGAATACCCAATTAATTTAGAAAACCCACAGTGGCAATCGCATACAAGATCGGTGCACCCCTCAGGCAATTTTTCCAAAACATATAAGTATCCAACGATTCAATGTTACCCACATACTTGGACACTGCATTATAAGATGTTTCAATGAATCAATAGATTCACTATCCTTGCAAAACAGACAAAAACTCATTTCCCTTGTCAATTTACCATGACGAAATAAGATTTCAGGCGTTTTATAGAGATTCCAATGGAGGCAGATTATATCCTGCCTCACTTTTTGGCAGGGGAAAAGTTTCATATGTTGAGCCAGGTCACCCACACATTTGTGTTCTTGAGCAAGATGGGGTAAACTTTGTTGTTGGTGGAATTTGTCTGTGAAATTGGCCCACTGAAACAGCCTTAAGGACCTTTTGACCATATTAGGATTATTTATCAGATCCATACCCGATAGACTGACAGCATTTGTACACACTGTGAGAAACCTGAAGGTGTCTTCCTAGCTAGTCCCCAGGGATCTGTCATCCAGGTGGCCAGGACACGGCCATCGCTATTGGATCCAGTTCCTGGGGGTGGGCCAGTAAGTGTGGATCACCTGGATGAGAGGTCCTTAGGGAGTGGGAGTGGGACAACGACGTGTGAGACGCGGTATCCATCTTCTTCTAACACCTTTTCCCCATCCTATCACAGAGGATATTTTAAAATACTGCCCACCCGCCCTTTTCTGCACAAACACTTTCCGACAACATGAAATACAACAAACTAACACCAGAGCTGTTTACCTGACATGTCCCAATACAAGGGTCAGGCAAGATCAGGCGATTGACCAGAATCAGACACACCTGATGGCCCTTTTCTTTCCACACAGGTTAAATGGTGGAGCACAAGAGCACAGTACGAGCAAGGCAGGCGGCACGACGTTAGGGCTAGCTCAGCACGACAGTTCAAGAGGAGGAGAAAGACGATGCAGACAGAGATGGTAACAACAGGAGAGTCAACTTTGTCCTATCCGACCTAGGCCCGTGAAGCATCCACGGAGCGACTGATAAATCTGCGAGCAATAGCCAACGTGTGTTGCAGCAGGTGTCTATGGTACACGAGACCTTACTGCGCTGAATGCCAAGCCGGCGAGAGACGCTTGTCTCGGTGGTACCAACCGTGACTCCAAAGAGAAAGAAAGCCAAGCGGTTCATCACAGCCAGTGAGTCGAGCGGAGAACCGATAAGAAACGGAATGGTGTTGAACGAAAAGTAATAAATGACTATTTGAACTTTGAACGAGCAAAGAACTGTTAAATATTGGAAGGCGTAAAATTAGCAGTAGAGGATTCTGGCACCACGTGTATGCTCACTCAATAATCTCTGGCCGAATACCCAATGGTAAGAGACTACCGTAACCAGAAGGCCTTGGCAAGAGGGGAAAAATGGTCAAAGTGGTCATACAGGGGTCTCGGAAAATCCTCTGTACGGTCGAAAGTGTTTGACCGGGAGATGATTGTGAAAGGCAAGGGAATTGAATCCTGCATGTTGAAAATGTGCACATTGAACTGTGTTTCGTGGAAATGAGCAAGAGCGAACCCGGTCGAGGGATGCTAAAGAAAAGGGGTGGAGTCTAAAAAGTCCCATGAGGAATTGTTTGGTAAAGTTGGTGAGAGTGAACCTGGAAGAGGGATGCTGACAAACAGGGGCGAAGCCTGAATAATTGTTTTAGATTTGTGAAAGTGAGAAGCATTGGGAGACAAGGGGAAGCAAACTGTTCCCCCATGTCATTTGGGATCCGAGCCCGGCTGAGAGAGATGCAGGGGTGGAAAGTCACCACCCAAAGTTCACTAAAAAAGGAACTGTCTTGTTAAATCATTGCAAGTGTCTGAGGGGTCAGTGCCCAGAAAAGGGGGACCCAGAGGTGAAGCCTTAAACCAAAGTGTCTCAGGGTTCCTAGCCCAGCCAAGGAAGATCCAGGGGTGGAAAGTCACCACCCTAAAGTTAATTGAGACAAGGGGAGGTGAAGTGTCCCCCTTGTCATTTAGGGTCCGATCCCGATCGAGTGAGATCCAGAGATGGAAGGTCACCACCCTAAAGTTCATTGAGAAAATAACTATTTTGTTAATTTGTTGAATACGACTTGAGAGGGCTCTGCGCCCAGAAGAGGGGGAACCAGAGGTGAAGCCATCACCCACCATTTCGTTGAACAAGAACTTTGTGTTTGTTTGTTGAAAGCATCAGGCCTCTAAGGCAAAAGACTTTTATTGAAAGGAGACTTAACCTACGATGAACCTGATAGCTGCCATGGAACTGTTAGCTTGTGCTGGGAATACTTCAGCTGTGCTGTGCTCAAAAGTACCACCTTGTCCCGTGCTAAAAACGTGGGGAAGGGAGACTTCAAGGCAATCACATCCTGACCTATTATTTGTGAAGACTTTTCCTTTATTTGAATACCCTATCCCACACTCTTTTGTATTTAGCGTAAGGCATAGCTTTTTCTTAGTATAGACCCTTTATTTTGACACAATGCCACTGGGACTGCCTTATTTTCATTTGATGGTCGACGCTTGCTCCCATCTTAGATTTAGGTTTAGTTTAGGCGTTTTCCACCCTGCATTAACAGTTTAATAAACACCCTTGAACTGTGATCACTTGTGTCTGTCTTTACTGTTGACACCATATGTTCCTTACAACACTCCCCCTCAAATTATTTTAAAGGTTTAATTTGACCCTCCTTCATCAGCCAGCCAAGATCAGAGTACAGAGTGTTTAAGCTGTAAGTTGTGAACTTACAAAACAGTCACTGTTTTTTCCACTTTACCATACCAATAATTCCTGCAAACCCCAAGTCAAACAAAATTGCTGACGTTGGCACAGAGTTTGGAATCCCAGAACGCTGCGCCATAGCCGACTCTCCATTATGAACAAAAAGGCTGCCATCCTAATGAGGTCAATTTCAATTCCGTAAGTAAGTTTAGGAATTACAGTCCTAACATAAAATGTCATTAATGGAACCATTGAGAATTTGCAGTATCTTCTTTTTAGACAGATCATCTGGGAGGTGAGTGAGTCCGTTTTTCTTTTAAGGTACAAGAAAACCATGACCTCATTTGGCCTACTGGTGATTAGGAAACCCAGATATTTAATTTCTGTAACCTTTTCCAAACTCT
Source organism: Ambystoma mexicanum (assembly GCF_040938575.1). NCBI lineage: Eukaryota > Metazoa > Chordata > Amphibia > Caudata > Ambystomatidae > Ambystoma > Ambystoma mexicanum. The sequence goes on from NC_090922.1 coordinate 1,481,065,172, forward strand.
GTCCACCCAGAAACCAATTTGCCTTTGGCTTTCCCCCGCATTTAGAGAGAGTCAAGATATTTGTTTTATTTTTGTACATTTTTAAACAATTTTCATTTAAATATTTTTCAAATAGTGTTAACAATTTTTGAAGTCCCAAAGGGGTGCAATCCGCGTATACCATACAAAACGCATGCAGGTGAGCCAACTTGGGAGGTACAAATGACCCTTAACCTATCTTTTCCCAGACATCAGAAACATACAGGTTAAACAGAAAGAGGGCCAGCATACACACCTGTCTCAAACCATTCCAACCATTATTTACTCAGATTTCCTGTGTCAAATCCAACTCTAAACTCAACTTGACCTGAATTACAGTTCATTTGTGCAGTCTCATGATCAGTTTCAGCAAATCAGGAGGAATCCCGCAGTCTGACAATTTTGCCCACAGTTTGTTTCAGCTCACCGTGTCAAAGGCCTGACTAAGGTTAATGGATGCAACAAAAATTCTCTTGTACTTACCCTCAGCTGTTAGCTGTTGGCAAAGCTTCATAATAACCCCAGTGATTTCCGCTCCCTTGCTTTTTCTAAAACCGGTTTGCCAGTGGCAATGTCGCCCAGATTCCACCGCCTAATCCTCTAGATGTGTAAGCAGATTGACGCAAAGATTTTACAATCTGTGTCAATAATGGAGGTTGGTCGGTAGTTTCTAGGACCTGAGAGAAGACCTTGTTTGTTTCTAGGGAGTATATGAGCAATTCTCCAGGAAATAGGAAATTGGTCTTTTTCCATTATATCTTTAAACAGAAATGCTTTAAATAACTTATTTGAGAGTTTATTTGGCCCGGGGGCCTTGGAGTCATTTGCCTCCTTTATACATTCCAGGATCGTCTGGGGTGTAAAATCTATATTATATCTCTTCAGTTTGACCCCATTTTCCCAAGGTTTTTCCTGGAGCATCCCCCTATTCATAGAAAATAAACTCTCGAAATGAGAGGTCCATTTGGCTTCTGCCACTGCATTAATTTGCATTGCCATCTTGAGGTATTTCCCAGAATTTACAATAAACCAGAATTTACCTGAGTTTTTTACTCTGAGAGAATTCAACATGCTCATTGAGTCACAATTTTGCAATTTAATTTTGCTTTCTGTCTCTTATCCCAATTTTTGTATTTCAATACAATTTTCCCAATTTTCATATTCTTTTCTGAAGATGGCAGATTCATTTTTTACCGATCTTACTAATGCTTTAATTTCCCGTTTTTCCAATGCTTGGGTCCCCCCTATATCCTGTATAGACATTGTGAATTTTCTCCTTAAACATATCTATCAATTGAGAATAGACCCATTTGTGCTGCAAATCGGTTGTTACCATCACATTCTCAATCACATTATTGAATCTTTCAATAAGGCCTTCAATCAATGCGATTCGACTATCCCTATGATTGACCTTTACCTTTGGTTCACACTTTCACATTGGGTACATACCTTGAGCAAATTTAGGAAACAAGGCAAATAACAGTGATCACTCCATGTAGGTGCCTCTACTGTACATTTCACACATTGATTAAAAAGAAATGATCCATAAACACATAGGGCCTCATCACGAGTTTGGCGGTAACCCTTAAATGTGGCAGTAATGCTATTACTGCTGCATTTATGGGTCTGCCAAATCACAGCCTTGGTGGATTTCCCCCCAGCTCTGAGCTTGGGCCAAATGCACCGCAATTTTGCCGATTTTCGGCACTAATACAGCCGGCGGGAAATCCGCCGGCGGTAATAGCGTGAAAATTCCCCATTGGGCCCAATGGGGAATGGGAAATTCCCGAATGGGCCCAATGGGGAATAGGCACTAACCGTTCCGCCAAACCCGTGATCCGGCACTACTAGCGCCGGGGGATTTGGCGGTAGGGTGAATAGCGCCGGCGGTATACCGCCAGTTTTACCGCCCAACTCGTGATGAAGCCCATAGTCCAAAGCAGAGCGCAAATTTCCTCTAAACCAAGTAAAATGTTCTGTTTCATCCCCTGTTAGCGATCCATTCACCTTAAGTAGCCCAAAGTTCCTTAATATTACAGACCATTGATCACCATTACGGGATTTCTTCCCCAAGGGACTTTGAGAATCTATCCTATCTGGGGTTCAAGAATCAACTCCCCTGACCAACATGTGCAATTTAGGTCCCCCACCAATGCAATATGACCAGCTACCCTTCTAGCTCTCCATGTGGTCACTATATTTTTAAATAGTTTACGGAAGCATTTTAATGGTTCCACTCCCTCATGCCAGTAAATATTGATTAATAAAACCCACTTCCGATCTCCTACATTATTAGTGGCAAACTAAATAGCCAAAACACCCATCTCAGTGGCAACCTCCTTTGCTGACATTATTCCAGACCCTTATTTTATCAGGGTGGTCAAGCCATCCCTCATTCTTCCCCGCATTACCCCACCCTCCCCTACGAGCTGCCTGGAAGAACACCTTGTAACCATCAATACTGGGGGAGGTCAACAGCGAATGTTTTTGATGGCTTATACAGTGTTGCGCTCTTACTATCATATTTAGATCTTGATTTTTAAATAGGGCACTATGACCTCTGGAATTCCATGAGAGCAAACCTACATTCCCATTGCCAACTAGAGAGGATGTTGTGCCCCTATGTTGCTCCTATCATTAGATATTGCACGTAGGAGCCAAGACCAATCCTCATTCGCATTGCACCCACTCTGATTTTTCTCGGGAGATACATTTTATTCCCATATACCCCCCTATTTCCTTTTATGTTATTTACTGTGTGTTGTTCGTATAGCCACCTCTGGGGGCCACTGACTCCCCTATTTTCTGTCGTTTCTATTTCACTGATTGCAAAACCTAAGGCACGTAATCGTGAAACTTCACGCAAGATTATATCAGCCACCAAATTTCGCCCCCACATGCATGGCAACAACATTTGTTCTAAGTGGATGACAGAATTCGACTCTCTCAATATCCCCAGTTCCTATACCATAAATATTTGGGATTTACGAAGAGTATCAGAATTGCTGCTCTGTTCAAGACCAAACAGGGATCTTCCTTAAACAAACACTCTATCTTAATAACGAGTTTATCTTGAAGTGCTGGTTAAAATATGTATAAATTATACAGAAAGTTCTAATGAACTAAATCGTATAAATGAATACATTTTATAAAAATAACGTGTTTATCATTCAAGTCTTTTCCTCTTAGATTACCTTCAGGGGGGACTAACAAATCTTTGTAACCAGACTCCCCCCCTCCACTATACTCCCCTACTATCACTTTTATGTGAATATTGATTGTTTGGGGGCAGAGGTTTAGATATCCCATACAATTTATCATAAACGGTATCCGCTGTCCCAACATTAGTTAATTGTGTTTTGTTAACTACTGCTTTTTGTTCAACCAATACTTTCAACTTTATAATTAGATCGTCCAACTCTAGCCCTCTCTTCTCAACATTCCCTTCTGTAACCTTTGTCAAGGAACATTTAGTGAGTGAACAAATGTTTTGGTGGAGTCGGCCTGCTGAGTCGTTTTGGGGTTGTGGGTTATCTTAGGAGGAGGCTCTTGTGGGCTTTTGAGCGACTACTATTTTCAAAGATTCAATAATATCCATGAATTGCAACCCCCTATTTTCCATTGGCCCTGTGTCCTCCACAATGTGTGGCCCCTAAAAGACCCTTCCCCTAGAAGCAAGTGGGGAGGAATGTACTTTCCCTTCCTGCTCATCTTTCTATCACGAGGAGCAAGCTCATTGTCTTTTTCTGTTTGGGTTGAAACCGTATAACACGTAGATGATTTTTTGGCTTGGTTGTAATTCTGCCACACAGTACTTAGCGAACGCAGAGTTTCACCCCTTGGAACAAAACCCACTGCTATATTTGTCCTGGGGGGCTTCCTTTGTAGGCCCTCGACTTGAGGCGCCGCATTTGTATAGGTTTGTGTCGATTCCGCAGATAATTTCTTTTTAGCAGGGCCCCCTCAACCGTTGCCCAACCGCAGATGTAGAAGTGGTAGGCTGTTGCTGGTCAGTTCGCGATTCAAAGGAAGACTGCTGCAGTTCCTCTGAAGGGTTGGGTTGAGCTTGTGACAACATTTCCGCTTCCTTTAGCATTTCAATTGCCTGAGTCAGGTCCGACAGTGCGCTTTGTAGTTTAGTGGAATTTGGTTTGAAATGGGCTTAGAATTCAGCTTCATTTTTGGCTTGGTTGTAATTCTGCCACACAGTACTTAGCGAACGCAGAGTTTCACCCCTTGGAACAAAACCCACTGCTATATTTGTCCTGGGGGGCTTCCTTTGTAGGCCCTCGACTTGAGGCGCCGCATTTGTATAGGTTTGTGTCGATTCCGCAGATAATTTCTTTTTAGCAGGGCCCCCTCAACCGTTGCCCAACCGCAGATGTAGAAGTGGTAGGCTGTTGCTGGTCAGTTCGCGATTCAAAGGAAGACTGCTGCAGTTCCTCTGAAGGGTTGGGTTGAGCTTGTGACAACATTTCCGCTTCCTTTAGCATTTCAATTGCCTGAGTCAGGTCCGACAGTGCGCTTTGTAGTTTAGTGGAATTTGGTTTGAAATGGGCTTAGAATTCAGCTTCATTAGAGACTGCATCGAATTTCTTTAATATGGAAGCTAGAGTTCTGCAGTGGACCTGTAACTCATGCTTTTTTCCCTCATATAGGGATGTATATGAGGAGAGTACATTGTTAAGGGCAAATAGTGCTTTTTCTGCACTGGGAATTGAACTCTCCTGTTCCTTAATCCCACCAGGGTAATCTTGTGCTCTGGCCTGGGTAGATCTCGGCCCAGAAGTCGAGATATATGATGTTACAGTTGTATCAGAGTCACTTCTCTCCTGGTCTGAGTATATGACAGGGGAAGAAGAAATATGGGATTGTGCCTCCATAACAGTGTACACCAATTTATTCTGCTTTTTACATTGTTCAAACAAAGTTAATAGATTGTTTCCCGCCAATGTAGACGTAGCCCCCTCAGGGTTCCCTCCCTCTTGGGGGTAAGCTGATCCAGTTTGTGGAGGGATTCCCTCAAGCTGCTTTTCAGGTCTAGGGGACTCTGGTAGATTAAGGTTTTTTGCCATCTCAAACATTTGTTCAGCAATGGTCGCATAGGAGTGTTTAGCCAAACTAAGTAAAGAGTACATGATTTGACCAGCAGGAGATTAGGAAATTACTCTCCCTCCTTGCACGTATGGTGTGGGTGCCAAGAGTCTTCACAGCGGGTGCCGAGCAGAAAGGCATTTGTAGTCACCGGCCACCACACGGTATCCGTGCCTTGTGAGCACTCCAAAGCACCCCAAACACTACAAACACCCTGAGCAACACACCATGAGCCCTCTGCGCTGACCACAGTGTTTTGTTGATCTTGCTCCTCCTTCCTGATAGACACAGAAAACAGACTATCACAGTCTGCAACTATCACCGGAGCAGTACACTCCTGTGTACACTGTGATCCAAAAACACACTGCGCAACGCACCGCCGGAATTGTATGGGACCGAAGGAGTGAACTGTGTTGTTACTGAAAACCAGTACGCCTAACATTGTGCCATTGGCATCAGGTGAATTTGAAGTTGCTGCCTTAAAATAGATAGGGTGGCAGCCTATATTTTATTCCTCTACCGAAGGGCTTGAAGGGCAGTTGAGGCAGCTGAGGACGTTGCAGAAGTAGTTCCCTCCTACCTGAGAAGCTGTGTGTAAAGACCGGAGAGGTGTATCTGTACTTCGGTCCTCTATATGGTTAGGACAAAGGCACAGAACAACCCCAGCCAAAGTTCTCTATATGGTAGAAAGGACGAGCAACCAAGACTTAAGCTCTCAGGGGGTGATACAGGCAGGTACTTAAGTACAGTGAATCCCCAAGCCCCCACAAAGGAATGTCCACACACTATGCTAGGTGATAACATAGCTTATTTATAAAATAAGGTTGCTACCCAATATATATACATATAAATAATAACACTTTGTACTCTGGAGAACACTATTCAAAGAATTGATTGCAATTATATGCACTCTATGTGATACCATACAATACTTAAGTTCAGTAATAGATGCATTAACTGCAGACATGTGAATTCTTAAGTGAGGTGTAACAGCAAAGAATATGGAAGAAAGGCAGGTTAATTATGAACAGGTAACATAATGCTTTAGTTAGACTAGATACACAATTATGTGTGAGACCCCTGGGACCCTTCAATGACTTCTGGCTGTGATGGGTGCCTAGGTCACCTTTCGTGTCAGGTTTGGGATTTGTGCGGTTGTCGGGACCTCTTGGTTAGCTTCTGGTGGCAGGAGACCCACCGGCGGTCCTTCCTCTGCACTTAGTGACTCTGGACTCTCTCCATCAAGGAAAAGTGATCAGTGATGATGGCAAGAATGTCCTTTGCAATGATCCTAGGCAGTTTGGAACTTTCGCAGCTCCAGGTGTCTAGCAGCACTATGCCAGGGTACCCCCCCCCCCTCTTCTGAGTGGTGGACTGCAACGGCTTCCAGCGGTCACGAAACTCTCCTCTGGACCCCGGGTGACACCAATGACCTTCTCCAACTCAAGATGTCCTGGCACTCCTCTTCAGGATTCCCAAAGACCCACTCTCTGGGTGGCAAAAAACACAAGACTGCCTTCCAGGGCACTTCGGATGAAGAGTAGCAGGTTGCACAATGGTCCCTCATAGCTTAGGGAGAGGTCTCCTTTGCCGGCCCTCTCTGGATCAGTCCTTGGAAGAACACAGCAGCTTTTGGATTACACAAAGAAAATGCAGCAGCAGACTTCTCCTCCAGCTGGGCATCAAGGAATAACTTCTTCTTGCTTCAGCTTCGACTTCAGCTTCTGAACAGTTTGGTGAGTGAGAGGTCTCAGATATGCATATCTGTTCACCATTCACTCTGGCTGAGCCAGTCTCAGTCAACCAATCACACAGAAGGGCATTCCTGCAGGCAGGCAGCCAATCTGGCTCGCAGACATTCAGGCCTTTCACTCCACCCGGACACCCATAATAAAGAATGTGGATTGGGGTAAGAACCCAGCCTTTCAGCACACTATACTGCATTCATGTCAGTTTCAGTCAAGGTTGCCAGGCATTGTGTCACACACAGAATCCAGACACCCATAACACAGAATGGGAGTTCACTTCAAACTCCATTCACACAGGTCCCACCCCTAAGGTGTACCCACAAGAAACTGTTAGAATTGCAAGACATGCTTCTGTGGGATGTATTTACCCATGCATCCGAGCCCTATCTCAAAACTGTGCAGTACTGACATGAAAACATCATGATGGCCAGAGCTTCCCAGAAAATGCACAGGGAAATGCATGAAGAATAGGCTGCCACTCATTTTTGCCGATGTTATGGGCACAGAAGGAAACTGCCTAAAACCACCATGGGACTACCCACACAGTAGTCTGAAACCATTGGGAGTGGCAATGCTGATTGCCAAAAGCACACCCATAACTGTTGGGAATTCATTTTCTTAAATCCCAAAAAGGGGTGCAGTACCAGTACTCACCACTATCAGAAAGCCGGCGTTTTAAAACCACCAGATTTTACTTTTTTGTAGAAAACTGAATAAATGAACCCAAAACAGGCCAAAGAAAGACTTACTGAGAGGTGGATACAATGTAAAGTTATATTCTGAAGTGACTTGAAGGTTTATAACAAGACTGGCTGAGCTGTGGATTTCAGCAGTTTAAGTAAATTTGGACTGAAAGACACTAAAAAAATCTAAATGTTTAAATTGACTGAGTGACCTACTTTTCAGTGTCACATAGGTTGCAATTGTTTAAATGTCATAGTTTTAAACTTAGAATCAGCCTTCTAGCTGCATATGTGAAAATGTTTAGTTTTATTTGAATGCAGAAACTGGGGAACAGAAATGACATGTAGCTAAAAACTGGCTTAAAGAGATTCCAATTTGCCTGGCAACTACCCCCATCAGGAGTGAAACTTGAGTCACAGCTGTGTTCCCAGGCCTAGCTGCCCTTTTGCTGCTCACACCAAAAGGGATATGACACTTCCCTGATTGAATTACCTGGGCTCTGCAGGAAATTGAACAAAGCCCTGTCTTGACTCAGGCAAATGTTTTATGGCGGGAGTCGTAAATGGAGATTTCTCCTGGAAGCACAGGGGAGGGGCACTGCCTGTGAGAGCAAGCTGGCTTGGCAGAACTGGAAAAACCAGAAATTCAACCTTGTGCTGGAGGAAAACCACACCCCTTTGGGGCCAGAACATAACTCTAAAAAGATGAATAACTCATAGAGCGGACATGTGAAAATTGTATAAATGACACCATAATTCTTGTGATTTTTCTGCCCACATTTTAAGAGGTTTTTAGAACCGGTGGCATGTTCAGGGGGGTTTTAGCGGAAAAGAGGATATTACTCAAAATGTGTGCATGTGAAAAATCTGACACTTCATCAACTAATGTCCATACTCCTTGCGCACATGTGTGTAAATTTGGGTTAATGTCCGAAATTGCGAAACCAGTTAAAAAGTGAAATATGTGCCATTTTTGAATGCAAGCCCCCAGGAAGAGCAGATTTGGACAGAGTATACCTCCTGTGATATGTGAAGGGTGCATGTAATTTTAAACAAATGTGTACCTGTGCAAATATGTTTTTTTGAGCAAATATAGATTGTGTGTAAAGTTGACAGGGGTGGGTTGTCTGTATCATAAACAGACCTCATCATGATGACACTTCATTTCATTCCCCCAATCAAGTGGAAGCGGATGAAGTGGCCAATGACAAGTGGAGAGGGGCTGGCTAGTGATGCTGCTCACACACACCCATTTTCAAAACACATAAAAGCAGAGAGACAGGACAGATAGGGACTTTCAAATCCATTTGCAGCTGGAAGCTCTGCCGGGAAAATCCATACTTTACCTCCATCAACCTTCAGAGACCCAGACCAGACCAGCAGAGTAGAGCTGACCTGTTAGCAGAACCAGAGAGAGCTGAACCGGAGTGCAGTCCAAAACCTGACCAGATCCGTGGCGAGGCCCAATTAACTCAAGAAGATAGTGTGAGTACCTAGAAACTGTGCAGAACCAATCTCTTAGTGAAAATAATATAATTCAATCCTATTTTAATCTAAGTAGAACTGTCTCCTAACTGTCACCTGTCATTTGTAAAGCTGGCACTTGTCATTTTCTAGTTGCTAACTGTCACCTGTCATTTGCAAAGCTGTCACCTGCCATTTTCTAGTTGCAAGCTGCACTTGTCTTTTTGAACTTTAAAATTTCAAATCTGAAAAACGACCTTTATTTAATCGCTCATATCTCCGTGACCGTTTGTGCTAGAGACTTGCAGTAACTTTCATCTGGAAGCTGAGATCCTAGGCTTTCCTAGGACCCCAAAACGATATTGCTAGCCCTTGTAGTTCCTCTGTAATCGCACCAGACGCATTCGCGAATTTTACCGCGATTTGCAAATTTCTCCACTTGCAAAAAGATAGCTGCTTTTGCTTTCCTCTGAAAAAAATTCGTTTGCCTCATAAAAACCATCCCTGCATCATTGCTAGTGTGAGCCCGGACTAATATTAACTAGATACTACTCACCCTGAACCTCTAGAGGGAATTAAAAGCATTTTAACATATTTTCACTCCATTGCCAGCACATATCAAAGCCTTTTGCCTGTGTTTTCAACTTCTGTAGTCTAAGTTGCTGGGTGAACTGAATTACATTTGAATTGCATTTCTAAGAAGTGTGTGCCTTCCTTCCATTTCCTTGCATTGCATAAAGGGGGGGGGGGGTGAATTGTCCAAGAAAGTGATTACATTGTCTTTTGCTGAAATCCTATCAAGTTATTTTCTGTACTGCATTTCATTCCACATTGCATCCATTTGAAACCATAAAAGTATTGTTGCTATCTTATCCATTTCATGTCAACTCCTTAGTGATTATCAAGAAGTGTGCTAGTGCCAGATTCTCCGTTGTTAATCTTTATCATATCAGATTAAGTGTGCTATTCAATTATTAATTTATTCTAAAGTGTGATATATATACCTATAGTTGAAACTATCAATTAAACCTTTTAACTTGCAAAACAGAACTACTTCTTGGCTCAGTGGGGTCAGGAGGATTCCAAGAGAGGGGTGTTATATAGGGGTAGTCATCCAGAACGCATGAACTGGACATAAAGTTATATCAATAAGGGTTTTCATTCAGTATTCTAGACTAGGCGTTGACTTGGCTGTAGTGCTGAATTGAATCCTCTTACAAATTGGGGGCTCGTGCCGGACGTTTGGATTAGATCTACCACTTGTGCAGCTTAATACAGTGTGCTAACTGACGGGATACATACATCCAGTCGGATCACCACGCTGCATTACGCTGTGAAGCACTTTTCAAAGGAACACTCCAAGAAAAGTTCTGTTCTGCAAAAATAAAATACTAACTTCTGTAAGTCAGGACAGAGACCAATCTCTAGAATGACGACCTTGGTAGATATGAAAATAGCCAGAGAGCACTTCTTACATAAACTATTTGTGAGAGGTGAATGGACTGAACAGGGCCAGGATGCCTGGTTGCAGGCCATCACGCGACAGGTCACTGAAACAGGGTCAGACCTATGGAGAGATCAGGGTCCATTACATGTGGCCCTGAGTGAACTATATATGGCTCCTAAGGCCAAAGATGAACACGACAAGATTGTTAGGATAGCGGCATATTTATATTTATATATGGGAGCCATACAGAATAAATGTGCTGAAGGCCATGATCTGGCAAAAAGGCAACAGATGGCGTTAGAGAAGGCCCAATCTGATCTGGACTCTTCTGAGCAAAGGCTGCACAGAAGCCAGGAGTCAAAAAATGAGACCAGACAGTACATCACTAAAATAAAGGAGGATATGGATGTGCTGCAAAAGGAAAAGTCAGAACAGGATACCAGATTTCGGGCCTTGCAGAAGGAACACCAAGAAGGTTTGGACTCCCTACTGCAAACAATTAGACTTTAACAGGGCATGCACGGAGCAGGTAGCCACCCTGCAAAGTCATCTAGATAGAGTGAAGGTAGAGAGCAACAAGCTGATTATGAAAGACCTGGATACCCAGGCAGAGTTTGATGAAGAACGCCAGAAAGCTGGTGCCTTCCAAAGGCAAAGGGACGACCTGGCGGCACAAATGCAGGCTCTTAGTCAGGAAAGAGACGCCTTAGGCCAGGAAGTCTGCCATTTAAAAAGAAAAATGGAAGAAAATCACCTGGCCCACCAGGGACTGGGTGACCTCCAAAAAGAACACCAGAACTTGTTAGAGCACACCAGGAGGGTGGAGGATGCTCTAGCAAGAAAGGAGCAGGCCAATAGGGACACAGCTCAGGAGGTAACCCTCCTGCAGCAAAGACTGGCCCAGTGCTCCAGGACCAATCAGGAAACACAGAGAGAGAATGAGGCTCTCTGCCAGCACAATGATAGGCTCCAGCAACAGGTAGCGATGCAGGAGAGACTGATAGAGTCTAGTAAGGCCTTAACTGAGGAACTGAAGGCACAAATGCAGGCTCTTGCATTGCAACAGGGAGCAGGGGCGGATAGAGATGAGGTTCGCTGGGAAAGGGAAGCTCCGGAGCATAACCTCAGGAGCCCTAGTACCAGAGGCCCTCATACCTCTCAGTCACTGGACTCTGCCACCCCCATATTCCCTGGCGCACATGAGCACCGGGCCACAGGGATGGCAGACTACTATCCAGACAAAAGTATGGGGCTCATAGGCCAGTACCACCCAGGTATGGAGGGGCGGGCATCCGGGTATGGGCACCCCAGCACAGTGCAATTTAATGGGGAACCCCAGGAGAGGAGGCCCATTAAGGGCATCCTGAAAACCTCTGCCCAGTTAGGTCAGTGGGGGGGTACCCATCAAATCCTGGCAGCAAGGAGGAATCTGAAGACTCCTCTGAACTGCGCAGGACACAGGAGACCAGGTCCCCACATTCGGCCAGCCATTCCCAGGCTCGCAGAATCCGGGAAAACCTGGAAGAGCAGACAGGAACCTGAGCAGTGCCTCTGAGTCAGAGGAGGAATGGACAAGGGTTACCCGAACCAAAAAGGCCAATAAGGCAAAAAGGGCCTTGCTTAAGGACCCCTTAAAGCAGATTAAGGCGATCAGGAGCGTCATCACGCCTTACCATAAGAACGCTAAGTATTCTGTTTGGGAGCACTTAGAGTTGTTTGAGCAAATGATGGAGACTTTCCATTTGAAGGACAGCCAAAGCTGTATTCAATATGTAAAGTGGACCTTCTCCCCGGAATACTCCAGTTTCTTTGCGGGGCTGGAGGACCAAACTCATTTAAGATGGTCCACCTATAAGGCGGCCATCTTGAAACATTTTTCCATTCATAGAAATCCTCAAGAGGCTCGCAAGGCAGCCTACAATTTGCAATGTGGGGAGGATCAGGCCCCACAAGAATTTGTGCAAGAACTGAAACGTGCTTTTGCGCAGACCACCAGAAGGGTGCGCACAGACAGTAGAGAATTCATAAATACATTTTTTCATGCCTTGCCCAAATACATAATGACCCAGCTCGTGAGGGATTTTCACGAGAAAAGATCTTTAGACTGGGTCCTTGAACAGGCTACCCGGATCTATGAGGTGCAGAAACCGGTAGATAGCAAAAATAATGCTCAGAAAAACCCCAAAGCCAACAGCACCCCTGCTGCCGCCAAGGTGGCAGAGGTAAAGGTCACCCCCGTTTTAGATTTGGAGATGGGGGGGCCTAAAAACCTACCTGCACCTAATAATGCTAGGCCCAGAAGGTCCTCGGGCCAGTCACAGACAGGGAGCCAGGGAGGCAGCCCCACAAATGGGGTCCCTCGCTCTCCTGACTATGTAAGTCCTCGCTACAAAGGTAACAGTCCAATCCTGGGTTATGTGTGGACTCCCCCAGCCCAAGGAGGGGGATCCAACCGAGCACCGAACCCAGGGAACTTCCCTCCAAACTTCCCACCGGAGGGCAGAAACTCTCCAAATCCTGGGCAGAACTTTTTCCCCAGATATCCACCCGACTTTCAGCCCCAAAACCATCCATCCTTCTTTCCCCAATTCCCTGAGCCCAGACCACTGAATCCGGGAGAGGGGAGGCCAAGGGTGGAGGGGTACTGTAGTGATAAGCTGCTAGGCGCTTGCAGTAACCTGCATTTGCACTAACCCACTGAGCTATCTTGTGTGTATTAGAGCCTATTCGAAGCGTGGAGGAAAATGCTGACATCAACCAGGACTCTCAAACTGGGTGAGCCTGCATGCTTGCAAGGGGTTAATTGCAAAGGCCTTTTTTGAAGACATAAAACATCGTGCTTTAGCAAGAGGCTCCATGCAGTTCGTGGGAGCCAGGCATTGCTTTGCCCGTCTTCGCTCTGCAAGTCAGGTGCACTGATAAGACAAGAATGCAAAGAAACAGTGCCCGAAGCCTGGGAGCCAAGACTGGCTGTTTCCAGTCTTGTAACTTTCCAAGCAAAAAACATGTTTACTGCCAGGAGGGAAGAGCCTAGAAGCTTCTCGAAGAGCTGACACGTCATGATGATTGACGTGCAGCTCCTAATAAGAGAACTATACTTGGACCAGGGAGGGGGGACTCATCCTGGACTGTTGGAAAGACGTGCGTATCAAGGACAGTGCCTGGACGACCAGCTGTGCGCTATCAGGGCCGAGGCTCCTAACATCACATCCCTGCTCTGGTGTAGGACTGTGGGGGCTTGGCCAGTCCTCCCCTCCTCTGCTGAGGAGTGCCGGGCACCAGATAGCGGCGAGGGTCCTGGATGTGATCAGATCGTATCTTCATCTACATTTCATTAGGAGCGTAAGACCAAATAATTGCATATTCATCTGTGATTGATAATTGGCATTATATAGCTTGCACTCTCTATTTCCACATTATTATAAATTGCTGCTTAGTTTTCATTAGTCATTGTAGATAATAAATGCAAGCATCATATTCTGTGTGATTGGCTTTTTTCCAGACTGAGTTCATCGTGCTTCTTAAACCTTATTTGTGTGGGAAGGTAATTAGGAGTGATTTACTTTGCACAAAGGGCTGGATCCCAGGGAGGTGCGGGTACTGTTTATCACTACATTTGGCGCTGTGAGCAGGGTTTTCGAGCACGATGCCCTTCTGGAAAAGAAATACAAAAGATGAATGCAATGGGGAAGATAGTGCACTCTGTCACATTCCAGGATGGCCGGCATCAAATGCTTGGTCGGGTGTGGCAGATATTTTGCATCGGTACTCGGCACCGATGGCATGGGACATGCTTGAAAATGATGTTTCCCCGGCGGTAATTAGTAAGTGCTTGGAGAGTTTACCGCTTGAGAAATGCAGAAAGGAGCTCAAGGCAGCAGGAAATATAGGCTGGTTATTCCTGCAGGCGCTCAGAAAGGTGCATGAGAATGAACTGCTTAAAGAGGCTAAAATTAGTAAATTAACAGACGAGATATCCCTGCTCCAAGAGCAACAAATTATTATGAGAGAGACCCTTGAATCGTCCGTTAAACGGGCTGATCAGATGGAGGACAGGTGTGCCTCTTTAGCTGTGCGTGTAGCCACGCACAAGCGCAGACAGCAGCGGGGCAATCCATCAAAGATAAGGATTCGCGCGCTAATTAGGAAAGATAACTGGGACCCAAATTTATGGTCGGGTGAAGTCAGTGATAGTGAAACTGAGCAAGCACATGACTGGAATGAGTCTGTTGAGATTAGACTTGCTGAATTAAATTGGTCTGATGGAGAAGAGCTGGAATGTGTTCCAGAGAAATGTGTTTATCCAGCACGGCCATTAATCACTAACAAATCAAAGGGCCAAGCTGGCGGTGCAAATATTCAAAATACAAGGATTGTCCGTGATTATACACAGACAGAGCTTTTAGAGATTGCTAAGTTATTTAGACAGAAGCTAGGTGAAGCACTTTTGACTTGGTTCCTTCGCATCTGGGACACGGGTGCCGATAGTATCTTCTTAACCCCAGAGGAATTGTTAAAGATGGGTTCACTCACTACTAATGTGATGTTGGGACAGATAGTGCGCGGTGCGCTTGGACAGCAAGGTTCTCATTCCTTGTTTAATTGGCTTCAGACTGCCCTAATGAATCTGTATGGGAGTCCAATGGATATGGAAGAGAGTTGGGGCTGTTGGCAGTCACTAACTGAAGCAACAAACCAGCTTAGAGAGATGGGTTTGCAGTGTGCACTGTACAGTGCAAATTTTGCAGGGCCTGACATGGAGTTGTTTACAGCTGGCCTGCGCGCACGTTTGTTAAGAAATGCACCGAGTCACATGAAGGGCGCATTGCTTTCATTGCTGGGTCCAGCGCAGGGCAAAGCCATTGGTGAAGTAGCACTTCTGTTAGGGCAACTAGAAGGGCTGGATGTACGCAAAGCAGCACGTCTAGTGGCTGCAAACAATGATTCAGAAAAAAAGCGTGGTAAAAATGTAAAGTCTAAAGAGAAAGCTGATACTGTTGAGATCACACGCAAACAAATGTGGGTGGACCTGCTAAAAGCAGGAATTCCAAGAGATGAGATAGATGGTAAACCCACATCTGAGCTGCTTGAGAAATGGAAAAAAATTAAAAGACAGGGACGGGAAAAAACTAAGCCCTCTGCACCCTCTGAAGAGGAGGTGTTAAAGCCCAAAGTGCGAGCAAAGGGTTACCCTGATTTGGCAAAGAACAAGTGGGAGGTCCCAGACCCCATTTTTGATTGAAGGGCTGGCTCTGTCCTTGAGGTACGGTTAATAAAGAGAACTAGCCCCAGAGACAGACGCCCTTTTGTGCCACTTACCTTGTACTTGGATGAGAAAGTAAAACATGTTTTGGCTCTATTAGACACAGGAGCTGAGGTAACCATTCTGAATGGCAATCCCAGTAAATTGTCTGGTCCCAGAGTTTTGGTCAATGGTTATGGGGGAGCAGAAACTGTTGCAAAAGCCTTTAATGTAAAAATGTCAATTGGTGAGGGATTGCCTTTCACAGCAAATGTTTTGATTGCAGATATACCAGAGTACATCCTTGGCATGGATGTGTTGTTGGGCAAAAGTGTGACTACAGATTTAGGCGAATTTGTTTTTGGCAATCGAAAAATCCATGTGAGAGTTGTTAACCCTGTTGTGGTTGGGCATGCCAAATGGTCCCCCTTGCATTTACCTCCTCCTGCTGACCCAGTGTGTGTGAAACAGTACCGGTTGCCAGGAGGACATAAAGAGATTGGTGAAACTATTGAGTCATTGGTGAAAGCTGGCATAATGAGGCCGGCAGTCAGTCCATTCAACTCGCCGATCTGGCCTGTTCGCCGCCCGGATGGGGCATGGCGTCTGACAATTGATTACCGCATTTTGAACAAGAAGGTGCCGCCCTTAGCTACGGCGGTGCCAGACATCATTACTCTGATTGAAAACCTTACAAGAGAAGTGGGTGAATGGCATGTGGTCCTTGACCTGGCCAATGCATTTTTCTCCATTGATATTGACACTGAATCACAAGACCAATTTGCTATCACTTGGGGAGACAGACAGTTTACCTTTACTAAATTGCCCCAGGGGTATGTGCATAGTCCCACTCTGTGTCATGGATTGATTGCCAGGGACTTAAAGATGGTGCAATTGGATAATGTATTTATTGCTCATTACATTGATGACATCATGCTGACCAGTGTTGAGAAAGAACATGTAGAAAATGCTGCTGAAAAGTTGATCACACACATGCAAAATCGGGGGTGGGCCATAAATCCCAAAAAGGTACAGGGGCCTGCTCAAGAGGTGAAATTTCTAGGTGCAATCTGGTCTGGGTCAGTTAAGAAAATTCCCGACCCGGTAATTGATATGGTTCAGCAGATGGCTCCACCAGCAGATAAAAAAGAGGCACAAAGATTCATTGGGTTAATGGGGTTTTGGAGAAATCACATACCTCATTTAAGCCTGATACTGAAACCCATTTACAAAGTCACCAGAAAGAAACATGACTTTACATGGGGCCTAGAGCAACAGACTTCCTTCCAACAGGCTAAAGATGCATTGCAAAATTACATCACGCTGGGGCCCCTGACAAAAACTGATCCTTTTGAATTGGAAATTCTTGTCTACAATGACGTGGCTGTGTGGAGCTTGTGGCAAAAGCAAGGACATAAAAGAGTGCCACAGGGGTTCTGGTCAAGGAAACTCACAGATCCTATGACAAGATACACTCCTCTTGAGAAACAAGTTGCTGCAGTGTACTGGGCTCTAGTTGAAACTGAAAGAATCACAGGCGAGCAACCAGTGACAATTTGCACAGAAATTCCAATCATGGGCTGGGTGCGTGACACTGCTGCAAATGGGAAAAGTGGCAGAGCACAAGACGCCACTCATGTCAAATGGAAATGGTATTTACAGCAACGTGCAAAAGCTGGCCGCACAGGGGTTTCCAGACTGCAAGAACAAATGCTGGAGGCAGTAGATCTGGATGCGATGCCTGAACCAAACACCCATGTGGCGTTGCCAGAATCTCCCTTCAAAGTCGCACCAGCCTATGATACATTGACAGAAGAAGAACAAAAGTCTGCATGGTTCACGGACGGCACGGCAAAGTATGATAAAGGGCAAAGACACTGGCAAGCTGTCGCATTCCAGCCCCATCGAGAAACACTGCTAATGAGAGAAGGTGTGGGAGGATCAAGTCAGTATGCTGAACTGCAAGCAGTGGCCTCCGTGATTGAACAGGTGACGGAAACAGAGACTGCATACATATACACAGACAGTTGGGCCACATATCAAGGCCTGACACATTGGGCACCGGCATGGAGAAGAGATGGTTGGCAAATCAAGAACACGCCGATCTGGGGAGGGCCAGACATCTGGGAAGAGATGTGGTGCAAAGGTGAGAGGTGCAAAATCTGCATTGGGCATGTCGATGCACACATGCCCCCTGACACCTCACTGGCTGCCCTGTTCAACAATGAAGTGGATCAGATGGCAAAGATTCGCCCAGTGACAACACCGCAAGAAGCTGAGGTGCTGCAAGGGATGGCGGATTGGGCACACCAAACCTCAGGGCATCTAGGGCAAACAGGAACTTATCAATGGGCAAAAAAGAGACAATTGCCCATTACCATGGATCAAGCCAGACAAGCTGCCTCCCAATGTTCCGTGTGCAGTGAAGTGAAGCACTACCCTCTGGAGAGGAAGCCACAAGGCCCTTTGAGAAGAGGTGAAAGAGCTGCTAGCGTATGGCAAGTTGACTACATTGGCCCTTTACCGCCCGAGAATGGAAAGCATTATGTGTTGACCATGGTAGACACATACTCTGGACTATTATTAGCTTATCCAGCCGCCCATGCAGATCAAAGGGCTACCTTGCAAGGCATGGAATACCTCATCAGACACTATGGCATCCCGGATGAAATCCAATCAGATCAAGGCAGCCATTTTGCTGGACACAATGTGCAAGACTGGGCACTAGAGCAAGGCATAAAGTGGACACTGCACATCAGCCGATACCCAGAATCCTCTGCTCTGGTGGAACGTAGCAATGGGCTGCTCAAGCAACAAATAAAGAAGCTGACTAAGACTCACACTCTCAAGGGGTGGTCCAAACATCTGGCACATGCACTGTTTGAACTGAACAATCGTCCACTGGGAAATCGCCAGACACCCTTTGTGAGACTGACAAGTGAGAAAGTGGAATCTACAAAGACTCTTGTTGTGTGGAAAACTGACAAAGAAGCTAAGCTGCCTGTACAAGCCACTGCAGGCAGCATTGGACTTGATCTATCTACCTGTGAAGATGGTGTTATACCGGCGGGGCAAACCAAATCCATCTCGCTGGGTATTGGCATCAAATTGCCGGCTGGCACTTATGGACGCATTGCTGCACGATCCAGCCTGGCAAAACAAGGCATTGACATATTAGGAGGTGTGATTGATCCTGATTATAGAGGGACTGTTTCGGTACTTTTACATAATGCTGGTGCATCTGCAGTACCATTAACCAAATATGACCGAATTGCACAATTGATTTGTGAACAAGCAGTTGTCCCCCTAGTAGTAGAAAGCAAGCAATCTCCAGACACTACATTGAGGGGGGAAGGAGGCTTCGGTAGCACAGGAAAAAAGGTGTGGGTGCACCATCCTAACAAAAAGCCTGAGGCTGGGGAAGTGTTAAGTCAAGGTGTTGGAAGTACTTATGTTGTACTTTTGCATAATTCTGATGTGCCTGTTTATATTCCCGCTACTAGGCTCACACCACGAACGTAGAGCAGTATGAAGGGGATGGGACTTGCCTTGCTGTGGGTGCTCCTGGCCTGCCAAACCAACGCTTTCTCTGTAAAGAGTGGGTTATTGCAAGACACTACATGGACTCTGAGAATCGCATGCACTACACCTGATGCTCCAGTCCTGCGTGATAACTACAACCGCACCGTAACCTGTGAGAAAAGTGTTACAAATGAGTATCCACATGGAACTGCAAGAGTTCTAGATTGGCACATTGTTGGACACCTTTTATCACTAACTCATATGACTGGCGCCTACGAGATTTTAGGTCCAAAAGTTTCAGTGAATGGATCAAATAATTTGTTTGATGTTTCATGTTTCTTTTGTCCCAAGAACTGCAACGAGTGTACTCGCCAAGATTTTCTGGACTATAACTTAGCCACATGTTCTTCATATAATTGTACGTTGAAACAGCCTATACCAGATGGTAGTATGGTGTTTGTATCAAAAACCAATATTGTACTTGGTAGGCATCCCACTTGGAGGATGGTGTTTTTCAAATCTCACAAAGAGGAGTTGGTAAAACTGCTAGATTTTCCAATAGTAAGACAACATTTAAATTGCAGACATGTGATGCACGCTTCCATTATTTCAGAGGTACACTTAGACATAGACTTGTCACGGGGCAATGTCTCCTTAGTACTACCAAGCTGCTATAAATGGAGTCAATTTCTATGGCCCATCACCAAATTGCGCGTAGCTAGGGGTTTAGATTCCTTGATTGCGGGTGCAGCGGGAGTGGGAACGGGGGCTTTAAATGCTTTTGACATAGAAACTGTGCGCAACAAGTTAGCCACTATGGGTTCTGATGCCAGCGGCGCTATAAAACTTCTGGCTCAGTGGGGCCCATTGATAAGTCCTACCCTGCGCAACACTGCTACAAGTATTGGCAACCATTGGAAGTGGCAGAATTTCAGCTATGAAGACATTTTCTCTGCCATAGGACAGGTCAACAAAACTGCTAAAGACACACGATGTATTTTATGGCAAACTTTGCTAAATCAGCAGGTGTTAGCTTTCCGCTCCGAATGGGGGCGACTATCTTCAACCCACTGGCACACAGAGCTACAGTTACCAGCAGACATATGGATTAAGCCGCTTGCTTTTGATTGCATGAATAACACCTGCCATGCGTTAATGCAAGTGAGTAGGACCGCTTATGCTCTAGAAATATGGTGCCCTTTTATAGTACTGCCTATGAAAATCAATGGTTCCTGGTGGGTTCCGCAAATACGAGGGGAATGGTTAGACAGCCAAAACTACACCATCCACAGTCACACCTGCATGCCCTGGGATCAGGGGTGGGTGTGTCCCCTAACTGGGAGGGTTCCGGACCCATGTATACATCCCGTAGCAGGGGAGTGCACCTGGATGCAATACCACATAAATGGGACTGACATCTTTCAGATAGATCAGCATACAGCTTGCGTAGTTACTAATCATTCCTTGCTTATTAACAATTATAGGTTATTAGGGAATCCTCAAGTATTTTGTGTAGATCAAGTTGTGACTATCCTAGACATTGTTACTCATACCCTATATTCTCTAACCCAGTGGTCTCACACTACTCTGCATGCTGAGCTCACGCATTTGCTTAACTGGACTCTATCCTATGGAGTGATTACTGCCCGGCTTCAAGCTATTAGACAATTTGCTCAAACTGCTTGGAAAGATTTCCAGACGCTAGCTACCTCAGTTATTTCTGCAGAGTACAAGCTAATAATAGACAGAAACCAATTAATCAAAACTGCTGACCATCTGCAATCTGTTACTACTCACCACTGGTGGGATATATTCACTGGATGGTCTCCCTCCTCCACTAAACTGCTTAATATAATACTGCACCCATTGCTGTGGTTGCTGATTTCCCTAATATTCATACTTATCGTCTTCATTGGACTCTTGCGCAGAATGTCTTTCCTTTATACTAGAATGTCTGCGCTAGAGAAACGCTTAATTGGCCTACAGCACACTGTGCATGCTTCCAGATCATGGAACTGAGTCAGCATTTTCAGGCCTCACTTCGAAAGGGGTGGAATGTAGTGATAAGCTGCTAGGCGCTTGCAGTAACCTGCATTTGCACTAACCCACTGAGCTATCTTGTGTGTATTAGAGCCTATTCGAAGCGTGGAGGAAAATGCTGACATCAACCAGGACTCTCAAACTGGGTGAGCCTGCATGCTTGCAAGGGGTTAATTGCAAAGGCCTTTTTTGAAGACATAAAACATCGTGCTTTAGCAAGAGGCTCCATGCAGTTCGTGGGAGCCAGGCATTGCTTTGCCCGTCTTCGCTCTGCAAGTCAGGTGCACTGATAAGACAAGAATGCAAAGAAACAGTGCCCGAAGCCTGGGAGCCAAGACTGGCTGTTTCCAGTCTTGTAACTTTCCAAGCAAAAAACATGTTTACTGCCAGGAGGGAAGAGCTTAGAAGCTTCTCGAAGAGCTGACACGTCATGATGATTGACGTGCAGCTCCTAATAAGAGAACTATACTTGGACCAGGGAGGGGGGACTCATCCTGGACTGTTGGAAAGACGTGCGTATCAAGGACAGTGCCTGGACGACCAGCTGTGCGCTATCAGGGCCGAGGCTCCTAACATCACAT
This sequence comes from Ambystoma mexicanum, assembly GCF_040938575.1. NCBI lineage: Eukaryota > Metazoa > Chordata > Amphibia > Caudata > Ambystomatidae > Ambystoma > Ambystoma mexicanum. The sequence goes on from NC_090922.1 coordinate 1,481,087,011, forward strand.
CCCTGCTCTGGTGTAGGACTGTGGGGGCTTGGCCAGTCCTCCCCTCCTCTGCTGAGGAGTGCCGGGCACCAGATAGCGGCGAGGGTCCTGGATGTGATCAGATCGTATCTTCATCTACATTTCATTAGGAGCGTAAGACCAAATAATTGCATATTCATCTGTGATTGATAATTGGCATTATATAGCTTGCACTCTCTATTTCCACATTATTATAAATTGCTGCTTAGTTTTCATTAGTCATTGTAGATAATAAATGCAAGCATCATATTCTGTGTGATTGGCTTTTTTCCAGACTGAGTTCATCGTGCTTCTTAAACCTTATTTGTGTGGGAAGGTAATTAGGAGTGATTTACTTTGCACAAAGGGCTGGATCCCAGGGAGGTGCGGGTACTGTTTATCACTACAGGTACCCAAATCTTCCCAACCAGGGGTACTACCAAAGAAGGGATAGCTACCCTTCCCGGGATCAGCCCAGGGGAGAAAACAGGGCCCTGTATCAGCCTGAGCGGGTTTCCCAGTTAGAGCGCCAGGTTCAAAACATGGCGCGGGATCTGGGTCACATACTGAGGGCTCAGCAGAACCCTCAGATCGGCATGCCGGCGCAGAACGCACCCAACTCTGGACCTAGCGCCCCAGAACAATGACAGGGGCAGCACCCCGATAACTCACCGGTTCCCAGGGAGGAGGCACAAGGGGAAGGGGGGTGTAAAGCCTTGGAGGAAGCTTCCTTCCTCACTTGTAAACAGCCCCTGGAAACCCAGGAACCGGAAACAAAATCTCTTGCCCCTGAAAGTCTGCCTCCTAAGGAGCAGAGGCTAAGGAGCAGAGGGGTGGTAGGAGAAACAAAAGACCCAAACAGACTCAGTTTGAGGAGGAGGTACAGATCTTCCAATTTGAGGGAGAGGGATCCTCAGAGGATCCTGGGAAAAGGATCTTCTCCTTCAGAGAGGGGGGAACTCCTCCCAAAGAAAAATGGGTCCCTAGGGATGCAAATCCAGACTGGGGAGATGTGGAGACTGAGCTACCGCCGCCCACCATCTCATCCCAGAACCAACAGCAAGAAAATCCCCTGGTTCAAACCCATCCTGGTGACTGCCTCCAAAAAGGGAGGGGCGGCCCGGAACCGGAGCCAGGGGAACCCACAATGGCTCTGATCTCCAGTTGCCAATTTTTTCTTTCAGATTCCCAAGGCTCTCCACAGAATTCTGCCCAAATCCCTTCGCTAGCGATGTCCAAAACTAGAAAGTTAGCCCACCAGTTGTCCAAAAATTTACATTATCTGTGCCCCCTTGAGGAGAAGGAGGGAAGATATTATGCCCCAGTACAAGTACAGGGGCAGGGTACAATTTTGGCACTGGTGGACACTGGATCTCAAGCTACCCTTCTGTCCAGAAGGGCCTTTGACGAACTAAATGCAGGAAGGGGAGAGAATTACCAAATTCCTCTCACCTCTCTTCCTGGGCAACTCCAGAACTTTGACGGGAAGGAAATTCCCGTCGAGGGGACGGCAGATTTGGACATTAAAATTGGGCGACACAAGTTGAAACACCCGGTCATAGTTGTGGCCCCAGGGGGCAACCCTTGTTTACTAGGGAATGACCTCCTGAGAAGGTTGTCACCCCTAATAGATTGTGTAAACAAGGTCCTCTGGACCCAGACTAGCCGACCAATAAAATTAAAACAGAGTGTCAACCATATTAGTTTAAACGGCACCTGCCACATGGTTGAACAAAAACCTGACCAAGTAGAATTTCACTTCCAGAATAGCCAAATTCCAGACGTGACAGTAATAGCAGTAGGACAACAGACTGGTGATGGGGGGTCCTCTCTATTTCTGAAAATCAACCTTCCTTCCAGTTTAAGGTGGTATTCCACACTGGAAGGAAACACCCTGAAATTCTTTACTAATCCACAATCAGAAACTCCCACTCCTACAGTCCAGAAAGATGTGAAATCAGCTCAGAGCCTGGCTGATATTCAGCAAATTGGAGAGCAGTTGTTCATCCCTGTTCAGTTAAATGATGGGAAGGACTCTGTTCTCGCTCGAGTGTGCGTGAACAATGGTAAGAGCTTCATCAGCGAAGCCATGTTCCGCCAACTCCCAAAAGATCCAGCCATTCCCACATTCAAACTGATAGACAAATGGGAAATGGACCTGGAAGCACCCAATTCCAAACATCTCCTGCCAAGCAGGTGTATGCTCAAAATCTCCATTGGCAACAAGAGCATAGTCCATAATTGTTGGGTCGTGCGAGACGTCCCTGCCGCCTTTTACTTAGGCAGTGACATTCTCAATCGCTTTGCCATTAGTTTGGACCTAATAAACTTCAAAGCTTGGTCCCGATTAGCGAATAATCCCATGGGCTTTGATAATCCAGAAAAAGCATTTAGGTCAGCTCAATTGCTACCTTATGCAGTTGAAATTCAGATCAAAGAGGAAGTCACCATCCCAGAAAGGACCCGACAATTCTCCCTGGAAGTGAAAGTTAAAAGGGGACAAGAGTTGAAAAACCCTGATGCTTACATACATCTAAATGCTTCTCTCCAACAGCAAGGGTTGGGGGTAAACCCAACTCCATTAGTCAACATAGAACATGACACCATTCCAATAGAGGTGGATAACAGCGACTTAAAGAGTATTACTCTAGCCGCAGGCACCATTATTGGAATGGCGGTTGATGACCGACATTTTTCCATTGATTTAGGAAATTAACTGTTAGGACCAATCCCCGAGGACTGTTTTGACAGTGACAGGGATGACAACGCAACACCAGACAGGATCTTTACCCGGCATGGGAGGAACTTCCTGGTGTACACTTCCTGCCCCTATGGTAAGGAAGATGTGACTTGTGACTTCAGGAGGGATGAGGTGATTTTCCAGGTCCATGAGGGCTGCCTTTCCCACCTGAAGCCTCCAGTCCAAATCAGCACTCTGACCAGGGACTTCTCCACCCAGCTGGAGGAGGCCGCTGAGATAGCCAAACCAGAAGTCTTTCCAGGCTTCAGGCAGATGGTGGAAGAGAGAGTCAACCTAGCTGATGCCTGTGTGACTCTGGAACAAAAGCAAAAGTTGAAACAAGTTTTCTTGGATTTCCAAGATCTCTTTGCGGTAGACTCATATGACTGTGGTTGCACCGACATCCACACAACAACAATCCCTACGGACCCTGGCATGACTCCAGTGTTTGTGAAGCAATATCGTTTGCCTCTCGCATCCATGGAGTCACTTACTGAAATAATTAAGAACCTTGAGTCCAGGGGAATAATCCGTCCAGTCCACAGCACCTTCAATAATCCGGTGCTGGGAATATTGAAGCCAAACGGCCAGTGGAGACTCTGCGCCGACCTCAGGGAGCTCAACAAACGGGTCCATACTTCCCGATGGCCTCTGCCCTACATTGACCAAGGGCTGGCTCAGATTCAGGGGTCACAGGTATTCACAGCAATAGACCTGACCAATGGATACTGGACCGTGCCTGTCAGCAGGGAGGACCAATACAAACTGGCTTTTACCTTTGGGGGCCAGCAGTACACATGGACCCGGACTCCCTTCGGATACCTTAACTCCGGTAATGAATTCAACATTTTCCTACATAAGGCCATGCCAGACCTGGGTGCGAGGGGTAACCTGGCTTATGTAGATGATGTCCTCATCAAAAGTTCATCTGTGGAGGAACACATAGCGGAGATCCGTTATGTTCTGACACAGTTGAGGGCCGCCGGAGCAAAACTTTCCTTTCAGAAAGCACAGTGGTGTAGAACCCCTGTTAATTTCTTGGGGCATGAGATTACTCCTCAGGGTCTCTGTCCCCAGGAAAAGAAAGTGGAAGCACTTCAGAAACTGAAAGACCCCACAACTCTGCGGGAACTAAGGAGCCTCCTTGGACTGACTAATTACAGCAGAAAGTTCATTGAGGGCTACGCAGAGATCACCAGACCCCTGATTCATCTCCTGAAAGGGGGGGTCAAGTGGGAATGGGGTCCAGAACAAGCCGAGGCAGTAAGACAACTCAAAAGAAGCCTCTCACAAGCGCCCTGCCTAGCTTACCCTGTCAGAAACAAGGAGTTCTTCCTGGAGACGGGGTTCTCTAATACGTGCTTGACGGCAGTATTATACCAAAAGCATGACAAGGTCAATAAAGTAATATCCTATGCGAGCAAAACTTTATCCTCTGTGGAGGAAAAATTTAACGATTTTGAGAAGGCACTCCTGGCAACGGTGTGGGCATTGAAGAATTACCGCCCGTTTATCCAGGGGGAACACATCATAGTGGAGACTCCACACCAGCCTCTGCAATATCTCCAAAGTGACAGAATCCGGGCCGGAAATGTGAGTAATTCCCGAATTACTTCCTGGATTCTGTCAATGCAAGGCTTTCCTGTGGAGGTCAGATATGGCCAAAACAAGAAGAGTCCCCTCGCGCAAGGTCTGGCTGACTTGCATGATTGTGCCAGAGAAAACTGTCTCGAGGACGAAAGTCTAAAAATAAAGGACAACACGGAGGCATACCTTAATTCCCCACACAAAGTCTTTGAAGAGGACAAGTGTGAGGGAATGCCCACTGTCTATGTGGATGGATGCTCTTACCATGTTGACAACAACGGGGAGAAAGAACTGGTGGCTGGCGTAGGGAATGCATGGGTGAATGAGTCCCCAGAACCCTCCGCTGGATACAAAATTGGTCCCCGAAGTAGTCAGGTGGCAGAATTGATGGCTGTGCATCAGGCCATCCTCACTGCTGTCCAGCATCAACTCCACGAACTGGTCATAATCACAGATTCGGATTATGTACGGAACGGGTTCGTGGAGCACCTGGTTAATTGGAAAACCAGAGGCATGTTATGTGCTAACAACAAACCCTTGAAACATGGGAAGTTGATCCAAAACATTGATGATCTGGTCACCTCGAATGAGATGACCATCTATTGGAAAAAGATCAAGGGTCATTCCAAAGTAGAGGGACCAGACAAAACTGGAAATGACTTAGCTGATCAGCTGGCCAAAACCGGGGCCATCCAAGGGGATCTAATTGAGATTGAGTCCCTGTTGGGGGAAATCCAGGTCACTGCTATCACTAGGTCCCAGACAAATGCTCACAACGACCTTTCAATTGCACAATGGAGTAAGGAGACCCCTGATGCTGATTTGATTACCGCTCAGAAGGGGGATCCAATTATTGGTAAATTTTACCAGCACCTTGAGGACCCTGAGAACTTTCCCCTGACGGATACCGATTACATTGGGAAAGAGGACCTAAGAGTGTTGATGAAATGTCCAAAAATGTTCCGAATCCAAGACGGTTTGCTGGTAAGGAAATCCAAAGCTGGCCACGATCAGTGGGTGGTTCCTACCTCATTCCGAAGCCTGATGTTAAGTCACGCCCATGATGCGGCCACCGCCGGTCATAGGGGGTTTCACACAACATTGGAAATCTTAAGAGAGGTTGCATACTGGCCACACATGTGGCAGGACCTCGACCAATACTTGAAGGGGTGTCTTGTGTGTGCACAATTTCAGCCATCATCCCTCACGCACCGCGCGCCTCTCCAAAAGCGGGGGATGACACTGCCATGGTCAGATTTACAAATCGACTTTGTAGGCCCCGTGATTCGCTCTGCTAGGGGGAATAAGTACATGTTGACTGTGACATGCTTGTTTACCAAGTGGGTGGAATGTCTCCCAGCCCCAAATTGCAAGGCAGAAACGGCAGCTGCCTTGATGATTAACCACATCTTTTCCCGTTTTGGTCTACCTCAAAGGATTGAGTCAGACAGAGGTAGCCACTTCACCAGTGAAGTAATGACAAAGATGTGGGAGATACTGGGGGTCAAAAGGAAGTTGCATATTGCTTACAGGCCAGCTTCTTCTGGGGCAGTAGAGAGATATAACCGGACAATTGTGAGCATCTTAAAAAAGTTTGTGGCAGATTCTGGGCCAAGTTGGGATATCCGATTACCTCTGGTCCTAATGGCCATCAGATCTACCCCTTCATCTGCAACCAAAATGTCACCATTTGAATTGATGACTGGGCGCAAGATGGTGCTTCCTCAGCATTTGCTCTACAGGACCCAAGAGCAGACACTAATAAATGCCTCCACAACTCATGAGTATGTGGAGAATTTAAGGAAACACCTCCAACATGCTTTTGCTTACGCTCAGCGGAATCTAGAAAGATCGGCTGATAGCATGAAGACCCACTATGACCTGAAGACTTCCAGGAAGGAATATCAGGTGGGGGACCGGGTCTATCTATACAACTTCCAAAGAAACCAGGCAAAACAGCGGAAATTTTTGCCTACGTGGAAGGGACCCTTTGAGATCATCGACAAGATCTCCCCTGTGGCCTACAAAATACACATCCCCAAAGGTCCTTTGGCAGCGGGGGAAGACAAGTGGGTCCACATAAACCAGTTGAAATGTTGCCATCCCAGGCACGCTCTGCAACAACTGGAGGAATCCTCTGGAATCCTAGCGGGTACTGTCTCAGACTAATTCAGTTCCAATCATAAAACATACCAGATCTAGTCTCTAAAATATTGTGATTTGCATGAAACTGTCTCTTAGTTATACTGTTTTTTTTTTAAATAAGAATGTAATGTTTCGTTATGATGAAATGCATATGCTGCCCCACTATATCAATGGTGGGGGAAAAATGTCTATGGATAGGTATTGCCGCTCTTCCTTTGTCATCCTAGGAGAAAGAAAACCTGGAGACGGGCCAAGGAGGACGATCCGGAGACCGGGAGCAGAGACGCAATGGGCCGGGGTACCGCCCAATATTCCCATCAGGACCGGCGAGGAGAACCGATCGATCCACCGGATGGAGGAAAAGATGCTGAACTGTGCCATCTATTGGAAGAAGATGAGGAAACATCCCAGGTCTTGCGAGTCCCATCAGGAAACAGAATGGCCATCGCAAGAGGGGGGCTTGTGGGATGTATTTACCCATGCATCCGAGCCCTACCTCAAAACTGTGCAGTACTGACATGAAAACATCATGATGGCCAGAGCTTCCCAGAAAATGCACAGGGAAATGCATGAAGAATAGGCTGCCACTCATTTTTGCCGATGTTATGGGCACAGAAGGAAACTGCCTAAAACCACCATGGGACTACCCACACAGTAGTCTGAAACCATTGGGAGTGGCAATTATGATTGCCAAAAGCAAACCCATAACTGTTGGGAATTCATTTTCTTAAATCCCAAAAAGGGGTACAGTACCAGTACTCACCACTATCAGAAAGCCGGCGTTTTAAAACCACCAGATTTTACTTTTTTGTAGAAAACTGAATAAATGAACCCAAAACAGGCCAAAGAAAGACTTACTGAGAGGTGAATACAATGTAAAGTTATATTCTGAAGTGACTTGAAGGTTTATAACAAGACTGGCTGAGCTGTGGATTTCAGCAGTTTAAGTAAATTTGGACTGAAAGACACTAAAAAAATCTAAATGTTTAAATTGACTGAGTGACCTACTTTTCAGTGTCACATAGGTTGCAATTGTTTAAATGTCATAGTTTTAAACTTAGAATCAGCCTTCTAGCTGCATATGTGAAAATGTTTAGTTTTATTTGAATGCAGAAACTGGGGAATAGAAATGACATGTAGCTAAAAACTGGCTTAAAGAGATTCCAATTTGCCTGGCAACTACCCCCATCAGGAGTGAAACTTGAGTCACAGCTGTGTTCCCAGGCCTAGCTGCCCTTTTGCTGCTCACACCAAAAGGGATATGACACTTCCCTGATTGAATTACCTGGGCTCTGCAGGAAATTGAACAAAGCCCTGTCTTGACTCAGGCAAATGTTTTATGGCGGGAGTCGTAAGTGGAGATTTCTCCTGGAAGCACAGGGGAGGGGCACTGCCTGTGAGAGCAAGCTGGCTTGGCAGAACTGGAAAAACCAGAAATTCAACCTTGTGCTGGAGGAAAACCACACCCCTTTGGGGCCAGAACATAACTCTAAAAAGATGAATAACTCATAGAGCGGACATGTGAAAATTGTATAAATGACACCATAATTCTTGTGATTTTTCTGCCCACATTTTAAGAGGTTTTTAGAACCGGTGGCATGTTGAGGGGGGTTTTAGCGGAAAAGAGGATATTACTCAAAATGTGTGCATGTGAAAAATCTGACACTTCATCAACTAATGTCCATACTCCTTGCGCACATGTGTGTAAATTTGGGTTAATGTCCGAAATTGCGAAACCAGTTAAAAAGTGAAATATGTGCCATTTTTGAATGCAAGCCCCCAGGAAGAGCAGATTTGGACAGGGTATACCTCCTGTGATATGTGAAGGGTGCATGTAATTTTAAACAAATGTGTACCTGTGCAAATATGTTTTTTTGAGCAAATATAGATTGTGTGTAAAGTTGACAGGGGTGGGTTCTCTGTATCATAAACAGACCTCATCATGATGACACTTCATTTCATTCCCCCAATCAAGTGGAAGCGGATGAAGTGGCCAATGACAAGTGGAGAGGGGCTGGCTAGTGATGCTGCTCACACACACCCATTTTCAAAACACATAAAAGCAGAGAGACAGGACAGATAGGGACTTTCAAATCCATTTGCAGCTGGAAGCTCTGCCGGGAAAATCCATACTTTACCTCCATCAACCTTCAGAGACCCAGACCAGACCAGCAGAGTAGAGCTGACCTGTTAGCAGAACCAGAGAGAGCTGAACCGGAGTGCAGTCCAAAACCTGACCAGATCCGTGGCGAGGCCCAATTAACTCAAGAAGATAGTGTGAGTACCTAGAAACTGTGCAGAACCAATCTCTTAGTGAAAATAATATAATTCAATCCTATTTTAATCTAAGTAGAACTGTCTCCTAACTGTCACCTGTCATTTGTAAAGCTGGCACTTGTCATTTTCTAGTTGCTAACTGTCACCTGTCATTTGCAAAGCTGTCACCTGTCATTTTCTAGTTGCAAGCTGCACTTGTCTTTTTGAACTTTAAAATTTCAAATCTGAAAAACGACCTTTATTTAATCGCTCATATCTCCGTGACCGTTTGTGCAAGAGACTTGCAGTAACTTTCATCTGGAAGCTGAGATCCTAGGCTTTCCTAGGACCCCAAAACGATATTGCTAGCCCTTGTAGTTCCTCTGTAATCGCACCAGACGCATTCGCGAATTTTACTGCGATTTGCAAATTTCTCAACTTGCAAAAAGATAGCTGCTTTTGCTTTCCTCTGAAAGAAATTCGTTTGCCTCATAAAAACCATCCCTGCATCATTGCTAGTGTGAGCCCGGACTAATATTAACTAGATACTACTCACCCTGAACCTCTAGAGGGAATTAAAAGCATTTTACCATATTTTCACTCCATTGCCAGCACATATCAAAGCCTTTTGCCTGTGTTTTCAACTTCTGTAGTCTAAGTTGCTGGGTGAACTGAATTACATTTGAATTGCATTTCTAAGAATTGTGTGCCTTCCTTCCATTTCCTTGCATTGCATAAAGGGGGGGTGAATTGTCCAAGAAAGTGATTACATTGTCTTTTGCTGAAATCCTATCAAGTTATTTTCTGTACTGCATTTCATTCCACATTGCATCCATTTGAAACCATAAAAGTATTGTTGCTATCTTATCCATTTCATGTCAACTCCTTAGTGATTATCAAGAAGTGTGCTAGTGCCAGATTCTCCGTTGTTAATCTTTATCATATCAGATTAAGTGTGCTATTCAATTATTAATCTATTCTAAAGTGTGATATATATACCTATTGTTGAAACTATCAATTAAACCTTTTAACTTGCAAAACAGAACTACTTCTTGGCTCAGTGGGGTCAGGAGGATTCCAAGAGAGGGGTGTTATATAGGGGTAGTCATCCAGAACGCATGAACTGGACATAAAGTTATATCAATAAGGGTTTTCATTCAGTATTCTAGACTAGGCGTTGACTTGGCTGTAGTGCTGAATTGAATCCTCTTACAAATCTTACTGTGGACACACACACAGCCAGCTCACATAACACCTCACTATGTACCTGCTTTATATAATACACTACACACTACTACTACTTGGCAATCTACTACTGCCTACCCTTGCCACTACCTCCACCAGCTACCCCACTATCCAGCCCACTCGGATATCCAACTACATGCATAAAATGGCCTACACATCCTTAACCATGGGCACTAGGCTCCCTCCAGCAAACAGCATTCCACCCTCAGTTTTATTGCCCCCCTGCCTCACCAGAACCACTCCCACCATTACTATATCACCGCACAACCCCTACTTGCACTCACCAGCCTTATGGATTGAACATTTCGCCACCAAACCGACACTGAATCAACCGTGTGCTCTGAATTATAGAAACTCCAGACTAGGCTCCAGATTACTACCAGTCCCGACAGCATCCAAAACCATCACCATGACCAAAACTCTCAATACCCCTACCAAATCAATAGACCACCACAAGATCTTACCCACCAAGAGTACCTCGCCCAATGAACTCATCATTACCACAAATATCAAACTCACCCCAAAGTTACTACCCCCATTAAGGGTGCACTAATCTACGCTAGGTCACTCCCAGCCCATGCCCTAGATATCGCAGACTATATCACAACACAAAATCTCGACTTCTTAGCGATCACTGAGACCTGGTTACATGCTGCAGCTGAGCCATCTCTCTCTCTCTTGCCATATCTGCAGACTACTCCATCACCAGATGCGATAGAGACTCCAACCAGTCAAAAGGCGGGGGTGTCGCCTTCATATCCAGAACCTCCTTAGGTCTTAGACCTATATCAAGTCGCCTTTCCCATCAGCAGAACTGCTGTCCGTCAAGCTCCCTGTATCAGCTACCCAAACATTCACTATGCACCTTATCTACAGGCCACCTGGGCCAGTATCCACATTTGAAGAAGATATTACGACCCTGCTTTCCACTAAAACTAAGCTTAGCTCGCAAATGATCCTACTAGGTGACCTCAATCTTGGCTTCCAAGATGCTAAGGATACCAAAGCTCTAGACATCGCCAATACTATAACAGAACTTGGCTTCCGCCACCGCATTCTAGAACCCACCCACATCAAAGGCAGGACCCTTGATTGGCTCGCAGACCTGAACTGCAGTATCAACATCCTTTCTAATACCCCATGTGCCTGGTCAGACTACCATATGATCACATTCACGATCAAGTATGACAACCAGAACATCAAGCAGAACATCTGCCCGCCCAATAGTACTAGAAACAACAGGAATATAACCAAGGAACAACTGCTTCCTTTGATACTACCCATCCACAACAATGCTACAGAGTCGCATACAGACCCTACAGCATTGGTTGATATATATAATCAAACCATCCTCAAGGCTATCAACACTATTGCTCCAATTAAATTACGGAACGGAAGTCCAAACCACGTGCACACCTCAATTCTTGGTTTACGCCGCATCTTAGAATACCACGCAAAATAAAAAGGAATGCAGAGGCCCTCTGGAAGAGCCTTCACACTGCACCAAACAAAGACAACCTCTAGCTTGCATCTCCCAACTATAAAGAGGTGATCTTCCAAGCCAAGAAAGACATGTACAACAACCGGATCACCTAAGCTAAATCGAGTACTAAAGGACTCTTCAAAATACTCAGAGAATTGGCATCCCCAGCAGCCCCCCCCTGACCTTGACACTTGCGTCAAAGACAGCACATGGAGCTCCAACTTTCAAAAAGCCCTACTAGGTAAAATCACTATGCTCCAAAACAAAATTGAATAAAAAAAACAGTCAATCACCCGATACAAACCTAAACACAGCCTATGCTCCTCTACAGCACACCCACAAGCTATTCAATTTCGCACCACTCTCTAAACCCTCTAACTGTCAGGAAGACACCTGCCCAGCCCCCATCATTAAGGAGGCAAGTAAGGCACTAGCGCCATTTTTCACTTCACTAATAAACACCTCCTTTAACACTGTTATCGTTCCTAATAACCTCAAAGATGCCTGGGTTGTACCATTACTCAAGAAGCCATCATTAGACCCGAGTACCCCAACAAACTGCAGGCCTATCATCTCTGTCCCCTTCTTATTGAAAATGCTGGATAGAGCAGCCTACCTGCAAATCCAGGACCATCTAGAATCTAACAACCTCCTTGGCCTCAGACAATGAGGCTTCAGACGTAGGCATGGGACAGAAACGGCTCTGATTGATCTAAATCGAGGGCTTAAAAGATAAGGGCAAGATGGCCCTCCTCCTCTTGCTTGATTTATCGGCTGCATTTGACTTGGTTATTCACCAAGTACTATGCAATCATCTCATATCCACAGCTCATTTCTCAGACAAAGCTACTACCTGGATTACAACCTTCCTTGAGAATAGATCTATGAGGGTCTACTCTCCGTCAGCCTCCGCCGAACCAGTCCTGTACGTAGTCCCTCAAGGCTCATGCTTTTCTCCCACATTATACAATGTGTTCACGAAGCTCCTCTTCGATATCCTCGATCATTTGGGTGTCACCCACACTAATTATGCAGATGACACCCAAATACTCATTCCCATTACTGGAGACCACAAAGCAAATTCCAAAACACTCAACGACACCTACCTCGTTATTCAGGCCTGGATGGCACAACACAGGCTCTGTCTTAACGATGACAAAACAGAGCTACTCCTCTTTGGCTCACATCATAAACTTAATAAGTTAGATCCCAACTTTGACTCCTCCACTATTGATGGTAACACCATCAGGGCCTCTAAGGACACAAAAACACTTGGCATCTACCTAGACTCTACACTATCCTTAGACAGACAAATCAACGCAATAATCTCCTCAGCTGCCTAAACATGCAAACTCTTCACCATTTGCCGACCTTTTCTAACCACCACCAATTACACCACCTTAGCCAGAACTATGGTATTGTCGAAACTCGACTATTGCAATGCGCTCCATCAAGGGACTTGTCAACGGAACACAAACAAACTACACATAATCAAATATAATGCCATTAGGGCAACATTAAACATTCCCAGAACCCATCACATATCGGATACCAGACGCAGGCAACACTGGCTATCCGTCAACCAAAAAATCACCCTCAAAACATTGTCACTCACGCACAAGTGCCTTGCAAACCTTGCACTGAGCTACCTATCCAATCTATTCACTTGCAACACCTCTGACCATCCCCTCGGAGCTGCCCAGGCACACTGCCTCAAGGTACTGTGGTTCAAGCTTCAGAAGACTGGGGGCAGCAGTTTCCCTGTGCTTGCTGCAAAGTTATGGAATACTTTACCCATCTCACTCAGAACGTAACTTTCCTTCCACTCCTTTAGAAGTAAAGCCATGACCTGGCTCATAGCGCAGGAACCATAGCTCCCTTTATACCAGATTTTACGCCTTGTCCTACCTGTTACATATGAACCCTCTTACAGTCATGATCAACATGCTCTATTTTGTAAGTAATGTAAATCGCATCCTGCATTTATGTTCCCATGCTCAACTTGTAAATAATCTATCTCCTGCCTTGTAATTTTGCCCCCTATATGTATATATGTATATATATGTAACAATGTAACCATGTACCCTTAAACAAATGCGCCCAGATGCCCCCGGGCTTGGCATGCTTTACAAATAAATAAAATACAAATACAAATACACAGCGGCTAGGAAGGCTCCAGTCAGTCTGACAGGAGGCCGCCCCACAGCCATACATGGTACTTTCACCCAACAGCCAGTCAGGAGGAAGGGACAGAGTCAGGCTTCCCAGGACTTTGGGAAACAAGGTAAAAGGCAATAGAAACCAAGAGGCCACAGGGGAAATCTTGCCTTTCTGCAGGAATCCATTGGTTTCTATTGCATGGCATGGGCGTTCCAAAATTGGATGACACTCAGAGGCACTGCTAAGTCACCATGTAGCTGCCACAGCCCATACCTTGCTCTGTGGCCCACACACAAGTGCCTAAAAACACATATAAGGGCTACAAAGGTTTACCCCCACCCATGGGTGCCATAAGAGTATTGCATGGGTGTTGTTGATCAAAAGGAAATTATGAAGAGCTGCACTGCCAGAGGTCCAGACTGGACTTCAGTGGAAGATAACATAGAGAAAAGACACACATAAATGGTTGGACAAGGACTAAGAGGCCCTGTCCCTCCATAAGGCATTTCTGCCATCACACCCTGTTTTTATCTCCTCTCTCTCATTTGGAAAACAATATCAAGATACCATCCGAAACCGCCTTACTGTGGGTGTGCTGCTCTAACATTTAACACATACCCTGCTGTGTGTGGAAACGTTTGCTACCTGGAGTTTAGCCTTGACACCTTTGGGCCAATCATTGAAGCCTGTGGGTAAACCTAAACCCAACCAGGCACTGTGTAGGAGCAACCGAAATAATACAAATATTAAAATGACCGAGTCCTTGACTCCGGAGCAGGGAATAAATGAAGCTACAAAACCAGGGAAAAGAAAAAGGGGGTAAGGGAAGAAGCTAATAATCTCCTGAATCCCACAGAAACCTACTACTAAATGGGTGTAAAAACGGCAACCTGAAAATCCCACGGAAGAGGAAATTGTCATACTCTCCACCTCCACTCCCTTGAGAAGTAAATCACAGAGTAAAGCAATGAAACCACCTGCAAATGTACCTACTATTACACACTCCAAGGGGACCTTGGATAAATTGGTATATTTTAAAGAGGTTTACAAAGATGATGAAGACCAACAAGTAGATGTTACATATTAAACGGATGATATTCCGTCTTTTCAATCTGAAGACCATAATAGACTAGTTGGTCCCTCCACACTAAAATCACAGGCTCCCTCTTTGAATAAACCCAGACACTCAAGTAATATGAAGTTGCCATCGAGGGAAGAACAAATTGGCAAATGTGTGAACGTTATTGAAATCGAACCTATGAAAGAAAGCCCTTTTATGAACAGAGACTTTCTGTTGTATCTAGTAAAGCAAATACCTTCGTTGAAATCCATCACCACCAGGGACATCGAATCTGTGGAACTCCCAGACCTAGATAGCCCTGACAATTGGGCATTAGCAGAGTTTGTGACTCCTTTAGTTGTGGAAATGTTATGCTCCAATTTTGATATACTAGAAAGATTCGGCTTTAAGTTAATTATTAGCCATAAGCATAGTCTATCCTTCATACCTTCTGAAACTATCCAGCCTGTTTCTAACAAGCTTTTAGAGACTGAATCTGGTCACATAACTGAAACAGCGAGCCTATTATCTTGTATTGTAAAAATCAAAGTTGCTAATCAAACAGAGGTACCAGTAGAACGATGGATGCCCGAAATGATGGGTGAAGTAAATCCATGATACGGCTTGACTGCCAATTGTAAATTTCGATCTTGGAACACAAAGGGCTTTCGCTCAGTCCTGTGCTCCAGATTAAGTCTAGAAGTTTTATTAGCTAGTGGCATCTTCGTCTTGCAAGAAACTTTCTCAACTTGTAAATTTTTGTTTGATAGACGGATTTAAAAACATTCACTGCCCTGCGATTGCCCCTGGAAGTGGTAGACCTATTGTAGGGCTTTGTATTGGTGCTAAGGCACATCTTTCTCTGACTGCTTTGGAGGTGAGAATGTTCAGTTATTTTGTGATGAGTGCCATAGTAGGGGGTTTCCATCCGCTCTGAAGGAGATATTGGTAATCAATTTATATAACCCTCCAGGGGCTTCCATGCAATTAGCATCCAGTGCAAGATTACGCACATAATATACAAATGGAATGCTAGGGCTAAGGGGAGAGGTTTGGTAACTTTAGGTGGGTTCAATGACCCGAAATATTATCAGACAATTTGAGGAGGGTGAACCTGCAGAATAATCCCATCAATAAGTAATAAGGCGATAGATTGAGTGGAGATCTTCAGTGAGTTAGACTTGGGATACACGGAGATGACCTAGGGTAAGGGTGTCACTCTCTGGCCAGGCCTCCCTTGGCCCTCTTCCTGCTCCCACCTGCGAGGCTAAAAACCTCAGAGTCATCTTCGACTCCACACTCTCCTTCTCTCCTCTCAGACGTCTCTAGGAAATCTCACTACCAGCTGCACCTCCTTAGAGGTATTCTTCCTTTCCACTCCTTCCCCCAGAAGTTCACTGTCTCCAGAGCTCTGGTTATTTCTAGGCTGGACTACTGCAACATCCTCCTTCTTAATCTGCCTGTTTCTACGCTCCGCCCTCTGTAACTCATCCAGAACAGGAATGCAAGACTTGTCCTTGGTCTCAAGCCCAGGGATCGCATCTCTCCAGGACTGAAATCTCTACACTGGCTTCCAGTGGCTGCAAGGATTAAGTTCAAAACCCTCTGCATTGTCCCCAAGACCTTCTGGGGTCTGGGGCCTAAATACCTTCAACTCTCTCTTCCTAAATATCTTCCTTCTCAAGCTCTTCGCTCATCCACCTCCAACTCCCTCAGGGTCAGTCGCTTCTCCAAGCAACGAGTTGGTAGTAGATCTCTTTCCTCAGTTGGGGCCTCCCTCTGGAACAGCCTCCCTGCATCCCTGAAACTTGTGGAGAACCATTTCCGGTTCCGGAAGCACCTCAAAACCTTCCTCTTTGCATCTGCTTTCTCTCCTCCTCTCCCCTGTTGTATTTCTAGCTAACTGTAATGGTTACCTGGCCACCCTCTGATCTTGGGTCTAGGTCCTCTCCCCAGCCAGTTACATACCTGCACTGCCTCCCTGGCATCCCCCGCATTTAAGGGCTGTTTTCTGTATCCTTGCAGTCCCCCGCCAGCACTTGTAACCTCCTGATGTCTGCACTTACCCCTGCACTTACCACCAGTTGGCCCTACTTCTTATTGTTATTTATTCTATTTTCCCTGTACTGCACTGTCCCCTTCCCACCGCCCACTCCGCACTTTTCCTCTTCCCCTTCCCCTGTGCGATCTGAATGACACTCGGCCTAGTAGGATTGCTGTCTCTGCCTTCCCTGTGTTCCCCCTCCCTTGTCACGTCGCGCCTTGACACACTTATGTATAGGCACATTATAAATGCCATAACATATCATATCATATCAAGGGAGAAGTTGAGATCTATACCTGGACTAATGGTAAGGTTAATTCTCCTTTGGATTATATCTTCGCCAGTCCCTCAATTAGAAGTATCTCTTCACCCATTGAAGTCAATCACAATGGTATTAATGACCATGCTGCATTCACATGGAATTGGAGTTATGCTTCTATGAAAAATGCACACGTAAAATGGCCACTAACATAGAATCTAATATATCATGGAATATGTTGATATGGAATGCTGGGAACATTAATCAGTTCAACTCTGAAATCAAGAGGAATAACATCACCGTACAGCATTTCATGAGAAAATATGAATGGAACTTAAGTAACCTAATTAGGAACAACAGTGCTTGCATTCAAATACAAATGGGCTGATTCCCTGTAGGAAAACGGGGTTGGAACTCTTGATTGCCAAAATTGCAAAAAGGAAGAGGGTGTTCCACTGAGAACTTATTATAAGAACTGGCATTGTCACCATAAAAGCTGCCTGACAAATATCAATTGTCTTTTCCTACTTAAATTGATGAGAAATAACGACAATAGGAAATTCTGGTATAACTATGGAAAATATGTGTCTGACGATTCTCCCTTAGTATTAAACCTGATTCCTGGTTGTACTATATGAAAATAGTACATCTCTAACCAGCAAATGATGCATGCTGAGATAGAGATTGAAGATCATTATTTATACCAGGGTGGACTAAGCCTTGAGGGTATTTGAAGAGGAGGATATCCTTAAACGAATTAACAATCTCAAGGGATCACGAGCGCCCAGCCCAGATGGATTAGCTAATGCAGTCATTAAGAGCTATCCCAAATTTAGGGCACGAGCCTTGGATAGGATATTTGCACAAATCTTAGAAACAGGTGTTATTTCTTTTTTTATTAACAGATATATGGCTTATTACAAACCTTTATCTTTTAAAAGGACATCCATCAATATTACATTCCTAAAAATCTTCTAAAATTCTCATAATGAAGGAAAAAGAACAAAAGAAAAGAAATCTAGCAACCACCCACATCATTCTCCACCCCAGCAACCCACTCCATTTTTCCATCCATCCCATAACTCTATTATGAACATATACACATATAAAAATGTTATAGACCACTATGTCCATTAGACCTAAACAAACTTTCTTTAATAAAACGACCCCACATTTTCGGGTCTATTAATTCCAATGCTTTCTTTCAAAAGCTGAATGACCCCAAATATCAGTGAAAAATGTTCCCCTGCCAAAATCCAAAACCATATGTCTTCTGCCTCCCAAGAATATCTATTTGCGATGGATTTGCCAATATAGCAGGTTCGCAGGGAGGTCTGTGCCGTACAGAACAATATGATACAATATGATATGTTTCATCGTTTCAGGATCTTCTTTGGAGTCACAAAATCTACAAGATGAGTCAGGAGTCAGGAACTCGCCCATATATTTTCAAGATTTGTCTTGTGGGCAATATATTAAGGGGTAGCCTCATGATTTGTTGCCTATCCCACGCACAAGGGAATTGAGTGAGATATTCTCATAAACCGGTGATCCTTCCCCCTGTCCCTCCTCACCTTGGTCTTCTGATGAACTTCCTGAAGCTTCCAACTTCTTCTTTCTTCTGCTGGTTGTAGGCTTCTTTGTTTTCTTTTCCTTCTTGTTGTAGAAATAAGGACGGGCTCCCCCGGAGGCCACCTTGCCCGGATGGTAAATACCCCAAGCACAGGGGGACTCCGAGGAGCCAGCCCCGACCAGGGAAAAAGCCTTGCGGCTGAGAAAACCCTAAGATAAGTGTGTTCCGAAAACCAGGAAGCTTCTTGAAGCGGGGACCCTGAGTTGCTTATGTAACTGCAACTGCGCTGGTCAGGACAGGGAAGACTCTCCTTGTACTGCAGGAGAAATACTGCTAGCGAGCCAAAACGGAATCCCTTGCTGTCAGGGACGTTCTGAGCAGGGTTGTAGGAGAAACTCCAGCGTTGGTAACCAATCCTAGGGAAGGTCCAAGTTACTGAGTAGGAAGAGGCCGTGAAAGCAGTGAACCACAAGCCTGCCATGAATCAATAGAAGCGGGAATCCAAGAAGGAGAGAGAGTAAAGAGGGATAGAGAGCAACTGGAGCACAGGGAAGTCAGAGAAGAGGGAGAGCTCCGCTCGCAGAACGAAACCAAAGCGAGCATCTTATTAAGTAGAAAACTCGACTGGAAAGCAACAGAGTGGAGGACAAGCGGGGAGAACAACAAGAAGTGTAGAACAAGACTACGAGAGTATCACCAGTGAGACACAGGTTGTAACGCACAGATTCTGGCACTGACAGCTGCTATTTACTGGTGGTGGCCATCTTAGAAATAGGCTAGACGTCTCATTTCGCACTGTCAATGCCGTTGCGGCAGAATGCAATCAAGCCACCAGCGCTTCATAAGTTCTCATGGATGGAATATGACAGATATCTAGGGATGGTATTATAGGCTTTGGTTTAATTTTTCAACGGAGACTGAAGGGCGTATTCACCCTTCAGTTTTAGGATCCGAATTCAATCAACCTTCCTAAGTAATCTTTTAACCTTCTCCCGATTTATTAGGAGCGTGGCTTGTCAGGTACCCAGAGATTCCAATATTACTTTACATTCCTCGGGAGGATAGCTCAGGGGCAAAGTGCTCACCTTGGAAGCAAGACGCCGATCCCCGGTCCGTGCTTAGAAATCTGTGGGTATTAAGCATGTTACAAATAACCTATCATAAATGCTCCAAACTACTGATCTAACAATTCTTTTTTTCCTTTTACATTTATTCAGGGTCAATATCTAGTATGGTATGGCCTTAGAAGTCAATATACACTTTCTACATAGTGCTTGCATAAATGGAACTCAGGCTAAGTTCGTATCTGACCACTGCTGAGGGAACATTCTGGGGCAGTCTCAAACCCTTTCTCCATATGTAGGCTGCAAGAACCCTCCAAATTTTTCACGATGTAAATATAAATGCTTCCGCACCGTAGGTCAGAATAGCAACTACCTTAATCTTATAGAAAGTCAAAATTGTCAACAAGGAAAATGTTCAATATGTTTTGTAAATCAACCTTTCTTGAGTCGTCAGGGACTTGATTTTCACTTTCAGATCTTCCTGTCTGGGAGCGTCCACTAAACTGGAATTTAATTGCACTCCTAAATGCATTACTGATGCTGTTATATAATGATGCACAGGTGCAAAACCTGCTGAGCTAACTACATTGTGCACAAGTGCATAGCTTGCAAAAGCAGGACAGAGGCCTGGGTTTAGTATCTACTAGAGGCATAAAAGCATTATAGTGCCTAGAGGGCCAGTCTGGAAAAATCAATGACATTAGCTAGCAGAATGCAGGGCCTGTACAGCTTGCTCATTGAGGGTTATTCACAATGCTTGCATTTAGCTTTCATCTTCACAAGAAGCTTCACCATTCACTGTAAACAGACACTGGGTTGCACGGTAAAACAGAGCTGAAGGCGCGACTCTGTCAGGTGCAGATGAGGTTGCATTCTTAAAGAAGTCTTTCCAGCCATAGATGCAGGAGGGGTAAGAGCAAGTTGGATCAGCATAGAATTTGATTTTTCCATCAAAAACATGTTTTGCACGAAGGGTCTAGAAACTTGCGTCACTCTGATTGACAGACCAGCCTCATAAAAACGTGTACATGCAAGAATCGGGAGAGACTCTCCCGTGGACGTGTACTGAGCATGTGCAGGTGCCCTGGCTTTGATTTGCTCCTAAGCAGCATTCCTTGCTTGCCACATTCTCACGTAAGGGCTGACCGCAGCAGGAGAGAGTGCAGGAAGTGTCTGACCAGTGGGGTCTCATCCTGAGATGAGAGGCCAGTCGATCAGCTGAGTGGGGTACTAAACGTTGGCTAAGAGGAACGTGAGATGAGACTGTGTTCTAAATATCTGTGATTAATAACTTGCATTTTATTCTTTCCATTTTTCTAAAATTGCTGTTTGTTTATTTAGTCTGCTTATTGTTAAATGAATGCTAGGTTTTTATGCTTGAATTGCCTCTCTGGCAAGAGTTCATGGCTATAGCACAAGGTTCGGGCCTGGGAGCAGGAATGTGTTTTTTTCATTTTAAGTGTCTTGTGTTTATTGGTTAAATAAAACCTTTTACACATTTACAAATTTAATACAGAACCTAATAAAAACATTAACACAATTTGTTAGCTTAAATAAATCTCCTAAAAAACCTTTCTAAAAGGCATACAATTTAAACTAAAAGTCCATTTATCCTAACTTCTTAACAATCTCTTTCCATAAATAATATAATGGAACATTCATGACAAAATGTTCTCTCATAGATAAGTAAGACCAGAATTGATCAGTATGAATAGAGTTTAAGGCATGTATCCGAGTGCCATATGCCTTTTCATATAAAGTATCCAGCTTAATACAGTTAGTTAATAATGTAAGGAACTCATGGTGGCAACAGTTAAGACAGACACAAGTGATCTCAGTTCAAGGGTGTTTATTAAACTGTTAATGCAGGGTGGGAAAACGCCTAAACTAAACCTAGATCTACGATGGGAGCAAGCGTCGGTCATCAAATGAAAATAAGGCCGTCCTTGTGGCATTGTGTTAAAATAAAGGGCCTATACGAAGAAAAACATATTGCTAATTCCTTATGCTAAATACAAAAGAGTGTGGGATAAGGTATTCAAATAAAGGAAAAGTGTTCACAAATAATAAGTCAAGATGGGATAGCCTCGAGGTCTCCCTTGCCCACATTTTCTGCATGGGACAAGGTAGGACTTTGGAGCACAGCACAGCTCCAGCCTTCCCAGCACAAGCTAATAGCTCCATAGTAACTGTCAGGTTCTTCATTGGTAAAAAGTCTCTTGCCTTCGGGGCCTGATGCTCTTAACAAGCAAACACAAAGTTCAATTAATACGTTGGATGATGGCTTCACCCCTGGGTCCCACTCTTCTGGGCGCTGACCCCTCACAAGTCATTGTAACAAAAACAGTTCCTTTCTTAGTGAACTTCGGGTGGTGACTTTCCACCCCTGGATCTCCCTCGGCCTGGCTTAGACCCAAAATGACAAGAGGGACACTTCCTTTCCCTTGTCTTGCAATACTCTCCGATTTTACAATTCTAAACAAATCTTCGGGCTTTGCCCCTTGTTGTCAGCGTCCCTCTTCCGGGATCACTCTAGCCAACTTTACAAAACACAGTTCATGTGATATTTCTCACCATGCGGGATTCACTTCTCTTAGCTTTCAATATGCGGGATTCACTTCCCTTAGATTTCAATATGCGGGATTCACTTCCCTTAGATTTCACAGTTCTCTGTAGGTCAGAGGATTTTGCGAGACCCCTCTATGACCACTTCAACCCTTATTTGCCTCTTCTCAAGGCCTTCTGGTTACGGTTGTCTTTTACCGTTGGGTAATCATCCAGAGAGTCTTGAGTGTTCATCCAGGTGGTGCAGGACTCCTCTACTGCTGGTTTCCCCCCTTTCACAATATTAACAGTTCTTTGCTTGTTCAAAGTTCAAATAGCCACTTTGCTACTTTTCATTCAACACAGTTCCTTTTCTTATCGGTTCTCCCCTCGACTCAATGGTTGTGATGAACCGTTTGGCTTTCCTTCTCCATGGAGTCAAGGTTGGTACCATCAAGCCGAGTGTCTCCCCTCGGGTTGGCAATCAGCGGAGGAGGGTCTAATGTACCGTAGACATCTGCTGAAACACACGTTGGCTATTTTTTGCGGACTTATCGTTTGCTCTCTGGAGGCTTCAAGGGCCTTGGTCGGAAAGGACAAGGTTGGCTCTCCCTTTGTCACCCTTTTGCTCTGTGCCATTTATCTCCTCCCTTGAACGGCCATGCCGAGCTAACTCTTACGTCATGCCGTCTGCCTTGCTCATATGGTGCAGTCGTGCTCCACCTTCTATCTATGTGGGAAAAGGGAAAGGGCTGTCGGGAGTTTGCAATTCTGGTCAATTGCCTGACTTTGCCTGACCATTGTATTGGGACATGTCAGGTAAACGGCTCTGGTGTTAGTCGGTTTTCTTTCGTGTTGTGCAAAAGTGTTCGTGTAGGAAAAGGGGTGGGGCAGTGTTTTGGAATATTCTATGTGGTAGGATGGGAAAAGGTGTTTGGAGGAGGGGAATAGCACATCCCACCCGTCAGTGTCCCACTCCCCAGAACCCCCCCATCCAGGTGATCCTCCGGCACTAGTCCACCCCAAGGAACTGGATCCAAAAGCGATGGCCGTGTCCTGGGCACCTGGATGATAGATCCCCATGGACTAGAGAGGGTGTCACCTTCAGGTGTCTCACAGTATGTGTCTAGAGGTTTCAACTTCGGTTTTGCACAATCTACATAAACAATCATCATGAGGTGTATTATTCCAAACACCAATACTCGCTAATGTAGAGAGGTAATTAAATCTTAAAAGCATTATAAAAAGTCTAACATAAACATTTTGTAAATTCTTAACATAAATACAGGGAGTGTTTACAGGAAATAATTGTCTAGAGTATTCTGCATAGTTGGATTTATTTGACAAATGGGAGCTTCTTTCATTTCTGTCCCAGATGGATGCTTTATCTTTTATTTCTTTAAATTTGATAACAAATTGTCAGTAGCAATACACGTGCATCCTATGTTCACCAGAAAATCTCTAACCTTATTTCCCCACTCTTTTAGTACAGCATACCTTTCAAGTACACCCTCCTGATTTAAAAAATGCGGTTATAAGGATTTAGTTTTATCCTGGCTTAGCTGGATTTTAATATAGAGATTGCATGTAAGTATAATTTTCCGTGTTGGTAACCAAATGATTCCTAAATCACTACAAATAGCCTCTACTGGGACTGACTGGAACAAGCCCAGCGCCAACCTCCACAGTCTGTCCTTCAAACTACCCAGCCAAGCTGTTTCTTTCGAGGTGTATACCTCCAAACCGTACAAGATACAAGGAACTATGTAGATTTCATACAATTGTACCAATTCTTCAATTGAGGGCCCACCAGATTTTTGTACAAATGATCTTATAGCCTTAAGCTTTGTCATCACTCTCTCTGTAATGGTATTAGAAAAGGTCTCATTGTTTATATTATTTGTAACTAGTGATCCAAGATACAGGTAATTTGAAACTTCCACAATTTTTCACCTTGCAAAGTCCAATTATACTTTTTATGTTGCGTCTACTGCCCTTTATCGTCATAATTTTTGTTTTTAATGAATTAATAATTAGACCATTTTCCAAAGAGAACTTTTCTATCGCTTTTAAACTGCACTGTAATACCAATGCGTTTGATCAAATATCACAATGGCATCTGTCTACGATAGCCATGCCACCGGGCATTGCGAAATTTGCAACGGATTATTATCACAGTTCTGCAGAGAAGTTCCTACATCAGCTAAATAAACATAAAATAATGTTGGGGCTAGTGTACAACCTTGTTTCAGGCCATAATTAACATGGAATTCTCCACTCAATGCACCTTCCCGATTAATTCTAATCTGTATCTTATTATTTAAATAGAGCGCTTTCACAAAGCAATTTTCCTGCTTTCATTTTCTCCCATAAAATGTGTCTGTTGACCGTATTGAATGCCTTCATAAAATCAATAAAACAAATATAAAGTATCTTGTTCTTGTCCAACAATGTGCTACTAATAATATACATTAAAATCCATAAATGTGTGATTGTGCTAAAACCCTTTCTAAACCCTGTTTGCTGATTGCTAAGAATCTTCTCTTCCTCAAGCCATGTGTTGATATAATGTAATAATAATTTGCAGAAAACCTAGGCACTGAAATCTATAATAGCCAGTAATCTGAAATTTGCTGGAGAGTCTCTTGGGCCTTTTTTATAAATCGGGATCATTTGTGACTTGTTCCAAGATGCTGGTACTTGACCCGCAATCACAATATTTTGAAAGATGATATATAGGATTTGGGCCCATATGTAAGGGTCTGCTTTAAATAATGCATTTGGCAGTCTATCTGGACCTGGTGCGCCGGCAGGTTTTAAATCTTTTTTAAAAAATTAAATATCTTCCTGTGTGAACTTAAAATAATCTCTGTTTTCAATTTCTTGATAAGTATCACTTGTCTCATTTACATTTGGTAATACAAAACCAAAATATAATTCTCCCATACCTCATTCGAGATAGCCTAATTTATCTCACTGTAGTGTGGCCTGAGTTATATTTGTGAAATATATGACAGAACGTTTTTGTATCCTTACCCTTTAAGACAGTATACATTGCCTTCCGTTGGGCAAAAGTGATAGCTCCCTTATGCCTTTTATACCAGTTTTTAAAAATGTATCTCAATTTTTTATGTCACATATCTGATCATGTCCCTCAATCACATTTTTTTAACCCATCGGATGCCCTGCTTTAATTGCTTTTTCTTAAATTTAATTTTATGATCATATACTTTCTGATGTGCTTTGTTTACAATATGAATCTTTTTCCTTTGTTCATAAGCCAGACTGGAGGTAAACGACTGAATAATCTGGTAAAAAGGACCCAATATTAGTCAAATTCATTACATTTCCCTTCACCAAAAGAGTCAGTAATTCAGAGCCAATACTAGTCACATTTCCTTCTGTCCACCTTATTCTATTGCCTCCATTACTAATAGTGTACCTTAAGTCAAGATTATGAGTGACCTAGAATTACCACACGGTCACTTAGCTAATTTGAAATTAACACAAAGTGACTAACATTCACAAACCCTGATTAGTAGTTAACATTAATTCAATCCATAATGCTGCAGTCCAAGTGTAGTTTACATCATCACTCTTTACATTGACCAGTTGTAATAATTGGTACGCCTGAAAGAATAATAAATAACCTGCGGCTTCTATCATTTGTTATTTCCTCCTCAGTAGACCCCAAAGCCCATAAATCAAACTGATTCATAATATAGATATAATCTTGAGAAATTATTGCTTCATTCTTTTGATATCTTGGTCGATGAAGGTTTAGGTCTCCTATTATATAGTAAGCACCTTTTGGGTAAGATGGCCGCCATGCTACAATTAGGAGTTCAATCTGCTCAATAATCAGATTCAACTTCACATTTCCTGGCGGGTTATACATGTTCAAAGAAAGAGTGGTACATTTCTTCATTATCAACCTCTGCCCCACCATTACTGCCAGGACCTGTCAGAATGCTGTGAAGGGAGGAACTCTGTAGCCTTTAGATTATTTACGACAGCTGTGATCAAACCTTGAAAGGGGCTACCTTTACCATACCTCTGTGCCTTCATTTGTGTACCCATCTACAATTAAATCCTGCATTAACCACATTTCTTGCAGGAGAATAATGTCTGTCGTAAATAGATAATGAAGTCACAAGGGGTTTTCTAGGAATGATCTGGTAGTTAGTCCTCAGCTTTAGGTGTCATAGGTGTCATAGGATTGTTATTTTTCCTTGGCACCGCCTTAATCTCCTTGACCAACTCATATCCCATCCGCAAAAAGTTGTTAGCGTTTTTCATAATAAGTTCCGATATTATAGGGGAACCAAAACAGATCACAGCCCAATTTGTTTACAAGCATTTTCATGGAATTTCAACTTGTTTTAGATCATGGGTAGTTATAATTTTTAAAGATGTAATTTGGTGGAACAGTTCTAGCACATTTGATTAATTTAGGAAGGTACTTGCCGTTGTGGCACATAGGTCTATTATTTGTATCACATTTGAGGCAAAATTGAATGCTTCAGTAGATAGGTATTCTAAATTTGGCATGTTACAATTCTCTTTCTCGATTAAATCCGAGAAATCTGTGTATCCATTGTTGTCGTCAATGCATTGACACTTGGTGCTCATGGCCAGATTTCTCGCTGACAAAGGTGGCTCTTTATTGTCCTTTTTGCTATTTGTTGATGAGGGAAAAAATGTATGTTTAATTGACTTATTTCCCGCCTTTGCTTTTTTCGGAGAGCTAATTGTAGTCAGCATTTGCAAACCAGGAATGTATCCCTGCAAAGTCCTTTTCTTGCCTATTGGTCCTTATTAGATATGATTGTGAAACCCTTTGCAGATTCATGACATTTCAGATATCTTTGAAAGGCTGCTGCTAGACCTTACATTGCCACTGTAGCCTTACAAGTGTTTTTCCCCTTTATGGCTGCACAATTCTTTCTTTTCATCATACACTTTTTACTAGGAGGAGTATGTTTCTGCTGATGTTCAGATTCCACTACCTCCTGCAGGAGTAGACTAGTATTAATGTGTGACGGACATACTCCTGGTCATTAACAAATTCTTGTTCGTGCGTGTCTTGAATGGTAATTGGCAAAGTATTTGTATCTTGTGCCTTGATGATAACCTCCCCCTTCATTGCTGGTACCGGTATAATCTGCAAAGGCAGCAGCATTCTGTCCGCTCACTTAAATCCTGTTTAATTATTTGCTGATCTTTATGCATAGTGTTGCAAAGTGAAAACAAGGCTTTAAGTATAGTCATACATTCTGGTTCAATGCATGGATCATCCACAGTAGAAGCATCACTTGAGGAGAAGCTTGCTTGATGTGTAGGTGAGAAAGCATAAGCGTTCATTGCAATTGCAGTTAAATTGGGAGATTTCGCAAAATCTGAAGGTAGGATGGGACATGGATCCTCGGACCTGTACTTTGTTTAGTCATGGTAGTTGTCTGATTAAACATGTTTGTGGCAGCCTGTAACTTCAAGCACAACTTTAGCAGTGAGTTGTTGTCAATTGGATTATCCACTGACAAGTTGTGGTCACTGGGAGGTACTCTCGTTTTGTCTTCTGGAATTATGGCTAGGATAGGATCTGTGGTGGGGGTTTTCCTTCGTAGGTTTAAGAAAGACTGTAATCTTACTGCGAGACTCCTACGAATATCGCTTTAAATTGCTTAAGCTTTTTGGCCTTGCCTTTCTTTTTCAGCTTTCGACTAGCAGCCAGGACTCGGGAGCATGCGGCTTGTTCTTTTGATTGGAGTAAGTAGCTACGACTAGTAGCCGGCATCCTTATACAATCACCACACTGAACACAGAGCCATAGTGCGTTAAAATTATGCGTACCGAGGTTCAAAGGCCAAACCAACTCGCAGTCATCTCTTAAGCTTATATCATTGTAGAATCAAGTTATGCAGGTTGTTCAAAGGCTTGGGGCCCACAGTCACCTCTTAAGTATAAGGGTCTGAAGATGGAAAGAGAGACTCATTGAAAGATCATAGACAAGTACATTTACTACTCCTTCAGTCAGACAGCTAATTCCAATTCATTTTCTCACTTTGGTGACTCACATAAACAGTTTGTTGTAGAGCCGAATAAACTTAGAACCCAGGGGTCTGTTGCTCCTGTAATCACCCAAAGACACAAAACACACACCGCTGCACACCGCACTGGTATGGGCTTTTTGTAATGATAGGTCCTCCGCCGCAGAATAGTAGAGATGGAAACTGAACTTCCAGTAAGATCCAGCGGGGAAACCCGTGCAGGTACTGCAAAACACACCGTGCTGCGCTCCGTGCTGGTGTGGGCTATTTGTAATGATAAGACCTCCTTCTCAGAATAGTAGAGATGGAAACCAGACTGCCAGTAAGATCCAGCATGGAAAACTGTGCAGTTATTGCAAAACACACAGGGCTGTACACCGCCTGGGGTGGGGTGTTTTATGGTAAATGGGCCGGTCCCAGAATTGTGCTTACACCCTTCACAAGACAGATGCCATCTGGGAAAGAAACCCCCCCCCCCCACCCTCAACTGCCATTTAAAAAGCCGTTTCTGCCTGCCATACATCGAGATAAGCACCAAAACATTTGATTTTGATGCGTTGATCTCCAGCCCATTTCTGGTCATATAGTCCTACAGCTCGACTAGAGTGCCCTTGCAGACCTATCGGCGTCTGGTCAATAATGACCAGATAATTTGCATATAAAATGTGTGACAATTTATGACCATTCATGTACGGCGGAAAAGCCTGGACATGATGCCAACTTTCCTTTAAATCTGATTTAAAAAATATTAAACAATATAGGGGCTAATGGGCATCCCTGCTTTAGTCCTCAATAGGTAGCAATCTCTTTTGTTAAAATGCCCTGGGTGTTGAGCCTAATTTGCACCTCAGTCACTGTGCAGAGAGCCTTTACTGCTCTCAATACATCAGTTGGGCATTTCCATGCCTCAATTTTTGTCCATAACTGATTACTATCTGCCATATGAAGCACTTTTCTCAGGTTCACAAATGCTAAAAAGATTTTTATTTGAAACAGGCGTTATACCTGTGAGCTGGAACCAATCCATCATCATCCCTGTGTTTAAGAAGGGCAAAAGGAATGACCCGGCTGCTTATAGACCGTTAGCCATGATGGATTCCTCTTGTAATTTCTTTGCATGGCTTATTTAGGAATTCATGAATACCTGGGCAAAAGGAATTGGGCCTGCTGCCTGCCTTTCAGACAGGATTCTGGCAGGGTTGCAGCACATCCCACAACATCTTGGCTCTAAATTACATTATGGCTGAGACTAAATGCCATCCTGGTAGGAGGCTCTATCTATGCTTTATAGATTATTCTTGTGCATCTGATAGAGTCTCCAGACCCTGCCCCAGACCCTGGAATAAACTAGAATTTTGGAGAATCGATCTTGATCTCGATAACTACCACAATTCATCCCTGTGTGTTGTAGTAGAATGTGCGGTATAACAATTGTATAATAAAGTTGTCGCAGAGTTCACTGGGCTAGGTCACACAGCTTTTCTGTCTTTATTCTAATTAAACTTCAAAGACAAATCTCTAGTGCAAATTGCTTTATTCACATTAATACTGTGTTATGCTAATAGTTCATATTTCTTTATACAGATCTCACAAACATTTCAAGAATGTCATCATGTGTGGTTCTCGGATGCACTTCTGCAAGCCACGCTAACGATCTGAGTACTATCCTGCATGTATTCCCAAAGGCTATTGATTTAATAAGAAGATTGCTTCGAAATTATGGTTGTAAATTGGACGAGATTAAAATGAAGGCCCAGAGAAATCTTGGCGGATGTGTGGGCCAATCGATTCTGCGTCTGCAGCCTGCACTTCACTCAGGATGTGTACAACCAGTCAAGGTACACACAAAAGACATTGACTGCGAGTTCTTCGTAATTTTTTTCCAAATGCCATCCCAACTCAGTTTCCACATGCGGCTGGTGAGGTGAGTAGTGAACGTTGAGTTGGTTATGTTTGTTGGTATGTAGGACGATGGTCTGCATTAATAAGTATTATCTTTCATCTGTTTGTCTACATCACTGTTCTATTACTCCATTTTCTATAGTCATCGGATTCAACATAAGTGTCAAATATTTTATCTTAGTATACTTCATCTTTACCTACTTTGTGAAGTCTCTAACCAGTAAATGTGATCCTTGATGAAAACTTCCACAGTGCCCTTAGACATTATGTTTGGGAAATATGTTGGTTGACATATCCTTCTTCACTTAGAGCACATTGATTGAAGAACAGAACCTCGCAAGCGACGAAACCACTGACACGCCGTCTATCCCATTGGTGAGCCCTTCTGACCTGCACAAAGTGCCCTTTTATCTCGTCGCATAAGTCCACTTTTCAAGTACTCATTTTCCTTTTCAATTGTACTATTTCTTTTACAATGGGCTGAAAAGGAAGGAGCAAGATTCAGCATCAATTTCTGTTCCGGAGTCAACATCAACCTCATGCACATACAAAGTAATGATATTACACTACTCTTTGTATGTGATTGAACTACTTGCATGTGGTATGCTTTCAATGTAAACATATCAAAATGTATTATGTGCAGTACTTGCTATTTATACAACATGGCAGGCATGGGTTTGTGTACGTGTGTACCATTGTCTGCCATTTCAGTTCAGTATGTACTTTCTTCTGCATTGCATTTTTTTCTGTTGGATTTCGATTTTTAATCCATATTAAAACAAGTGCTGTATTATAGGAGGATGGTGGAACTTCGACTACTATCTCGTCCTCCTTTGGAACAGGTCTACAGCTTGAGGTATTTCTATTCACATTTCACTTTCAATAATCACAGTACATACAGCATTGGATATACTTTGAGACATACATTTATGTAACCATGCACTGTTTCAAAATGTTCTGATTTTGGTAGTAACGTTGTGCTTCCCCGCTAATGCAGAACAGTTACCAAGGACACATTACAAAGCAAAATAATTTGCAGTGCAAAATTGTGATCACTATTTTTCACAGGATGACCTCAAATCAAGTCCATGTTTCAACTCGAATGGCTATCAGGTGTAATATGAACTGAATGTTATGATCAAGTCACGTATTCTCATTTCGCGGTTTTACCCATACTAATGTTCTATTTGTGTTGCGACAGGAACCCTAACAGTATATTGTTCAAAGTCTATGTATAATACTTAGCTTGGAGGTGCTCTGTCGAATGCAAACTTTTATTGTGCGCTTTGGCTGACATTGTATTTTTTTGTATATTACTCTATTCAAGGAATGTGCTCCAGATGTCAACTTAGAAGAGGCGCATGGAACTCAGGTGTACATATAAGTAGAAAAATTCGGCATCACATTGCATTATGAATACATTTTAATTATGTTGCAATCTTTTCCAGTCTGTCTAGTTGATTTCGATTTGTAGATATGTACTTAGGTATGTTTGCTTTGAAATTAAATTTGCAGTATTAAAACCATATAAAACCTTTTTTTTGCAACTTGATGTCGCTGTCCGCACAGCGAAGGCCACTGTTTCGAATCAAATCAAGAAACCAACGGTAAAGAACATACCAGTTTGTTTTTCACAAACTTTTGAGCAGTTGTTTTAATCTTTCTAGGTTTTTAGTTGCAACATTGTACGTTCTGTATGTGTGCAATACATTCAGCATCTTCTTCTATTTATTCTTTTAGAAGCCCAGTAGTAACAGAGTACATAGTCACAGACATCGCTTGAAACCAAAGATGTTGCTTGCCAAGCTGATTTCATATTGGAGCAACTAATATCTCAGGCGCAGCGTGGCACAGTCAACAAGCAGACTAGTGATGAATGGAATGTCACATGCGACCCGAACAAACTCAGCCTGAACCATTGCTACTTTGTGTCAGGTCGAACACATGAAAATGAAGAAAGTGATGATGCATTGCAACTGCTTTCTGACCCCTTCACACAATCTAAACCCGCTAAAAATGTTGTACCAAAAAAACACTCAAAGTTAGTTGTTTCTCCAATTCATGTTGAATTATCACATCATGAACTGACAGAGGTTGGAGCTTCAACGAAATTGACTGAAGATCTTGCACAAGATCTCGACTTCAGTTTGCAAAGTCTTGAGGATTTGTCCACCACCGTCGACTCACAAAAATCAGTACTGCAGGACGATTGGCTACTAACGTAGCACAGGGTACACTGGCCCTCATTACGACCCTGGCGGAAAGGGGTTTACGCCGGCGTAACCCATGGCGTACCTTTCCGCCCGACTACGAGTTCCCGTAGCGCCATGGTGATTTTTACGCCTGCTTTTTGCAGGCGGAAAAATCCATGGCGCTACGGGACTTGTCGTTAATTACGCCACCGTAATTTACGGTGGCGTAATTAACGCCTTCCCCACTCCCATTATACCCTATGGGGCAAAAATAGGAATGGGGAAGGGTAAATGGGGATTGGGGACTTACCGCCCCGCCAAGGTCGGAATGGGGCGGTAAGTCCGCCAACCCCCATGGCGGAGTTGGCAGCTTTGCGCCATGGACCATGGTGCAAATTGCACCATGGTTCTCCGCCAGGGTCGTAATGAGGCCCACTGTGTTCGACAGCTGTCTGATAGAGATTGTACACATGCTCAAATGTGAACATACAATCGGGGCCAAGCTATGCAGGGAGCCATTGGTGAATGTGTCTCGCGTATTACAAGGCACCAACCTGAAAATCCAAGCAACCTGTGTCCACCTTCATAGTACATTTACATGGTCTGCTCAACCTATGCTCGGCAAAGTGCCAGCTGGGAATCTACTTTGTTCAGCAGCTTTACTGTTCAGCGGATCGACTTTCAGCAAGATTTCCAGTTTTTGTCAGTTTGTGGGTCTTGAATTCCTTGCTAAAACTCAATACTGAAAATACCAAAGGGAATTTGCATTCCCTGCTATTAGTCATGCTTGGAATGTTGAACAGATGTCAATGCACAGTACATTTTCTGGCAAACATTTCTGGCTAGCTGGCGACGGACCGTATGACAATCCAGGATGTTCCGCAAAGTACTGCACTTACCACTTTCAAGACATGGAAAGTACCAAAATGGTGAGTTCTGTTGTGGTGCAGGTGTCTCAATGTTCGTCTGTTACCATAGAGAAACATGGCTTCATCAAATCAATTCAACTTCTGCAATCCAGGGGAAAGCAAATAGACGTAATAGCCACCGACAGGCACGTTTCGATTGCGAAGGCCATGTGAGATCAGTTTCTCCACATTCGGCATCAATTTGATGTATGGCAGGTTGCTAAATCAAACAATAAAAAAAATACAGCTGCTGGGGAAAAGAAGGGTTCTGAAAACCTTATAAAATGGTGTCAGGCCATCAGCAACCATCTTTAGTGGAGCTCGAAAACTTGTGATGGATCTGTGGAAATTCTACTTGAGAAATGGCGTTCATTGATGTACCATTGTACCAACGTACACGCATGGAC
This sequence comes from Ambystoma mexicanum, assembly GCF_040938575.1. Classification (NCBI taxonomy): domain Eukaryota; kingdom Metazoa; phylum Chordata; class Amphibia; order Caudata; family Ambystomatidae; genus Ambystoma; species Ambystoma mexicanum. The sequence continues at coordinate 1,481,120,627 of NC_090922.1, forward strand.
AGAAAACCAACATGTCCACGAATGTGTACATGGACCGTTGGCGAGGGAGGAGGAACGGAAGAAGTGGTTGGTGCCATGTTCACTTCCACACAAAGCACTTGAAAAGATTGTGTACGATAAAATGCTTTCCAAGGACCTGAAGGGACTCACCGATTTCTGTCACACTGGAGATTTAGAGGTGTTCCATAATATGTGCCTAAAGTACAGGCCCAAAAGTTTTCACTTTGGCATAGACCGTATGGAGGCGAAAACGGGATTAGCCGTACTTGCCCATAACAATAACGTAGGTAGGGATTAAGCGAGAACTTCAGGAAAATTGGGGGTGCCATGTTACTACAAGGCCTTTACAAAATGAAGCAAAAAATGGGTGGCCAAGCCAATACAAGAGGAAATGGATTTTGAATTCGTCAAAGATATGACATTGACTGTGTTGGCCATGCATATTCATTGACTGGAAGCTGATTTTTTTTTCCAGGACCCATACAATGCCACAAAACATTGCAAACAAGCCTTGTCCCCCAAAATCCGAACTTGTCGTAAAGCGTAGTTCTGTAAAATGTGTTCACATTCACATCTGGAGGTGTTATCAATGCCAAAAAATATAATTTGAATTCAAAAGAAACTGCAATTGAATATTGAATTGAATGTGAATTGAATGTGGGAGGGGGTCCCACAAGGTGGCCTGATCTAATGAAGTAAGATTCCTTTGTTCACCAGACTTAAATAGCACACATTCAGGATATTTTATGGCATTGTGGTATTGAGGTGCTAAAACTATTGCCTGTCTGTTTTGGCAAGTACATTCTGCCTCGATCAATTCATCACGTAATTCTTTCTGTGTTCATTGTGGTATATTGGGAATTATGTTGACCATGTGCAATAGCCAATTTTGAAATGCATATTGGTAAATTGAGTGCCACAATGGTTCTGAAGTTAGCTCAGTGTGTTAAGCACTCATTGCAGAGATGTGTTCCTATGCAAGATTAGAATAGCACATTCCTGTAAGGGTGGCTGAGTCTTTCCTATGTCGGAAGTTTATAAACCTGCCTGCATATGTACTTGGTCTTACAGCACAACAGGTGCTATTATCAGCAATGTATCTGCACCAGATAGGGACTGTGATAAAAACAAACATGTCATCCTTAAAGTGAAGGTGTAGAAATTGGTTTGTTCAGATGGGGTGTTGTAAAACCTAGGTAATCACCTCCAACGATGAGCATAAACTATTAGTCCAAGAGATGAATAAATATTGAAATTTGGAGCAAAAGCATTTGTGCTTGTATCTTGGCTTTGCCAGCCGACAATACAGTGATCCTGGTCAAATCATCTGATATCTCGTACATTACTGTACTGTCTTCTGTGAGGTTTGCCTCCTCGCATGCTGGTGGCATCGTTTAGCAAATTACTTGCTCTGTCTTCTTATGTAGGCCATTTGAGTTGAAGAGGTTGTAGACAGAAGGGAGTGGACCAGATGGTGCAGGACTCGGGCAAGCATATTTTAAAGTCTGCTCCTTTGACACAAAGAAATGCTTTGCATTTTTTTTTAAAGTCAAAGGTTTTTCTGCACATTTATAAATGACAATTTCACAAGCCAGTGTTTTGGAAGTATGAAAAGCTTTAAAATACTAAAGACCAACCCAGATTAAATCTGCAAAATCACACTGATTGGTATGCTGGTACTTATATACTTCTTTTGATGATGGAGAGAATGAAGCTAGAATAATTCTGTGTTAAACCATTCTACAATATTTTGTTTTGAAAAATTGTCATGTTTGGTAATGTGATTGATTTAATCTTGTATTGCCTAGCCTCTCGAAATTGCCAGTCCCTAAACCTTTAAATTGTCAGCCCTTCAGAGAGATTTCCTTCTCGGGTATGATCTTCAAAGCAGCCTCTTTCATGGTTTCACTGACTATAGTGTTGCTTCCACTATAATAGTGAGCATTGATATATTGTACACCAAAGGCACTTTACTCTTTTGATCTCTAATGGCAACACTATTTGAAAACCATGTCCCATTTATAATCTCAGTCTGTCTGGATACAGACACCTTCCTCGTAGCTTCTAATCTGCATCCACTATCCATGCTATCGTATGTGTAGCTTTCTCCTTCCTACCAATTGGTATCCTCTATCCATGCTTGAGCATGTTTGCGTTCTGTGAGGGGTGTGGGTCAATCCTAGAGCCCTCAGCAGATTTGTTGACACTTTCCTACAACCCTTGAGTATGACAACCATCACATATCTAAGGGATACCAGGCATACTATTACAATCTTGGAGGACATGCCATTTGACCCTTTATCACATATTTTTGTCACTATGGACATATGTATTCTAATATGTATTCTAATATATCACAGGAAGCAGCCATTGAATGCGTATGCGAATGGCTCACCAAGGATCCCTTACAACATCGGTTGCCCACCAATTTTGTTTTGGAGCTTACGTCCATTTGTTTAAGTAAAAACCTTTTTACATTCCATTGTCAGATATATTTACAAACTAAGGAGACAGCGATGGGGCAGCATTTGCCCCCAGTATGGCGATACTATACATGGCCAAATTTAAAGAAGAACATGTGTTCTCTCCACTCAACACCTGGCGCGACCAGGTTAGCCACTGGTATAGATACATCGACGATGTGATCTTTATATGGACTGGACAACTGGACCAATTTCTGCATTTTTTGAAGTGGCTTAATACGTGCAACCCAGACATTCAGTTTACAATTGAACATAGTACAATACAAGTTCCATTTCTGAATTTGATAATTCGGCACAAGGGTGGAGTACTCAAATGCGATCTGCATCGCAAGCCCACAGCCAGAAACACGTTGCTATACCACACCAGCAACCACCCGAACCACACAAAACACAACTTGCCCTATGGACAATTACTACGGATCCGTAGGAATAGCACATCCAAAGAAGACATTCTACACCTTTATCCACTAGATTAAGAACAAGAGGATATCCCAAGCAACACCTGGACCGAGCAGCCAAAAGACCATTAAATGCCAATAGAGAAACCCTATTGCAATCTCCTGACATAACGTGTATGAACAGTGAAGACCGCCTTACTTGCATAGTCCCACAGGGTACACACACGTCACAGATCAAAAAAATCATCACTCATTACTGGCACATAGTCCGTCTCAATTTGCCTGAAGACCTGCCACCTCGATTTGCGTACAAGCGAGGGAAAAATATCAATGAACATCTGGTGCACTCACTTTTTCAACCAGATTCTAGGCACGTGGGACAAAAAACATTACGTCCACTGCAAGGACATTATCCCTGTGGGAATTGTGTGGCTTGTAAGTTCACCAAAAAGCTTAAATCTTTTCCAATTGGCCAGCGGGAATAGTTCCTTAAGGATTTCACGAATTGCAAAAGTGCAAATGTGATCTATTGCATCCAGTGCCCATGTGGCCTGAGATATGTTGGCCAGACCACTTGAGAAATACATCTCAGATTATCCGAACATCGGTCAAAGATACGGTGCAAGACTTTGACAGTACCTTTAGTGACAAGTTTCGTAGAGACCAGACACACACCGAATGATTTGCTCTGGTGGGTCCTGGAGAGAGTGAAAGGAGGGCCGGATATGTAACAAAGTCTCCTATATAGGGAATCCAGGTGGATACATCGCCTGGAGACATACTACCATGGCCTCAATGAGATTTTTCAACCGATAACCTTTTGAGGAGGGAACACACTTTGTGACTTAACCTGTGGAACTTCCCTCAATTTGAAGGACCCCAGTAGCAACATACACCAAGCCCAAGGGCAGCACACAGAGCAAGCACTAGGCCAATTCCTGGCCACAGCACAAGAGAACGCACCACTCTTTACACAGGCTACTGCCGCCACACCACTGATTAACACTGATATATACGTGCAGTAACCTTATAGTTTATTCATTGTATTATCATTTAACCCCCCCAGCCCCTTCCAGCCAGAGGACACAGTCCTGCCACAGTCGGGACAGGACCAAGCCTTGCCATACATCCTTGCAGTACCATACCAATCTTGTGACACAGGACAATATACATATGAGCACCAGGTAACCCTTCAGATAAGGGAACAGCCTCTGCCTTGTGCCCTACGATGTATGATTAAGCAGTTTGCTAGCTGCATGGCCTCATATCTGGAGAAGGACACCAAGTTGGCATAGCCACTTCTGGAATTGTGTCCTGGAGCACACACTTCCCAGGATAGGGAGACTGTATAGTAGGTTGCGGCTCCTGCAACACGTGACACACACAGGATATGGTGCACTAACGTATCTTAGCTCCAAAGCGTAGACAGGCAGGGCATTAGATGGCAGCAGCAGAGTCTGCGATTCACCTCCCCATTGGGGGAGATGCCCCATCAGCCAGCACACAACACGAGTAGGCACTAACAGGGGCCTCACAACCACTACTCAGTCTCCATGACTATGGTTCGAGTCATAGGAAGCAAACTGGGGCCTTCCCGTCATCACGTACCGTGCCTAGGCTCCAATAGAAACAGTGTGCACTGAACGTAGTCACCAGGACTACGGTTGAAATTTGACGAAGTGAACAGGCATAGTTCCCATCGACTTTAGGAGCGCGGCTTTGGCGAATGGAAATTTCTACTCGCAGCTCTCCATATACTGAGGTAAAACGGAAGAGGCGGTTTGGCAGAGCAGACCGCACGAAGACGGTTGCTTGCATTATTCTTAATCATTTTTTGCTCAAAATCACAGCAGCACGTATGCGTCCGCTATGGATTGGGATATTTCTCTACACCACTAAGTGGACAGGCAGGCCGGAAGTAGCATTAGGGCATGTAGAGAGGTTGACTGTTTGCCCATGGGAATGAGGATCCAGAGAACCTTAGTCTCTGCTTTCTTCCCTATTAGGAGTAGGATCCGAAAGACTCCCGGCCAACCATAGTCCCCCCTTTTGGACACCCCATCCGAGCAACACGACTCCACAAGAACAGGTAAGGTCCGGGACCCTCATAAATGTAGGTGATCACTCAAATGCATTGAGACAGCATGTAGAGTATGCAATACAATATATATAAACATAGGTATGGCAGTACACAATTGTCACCACCCGAGCCGGGGAATGGATGCATCACGACAAGTTACACAATCCTTCCCAATTCCATCAACACAAGACTCGGATAGGCAAGTTTTCAAGGTGAAAAATTGCATTGTCTTTATGCAAAGTGCACAGTAATGCTTACACCCTTTGTTTTTGGATCAGATACTCATGACACATACTTTCAATTTTTTGGAACCAACAGGGGGATTAACGTCGGAACCACGCCTAGCATTGGGCAGCTAAGCAGAGCTCAGCACACTCCTACTTTATCGTACGGGTCTCCGGTAACTGATTTGTTCTCCGCTGCAGGCACGAACCGAAACTTGGGTTACAGTTCCAGGCAGGTAAAAGAATAGCTGGGAACTAGAGTTCACAATTTAGTTTGTCTATGCTAAGTAGTTACAAGCATTGCTTAAGAGGTCCACTCACATTGCTCTTATGTATTACACACAGGGTCTTCTAACTTGACACCCTGAGGAAGGCGGTATCAATAACTTCAGCATCTGCCGAAACATGAAGAGAGCAGGGAACCAAAATTGAGCATGTGGGTCCCCTGCACTTTCTCCACAACAGTTGGTCACTCATTATTTCACATTGGCAAAGATATATTTTACTACAAAGACCCAGACACTGGACTCCCACAACTACAGGATCAGTAGGACAACTTTGCAAATCCTCTAACCACTACCAATGACTTTATATTTTGGAATGGTTACATGTATTGTTCAAATATTGAGTCTATGTCATTTTTAAAGCATTCTGGGGGTACTTCATAGAATCCAGCGCACTAGTGTCGCATGTGGCTGGTGCACAGTGTGCGCGTGCGACAGTCTGCGCCAGCCGCGTGCGCTAAAATCCATTTCCGCGCACAGCGTATTCATGGATTTTAACATCCAAA